>NC_134038.1:127101566-127705138 GCF_965140245.1 Athene noctua
AAGCTAGAAGAAGCTGTTGATCAGGGCAGAACTGGTCCACTTGGTTTCTTGTTGGTTATACTTGAACTGTCAGGTAATTTTATATGGGGTACCAGGACATCATTCTGAAGTATCGAACTGAAACCTCGGGGGAAAAAAGCTATAATACAATCTGAGGAAGGTCAAGAAATTGGGAAGACCTGATGAAAAGATGACAAAGTAATTGGAGCACAGCACAATTTTTTCTGCAGAAACTGGAATGAAAACAGAAATTTTAGTCTTCTATTCCCTTATCTTCAGCAAAATTTTTGCTATCTTTGCTATTAATAAAATATTTGTCATCCACTGTAGTTCTGGTCCACATACAAACTGTAAAACTGACGTTGCAGTGAATTACCGTTTCTCTTGGTTTAAATGAAGGAATTTTGTGCAGTGGTTCTCAGAGTTTAATCTGCTGAAGATATGTATGTGTCAGTGTGAGGCCACATGGTGGAGTTAAAGCCATGTTCTGTTTGCAGGCTTGTGCATGCAATAGCCACAAGAAGCTGCAACTGTCTTTGCAGAGCTGTCCTTGCAAATGCAGTCTGGTAACTTTTTAGTATAGATGGTCACTACAGACACATTATGGGTTGTTTAATATCATATCATATCATATCATATCATCACATCACAGTATAGTATAGTATAATTAAGCAAAACTCATAAATGTTGCCCTCCCACTTTGGTTGGCTTGGATGGCTATGTATTTAAAATCTGTGAAAACATCAAATTTAACACTTCTTTGTCCCAAACAAATGGAAAGTCTGAACTGTTTTAGGTTGAATCAAGCAGTTGAATTCCATGTTAACTTTGGAATGAATTTTTGCCTAAAAAGCCAAAGCTGTGAAAGTAAAGAGCTAGTCAGCAAAAGGTTGTGGTTCAACTCTCCTTTAGCAGGCTTGATGGTCTCCCCTGTGGGGAGTCCTGAGTACTGCTGGTGATGAGAGAGCCCTGAGTAGTTCTGCCCTCTGAGAGGATCCAAGCTGTCCCCTACTATGATGGTGTTAGGG
This sequence comes from Athene noctua, assembly GCF_965140245.1. Lineage (NCBI taxonomy): Eukaryota > Metazoa > Chordata > Aves > Strigiformes > Strigidae > Athene > Athene noctua. Next base: position 127,102,595 of record NC_134038.1, read on the forward strand.
GCTTTAAGCACTAGCCTGTAGTCTCAGGTTGAATGAATGCTTAAACGTTTCTTAAGTGGAATATAAATAATTTATTCTTGCTGACATGCATGTATATCTCCAACTTTGTTTTTAAGCCTTTTCTGTTCTTCATTTCCAGTCTCCTTCATTTCAGGTATATTAGGATAAAAGAAAGATATCTGCTTAAGTTCATTGTGTATTATCAATAAAAAATTAATTGTAACTAAAAACTGTGGCTAAATTTTACATTCAAATATTAATTTAACTCATCAAGACTCCTATCAGAACTTAGAGAGAAACTTCATGAAAGGTTACAGCTTCAGTCTGAAGGGAATAAAGACATCAATTTTTTAAAAGTGCTAGAAGAGAGCAGATGGGCATTTGAAGAAGTAGGAGCGGGGGGGGGGGGAGAGAAAAGCATAAAGATTAAAAAGGAGCTCTGGACACATATACATGCACGTCATTTCTTTCATACAGGTATGTGAAATTCAGGTTTAAAGCTCTGCTCCATGAGCTTGCACAACTTCTTACTGTTTCTTAAATGTGTTTACAGGAGTGAAACTTTATTCATAATCAGAAAATCCCCATAAATTCTTATGATGCAAACCCCATAAATTCTTATGGAAAGCAATAAAAACTCTATAAATCTGTAGTACCAGATAATCATCCTTATTGTTAATTCCAAGCTGATTGATCATTCCGGTTGTATTCTCAGTGCTATTCTTCTAGCATTGAACATATCCCTCTATGAGATTATATGAAAATTGGGTGTGTCCTGGAATTATATTTTTTTCCCGTCTTTACTATCTTAGATAAAAAAATTAACAAAATACATCCAGAAATCCTATTATTTTTCCAGAAGAAAACAAGGAGTCACAACTCTTTTCAAGACATTTTGAAAGAAAGTTTCACATACAAAAATTATATTGTCTACTGTCTTTTATAATAAAGTTTACTATAGTTCCTGGTGGATTTTTCCATCTTTAATAAAATGCTAGGGCTTTGACAAAGAAGTATTGATTTGTTTCAAAAGCATTCAGTGTAGAAAGAAACAAATAGACTTTTTTTTTTCTTTTTTTTTTTTTTTTTCTATTATGAATGAATTTATTTCATGCTGGACCATAACTAGCTTCCATTAATGTCTCCTGGTGTCTGGATCACAGGCTGGAACTGAAGTGCCTGGTAAGTGTCTAATTTCTTCGTGAAATTACAAATACACCAAAATTCTGAGAAGCTTAATTTGGGTCTGGATCCAGACTTCAACATTACAATGTGAGACATTGCTAATAGTGAAAGATTCCAAATTAAAACAGAATAGTTCTGGGTGTCTTTCAAAGGTCATGTTTATCAAACGTTTTCATAATAGCCCCCCTCCCTTTTGTAGTATCCCGGAACTTGCTAACTGGGCTATTAGAGCAGAAGTTGTTAGTTTCTTAGAACTGTATTAAGCCTCTCCCTCTATTTTTTTTTCCCCTTTTATCACACCCCAGAAGCATTATAAGGAATTCAAAGGAGAGTCTATAGTGTAATTAATTTTTGGAGAGGCTGGACTGAGCTAGCAAACAGGTCTCTTCCAAATCAAACTCTGCAGTTCTACCCATATTTATACATATACATGTGTTTGTATTTAAATATATGCAATATACATAAAGTCACACTTTCTCACACTTAGGTTAACAGAATAAATTTTATATTATTTTCTGTTTAATAAAATAGTGTGTTTGCTTTTTTATAATTTACATAATTAGAAAGTTATTCCTGGTTTTATTAAAAAATGTCAAATAAATATTTGTCTCTGCAAAAATATTATGATGAAAGTAACAGTTTGTAACTTGTTATAGGTAATAAGCAATAATTAGTGCCTTAAAATATAACCTGGTCATGTCAGTGATTTTTTCCCCTTTAGTCCCTGTGAAAAATAAAATGTAATTTTCATGCTTCAGCTGACTTCCCCCAAAGAGCTGAAAGTGTGATTAAAGCAAACATGCTTAGCGCAATTTAAAAAAAAATTAAACTGACAAAGTTCTCACTGGAACTTGAAGAAATTGCATCTATTGTTATATGCAAAACACATGAAAGATTAATTATTTAAGCAGTCTACTTTCTTAAAGGTTTTAGATGTAATATCTGCTTTCAGAAGGAAGAGTATTAAGTAGGTTTAATCTTAGACGTGACAAAGTATAATCCTGCTGGTTGCTTTTATCCAACAGAGTATTGAGTTGGCTGAGTGATGGTCCATTGAAAACCATTGCCATTCACAGCCTTGTCCTGTCTTCTGTTCTTTGACTTTGGTCGGTCACATATTTCCCAGGTCAGCAAAACACTCTCACCATACTTCCAAGCTGTAAATTTGCATTTCTTATGTTTATAAAAGTAAAATTTCCCACCTTCTAACAACACTGTTAACTGAATAATTGTTCAGCTGAAGTGTGGTAGTATGTTGATGTCAATTGTTAACTGAAGTGTAGATACAAAGAAGACGTCACTTTAACATCATATTTGTCTCAATCCCATTTTAATCTCTCAACATTGCTTGACTAAGACCCCAGACTATTACTAAAAAGATCTGTCTCTAAACTGATGTGGACTAAAAGGAAAATGCCATTAGTTATATATATGTGTGTATGTGTTTAGACATGTATATACACAGAAATGAAACATCACATTTCTGCATGTAGACTATGGGAAAAGGAGTCTTTCCTTGCTTCAACACTCTGACAAAATAATATTATAATTGTTATATTGTATTTTGGGGGATTGCTTTTGGGGAAAGAGTAGAAGTACATGCTATTGTACAAGACATTGCCATTGGCCTTGTATTTTGTGGACTATGTTCTGTTCGACAGCAAGCCCAATGCAGAAAAACATTTTACAGGGTGTGCAGATTTTTGTCATAAGAGGTGAGAAATGTTAATCGTGTGCCTGCTTATGCTTTGTCATGCTAAAGTTCAGCAAGAAGGATAGCAAATAATTTTGGATCAAGAACCAACTTAAGCAGAAAATGTTCTTTTTAGTAAGGTTGTCCTTGCCATTTAAAATCTTCACTTATGTAACATGATGATTATGTTAGCCAAGAGGTGGATCTACCACAGGACCATAGAAGTGAACTGGGAAGCATGAGAAGCGTATGGGAGCTTGCAGAACCACCTCTACAGATGCTGTTGGACTGCTGCTAGTACCTTAGCTACCCACTATGTCCAAATATTTCCCTACTGTTTTGTGCTCCCTGTAGTGGATGTATCTGAACTGTTTTGTATGGCAAACAAGAGGCACGTTTTCAGGGATTCCCAATGAGACAGAATTTTAAAACTAATTTGGAAGTCCCCCTTGTAGCTTCCAAATATAATTATGCCAAAAGCTGGAAAAAGAAAGCATCCAGCTCTACAAGAAAGAGCAACCCTCCAGCATAGAAATTAGTCCCTGCTGACAATGAAGATAGGAAGAGACAAATTATAGCTTGACAGGGAATGGCACAAATGAGATCAGGATATGCTGATGTCTGTTTTTTGCTTGCATAATGAGTTTTCTTCCCAGCTGACTTTTTCTCCATCAGTTTGAGAAAGGAAAGGAAGGGTTTGATGTATTGTCTGGTTTTCCAGTCTTAAAGACTGTGAAAAACTAAAAGGCAAAGCAGCAAAACAGAAGGCAACTGGCAACAATTAACAATGCTTCCAATGTGTTTAAATTAAGAATATATTCTGCAGTTTCTGCATTTTGGGTATTTTCTTTCTGAAGCATGTAGTTGACCAGCATTTGCCTACCACATGACATATTCCTTAAGCTTAATAATTCATTCTACTGTGTGTGATAAATGGCTCATCTGGTCATTCATGTTGTTTCTCACTGAAGTACAGAAGTAGGATGCTGCCCTAGGTTAATAGGCAACAACCAGTCTCACTGATTTAGTCAGCGAGTGCTGCTTAACAAATGCTTTAGGTTGGTGGCATTAACATGTGGCCTGTGTTTCTCTGAGTGTTCGCATATGTTATTAAAATTTGTAATAATAATGAAAAGACTTCCGTGGATCTTTAAGCCAACATTCTAGAAAGAAGAATTCCTTAAAAGATGTAGGCAAGTTTTTGGGTTATATTTAAATTTCTTTTCACAAAGCCACATTTTTTACTTTCCTATGATGAATAAACCAATGTTAATTTCACCTCTTTTGTTTTCACAATGGTTGTGGTGTGTTGACCTTGGCTGGCCACCAGGCGCCCACCAAGTTGCTCTCACTCCCTCTCCATCAACAAGATGGGGGAGAAAACACAAAAAAAATCTCAAGAGATAAGGACAGGGAGATCACTCAGCAATTACAATCAACTTGGGGAAGATTAATTTAGTTTATTGCCAATTAAACTGATTAGGACAATGAGAAATAAGAACAAATCTAAAAACACCTTCCCCACACCACTCCCTTTTTGCCAGGCTCAACTTCACTCCCAACTCTTCTATCTCCTCCCCACAAGCAGCACAGGGGGATGGGAAATGGAGCTGCGATCTCTACTGCTCCTTTCTCCTAACACTCTTCCTCTGCTCCAGCATGGGGTCTCTCCCATGGGATACAGTATTCCATGGACTTCTCCAGTGTGGGTTCTTGAAATGGACTGCAGTTTTTCAAGAACTGCTCCCGTATGAGTCCTTTCAGAGGGTGCAGTCCTTCAGGAACAGACTGCTCCAGCGTGGGTCCCCAACGGTGCCACAGATCCTGTTAGAAATCCTGTTTCGGCATGGGCACTCCATGGGGTCACAGCTTCCTTTGGGGGACATCTACCTACTCCAGCATGGGGTCCTCCACTCGCTGCAGGTGGATATCTGCTCCACTATGGATGTCCATGGGCTGCAGGGGAATCTCTGCTCTGGCACCTGGAGCACCTCCCTCTCCTTCACTGACCTTGGTGTCTGCAGGGCTGTTTCTCTCACATATTCTCACTCCTCTCTCCCAGTTGCTGCTGTACAGCATTTTTTACCCTTTCTTAAATATGCAATCCCAGAGTCACTACAAGCATTGATGATGGGCTCAGCTTTGACCAGCATCAGGTCCATCTTAGAGCCAGTTGGAACAGGCTCTGTCTGACAAAGATATGAGGAAGAAGTTCTTTACTGTGAGGGTGGTGAGACATTGGAACAGGTTGTTCAGAGAGATTGGGTATGCTCCCACCCTAGCAGTGTTCAAGGCCAGGTTGGACGGGGCTTTGAGAAACCTGGTCTAGTGGAAGGTGTCCCTGCCCATGGCAGGGGGGGTTGGAACTAGATGATCTTTAAGGTCCTTTCCAACCCAAACCATTCTATGATTCTATGACACAGGGCAGCTCCTGGCGTCCTCCCAGAGGAGTCGCTCTTGCAGGCCCCCTGCTACCAAAGCCTTGTCAGGTAAACCCAAGAAAATGGTACATGTAATATGTTAGACAAAAAAAAATCTCTGAGAGGATACAGACAGAAAAACTGATTGGAAGGTCTCACTTTCCTACTTTCCTTCTTTTTGTCCCCTGGACTACTGCAGTTGTAGAGATGGCTTTGCTGATGGCTAAAATCATATTTAGGTTGATATTTGGTTAGCAGAATTTTCACCGGGAAACTGTGGCTCTCAGAAATTCTTCACATGGCCACGGGCACTACAGGCAAGCAACAACTTCCGCAGTCAGTAGTGATGAAAACATCTACAACTAGCTGCCTCACAGCTCTTTTCACTTGGGTGTGTTTTTTTTGTTGTTGTTGGTTTTTTTTTTTTTTTTCCCAAAAAACAATTAACTTATGGCCAAGATTGTATGAAAATGTAGCAAGCTGTAACCAGTTACATTGGTTGTTTCTGAACTGTTGGAAAGACATGTACAGATCCTTCATTCTAACTCTGCCTCTGGAAAATTAATGTTCTTATTGCTCATCGAGAGGAATGTTGTAATTAAAGGTATAAGTGCTGTACTTCAGCCTTTATTTTCCACTGTCAAGAAGAGATAAGGGGATTGTGCAGACCAATGAAGAAGGCTAACATGGTTAATCTTATCTTCAGTTTGGGCAGTGTAGTAATATATGATGTGGTGGATCACAACTGGTCTTGCTTCTGCTACTTACACATACTATTTAGTAGTTCAGGGGAATTTTTCATTATTTTATACTGGCAGCATATCATACTTCTGCCTTGTATTTTTATTCTACATCATACCACTGTTTTCCCCATATAGGTTTTCCTCTTTGGCTTTTCGCCCCTGTACTGGGTCTGGTTGGGATGGAGTTAATTTCCTCCATTGCAACCTGTACGGTCCTGTTTTGGATTTGTGACTAAAAACCTGTTGATAACACACTGTTTTGGTGAACAGTGCTTGCACAGCATCAAGGCTTTCTCTTTTTCCCAGTCTTTCTCCCCAGAATGCAGGCTGGGAGTGCACAAGAGGTTGGGAGGGAACACTGCCAGGACAGCTGAGCCCAGCTGACCAAAGGGACCTGAACTGCCCACATGACATGACATTTTGCTCAGAAATAAAAGCACAAGGAAAGGAGGGGGAAAGAGAGGGGGGAGACGGAACGGACGACGACGGGACACGGACGGGGATGGGGACGTACGGACATCTGTGATTTGGTGTTTGTCTTCCTGCATAACCCTTATGAGTGCTGAGGCTCTTGTTTTCAGGAAGTAGATGGACGTCTGCCTGTCAATGGGAAGTGATGAGTAAATTCTTTTTTTTGCACTGCTTGCACATGCTGCTTTTGCTTTACCATTAATTTGTCTTCACTTCAATCCATGAATATTCTGTTTCCTTCTATTTTCTCCCTATCCTGTGGGAGGGGGAAGTGAGCAAGCAGCTGTCTAGATGCTGGCCAACAGCAAATCCCGCATGATTCTCCCTTCAGCCCTCCACAGATTCCTCTTTCTTTCCACATATCTATCTCCCTACTACCAGCATAATTACAGTTTCCCTTTTCCATCACCACGTGCAAAGGTCAAAGCTTAAAACAAACAGATAAGGACTGTTCAAGCTGTGTGAAAGCTGTTTCTAGATACTTAAAGGTGAAAGTTTGCTCTTCTTTAATAGATTGTTTATCTCAGTGTCAATAGGACTTGGGCAAGTGCTCAAGCACTTTTCTGAGCCAAGGCTTGCATTCATAATTAAATTTGAAGACATTTGTAGTTGCAAGTTGTTATTTTAGCTTGGAGAACACCTTGATACTTAAACATAAACCTTCAGAAAAACATAACAAAACACACATTTCATGTAATTAAGCTATCAGAGCCTTTATATTTATAAATAGACAAAAGACATTTTAGGTTGCCTAATCATACTTCTGCATGAGCAGAATGAAGTTGCCTGCTGTAAAGCATGCAATTAGATTGAATGATGTTAATGAAAACAGTCATCAAAAAGGGAGGTCTGTTTTAAGCAGTTAAAAATAATTTTACTAACTGTCTATGGCATTTCAGTTGGTGTTTGTCAGCATTTTTAATTTATGTTTAGAAACATGAGTTTCACTGAACAGAACTGTGTGACCCTGTGGTTTTCAGATATCAGTGGGAATGAATGAGGAATCACCTTTTTCTCCAGGCCAGACAGCAGCAGCTGCAGTCAGTGGGGCCACTGTAGCTGGATCACTAGCAATTTTTTTAAAGGTGACTGGCAGGGCACCATCTGAGATGGCTTCAGATTCTGGAACAAGCTCTTCCACAGCTTGCTCCAAAGCATACTGAGTCTGGTGACCTTCTGGGCATGCTGCAAAGGACATCTGTTTGACAGGGCTTTCAGAGGATGTTAAGGGTGAAGGCACTGGATAAACCTTTCTGGATGTGGCTGGCTGGATTCCTTGCTGAACTGATCAATTCTGCTGAGATTCAACCTCACTTTTATATATGTTAGGGCATCTCAGATGTGTAATAGGCATCTTCTGGTTATTTGGTGGTTTGATTTTGTTTGGGGGTTTTTTTGTTGGTTGTGTTGGTTTAGGCCCTGCCGGGACCGGAGACCACGTTGCTGTTGCCCCTCCCCCACCCTCAGCCGGTCAGGCTGGCAGTGAGGCACAAACCCGGGTTAAAATAAGAAGAAATTTAATACAACAGTGTGATAAACAGTCCGAACAACAACAGTAGCAATGGTAACAATAATAAACAGCAATAACAGTGAACAAGACAAAAGATACAGAGAGAAATACCGCAATGGTCATGGAACAAGCCTGCCATGTGCTCCCTGCCACCAAAGCCACAAAGGAAAAAGTTCCCGTGCTCCTGTGCCCGGACCTGACGTCAGCATGGTATGAATAACCCTCCGGGAGATCCCTTCCCCCTTCTCTGCTGGGGCAACTTAACTCTATCCTAGCTGAACCAGGACATTGTTTTTGTTTGTTCGTTTGTTTGTTGGTTTTTTTAAGTGCAGTGAATGGGATTAGCTTGAGTGTTTTCTGAAACTGAGTGAAGATAAATACTGTATAATCTATTACTTTAATGTTATTTTTGTTCCAAACAGAAGAAATTACAGGATTAATTCAGTTTTCTTTTTGACATGTCCCAGAAATCCTGGTTGTTTTGCAAATTTCAAACTTTGAACAAAAGAACACAAAGAACTTTGTTATTTACTAAACTGTTGAGGAAATACGAGAACTTGAAAGCTGAAGCTAAGACATTCAAGACACTATTTGCAATTCAGATGAAAGAAAGCACTCAGTACAACATTAAAATGAGAAAAATTAAGAATGAGAAGCCAATACTTTAGGCTTATTAAAAAAGCAGAGAATTTGCTCCTCACATGTATGGCTAATACCTATTAATATAAAAACACTTGGGTATTATTTTTTCTGGTTTTAATCTATGTCCTGCAGTTTTCCCCTGTATTGTATTATCTGTTCTTACAGGCTTTCCTTGGCCCAGATCTTACTTCACTTTGAATTTAAATAGAACAGTTCACATTCTTGGTCTAACAATGTTAATTACGGGCTTTTTTTTTTTTAAGCTCATTATATTAACTTGCTAGAATAAATCTGAAACTCCATAAATGCTCTAAGAGGCTGGTTCCCCTCCACTTGAGTGGTGATGTCCTGAGGGACATTCAGAGCAGTGCAGATCAGAGCTTTGCAGATGTACCAGCCCTGACCCGCATCCTGCTGTACCTGGAGCCTTCGGTGCGGGAATCCACGCTAACACCAAGCTTGTGAATCCCAGTTTGTAATATATTTTACAAGATCATGTTCCTACAGAAAACTCAAGGGAGAAACATCTCCTTATTTGGTTGTTATTCACTCTTCTGTTTTCCAAGCGTGTAGGCAAGCCAACAGGAGTGAAGAAATAATACTGTGAGACTGTAAAACCTCAGGAGCTGTGAAGTGCAAAGACACTATTATTGTCTTAAGAAATCCTTAAACCACAGATATGTGGGGCTGACAGATTACAGGGGAAAATACCATTATATCCTTCCTCTCTTTTTATTTTCTGGTCATTCATTATCAGCCATTTTCAGAGGCAGGATCTTATGAGATGAACCTTTGCTCTGACCAAGTATTGCCATTTTTGTTCAATTGTATTGTGCAAGCAAATGCTGGGTATTGCTCTAATACCAGTGTACACTGATGCAGCTGAGTAGATTTTAGTCTTGTAACCTTGTTTTGTCATTCCCTATATTGTCATAAACTTAACCTTTTATCACAATTTGTATGCATTGCTTGAATACATAGTCAGGCTCATCATATCACTGGGCATATCTTTTTCTTCTTCTGTATAAGGCTGTGACTGTTCCAGGTAAGAATGGTATTTTTAGTGCATGCTTTCTTTCAACCTGTACTGTTATGTGTCAAGGTCATCACTATTACAAACACTGCATAATGCTCTTAAAATAGTCTGTGTACATTTGTGCACTCATAGGTTTTTGTAAAAAGATTGCTTTGCATACGACTGTAAAGCATCAGCATGCAACAGTCTTTTACTTGTGAAATTGCCTTTCCCTTTGCTAGTCATCCTTCTGACACATAAATGATCATTTAAGATTTTTTAATAATTGTGCTGCACCATTTACTTCAGCCTGAACCATTTCACCAAATAATAGTCAACTTTTAGCAGTCTTCAAAGGTGATTTATGAAATAGGAGTTTGAAAGTTCTTTGCATTTATTCATTAATTCAGAGTATTTTATTTTTATTCATTCGGTGTCTTCTTTTTTTTTTTTTTTAAATTTATTTTTGTGCTTTAACCCATTCATCTGCCCACTTAGTACATAACAGGCACTTGTTCATTGTCAAGGAACTATGAACTCCGGGATTTCTAAATACATATTGGGCCTCCGAAACACACTCATGACCGCTGGGATCCAGTGCCTAGAAGCCACTAATTCTTAGCATCATATTGGCACAGTATATAGGATCTTGTGACTTTGCAAGACACTGATGAAGACCTCTAGAGATACCAAATGCCAAAAAAGGCTTAAGGTATGAACAGGCTCATACTTTAAAGACATGGACCAAATTTTGCCCTCACACTGTCCTACTTTATAAACTATAAGACAATCACCATTCTTTTAGCTGTTGTTGCTTTCAGATTCAAACTCCATGAAAAAAGTGAAAATCGTGCCTAGGGCATAGCTCTGGTTTTAATACAGCCAACATCTGGGGTTTTTTTCTGATACTTCAGAATTTTTAAAAAATCACCTGTTTTAGGAAAAATAATGGAAAAGGGGTTAGAATTGTGTTAATCAATGATTCACTGAAATCTCACACGGGTGATAAGGCAATCTTCTGACCTCTACTTGTGTTTAGGTTTCATTGCTTGGTCTTGTCATTTGTAATGGTGCAACCTACACTGAGAGGGAAAGAGAATCTGTGACCAGGACTTACAGCTTGCTTCACAGTGTGCTGAGTCACAATGCTGTCTTTTATAACAGCATTGCCTTTGAGACATTTGTTTCTTTCATCTGCAGCAGTTTTCTTTAATAAATTACTTTAAAAAAACCCTAAAACTGAATTTGTGAAAAGGTCTTTTTGTGCCCTGTAATTATCTCATAAAATTTAATCTGGGAATGCTTAATGCAATGAAGTAGAAAATGTTTAACTCATGCTCATTTTTGAAACAATCTGTTTTCTGATACTTAAATAATGATGAGATGTATTTTTAATATACCTTGTATTGTCCCTGCTTGAATATCCTTTCTCTGACAGGACCATTATTCTGCCTAAAACTAGTAGAATGAGTTTTTTTCACTTGTAAAAAATTAAATTGCTACTTTCTAGCTCCTATGCCAAAGGAAAAGGCCCAACAATTTATCACTTGTTTAAACAATAGACCTCTGTCTGAAATTAAAAATAAACAAAATACCCCTGTGAATTTCTGTCATGTAGATTTTAATTTTGCAGTTTAAAGTCTGGCTACCTAACTTTCATATTATGAAAACTACCTACTTAAAAAGATACCTTTTTGTATTCTAATAAATGCTTAGCAAAGTTAAGGTTATACTAGCAGTTCTATTATAGCAAGGTATTTTCACAAAGTTGTAAATTAAATTTCCTATACCTTTGTCTGTGAGAATGCAAAATATAACACTTATAATTAATGTATTTTCTTTAATGTAGGTATAGTTACTGAAATAATCTTCAGTTGCTGTTGGGTTCTACCTTCAGACTGAATTTCACCATGTAACTCTTATGTGACATCATCCTTCAGCATTTTTTGGAAGACAATTGCTTCATTGATTGTTGTGGTGATAGTTTATTTTCCCTCCAGACAAAGATCATTACAAGAACCTTCTCTGGGCTCCTTCATTCCAGGAGGCTTTTGCTTTGAACAAGGATCAATAGAAAGCTGTAACTGAGTTATAGTTGCTATCATCTACATGTTCTTTCGCATGCCATTTAACTGGCAGTATCAGAAGGCAGTCTGTCATAGAATCTGGTTTACCTGGGATTTAGTCTACCCAATCTACAATTTTTTTTTAATTATTTTTATTTATTTTTTTTTTAGCTACTGTCTAATTATGAAGAACTGCAAGCTGAAGGCAGGATAACTCAAACAGAATCAGTTTCCCATGTTATAGACACTACTTATGTGACTTGAAGACAGAAGATGAGAATTCTTCAACATCATCAAAGTTTGGTATTGTAGAGAGGATTTCACAGTCTTGTTAACATCTACAATGATTAATTCATTGACTACCTTGAAAGATGTGAACATTGGAAATTAATGTCCCTAGAGCCTTAAACAAGAAAGCTTTATGGGACTAGTGATAGGCCGTATTTTTAGAAACCCAGGCTTCACTTCCACATGCACAATTCTGCCCACTAAGTCACTACTGTGCAGTTTTTATCACAAATCTGTGTTTATGCAAGCAATGCATAGACAACTCAACCAGGACAAAGAGGCAAAAAAATATTGTATGAGCAGCTGGGAGAAGTTTCACAAACACCAGCCCTTGTTCTTGTGAGAGACTTCAACATACCAGATGTCTGCTCAAAATATAATACAGTGGAGAGGAAACACTCTAGGAGGTTCCTGGAATGTGTGGAAGATAACTTGCTGACACAGCTGGTGAGTGAGCCAACTAGGGAAGGTGCTCTGCTGGACTTGTTGTTTGAGAAAAAAGAAGGACTTATGGGTGATGTGATAGTTGGAGGCCATCTTGGGTACAGGGATCATGAAATGATAGACTTCTCCGTTCTTGAAGAAGTAAGGAGGGAGTTAGCAGAACCACTACCTTAGACTTCTGGAGGGCAGATTTTGGCCTGTTTAGGGACCTGGTTGACAGAGTCCCTTGGGATGCTGAATGGCAAAGGACTCCAGGAGGGCTGGACATTCTTCAAGAAGAAAACCTTAAAGGTGCAGGAGCGGGCTGCCTCTATATGCTGAAAGACAAGCCAGCAGGGAAGAAGACCAGCCTGGCTGAACAGAGAGTTTTGGCTGGAACTCAGAAAAAGGAGTTTATGGCCTTTAGAAGAACAGGCAGGGAACTCAGGAGAACTACAAGGATGTCATGAGGTTTTGCAGGGAGAAAATTAGAAAGGCCAAAGCCCAACTAGAACTTAATCTAATTACTGTCATAAAAGGCAATTAAACATGTTTCTATAATTACATGAGCAACAAAAGGAGGGCTAAGGAGAATCTCCATCCTTCATTAGATGCAGGGGGAAACATAGTGACAAAGGATGAGGAAAAGGCTGAGGCACTTAATGCCTTCTTTGCCTCAGTCTTTAATAGTAAGACCAGTTGTTCTTGGGGTACCCAGCCCCCTGAGCTGGAAGACAGGGATGGGGAGCAGAATGAAGCCACCATAATCCAAGGGGAAATGGTTAGTGACCTGCTGCACCACTTAGACACACACAAGACTATGGGGCTGGATAGGATCCACCCCAGGGTACTGAGGGAGCTGGCAGAAGTGCTCACCAAGCCACTTTCAATCATTTATCAGCAGTCCTGGCTAACCGGGGAAGTCCCTGTTGACTGGAAGTGGTAAATGTGATGCCCATCTACAAGAAGGGCCAGAAGGAGGATCTGGGGAAATAGAGGCCTGTCAGTCTGACCTTGGTGCCAGGGACGGTTATGGAGCAGATCATCTTGAGTGCCATCATGCAGCATGTACAGGACAACCAGGGGATCAGGCCCAGTCAGCCTGCTTGACTAACCTGATCTCCTTCTATGACAGGGTGACCCACTCAGTGGATGAGGGAAAGGCTGTGGATGTTGTCTACCTAGACTTCAGTAAAGTGTCTGACACCATTTTCCACAGTGTTCTCCTGGAGAAACTGGCTTCTCATGTCTTGGACAGATGTACTCTTCGCTGGGTAAAAAAGTTGCTGGATGGCCAGGCCCAAAGAGTTGTGGTAAATGGAGTTAAATCCAGTTGGTGACTGGTCACAAGTGGTGTTCCTCAGGGCTCAGTAACTGGGGCCAGTTCTTTTTAATATCTTTATCAGTGATCTGGATCAGGGGATCGAGTGTAGCCTCAGTAGGTTTGCAGACAACACCAAGTTAGACGAGTGTGTTGATCTGCTAGAGGGTAGGGAGGCTCTGCAGAGGGATCTGGATAGGCTGGAGCCATGGGCTGAGGCCAGTTGTATGAGGTGCAAAAGGTTCAGTGTCGGGTCCTGCACTTGGGTCACAACAACAAGCTTGGGGAAGAGTGGCTGGAGAGCTGCCCAGTGGAAAAGGACCAGTGGGTGTTGTTTGACAGTCAGATGAATATGAGCCAGCAGCGTGCCCAGGTGGCCAAGAAGGCCAATGGCATCCTGGCTTGTGTCAGCAATAGCGTGGCCAGCAGGGACAGGGAAGGGATCTTACCCCTGTACTTGGCACTGGTGAGGCCGCCCCTCGATTCCTGTGTTCAGTTTTGGGCCCCTCACTACAAAAAGGACATTGAATGACTCGAGCATGTCCAGAGAAGGGCAACGAAGCTGGTGCAGGCTCTGGAGCACAGGTCGTATGAGGAGCGGCTGAGGGAACTGGGGGTGTTTAGCCTGGAGAAGAGGAGGCTCAGAGATGACCTTATTGCTCTTTACAACAACCTGAAAGGAGGTTGTAGGCTGTAGCGAGGTGGGTATTGGTCTCTTTTCCCAGGTAATGAGCAATAGGATGAGAGGGAATGGCCTCAAGTTGTGCCAGGGAAGGTTTAGATTCGATATTAGGAGAAAAAATTCTTCATTGAAAGGGTTGTCAAGCATTGGAACAGGCTGCCCAGGGAAGTAGTTGAGTCATCATCCCCAGAGGTATTTAAAAGATGTGTAGATGTGGCACTTAGGGAAATGGTTTAGTGGTGGATTTGGCAGTACTAGATTAATGGTTGGACTCTGTGATCTTAAAGGTTTTTTTCCAACCTAAACAGTTCTATGATTCTATGATTCTATGATTCTATGAATGCACAACTAGCAGCATGCAAAGCTTACATGCACCGGTAACTGCATCTGTAAAGTTTTACATGAACCAATGAAATGGTGAGATCTGTAGGAATCAAATGCATGAACTAACTGCTTCAGCCTCACTTTAAGTGAAAACTATGCAAGAATTGGGTTAGTCTTTTGAACAAATATTAGCAATTATGCTTGAATTTTAATAAAGCTATAACCTAGTCCACAGAACTGCTGCATGTATTCAGTGGCTTTTAGTAATTAAGTACAGCACACTATGACTTAATATCATCTGTCAAACTCAGTAGTTTATTCCATTATTGCCTATTCCTGAGCATGTCACATTATATGAGGTGATGTGCAAGCACAGAATAAATAAAACTTCTCAGTCTGAAGTTCCATCCATTTCTGTATAACTCAGCCACACAGAGAAACTGCAAGGAAACAAAGAGATCGTGGTGAATGGCAATGATCTTGGCATACCAGCAACTTCATCTAAATAAAGCTATTTTTCTATGAGCTGTTACCAAGTCTAGACAAAAGACTGGGATGTATTCAGTGAGGTAGTTCCCTGGAAATTATAGGGAATTATTATGGTGGCATGAGTGGTAACAAAAATAAACCCCACAGAAGTCTTTTTGGGAAATGCAGGTAGGAATAGTTTTTTCTTTGAATGCAAAATGTATTCATCTACAAAGGTAAGCATGAAACTTCAGCAGATATTGTGGGAAGAGAAGAAAAAGAGAAAGTTTAAAAAAATATTGAAAAGGTTCATTTGGACTTTTTAGGTTAGATTTGGAAGAAGATTTAAGAGACATTCTGGAAACAGAAGTCTTTATGCTCAGTAATTATGATGCATACAATCTTTGTGCACACTGAGTCTTTCCTCAATTCATCCAGTAGACAAATGCTCAAGGAGTCATTCTTTATTTTTTTCCCTTTGTCTAAACCAGTATTTAACTCTTCTGTCAAAATGCAACTGAGAACCTGAAAGACATCACACCGAGAATATCACATAGACTAATGGCTAAGGCTTGTTCCAGCAATGGGATGTGGAAGGGTGAAAGTGATTTTCTGTATATAGGAGACACATATATGCTGGAGAAGATTCACAGCCACTGAACGGCAGAATATGCTTTCACTTCTGGGTTTGTAAATACTGTTTAAGTCGTCTTGTCAACAGCCTTTTGCTTTATTAAAATGACTAGTTGGAAGCATGCTTTCTTCAATTCAAAATTATTTTTTTCCATTTAAAAATGTTGGTTGTGTTTTGTTTTCTGTAAATTGTTTTGCATCAACCCTAAACTGAAATTAGTTGCCTTCTGTTTGTTTCCCTCACTGAACAGAACAACCATCTCTTCTTAGAAGTCAACATCTGCATGATGTTTCTCATCCATATGAGACATAAACAAGGTAGTGATAATCCATGCAGGCATGAGAAAGGAGGTTTTAACATGTCTGAGTATGGAGGGGGAGCTGTGGAGGGAAACCAAGAGCTAAAGCTCAAGAAAAAAATGGCCTAAATACCAATGTTCCCAGAAGACAAAATGAAAATCACAGGAAAGGCCATTGAGTTAATAAGAATCTGGGTGAGATGAGAGCGCAATGGGTGAACAAGAAAAGCTGGGCTTAGTCATTATATGTAGCGGGAGTGATCCAGATTTACTTTCAATCAAGGTATAAGGAACGGGGAAAAGTTTCAAGCTCCCAGTTATGTATGGGAAAGTGAAGGGGTCTGTGTTCCCTCTCCTGTGTTCACAGGTTGCCCTTGAATGCTACTTTGTTCAGCTGTGCAGAAAAATAGCAGTGAATGGAGATTTACAGAAGCCGCACTGACAGTTTCTGTCCCTGGTTGTTCTTTTTCTGTGAGGTTGTGAGTAGCTTTGGTTAGAGGCATGAGAGATGCTTGAATTTTCAAAGCTCTGCAAAGTCAACATACAGAGCTGGTAACAGCATTTGTAAATTAAAGATTACTTTAATCTTCAGTGACAGATTTATGAAATATTGCTTTAAATTCTGCTTCATGGTGCACAGCCAACTGGGTTTATTTTGGAGACAAAAGCAATTTAAAAGAACCCATAGATTAGTTTGGCTACTGAAGAGTATAAATTATCCCTAACTAAATTTTGCCAGCAGAGTATGTTGAGCTATTTAGATAAAACATGCTTTTTGACATTTATTACAGAATGATCCCTTCCCATAGACTGCTAGTCACAAAAGGGGGACATGGGATGAATCATTAAGGGGCTGGTAATCTTTGTGCTGACATAAATGATATTGGTTAAGGATGAAAAAAATAAGGCTTTTTTTTTTTTTTTTTTTTTTTCAAAGCATGGTACAGTACTATGCAATCAGACAGCAATGCATTCAAATTCCAATGGTAAAAATACTGTAAACATGTAAAAATGTATCTTGATGTGGCAGATGCTGTTGCTAAATATATATTTACTAGGATGCAGAAGAAATCCCTCTGAGATAAAAAGCAAGAAATCTCTTGCCTAAGTTAAATGCCTAGCAATGAATCTTGCCCCAAATTCTTCACAAGTCAACTGTTTTTGAAGCCATAGTCTCAGCAAAATGCTATTTCCACTCCCAGCCTTTTGCAGAGATACATTTTTTTCAGGGTGGAACTGTGATTTACACAATTGATTTTACTTTGTCATATAGATATCCTTATTAGCCCTGAGACTAACTGCACAAATTAACATGGGAAATGAAATATTTTTCACCAACTAAAATATACCTGTGGCAGGTATCAATAGTATGCACTGCTACGCATGTGCCAAGAAATTTTTGAGTGAACTTATCCTGGAGACATGTGCTGTTTTGCTCAGAAGCTGGTGGGACCAGACTCTGTGAGCCACCCTCACATTTCACATTGAGACTCCCAGAAGTGCACACCAGGCACATCTCTCAGCCCTTGCTGCAGGCATGGCTCCACTTCCCTGTTTATCCCACTCACCCCAGAGCATCTGGAACATCTTTCTGGAACAGGTGCATACCATCAGTGTGCTATAGGGCCCATCTGTATCTGTCCTTACATTTCGGGTGGAGACAATAGCTAACCTAGATATGCTGCTGGCTGGGCTGAAGAAAGAAGCCTAATGCAGTTAGCAAACTGTTAGCAAGCTGTTAGCAAACAGATCCCTTTGTTTTTTAAAATGTAATTACATACCATATTCTTTCGCCTGATCCTCATTCTTTTAGGTTGAAAACAGAAAAAGAAAAAAACCAATAACTCCTTAAAAAATAAATAAATATATTCCCTCAAGATCTTGTGTGTTTCTGCAAATTGCCATGTGTGAGGGGAGAGAGTAGTTACTCTCTATGAGCTCTACCTTATTTCTGTTTATGAAAATGAGTAGGCAAATGAAGATGATTTTGGAGTGAGAAAGGAGAAAGATCATTTTGGAGCACAGCTGGTTCTCTAAGATACACACAAATCAATACTGTCTCTTAACACGGTCAAAGAAGATTGAACTGCCCAGTCCACTAGCTCAAACTTTCAGGGTTCTGTTTTCAAAGTACAGATTGGGTACACTACTTGCTCTCCAGTTAAAGCAGCATTTCCCCAGTTTCAGTCAAGACACATTTCCCCAGTTTCTGTCAAGATCATCCTCTTAAGCAGTAAAGCAACTAAAGAATGTGGTTTGTTCCTCTGTTCTTTTATTTTCTTGTTTGCTGGCTCTCACACTTTTACCATGAGACTTGGAGAGCTGCTGTTCTTTTTGGTGTCTGCCAGAAAGCTTCCTTGATTTGAGGGGGTCTGTTCTTCACAGTGACATATAGAGTAAATAAGTACATACTCCACTGGCTCTGTCTTCATACACATGCAGTTTCTGCCATGTATCCACTGCTCTTAGCAGTGGATAATAGCCCTCAAATAGCCTTGGAGGTCTGTAACACCTGTGTGTACAAGGCTGATGAAGAAGCCTGGATCTTTGACATATTAGTTTTATTCAGTCACTTTCTAATTTCATTTTGTTGCTTTACTTCCTTTCCTTGCTTTGTCACTGAGCTATATGTTTTCTGCTTGGAGCTGGAAGGGGCCACATGTAAGCAAGAGATGCCTCAGAAGTTGTCCCTCTGGGAGGGCCTCCATGGCTTGTGTGTGGCATGGCATGACCAGGCTCTGAGCCTTGACCGAGGTGTGTATGTGACACTGTATTATGAATAGAAGCTTATAATTGACTATATTTACTATAAAGCATCATCTAGTAATCTTCATGTTGCTAACAAAAGGTGCCAACAATTACCCAATGCAGCACTTCAGGACAATTCATCAGGGGGCCTTGGTTAAAAAAGTAGGAAATTCAGTCTTTTTCAGTGCAGGCTATTCCCCTGTTAAATTTATTTCTTTATTCTGGAGCTTCTCTCTTTAATGTCATTCCTTTTCTGTGCAGAAGGAATCACACATAATGCTTCTGCCCTTGATTTTCCAGTTTTGCATAGCACATACAAAAGCCACCATAATCCCATTAATATTCATATTTTGTACCTGACAGAATTGAAGAAAATAGACTAAAGAGTTATTTGTTTACCTTTGAGATTTCTACTTCTTCAGTTTATAAAAATGTATCCTTTCTAGTGACTGGTTGAGTACGTGTAGAAATTCAAATTGTGTACCATGGAAAAAAAAGCAATCTAAAGTCCTACCACAATTACGGGGTAAAAAACCTTCCTGTGGTACTACTAATATTGCACATGACTTCTTCAGGCAGAAGGCTTCCTGACATTGTTCCCTAATTTAAACCAGGATGATGTCTCATAATTCAATAAGGCAGAACAGTTTCTGCAACAGAACTGCTTCCATTTCAGAAAAAAAGCCCTACCACCCTCTACAGCTCTCATCTTAGTACACTGACTTTTAAATCCTCAAAATAGTCCTGCATACTGTGAACAACCACTTAATTTTAAAAGCTTATTATAAAGTGTAAATAAATCCATATCTACTGCATAATGATACTTTACTGTCAATTTGAGTAAAGCAGGAATCTAATCTTCACAATCAAACAGTTGTTGAGCTGCCTAACACAGTGGCATCCTGTTCTTGGCAAGGGTTTTGGTCATTGTGGCAGTAAACATAATAGCATTAAGGCTTAGCATATGTGCCAAAGCAAAACTGTAGTAATACACAGTTGCTTTTGTGCTAAAATATTTCTTTAACTAACACTAAAATCATGTAAGCTTTATAAACAACCATGCTGTGTGTTCTTGGAATGGTATTTAGCATATTTTTGTCAAAGGAGTTGCTCAGACGCTAATTATATTATGGTTTGCAACAATCGGTCTTCAAAGAGTGTCTTGGGATTTGTTCATTTGCATTAGGTGAGCTCTGGAGGCCCTTGGCATCTTCCCTTGGAGCGTATGCGCAGCTTATCAAAGCAGTCATCCACACGTAATATGTTTCGGCGGGGGCAGTGCTGGGGGGTCTGCACACTGCCTTTCTAGCTGCTATCAGCTGTAGCTCTGGGACACAAAGGTCTCTAAATGTGGTCTGCATTTTTCCTTTGTAACCTGTGCTCTTTGGGTCTTATCTTACATCTTCAATAAGTAATTTTAATATCAGTCTTTGAATTTCAGACCCAGAATTCTAAGTAACAAACTTTCAAAGAGTTTACTGAAACAAAATCCTTCTGGAATTATCTCCCAGGTTGATTTATCTAGGTTGAATACTTTTATTTGTTTCATAGGAATGAACAGAATTTTCTGGAAAGCTGTGCCAAATGCTGCTCTCATGCTGAATCTATTCCCATGTTAATTCTAAGTGATATTTCTCCACTGTAACTGAAGCAGAGTTTAGACAAAAGTACCAAATCTTTCTTATCCCACTTAAGTGAAAAGTAAGAGTGATGCCATATCTTTTTTAGTGGTGCATCAAAATAAAGGGATGATACCTGAATCCTATTCTTTCAGATCTGTGGTAAAGAAAAAACTTTAAAACTATCTACAGATGAAGACATAAATCTCTTGACCTTTAAAAATCGATAAAAACATCAGTGACATGATATTTAAAACTGTGTCTCAAGTTAGTACAAATGTGTACCACTAATAAAAAAGAAATCAATAAAAGAAATCTACAGGATCTATAATTCCATTTTGGATTACAGCTGGTGAAATAACTTGAGTTGGCCAACACTACAAATATCTCTGTCGAACATCAAAGGTATTTTCAGCACAAAGGGAGATACGTATTTTTTTTTAAAGTATAATATAGTATATATTATTTAATTTTGATCGTTCCCAAACATAATGATTTGTTTTGCTTTGGACAAAATTAATTTTAAAAAAGATATAACGTCCCCCAAGAAACATATTGTTCAGTTCACAATTAAAGTTTAAATATCACATGAAAAATCAATTAATAGATTGCTGCTCCAACTCATTACCTATTCTTTTTCACTTTCCTGAAAGTGGACCAATGTTGATTCCTCCTGTTCATTCTTTCTCAAGAACTTCTAGGATGAAATTTTCAGGAACTTCTACTGAAAACTGCATAAAAATGGGAAAGAATGTTAGGATTTAGCTCACTCCTTCAAGTATCAGAACCATAATTATGTAACTTGTGTTGTTTGATGCTCACCTGTGGTTCCCAGGAGCTGCAATTTACATTGGTGTGGGGTTTTTTGGGTAGTGAAAGGGAGGCTGTGCATTTTTTTTTCTGAGATGAGCGACTTGTGTAACTCACGAGAAACTGCTGATGCAGACAGTTTAGCAAGTTTCAAGGAAGTGATTGAATATTTATGTGGAATAGAAGAACATTCACATTTGCATTAGGTAGGATATAAATAAATTTGAAGGGCTTGTCTTCCCCTAATTGTATAGCATTTTAACTTTATCAGTAGCATTTAGGTAATATAACCCTCAATTTAGAATGCATGAAAATCTTGATGTAAAAAATACACAGTATCTCTTTCATGGGAATAATCAAACCCACAGTAGTCTCCTTCTCAACTATATACCTGTGCCCATGCATATGGTCAAATAATTTATAATTCTCAAGTCACTGGATTATTCAACTACTTGCCATGTCTGTCACTGACCACATGTATTTTTGCAGACCACCCATCTGTAGAACACAAATGTATTGAATTATTTCAGGTCACGATACTGACAGAGTCACAGTCACAAAACCCCAAGATTTTCCTCCAAATCAGCTGGGTCTTTTTTATGAAGACCCTAGTATTAACTGAAGGAGCTGTTACTTCATCACTAAGCATGTTCTTCCGGACCTATGCAGCTTCTGCAGGGGTAGACTCCTTGAGCCTGTTCAACAGTTGAGTAGTGAGGGGCATCTGTATAAACCAAGAAGAGTTTGGGGGAGACAGTGGTTATATTCAGCACCTGAGTAACTGGCATCCTTGTCTTTGTCACAGATTTCTTCTGACACAGAACGTGCTCTGCTTCACTACTATAAATCCATTTATATGCAATCAGTTTCAGATAAGGAACCATAGCAAACATCTGCACATCAAAAATCAGTGTTGTTTTGTGCTTTCTTCTAAATGTCATAAAAAACGACCTCTGCCAACTATTCTCTGAAAAACAAGCAGCAATGTTGAAAATGTAGTGTGTAAAAATCAGCTAGGATAAAGATGACCTTTTGAAATTAGACAATTACATGGCCTACAATGTTAATCTATTTTTAATGTATATTATTTTTGCTGTTAACTGTGGTTTGTAATTTTAAAGAGAGAATGGAAGCACTTGGATGTAAACTTTTCTCGCTAAGTTTGTCTGGTTATTCTTTAGAAACATTTTTTAAATGAATAAATGCAGATTCAGCCTCACTAAGTTATTTTACAAATATTTGTAGATTGCAAAATTATTCAATATATCAGAATATATTTTGATGTGAAATGTTTTGTTGTGATAGCAATGAAATCTGCAGAACTCCATTTAGAAACTCATTGAATATAGATATTTTCTGATTTAGTGTCTCTTCTAGAAGTTTTTGGAATTAGGAAAAATTAAACTAAAGTATTTATGGTATGAGGTAAGTCATAAATTTTTTCAGCAACAACCTGTCATTATGAATACTAAATGTATTACAGCTGAGATCTCTGATACATTTTTACTTTTTTATACCCTAACCATGTGAGTTTTGTCTGCTATACATCTCTGGCAATTTACCTCACATTTTTAAGAATGAATTGAAAATGAAACATAATATGGATCCTATATCAGCTTTATAATGACATATCAAATATGATTTCAATCTATTACATATGTTTTCTAAAGACCTTTAGCATTCACTATTTTCTCATGTACAATGAGAACTATTTTAAGAACTTCAAATTTAATTTATCCTCACTTGTGAAGACATATGGTAATTGTTTTGCCTTCAGCTTCCTTCTACAACTCTTATACACTTCGTCCTCACAGTCATCTTGTTCCTTTGGCTTTTCTTGTTATGGTAATGTAATTTAATTTACATTAGGGGCATATCTACATGTTTTCAGATCTTGACTCTTAATCTGTTTAGATTAATTTGACTAAACCCAAGTAAACTGTGGTTGCATGAACTGTGCAGTCAGTAGATCATGGGGCGTAGTTACTCCAAGCAGCAAAGGTGGATGTGCAGATGAAGGCAGTATTTGCATAGTGGGACCTGGAGAGAGTGTTTGCCCATGGCTTAGGAGCACATCTAAAGAGATTCGCTTCTCTGTATTGTCGTACTTGCCCAATGCAAACATAGCTTCACTGAACATCAAAAGTATTCAACTGGTACAAAACTATAAAGATTTAGGTCTTCATAGTACTCTTCTTTCTGATTGTTTCCATTTCTGTGTTACTGTAACCTGGGCCAACCAGTTTCCCTTATGTTTCAAATTCTCCTTAAACCAGCAAAATAACCAGTAGCAAAGAAGATGTGAGTGAAAAAATGGAGCAGTAGAAAAAAATGTTTAACCTTTTCCCTTTGAAATTTTTAAAAAAAGAAGCAAACACAGGACAAGAACCTATCCATGCAGACTCATAAGACAAAGCTTTTGGAGGACAGAAATAGCTCGTGTCTGTGATCTGCTGGGCTTGTGCAGAAAGCCCAAATGAGGGTTCCCTTATTTGTCCCTGCTTCAGCAACATTTATTACAGACAAGTGAACTATACTATAATTGTGACTTAATACGCAGTTTCAAAGTCTTTTGGTGGCAAACACCATCCTGGATCTTCTGATGGAGGTCAGACTGAATGCCCTTTGAGAACAATCAGACATATATTTGTTACAGACAAAAACATCCTTTATCATCTCTTTTGGTTGGTACCAAGCTCCAGAAGCCTCAATTTAGGAAAAGATCATTCCAGGATAATATGTCCAAGAAGGTAGCACACATCTGACTCTGGCAATCATTACTTTGTGTGATTTTGGAGAACATACATTAACAGCTATCTCTAACTCCAATGGATATGCGATTCAGAATAGTATCTGCAGTATTTAGTAATTCAAATGCAAATTTGAAGCTGCTTCATTTTGAAATAATGCTGGTTCACAGACAGTTGGCTATGTCATTACACAGTTTGCTTAAAATAAATTAATAAAATAATATGGCACAGTTGCATACAATTATCTTTGATTACTTTCTTAAATATGTCCATAAAATTTTAATGCCGTTGTACAACACCCACCATTTTCCTGATCTCTTGATGAATGATTCTGAGTTACAGCACCTCCATCTTGTGGTAAACTTGAGAAATAAATCTTCCTTAATGCCATCTGCCAAAAAGTACCTCTGAAAAAATTACGGTAATATAGATCTATCTAGATTTGGATTTGGCGCCAGGTCCTTCAGAAGGTTTGTTTTAGTATGATTTCCCTCTGCCTCCAATTTGCACTTGTCAGCTGGCACAGCTCTCTTTGTCCATACAGAAACTTTGTTTCTTACAGGCTAACAGCAGGAGGAACTTTTCTTCTCCTAAGGAGTCAGGGAGGTAGTGTGCTTCTATGAAGTGAGAGCTAATGCTAACAATGAATGGCAGTATTTAGGCATTGAGAATTTTAAAGGTTTATAAATACCTGTCATGGAGGAGGCTTTTAATTATCATCATTCCATTCCAATTGTAAAGGTTTTTTCTTGAAGCTAAAACATCAAAGCAGAAGTTTTCTACTGCCACAGCTGACTAGGAGTATGAATGCACGTGTGTGTGTGTGTGTGTGTGTGTGTCTGTATTTTGGGTTTAAAGTTAGATTTAATAATTTGGAGAAATTTAATATGAAAAGAAAATGTTTTTCAAGCCCAAACAAAGAACTGTCCAAAACCTAGCTGATGGCTGGTCCCTGTCTGCACTCTCGGGAGACAGTGAGCATGGTTCAGACACCTACACTGGGCTATCAGATTTTTCAAAATGCATTACTTTTTCTTCTTTGTTTCCACTGTTTTTTTCTGGTTTTATATCACTGAGCTGCTGTGTGCTGTGAATGCAAGCAAATCAAACATGAAGTTCCTCCCACTTTCTACCCTGATACTGCAGCAGTGCTCTATTTTACAGGGCAGGTCTAGATAATTAGCATCAACATACCCAGCTCCCTCACCCTCGCCTTGTGTCCAGTGTGCTACAGTCCTGTAACTGTCTTGGATTTACTCCAGTATATTACATTTTTGCTTATTCTGGGGCACTCATGGTACTCAGGTGTGGTCTCACAAGTGCAGAGTAGAATGAATTGGTAACATCCATTGACCTGTTGCCTACCACACTGCTGGGAGAGAAGTATGATGTTAGCCTTCATCATCACTGGGACACACTGCTGACTCAATTCAGCTTTCTTCTCTAGGACCCCCAGATCCTTTTCTGGAGAGCTCATTTTCAGCCTGTTGGTCTCCAGTCTGTGCTGTTGCATGGGGTTACTGTGTACTGGGGGTTACTGTGTACTGGGGATTACTGTGTACTGGCTGCAGGAGGTTGCTTTTGTTGCTGTTGAGCTTCATTGACTTTCTGGCAGCTCATTTTTCCAGTCTGTCAAAGCCACTTTGAATGGTGATTCTACCCAGTATTTAAATAAAGAGCAACACATCATCTGGACGAGAAATTATAACTGCATTGTAATTTAAGAATATAAAAATTTTGGTGCTGAGATGTCCAATATCTTCTCTCTGCCAGTGCTCAACAGAGAAAAGTACCATAAACCAAGAAGATTTAAACTTGTCCTTGCCCTCCTATGAGCTACTGACTCTAGCAAATCAGTAGTTTAGGGACTTCTTAATTTGGTATGTGCATTTTGACCTTTCTCTTCAGCAGCAGGAAAGGAACTGAGTTAATTTATATTTTTTGCTGACAAACCTCCTGTAGCAATTAATTTATAATCTGATGATGGATTATACAAAGAAACTCTTTAAGTTTGCTTCCACATAACGTTTTTGTTATACTTCTTGCATATTGAGAAACTGGGAAGGCTAGTTCACAGTTCAGCTCATACACTATTCCTACTTCTCTAGTCCCAGGCTATTTCACATTTGCTTTTAGAGCAGAGTGTGTTGAAATGTTTTGTGGTTTGTTCTTCAACACTTTCCTAGCAGTTTCTAACATTTGACTGGCGTTTTTGACTGGTGCTGTGCAATGAGCTGGCACTTTAGGATAACCCTTTTCAGGAACTTTAACATTTCTTCCTTGAGTGGCAATAGGTAATTAACCAACATTTTGGATGTGTAGTTTGAGTTATTTTTCCCATACATTATTCTGTGTTAACTGACATCGAGTTTCATCTGCTATTTTACTGCGGCGTCACCTGCAAGATCCTTTCACAGCTCTCTGTAGAGAGCTTTACCTTAGACTACTCTGAAGAGTCCTGTATGAGGAATGGTGTGCCACAGCAAAGCTTTTACAGGCAAAAACTGATTTGACTGAATCATTTCATTCAAAATCATAGGCTGAAAAGATTTTTATCCTTAAACATCTGTACACAGCTCCTGTTTTGGGGTTGCTGGGTGATGGAACACAAAACACAGCATTTTAACTGCCACATACCCTGTCTGTATTTCTGGAAGCTGACAGCTTCTTCCTTACCTGGATTCATCATGTTTCCAGAGACTGCTGCTGGCTTTGGGCTGCTCCTGTGTCATCCACACATCACACATTCTCTTAACATAGCACCAACTTTTTTAGCAAAGCTACACAGACTTGTGAGTCACCTAATGTACACCCATATATCCACGGCTGCTCTCACTCCCAGGGGTGGCTGGAGCAGAGAAGCTCCTGTCCACAATCCTTCCTGCATTCTTGGTGTTGCAGAACATTTATGCTCTGTCCTGGTCAACTGAACTGACTTGAAATCCAGCTTCTGCTCCTGGAGGGGCCCTCAATAACCAGCTTTCATAATACTCATTTCTTTAGCTCTGTGCTGAAAACAAAAGGGTACCATCACAGGAATCTGCTACTTAATGTTGGTTGCACGTTAGCTGAAGAGCTACTTCCCTCCAGGAACTCCAGCCCTGCAAATTGTTCCATACATGTATACATGTAAAATATTATGTATAAAAACTGTTATAGATATATGGACATAAGCAAACAATCATGAAGGAAAGGGGGAAATGTACGTGTGGAATTAGACACTTAAAAGAATTTCAAAGATAGCACCTTAGTTCTTCAATCCTTTTCATTTCAACAGGACTCAGAAAATGATAGAAAGTAGAAACTATTGATCATAAAAGTTAATGGTGATACTGTAATGCTCTGTATGTTCTATATGGAGCCCTTCTGCATTTATTACTTCAGATTAGCACTTAAACGATGAAGTGTAAACCACTATCTCTAGCTAGTTTTATGCCTGCAAGATCCTTATGCCTGCATTTGAAACTCATAATTTAAAATTTAAAATTTAAAATAATTTAAAAAATTGCACACCTTTGCCTGCAAACACTGAGTGGACTCTAATGACTGGGTCTTAACCTCTGCCTATCCTTTTTTGTTATCTGCATCCAAAACGGTTCGTCAATGCTGCGGAAAAACAAACAAATAAGCAAACACAAAACTTTTTTTATAAAATAAGAATCAATTTCCATGTTATCTCTACCCCTCTTTTTTGAAGTAAATTTCCCTAAAATGAGTTGTTATATCCATACGTCCTTAGTGCATTTTGCATATCCTTCATAAAATGCTAACATGTTTTCAGGAAGATTGTATGCCTCATTCCAAAAAAATTATTGCCCATCTGCACAGTTTTGACAAAATATTTCATTCCCTTCCTTTTTCACCTCTGGTTCAATGCTTCCTGCACTTTCAATTTAAAAAAAAAAATAAATACTATAATTACCATTTCAAATATTACTTAATCTGACATTCTGCATATGAAATATGTTTTCTCTTACAGAAGTTAGATTCTACCATGGGGCATTAAAACATAGCACACTGTTTCTTGTCTTGAATAAATTCATGCTTATACTCTGGGTTTGCATAAATTATATACAGAAACCATACACTAACAAATATTGGGAGTGTTAAGTATCTGGAATTTATATGGAGGTCAATGAATGTTCTAACATTTCTGTCTGCCTCAGATAAGGATCAGGCCATCAGTCTGGAAAACCGTTATCTCTTTCTGCACTTTATGTCATATTTCATATTTTATCTCTAGGTTTACATATGTGTTTATATTATACTTAGCTCTCAAAATCAGAAGGTGCAAAGGGAAGTGCATTGGTGAGGATCACAGAAGGAAAAGCAAAAATATTGTTTTCTCTCATTTACCTAAAAAGGCAATGCTTTTGGTATTATTCAACAGTCTTCGGCTTACTTCCTCCTTATAATTGTACCTGTTTCTCATTGTTAAAGATTCCTCATCCAAGCTAGTCTATTATTTCTGGAATTTGTAGAAAGGTTAGTGAGTCTCTAGAGTTGTGATTACTTTTTCTAGCTGACATTTATTGATCTCATTACCTTCCAGCTCATATTTCAAAAACTTTTTTTTTTTTTTTACATTTTGTTACCATTTCAAAGATGACAGAAATGCTGCAGTGCTCACTGTATTAGAACTGTATGTAATTAAAATTTGTACTCTGTGTTTCATCAGAAATTCACTGTCAAAACCTCAGCATGTGTTGTTTACAAATTAGATTGTTATAATTAGAACACAAAATGACTGCAAAAATAGAGACTGAATTTATATTTGAAACAAACATCTATTTTATTTCTCAACAGAAAACTATGACATTTTTGGTCATAAGCAAGTTGCTAGAATACCATATTTTGGATGAAATCGGATTAAATCCACACCTGTACAGATGCCAGCAAGCCCATGAACCACTTAAGTACATTTTAGGAGACACCACTGGGGAGGCAGGAGCTCTACAATTCTGTGCTAGCTTTTGATTTGGGAGTGAATTTCACCTTTTGATTTTCTTGCACTTTTCCTTTCTCTATTATTATAACTGAAATGTGATTACAACAGTATTATCAATTTTCTTCCAGGTACAAGGAACTCTTGCAATGACTTGAATGGAATTTAGAGAATGCCTGAAATGTTTTAACCAATTAAGGAACAAAACGAGACCATAATACACTCCAAAACCTCTTAGCATACTTGTCTGTTTTAGAGAAAGTATGTAGGTGTCAGTCTTACAAAGAACTATTGTTTCATAGACACGTAATAATGTGAAGGACTCCATGTTCAGTAAATACCTGAATTCCAGAGGATACCAGCTGACAAATGCTGCTGTCAATTTGAAATTTCTCCTGCACCTTTCATATCTTTATTAAGTCTTTTTAAAGGTTGTCTTCTGTATTGATGTGGACAGATGATGAAATTCTGGCAACACAGAACTAACAGGGTGATCTTGTGGTAGTGCATAATAAATACTTCCATGGAAACATGAAGATCTGAGGTAGCTTAGGTAGTACAGCGGTTTAATGAGTGTGAACATCTCAGACTCAAGTTTCTGTACTGCTTTGCTGAACATTGCTAAATCAACTCCCTGTCATTGAGTTTCCTCAAAAAAATATAATAAATTGTCTGTTTGCTGAAGTGGGGAAAGAAATTGGTATAGGTGTTGACATTTTAAGCATTTAAATATGTATTTCTGTATTAGTCCATTAATATATGGATACAAGACACATTTATATATATATATATATATAACAATATAGATGCAACATGTATATATTTATATTAAAAATATATATGTATATTAAAAATGCATTTTATTGCTGGCACTTAGCAGACTTTACATTTGTTTATTATTTCTCAAGTTATATGAAAGAGTTGCTTTCTCCTTGCCATTTTTTATCAGAAGGGGCTTAGTGAACTACCATATTAAGTGGTCCTCTCCATACAGAAACTGTCTGTACTTCCTTATTGTCAATTCCTTCTTATGACCAGAATGCACAGAGTTCCCAGGTCAGTGATCTTTATCCAACTGGTGTGATATTTCAAACATTGCCCCTCAACCCTCTCTTTTCCCAAGCTGAATTCTCATTCACTTTGTAAAAAGTAACATGACTCCTCCTCCGAAAAACGTGACTTGAAAGTCCTTTGTAAATTGTACGTGATCTTATGCCAATTACTAGGCCTTAAAGTCTGAAAATGTAAGCAGAGAAAAAAATAACATGTATGTGCTGACAGTCTATGGGTGCCTTATGGCAATGCTAGTGCAAGACAGAAAGGGTGATACTAACTTGTCAAGCTGAAATTGTCTATGAAGTCCTTGTAAGTGTTCTGTGTGTTGGCATACAGCTACGTTCTTGAGGCAATGTAAGATAAACTACTATTGTAGATAATACCAAGGGAAAGGAGACGCTTTACTCTGCCAACAGAAAAGTCTACATGATGGAAGCTGCCTTCATCATTCCTTTGTAATGCGAGTCCTCTCCTGTTCCCTAGGCTGCTTCATTGGGGTTGTCCTTGGAGCACTCCTTGAAACAAATGAGTATGAGTAGGAAAAGGAATTGACAGCTGTGGTTATGTTGGTTAATGAAATTAATGTACCTGTGGCTGAAACATAATGCTGACAACCACTCTGCCTATCTGTGGATATCATGGCTACCTATGGAGAGCTTAAGCAATATTTTCCTTCTCTTTACATTCTTTTAAAGTAATTTTAAAATAGCTGTTCTCCAGTTAATATTCAATTCTGTTTCCTAATAATAAAATGCAATAACTTTACTCACCTTTTAGCTATTAAGGCCACTAGCACATACAGTGTTAACCCCAGGAATTCAGCTTGATGACCATCAATGAGCAACGAAAAATGTGAATCACTGCTTTTGTGGATGTCCAACAAATAATTAAAGTTTTGGTGGGGTTTAGCAGAAAGAAGATGTAAGAAAACTACAAGATCTGGAATGCAAACCATATTCTTCCTTTAGAAAGAGATTGATGTATTAAATATTTATGCAAACATAATAAATTGGCAAGTGTATGAAAACACTGCTACACCTTCATCTCTTTCATATATCATCTTCATGAAAAAAAGGATTCGCTACTAAAACAGAATTGGAACTCTGCTGCATAATTTTCCTATCAATGGTACTTGCCATTATTCTTTCTATGTCCATCTTAATTTAGGTAAAGAATATAGCTAACAATAAGAAGAAATCAATGAATATTATTTCTGAATAGAAAATGGAAGATCTCTTTACATCATTGGACACATACTCTGGAAATATTGAGCTCCTCTTACAGGATTAATGTCCTATTTGTATTACTGACCTATTAATTTAAATGAATAGCATGTCCAGCAGCCTTCTGAAAATAACAGATTTCTTGCATATTTTTAACTGATTATGAAATCAGCAGTCTTCCCCAATATCACCTAGTAATACTTAGCATTTTCCTTCATGATTGTGGTTACACTATTGAGTAATTCTCACAATAACTCTGAAGAAAACATTATATTGTCTTTTTTTAGTGATAAAGTAATGCAGAGAAGTTGCTGAATGTCATGTAAGGGACATATCAAAGAAAAGGTAGAGTAAGTATGAATTATTTGAATGAGATTCTTATTCAACTATATGACTTTCTTAAAATCAGTGGAGCATGAACCGATAAGAAAAGTAGGGCATGATTTACCACTCTTCACTGATACGTACACATGCACTTTGGTTTGATCATCATGAAGACTCCTGTATTTGCTGGCTACAAAATTAATAGCAAGCTGTAGACTATAAAGTGACTGTTCAGCACTTAGACATTCCAAAAAGCTCCATCCAAAGTAAAATGGTGTCATTGATTCTGCATGGACTAGAGAATAGAATAACTTAGCCATCAATGCTTCAAGTGTATAAAACTGACAGATTAAAGTTTTGGGTAATAGAAAGCTGCTTACGTAAGTGATTCACAAGAGGAAAGTAACTATTTAGATAAAAAGAAGCAGACTGGGATTAAAAATGTTTGTATAAGCAGTAGTAAGTTTACTTCAAGCGGAATAAAATAGGGAAGGGCTAAAATATTCTAAATTAATTAATGAAATAAAGACAGATACAGTGATGCTTTTATTAATAGTTACTTCAGGAAAAAAGGGCTTTGGGGTCTTTTAAGATTCAGGAAAAAAAGAGCAGAGATTTGAAGTTGCCGTTTCACTAAAAGCAAAACAAAGCAGCGTTACACAGACCAGCTCACCTTGTATTTTTACATTCACCAGGAACTCTAAATAAGAACCAAACTTCACAAAATGTTCCCCAAAATATACGCAAAACAAATAAAACATTCAGGCTAAAATTTATTCATGTGATCTACTGAAATGCTGACTGTTGCTGGTTCTAACTTACAAAGAATTAGGACTCTTTTGGGATATTAGATAATGTCTTTGGGTAGAATAATAGGACAACTCATGTAATAGTACTTTCCAGGCTTCTGTAAGTTTGTTATCGTACATGAACATACTTACCAGGTGAAAGTTTCTAGAGGAACTCTCATTCTGTTGACCTCAAAATCTGTCATTGGTTTCAGTGGGGCAGGAGTTCACTTTTCATGTGAACCTGAGGAATTAGCTGTAGCTATGGACCACTAGAATGGACTGAGGAGTTAGGGGCTGGGTGGATGGATAGGTAGTTTAAGCAGTTATAATCTAAAGATCTGCATATATTGCCAGGACTTGATTTACAGCTTTAAAATCTTCTTTATGTCTGAAGAGAACATATACTGTAAAGCTACACTAAGACATTTCTGTTATATGTCAGGAACCTCACTGTGTGTTTTTATACCTGAATTGTCTTTCCAGGATCGTGATCTCACTCACTCACTCACTCAGTACTGTGAGGAAGACCACTTGTAAAAATCACAGCAGTATTAGAGTATGTTCTTGCTATAGGCTTCACTTGTTTTTTTCTGCATTGGAAACATCTAATGTTAAACTAACTCAAGTGAGAATAACCAGGCTGTGAAACAGTATTCAAGCTGTGTGTCTACACACCCTCTGTTCTTGTTTGATTGCTAAAGTAATATTTCCAGAGGTGTAGTGCCAGAAGATTCTTCGCACTCTTTGAATCTTATCATTTCTGGAGGCATGGGAAAGGATGTCTTTGTTCTTTCTGAGAGCAGTAAGGGCTTGTGGAAAACATTTTAGGACTGGGGCCCTTGAGCAGGTCTAGCCTGTATCCACACTGAGGAACAGTTATGTTAGCAGTGAGCGCATCACGCTAACTGTAGCTTTACAGCAGAGAATGTCAGTATAACTGACTTCATGTGCAGATGGAACTCATATCAGGAGCAATACTTGCATTACAATTTCAATAAAATTCACAGTGTAGACAAGGTTTTAAGAGTATGTCTATACTATCTAATGCTGCAAAGAAGCATATGAATTATCTCAACCATTAAAAGTAATAGGACTGCATTAACATGGTTCTCTGCTGCCTGATTTTCAGGAATGTTTACGTCAGAACTAGCTACTTTAGAGCAAAGTTGGGTATTTCAATTTGACACTACATTGTGCAGTGGGGACAATCCCTACAACCAATAATTAGAAAATGCTTACAGACTTTTTTTTTTTTTGGGGGGGGGGGTGGGTGCAATAAATGCTAAGTAATCTTTATTAATGATAAAATGTAGTGTAAACTGAGAGGCTAGATGAACATTTCATCCAGACGAACATTTCATTATTCTAATCACCATCTCATCATCTTTTAGTGACAGCTGACCTGCTTCTCCACTTCCTTGCAACTTGGAAAGTCACTAACACTTCTGCAAAGAAAGCATAATGTTCTGAAAGGTAGTATTTTACTACACTGTGCTCAGCTGAAAATTACTTTATGAGATCTAAGGTAGTGAAGGATTGGACCCAGATGAAACTACTAATAGTTAAGGCTCATATTTCTACATGACCAGTGATGAAAGTGAAGGTGTAGCATCTCTGGAGACTTGGGGGAATGTTCAGGGAGTGCTATAATTAATATCTAATCATTCCATTTGACAACTCTTAATCTCATTTTCTCAGGCTTGCGTCCTACAGATTGTTTATAAATTAGATTGGTGGTCATAGTAACTATTCCCCTGAGTTTGCAAAGTGAAGCGAGCCTAAAATGACTTCTACTTTTCACAGCAGGGTCAATTGAGCACATCATCCTTCTCAGCAGGATAAAATGAGTACTGTGCAGTCTACTCTGGGGCAAATCATTTCCCTTTCATACAATCTTAGTAAATGAACTGTGGAAGACTATAAGTTTAAGGAGGAAAGTACTGTCCCTTGGTCTACAGTAAAGCTCTTGCACAATTTCAGTTTGTGCTGAAGCTCCTCTGCAGATGACACGGACTGGCCAGTCTGCCCATACAGCTGCAACACATGAACATGCATCTCCATTATATGCATGTGGTGTGGGTTGTATTCCATACCCTCTCCCTCACCTTGTAATAGAACATCATCAGCTCTGTGGAGCAAAGAACGTTCCGCATCTCTTCACAACAGAAAAGGAACTAAGACCTCTATGCAACTCGTTGAGATGTACGCTCTGTATCTGTTCGGAGAAATGACAACTGCATCATGGGGAAGCAAAGTTTTGAAAGGTCCGTTGCATTGCCAGAGAGAAAAGGTGACTGTCTTTACTTCCAGAACTGCATATTCAGTGCAGAGTAGAAAGTCAAGCTGCAGACCAAAATTCAAAGGGAAGTTAATATTTTTATCTTAACAGGATTTCAGAGGAGTTATTTCAGAAAGAACCTGTAGTTAACAAAACATATAAATTATATGCCAACAAGAATAAATTTCAAGTCACTCACACAACTGCAGCTTGTAGGAGGAAATAATCATAAAAGCTCATTCTGGCCACCAAACTAAAAGTGGATAACTTTTTTCAGTACGGTAGTGTAATTTTAGAAAACGTCCTTTCCAATGTAAATTCTTACTTCAGGTCTGTTGCAGACACTGTATTGCTCCCAGGCCCCAAAGCCTGATCTGTACTGACTGATGAGACTGTTTTACTCGACGAACCACAACACCCTTTGGCAAGGAGTCCCACAGCTCAACCACACATTATGCAAAGAGCCAAGTCCTTTTCTTTATTTTGCACCTGGGTTTTACCAGCTTAATTTGACACCCACCCCAGAGCTTTTACATTGCAAGCCACTGTATCATGGTTAACGTGAGGGTGTTCTCAATGTTACTTACAGCTTTGGTTATTCCAAGTTCAGGTGAGTTTTTTTTTTCTTTATGACATTATGTTTTTATTAATAAAATACAAAATAACAGTTTTGACCATTTGCATATATGTACATATACACACATATAATCAAATATTGTATGTGAAACATTCTATACGAAGACTGTACAACACTATTTTACATATACAGCAAAAAAAAAAGACATGTGACTTGTCACGACCTTTTAATCTATACATTTCTATGGCTTGTGTGAGATTTTATTTATGTTACGTTCACAGATAGCTCTTGAGAGGCTAAAATTAGAATGAGCATGGCTTATCAGTTTCATTCACTAAATACCTGAAAACATTGGCTTTTACAGGATTAAACGGAAATCCCGAAATAATTCTTATCTACAGTTTAAAGTAATCTGCTTCGAAGAAATGAATGATCTGTGGGTGACTACCAAGGCCATGTGATTTATTGATTTATTTTTATCGACTTAGTAAGCACCAGAGTGGAGACAATACTTGCGACCCGATGAAAAGCAGCCGAGTGTGCCCAGGCGGCTCCGAGGTACATCGCGCCTGTCTCTTGCAGAAGGGGAAACGCACAACCTCTTTCAGCTATTTAGTGGCGGAAGAATTTCGTACCTGCGGTTCTGTGTAAATCATTTAGGTCGTAAATGACACCCACCGCACACCGGAATTCACGAGCTTTCGGTGGGGGACGATCGAGACGGGCACAGCCACAGCTGGGGGGGGTCGGGGCAGCTGCGCGCAGCCCTCGCCTCCCTCCTCGCCGCGGTCCCGGGCGAATTTGCGCTTGCAGCCAGCAGCGGGAAGCGGAGCAGCGATGTTTCCCGTTAGCCCGGCACCGCGGCTGGCTGCGGGGGCCCGGGGCCGGCCCACGTCCCCGGCACGGCCCCGGGGAGGGGGTGGGTGTTCCCCGTCCCGCTGCGCACCCCAGAGGGCGGGGAACGGCCACAGCCCCTGCCCGGGGACGGCCGGCGGGACGGGGGAGGAGAGGGGATGCGGGGGAGAGGTGGGAGCGCAGCCAGAGGCAGGCGGAGAAGGGCCGTTACCTCCCCGACATCGAAGGCGGGAAAGTTGGGCGAAGAGGAGGAGGAGGAGGAGGAGGAGGAGGAGGAGGAGGAGGAAGAAGAAGAAGAAGGGGGGGCGGCCAGCGCGCCCCGCCACCTCCCCCCTTCCCCGGGCCGCTCCTCCCGCCGCTGCCGGCCGCGGCCCGCTCCCCCCCCCGCAGCAGCGAGGGGCAACGTGTCGTCGTCGCCCCCCCCGCCCCCGGCCGGCTGCCGCCTCCGCTCCGGCCTTACCCCTCCTCCGCCCCCCTCGCACCACGCACCGCCCCCCCCCGCCGGCGGAGGTGAGGCGAGGCGCGGCGCCGACTGCAGCGGCGGCCGGGGAGGACGGGGGCGGCCAGGGCTCTCCGCGGCGGGCGGCCGCATCCACCACCCGGCCCGGCCCGGCGGAGGGAAGAGCCATGGGGCGCAGCCGCCGCTGGAGCTGCCGCGGAGAAACTCCCCTTCGGCTGCCGGCTGCCGGTGGCCTGGTCTGAGGAGGAGGAGGAGGAGGAGGAGGAGGAGGGCGGGAGGGAAGGGGCCGTAGCCGCGGCGGAGCGTGCAAGTTGCGCTCTGTCCTCCTTCTTCCCGGCCCGTCTCCCGCCCGCGGAGCAGCATGCGGACTGGCCTCCGCGCCCCCTCAGCTCCGCTCGGGCCGCCGCCTCCCGCGCATCCTGCTGCCGGCAGCGCTAACCCGGGCGCTGGATGAGCCGGGAGGGGGGAGATCGCTGCTGCGGTTCCGCCCGCTCCTTCATGCCGGCTTCTGCTCCGGCGGGGGTAGCAGCACCGCCGCCGCCGCCGAGGAGGAGCCGGCCGGCCTTCCCCGCCGCCGCCCGGGGGGCCGGGGCGCCCCCCCCGCCCGGGGGGCCCGCATGGCGTGTTACCTGGTCATCAGCTCCCGGCACCTCAGCAACGGGCACTACCGCGGCATCAAGGGCGTCTTCAGGGGACCGCTCTGCAAGAAGGGCGCTCGCTCGCCGGTAACTGCCACCTCCTCGCTCCCCCCCTCGCTTGCCCCCCGCACGGTAGGAGCCGGTGCGGGCGGACGGGTGCGCGCGGGGCCGTGGGTGCCCACGCCGCGGGGCTGCCGGCGCGGCCCGGCCCGCGGGGGGCGGCGTTGGCCCGCGCGGGGCGTGGGCGCCGGCCCGGTCCCGCTCTGCGGGGCGGCCGCCGTGGGCGCTGCCTCGCCGGGCGGCTCGGAAAAGTTTCTGCGCTGGCGGCCGCCTGCGTGGGGCCGGGGCTGGGGAGGCGGCGCCGGGCCTCCGCGGTGGGGCGCGGGGGTTGCCCCGCAGTCGCCGTTCCCCGTAGACCGCGCCTCGGGCTCCCGCCGGCGGAAAGGTTCATTTCTGGCGCTTTGCGGGAAAGTTGGGGGCTGCTAGAGGGGAAGACGTCGGTTCGGCTTCAGGTGTCGCGTGTTAGGACCTTGTCCGAGGTTTTGGTGCTGCGGGGGAGGAGTAGTAGTGGGGGGGAAGCGGCCGACCTTCTGTTTTCAGCTTCAAAAGAACACGCGCGTTCGGCTGTGGTGTGTTGCGAGCCACCTGTCGAGACCCACGTCTAGGCAGAACACGCGTGAAGTTTGGGGAGGTCCTGAGGAGACCAGAGACCCGCCGAGCTACCGTGGACGGTCTCTCCGGGTCACTAAAGGCGCTTCGGCGGGGCGGGGGGCAGCGGGGTGCCCCTGGGAAGGGCGCCCGGGCAGCGCCGGGGCGTTGCAGCCTCTCCCCCGCCTAACGAGGGTGGGGGCTTTTAGGGGAGCAGTGGTAGTACCGGCAGTGTTTCCGTAGCCGCGACTGAACTTTCCCTGTCGGTGTACCGAGTCTCGATCTGTGAAATCCGGAGGGATACGGACCGGCCAGGCTTGCGGAGGCTCCCTGACACCCCCCCTCCCCGCCCCACTGCTGGGACTCCCTCGCCAGCTGTGCCGGGTTGTGCCCTATAACGCACCTGCACCCCAAACACCTTTTAGAAACTGCTTGTGATGACAAAGTCTCGGCTATCGGTTTCTTGACTTTCGATGACGGAAAGTGACAGATGTTTCATTCTACTTCTAAAATCCCTTCGGTGCCGTACGCCGGCGCTAGAATACAGCACCTGCAGGTTCCCCCCTTGCCCTGCTGTATTCTTCGCCTGCAGCGGAACACAGCTGCGCCCAGGTATCATCAATCGGAGGCTGGCTGAGCTGTGTTTGTGCTCTCTGACCCGTGGAACTGATCCACGCTTGTGTGTGGAACCTCCCAAAATGCGGGAGACGTTAACTGAGGTTTCTGTACAAAATTCTAGAGTTAAGAAGGAAAAGACTTCAAAGATCTGAAGCAGGAAGAAGCTTCATTGTAAATACTTCGTATTTAGTAGAACTTTAACAATTGATGTTCAGTTCGAGGAGTATCAGAAGGTATTACCCTCCAAATAGTGTTATATTCCAAATCCTTCGGTTCCCAGCTTCTTTCCCTTTCTAACTACCTAGTGAGTATGTACACCACTCCTCTCAATCTAAAGACTTAATGAAATAAATGTAATTGTCTGACTCCATCAACAGATCATCATGTTTAACGTGGTTTTGCTACCAGCTGGGAGTAATTTTTGTTTAAGTGCAAATATCAGAGAAAAAGACCAACAAATAATTGTATTGATGGTCCTTACTGTTTAATGGCATATATATATTTTTTTTTTTCTAAAAAGTATTTTGCTTTAAATTTAAGCATCTTTGTCTGAAGCCAACTATCTAGGATTTAGTGGAAAAGGGGAAGAATTTACAAAGTTGAAAATAACCTCAGGTCTCTTTCACTACATAGAAATATTCTTTCATGTGAGCTTTCCAGAGTTTGAAACAAGTAGCAAGAGCACTTTGTATTGCTTTTCACTAAGGTGCAGAACCTCTTGGTTTTGAGATTCACGTGACCAGGAGTTGGGATGCTTTACGTGGGATTTTTCTATAGAAAGGACTGAATTTTAGCAATCCTTAGCTTTCATTCTGAATTCTTGAGGGAAAACTTTCACCTCTTCACACACATTTCTTTTTTTATTTTTTTCTTTATTTCCTTTTGCTTTTTTTTGGTGGCCACTCTTTGAAGCTAGTCAGGCTTTAGAGGTGATAGACTAAGTCCTCTGGAGAGGGAGTGTAGTTCGTGGGAATAAAAGTACATGATAAATTAATGTTTTATTAATGCTGGGTAATTGTAGCTTTAGAACTCATTTATATGTGTTTGATATTTAGCACTACTGTTTTATATATGCTGCTTTCATATTTTCATACGGGAGTCCAGATTTTAGGAGAAAAATAAGGGATGCTTAGTTGGCAAAGTAGATAATAGTTTGCTATTAAATACTGAAAGCAGTGATTCTCTAGAGTAATCTGCATGTGCCCACAAACTTAAAACTTTCAAGACCATATCCTTCTTGCTCATCAAGGTGTATGAAGTTGGGAACTGTGAACTGCAAACACCACCACCTGGTTGCATTTTTGCGTTAGGGATGCAGGAGTCCTGCATACTGAGATTTAGTGTTGACTGAGGTAGTAAAATTGTTTTAAGCATGGGAAAAAAACCCACACGATGCAAACAAACCCTCCAACTACTTGTATTTTCAGTAAGCTATGAGTTAAGCTTGGGACAACTTCTTAAGAGGGAAGTTCTAAGCAAGTGGCATTTATTTCTATTCCCTGTGCTGTGTTTGTGTTTTTATTTAATATCTCCTGATTATAACTTTGCAAGATACAGGTTTTGTCTTGAAGTCATCTTTAAAATGCTGAACTTGGAAGCAGCCTTGAAGATTCGATTTTATAGTTTGTACCATTAAACAATCTTATATTTATACACTATGAGTTATCTTATGCATGAGTCTACATAGTCTTTAGTGGATAACATGTACCTTTCTGCATTTAAAGTGTTCTGTATTAACAGACCATGAAATGTCAGTAGACTTAAGGCTATGCTTTAAGAAATGAGAACAGTGGTGAATATTTTAAATACCTTTATCAAATTTCATGGCTATATGAACAAGAATTTTTCAGTCTGGATGTTTCTGTAGTAGTTATTTAGCATACATCCCTATTATTGTGTCAGAAACAGTCCCAGTCCTTCTTGCTGGTATACAGAGAGACCTTTAGCAGTAGCAAGAAGAGTAAGGTACGGAGGACTAATAAGATAATACACTTTGTGTATGTGAATGTGTCGTGACGTTGTAAAATATTTTAAAACTCCTACCTTTCCTTTGCTCACTTTCACATGCTGGTAAAGAGTTTAGCTATGAATGTGCTGAAGCTGGCATCTGAAGTTAGCAGTAATTAATTCAGAAAGAGTGGAATTAGAAGCAGCCGCCAGTGAGTGATGTATCAATGGAGTTGTGACTTGCACAGGGAAGGGAATGATGAGTTTGAGCATGGTGCCAACATTACTGAGGATAGTGGACAGTAAGTTGAGGAAGGCAGCTGCTTATTTTAGATACCTGATTCTGTGCTTTAAGCTTTTTTTATTTTATCTGGAAAATTATGTCATAATACGTTCATGAAGCCAGTTTTCTGCCTCTGAAAATTGCTCTTTAATGAAATGCATTATGATACAGAGATATTGAATATACTTCAGACTGATTATATTGTCTACAGGATTTTTGAGTCCTGAATAGATTACATTCATCAGTGTACTGTTTTTAGTTTTTGCAGTCATGATAGATATGCTGTAATATTCACCTGCAGCCAAACCTGCTCAGAGGTTTACTGCCACAACTCACAGGCCTAGCAAAGCTGGCACTGAAAAGGACTTGGCTGTGAAACTTTCAAAGAAAATCTTCCAGGATACAGCAGAAAATGGTGTTGGGAATTCAGCAGATGGCCCCCTTGCTTCTGAATCATTTTTGAGACAAGGATGTTATTAGGGGGCACTGTTCTGCTTGTGGCTTTTTAAGGTGAGATATAAACAGTGTCTCGTTTACTATTTGGTAAGATCCCTTTGTATTTTGAAGGAAATAGAAGGCTCAGAAGACCAAGTGCCTTAGCCAATTTCTGACTCGGCTAATTATTTTTCTTCTGTTGTTCCCTGCAGCTTCAGCTGAATACAGTATTTTTCACGTACTTCTCTAAGCTGTTTTCTAATAAGGCTGTCAAGCAGCTGCTCTGTTGCACTTAGTGCTTGCTTAATTTCGTTGGGGTGTGGGGAGTGGGAAATGCCTCTCAGTTACACAGAGCTACCTTTTGAAAAGCACAGTTCTCTCACCCCATGTCCAGAGGCTTGAGTAGTTCTAAATAAGTACATTGCAGGTACTTGGAAATAATGACTGTTTAGTTGATACTGAGCCACAAACATGCTGTTCCAGCACTAAAGAAAGTGTAACCATGACTGAGTAGCACCTTGTTAACTCTTTGTAGCAGGTAACAATGCTGGGCACCTGGAAACTTAGAAAACTTAGGGGTGTTTGAGGACTGAGGCACCATAAACAGAGAGCAGGAGGGCCATGGCGTGAGCAGCTCTCTTTAGACTGCAGCAGACACAATGGAGAAATGCTAGCACAACCGAATCTGTCACAAAGAATGCCAGTTTTGTGTTTGTCACCAGTGAAGAGAGGTGTGTGCCAAGCACAGTTGTGAGAAAGCAATTTAAATGCTAGACATGGTGAATGTGTATCATGTGAAATCTAGTCTAGGTGGCAGCAGGTTAAAAGGAGCATCTACCATATACCTCGGTGATCAGCTGGAAGGCCAAGTAACTTGTGAGTTTCTGATCATAAGCAAGTCATTCCTTAGCACTGTGGCTGCCCCCTCAGCAGCACTGAAAGTGGAGAGGAAGGGTATGCTGTAGGCATTACCACAGAAAATGCATGGAAAGTAAGATTTCAATTAAGAAATATGGTCTAAAGGGACCCATAATGAACCAGCAGCTCCAATAAATAAACTGTTTTGGGTAGTTTCTGTGAAGGAAAAGGGGGAAAAACCCCAACTGTACTAACAAAATAATGTAGAAAGAAAAAGAGGGAGAAACAGCAAGAGAAGTGGAAAGTGGTACTTTCACTCTTCTGTGCCAGAAGTCTCTGGCAGCTGCCTCCAGCAGAAGTGGCCACCTGCCAGGGGGGATCCTGCGTGCTCTGCTGAAAACATGGAGCTAGCTTGCCAAGGTACCTGCTGCACACAAACTAAAGGAAGGCACTGCTGCTTAACTGTTTCTCATCTCATTCATTCCAGGCACTTTGTGTCTCAGAGTGAGCTGAGCGTGTTTCCTACCAACCCTACGTCCTCCACTGTGCTGGAGAATATGAACATTCATGCAGCCCACACTCAGCCTCATGGTGATCTTATTTGCTGATTTTGTGGTTCCTGTTACTGTGCTTTCAGTGCATTTCTGACATGTGAGAGACAGAAGGAACTTTCAGAAAATATGAATGTGTTTTTAACCACATGTAACTTTGCTGCTCATGCCTTGTATTAAACCTGGTTTTGTGTTATGTATTGCTTTTGAGCATATTTTGTTTCTAATTCTGTCAGTGGATAGCACTTTGTATATAGCACTGCAATTAAATTTAATCATCTTCAACCAATTTCTGCTGGGGCCATTTCCTTCATCCACAATTAGCAGTAATGTTAAACAGGTGCTTTATGTTTGACAGCGCCTTTCCAGCATTCTAATATTTTTATTGGTCCCTCAATTGAGTTCTTAAAACCAGATCGATTTCTCTCTTATTTTGCATGTGGCAATGCTTTTTTGTCCATTACTTCCAGAGTTATTGCTGTTACATCCATTTGCGTTCTCGCTTTCAGTTCATACCCAGAGCGTAGCAGTTGTGGTTTTTTTTTAATTCGGCACTGTGTACAAGTTTGAAAATGGATGTAGAGACCTAGCGTTTGTGAAAGAGGTGCTCCCTTGGATAGTGATTTGAGCTCCTAATCAGGCTCTTAAGCGTTAAAGACTGTTCCTCTGCCTGTTAGTGCCCTGCCTTCTGGACTCCTGCCCGCATGTGCTGTCCATGGTAAGCACTCGCCTGGGAGGATGCTTCAGCTTCTTCCTCTGGTTAAATGAACGTTTTGTTTTGACCACTTAACGACTAAATAAAGTGAGTAACTTTGTTTATGCAGATACTTTCATTTGAGATTAGATTCACTGCATAAAAACTGTGGTCAGGAGATTCTCATAATCTGAATCTACTTATTCCCTGCTAAAAAGGATTTGCGAGAGCTCCCTGCAAAAGGTCCCTAAATGGAGAAGGAAAAGAAAGCTTTTAAAGACTGGCTAGAGTGTAGGCATTTTTTTCCTACTTGGGATTCCTTGATGGGCTGCTTAGACTTTGGCTACAAGGCTTGAGGCTTTTTTGGATTGGTTTTTTTTGGGTGTTTAACACCAAGAACCTTTTTATTACATCTCAACTGATTATTTTGGAAGACTTAAGTCATGATTACCTGCAAATGTAATTCTTCTTACTTGTATTAAGAAATCTGTGGGATGTATTAAGAAGAGTGTGGAAAAATACTCCCTGGGGAAAATGTTGACTTTTCTGTGGAATAAAGTAGAAATTAAAAATATTTTTATCTGTCTGCTGAAATACTGTTATTTTAAAATGCCACTGTAGTACACTGTGAGAGATTTAGTTTTACCGCTTTATGTGTCTGTCCACCCGGATAAGCCTGACTTCTTGTATGGGCATATCTTCCATTATGCCCTCAAGGTCTTCACTCTGTGAAGACAGTACACCACATTTGTTACACAGCAGAAGCTGCAATCTGTCTTTTAGAGCTCAAGATTTAGGATCTTACTATGAAAGTGTTTTACACCTACCACAGTAAAAAAAAAAATAATCATGGATCAGGGATAATTTATTTAAAATATCAAATTAAATTTATTACAGGATCAAGTCAATGTCAGAGAGAAGTACAGATGCATACATGGGCCTGCAGGAAACAATTCCAAATGTAACATGCCACACCATTAGAATCCAGTTTGTCCCTCCAAGAAATTAAGCAGTCTTCACTGGGGAAAAACAGTTTTGCAAACATATGTGCATGCAGAAGTCCATGCATGCAAACATTTCTGAATAACAATAAGAAGATCCTTTAAAAGAGCTTTTTAGCATTCACATCAACAGTTGCAAACACTGTTTTTTCAAGATTCAGCCAGCTCTGCTGTTACCCTTTGAACCTTCAAAACTCTGAATGAACAGTATTAAAATAACTTGATTTATGATGATAATCTGCACAGGTGATACCAGAGGCAGCTACTGAAATATTAGAGCTAGATATCCAGAGTTCACTCCTGCA
This sequence comes from Athene noctua, assembly GCF_965140245.1. Taxonomy (NCBI): domain Eukaryota; kingdom Metazoa; phylum Chordata; class Aves; order Strigiformes; family Strigidae; genus Athene; species Athene noctua. The sequence continues at coordinate 127,147,192 of NC_134038.1, forward strand.
TTTCTGTATTTTATGCGGGCACATATCACGGCTTGTCTTGTACAATCAACTACTGCGCATGAGTAACATGACTTGTCATGGGGTATGTACACATGCCTGAAAATGCTGTTCACTGCTCAGAACGTATTGTTCTGTACCCGGTCGTAAGACACTTTAATGACAGCTTTTTGTTTTTTTTACACTAGACTAAATTTATGTGCATACTGGATAAGATGTAAACATCATCATCAAAATTTTGTCCCAGTTTCATAGTTATGCATAATGATAATTGGCAAGCTGGTTCAAGTAAAGAAATAGAACCATTGCTGGGAGATTACATGCATCTCCGAAACAATTCATACATTAATCAACTCTAGTTGATATCAATTTTTCAATTGATGTTTTCCCTGGAACACATTCTAAAACAGATTTAGTGCATTTGTGTCAACAGAAATATTCTATCTATATTCTGCTCAGACTGAACTGGAGAGATGTATTTGATGTTGTTGAGGAAAATTCTCAGTTGTAATCGGCTGTAAATCTGCAGCCTGCATTTCCAGCTTAGATTGTAACATGTTAGGAAGGCTTGTGAAACTAGACTGGAAAGTGTAAGGACAGAACTTCCTAAAATACACCCTTCGATAGCAAAATATTTGGTAGATGGGATTTTTGGGTTAAAATTGCAAATGAAATCTGTATGAATACTATGATCCGAGGGTCTGATAGAAACGCAAACTCTTATTAAGCTCTTCAGTTTATTTTTTTATTTTTAAAGGGAACTTTTCATATTCAGATTTTTATAATTCTAATTTTTGTAGTTTTTTGTGGGTTTCAGAAGTGCGAATTACAAATTATTTGTCGATACTAATCTTCATTTTTCTGTGCTAAATATTACGTCTTCAGTGGAAGCCTGACTTTCCGTGAGGTATGAAAAGCTCTGACCACTGATGATTTTTCTTTTTTTTTTTTCTTTTTGGTGGGGTGGGGAGCTGGGGTGATGTTTTAAGGAGCAAAAGTTGTATATTTATGTCACCTTATGTTAGACATTGGAAAACTGAGTTCAAATCTTGGTATTTTGAGCCTATTCTTGAGCCCTTGTCTGTTATTGCAAGAAGCTTCTGGTGATGCATCACAGGTCGACAGGGAAAGAATCTTCAGCAATCCTCGCATCAGATGGTTAGTGAATATTGTGGTCCACATGCTGGCTAAGGCGAGCAATCAGTGAACTGGATAATAATAAGGATTTCTCTGTGTGGGAGAGGCACTGCTTACTTCCAGATGCTGTTCTGACTGCTCCACTGTGCTGGAAGGCATTATGGTGTAGGAACAGTATATATCCGTGATGGCCACAGCCTGCGTGGCCACAGGTCTGTGCCAAACACCAGCCTGAGAGGTGTACCCATCATCTCAACACGGGGAGGTGCTGCCTGGTCTGATGAACACCAGATCAGTAATTGTCACATAGCTATTGAGAACTTGTTTAGAAAACAAAATTAAAAAGCACAGTCATGTAGGCCCCCATAGAGCAAAAGACAAAAGCTCACAATGTGATGTGTATGCAAGCAGTTTGTGCATACCAAGTAATAAATACACATCCTGTAAATGTCACTGAATACATATACAGCTTCTCCTAGCTGTCTGAATGCTTAACTGCAGTCCTTATAAAGCTACTGCTCTTCCTTGATGGACATCTGAGGTTATTATGTTGTATGGCATCCACATGAACAGTTATTAGCACTTCCCCTCTTCAGTGTTTCAGTATACTCTTACCTTACTTTAAAGAAAATATGGCAAAACCTATGTGAAAAAATAGTTTAGTGAGCCAAATGAAGAAAGGTTAGGTTGGTGCTATATACAAAGATTTCAAATTTTCATTGGAATGATAAATATATGCATGGCTATTCAGTGCGGCAAAGAGGCAGTGTAAGGAGGGCTGTGCAATATTTGAGAGTGATTTACTCACAAAATAACTAGCACTTTTAAAAAGTTTTGTTTCTGGGAGATTTTTGTGGTTGCTAATAATCGATAGAAAAAGATATGTGCTCTTTGATGCAGACATTGTATTTGTATCCTATAGAAGAAAAATGACATTGAAATAAGCGTTGAATATGTAAACTTGCTGGTTTTATATTTTGTTCTTCTGCTGAAAAACTGTTTATCACCATAGTGTATTGTATACCATGTGGAACACGAGGTTTTTGAGAGGTATACATTCTACAATATATATGGTTTATTGATTATTATTATAACAAGCATATATTAGAAGTTAAACTTCAGAAAATACAGATGCAACATTGTGGTTATTTATCTCAGAAGTTAACCTGCCCATCAACATAAACAAAAAAAGGTCTCTAAATTTATTCCCTAGAGAATGTGTCTTATTTGAAAATGATAATGCTTGGTGGAGAAAGATAGGCCTTTCATTTTGGCTGGGTTAATATATCTGTGCAGCACAGGTTTAGAGCTCTCTTATTATTATTGGAGAACAAGTTTTAATTCTGAAGTTTTAAAAAAAAAGAATATTGACAGCATTGGGCTTTTAATTACGTAAAGCAGATGTGATGGCTGAAATAGAGGGTATATCCATATGCCATGTTATGATTTCTAATGGGGAAAGGAAAATAGATTTGGTCTGGTTTTTTATTTTTAATTTCTTTTTTGACAGCTGACTATTAGACTGGGTATCTATGCATAGTATTACTTCTTCACCTTAAAGAATCACTGACTTTGTAGGTGATTGAATTTTATATCTGTGGGTTGTAGGAGCAGCCTTTAAATGTTTATGTTGTTTTGCCTACATGACAACTTTCATCAGTAGAGATCATTATAAACAGTAAATTGGAAGAAGTTAAAAAATATTTCCTTGAAAAGGGTTTAAACAAGTTTACAGAATGACTTAATGGAGCCTGCATAATCTTCACAGTCAATAAAAGCAAAGGCAGAGAAACATGCCTAAAATCCATAGCAAAAGTGTTTTGTTTCTACTGTCTCTTCTTGAAGACTCTAAGCTCTAGCATATGAGGCTTATTAGGTACGTACACTTAGAAATATTCCAGTAGAAAGACAGTTTTCGAGGGTTTTCTTTTTAAATCTGGAGTTCTTCTATAAACTTAAGTAATAAGGACCTTGAATGCCTTTTACCTCTACCTGAAGATAGTTGCTTATCCTAAACTTCACCAAAGTATGCTTAATTGTAGTAATACTGTCTTCCTGATGCCTCAACTATCACTGTCTAAAGAATAAAATTATTATTATAAAAAGTATTTGAAATATGTGTGTTTAGAAACTATTTTCACTACAGTGATTTGTCATTGTACCAAGCAATACTGTAACCTTGGATAATTTAAAAAAAATTCCAAACCCACCAACACCCCAAACCACCCCAAACCATGCACCCAAACATAGCGAAATAATCAAATGAGCAGGTGAGATCACTGTGAATGTGATGAATCACTGGCAGCCTTTCTTTGTATGTCTGCTCAGGTAAAGTTCAAATCTTGACCTTCCACTTGCCTGGGAGCTGTATAGAAATTCTAATTGGCTTCCTGATTGCCTGTTAAGAATATTAACTGATTAAGTAATTGTAGCACCTTACACTGAAGAGTTTTAAATACGTAAAGCATTCTGAGCTGTCTGCTCACAATAAAAGATATGACTGCTCATGTTATATGTTACAAAGGAAACTCTATTCTTTTCTGTCATTGTTATGTATTTAGCTATGTTTATACTTCTAACCTCTGGCTAATAAAGATGGTGACAGTAGGCATTAGACAGCCTTAAAAAGACTGATGCTTTTGATTACAGTATACTATAGGATAAATTGTACAGTTCAAATCTCTCACAGAGTTAAAAAGGATATGTGGTATCTAGAGAAACATAGAGCTGTCAATTTTCTACTTGATGGTACTAATATATTTTGATAAGATCTGCATATTAAGAATGAGCTGTCAAGTACAGTGATTTACTTCTGCAATTGTACACTGTACTTCAGAATGAGTAGAACAAACAATAAAAACGTGAATCCTTGCCTCTGCTCTGAAGGACAGTGAACAAAGACATGTAAGTATTACAGTTGCCAGGCGTGGAGAGGACATGGTTTTCAGAAGGGCCTGGAAAGAGAAAAGGGAGGGTAGTAAATGTGAACGGGGAGGTTAATTGCAAAGTAAATGAGTTTGCTACAGAAAGCGCTGAGGCTCAGATCCTCAAAGGATGTGTATATGTTAGTAAACAACACCAGGGAATGCACCAGGCACTGGAACTTAATCAGCTAAACTATGAAATTGTTTCTAGCATGCTTGTGGTGTGGACCAAGTAGCACCGTCCTAGACATTTCTTGGGGATGGTTTGGGAACGAGGATGGGGCAGGGACAGTTACCAGCATGTGGTTTCCATCCCCAGAGGGTTTAACAGCACTGACAAGGGCTGCTCAGTAAAGGCAGGTAGAAACCTTCCTTATTTTTTTATAAGGTTCTGAAATCCCTCCCCTTTCTGGGGTAGGGGATTGCTGCTTCCTGGGTTCTGCTGACCTGCATGGCTGGTCCTGAATGCCCATGTGCATGGACCATCCCTGACTCCAACTGAAATGTGGTCCAAATACCTGTCATATTTGTTGTGTAAATCTGGAGTAACTCCATGCAGTCAGAAATTCTCAGAACATTATGTCCTCAGCCTACTTTTGGCAGTTTTGATCCTCTTTGTCTTTCCTGTAGTCACCAGATATCTTCTGTTTCTCTTTTTTTTGGGCAGCAGACTTCATTCACTGTCTCTGGGTGTATTTGCTCCATCTAACTGTTCCTTGATCTTCTCTGTTTCTTGATATTGAACCTTGCTGAGGTTCTAGATGCATTGGATTCATCCCACGGTTGTCAGTTAAGTGTGTGCGGCATATTTACCCAGGTTTTTTAGTTTCAGGCCATCTTTCCTCTTTGAGGTAGCAACAGGTAATACAGAGGAAAACTTGTGTAAAGCACAGCCACCCATGGAAAGAAACAAACTGAGACCTTCCAGAATGGGGCAGAAGATGTTTTTTGAGGGCATTAGGGTATTAAATGTATTTTGGGGCTTGGGATTGCTCAGAAATGGTGTTTTAAAGCATCAAAGAACCCAAAGGTACTCTCTAAAGAAAAATTGCTCTGAAATTATAGTTTACATATCTGTGTGTCTTCATCAACCCAGGCCTCTGAGGTACTGATGAAGGATTACATTCAATGTCAGATGGGGACCTCTTATGGATTCTCCCTGAAATTATAAGCTTTCTGTAAGTCTGAGCTGGTGTAGGACTTCCTTCTGCTTTCCTACTCTTTGCACTCCATCTTGGGCTACAGTTTCTAGAAGGAGCTGTTAAGACCCAGTAAGATTTCAGCATTTACTGCTGATTGTAGAATAAAATCGATGTTTAGGCAGTAGTGGAAGCCCATGGGGTTGATTTTGGACCCCAGGCACTGGCAGTGGGATTGTGAAGCTATGTCTGTCCTGTGAGGGGAGGAGCAGCGGAGCTTTGCAGGTATGTGGGGGATGCTCACAGTTCTTGCCCACACAGCGAAGCCTACCACAAGGTAGCCTTTTCCAACGCACCTGCTGGAAACATTGCCCATCCTCTGTTGTTCCCCAAACTGCAACTGGGAATTGACAGAATGGTGGGTGCTCTAAGTCAAAATTGTGCCAGGGAGCACTGTAAAAACAAAACAGTGTTGACAGTTGTATGCTAGTGTTTGAGCTCGTGTCCTGGCTCTGTTTAATTACTAGAATGAGTGTAGCCTGGGCTGCAGCTCCAATAAGGGTAGACAGAAGATAGGACTTGAAGTGTGTTGGGGCGCCCGAAGATTGAAGGGTATTAGCTGGATCTCCTGACAGCAATCTGGTGGGTGGATCAGATGGAACGGCTGGATTTCCTCAAAAATACCATTACAAATCTGTGCTCCCGACATAAGGAGTCACAGTAAATGTGATATGCATGTGTGGACTGAATAAGAGAAAGCTCAGCTTCACCACTCAAGCAATGATCTTCAAAGATACAGAGCAGGTGAGGGGATATTGGTGAATCATAATGAGCTTCTTGTAGTGCTTTCTGTAGTTCCTTCAAGGATCCTTAAAATTCACAGGGAGCAGAAGTACCTGGTGACTGTTCGTTCAGGGCAAGATTTTAGCTTGTGTAAATCAATGTATTTAATCGATTGCATTTTGCAAGGCTGATTTATGCCAGTGTGGATCTGGTACTCAGATTTTACTTAAATTTTATTTAGTAAGTAATCTGGGTAAAGTTAGTGAAGACTAGTTACTAGGACCTTCAGGGTTGAGACAATGCTGTGATTAACTTGCAGAATTTCAATTAGAAGGGAAATGCAACTGTGTGCCTTATATATTTTTGCTGGACTCTAAACAGTGACTGTCTTTTCTATACTACTGAAACACAAACAATGCCGGTTAATTACAAACCGTGCTGCTATAGTGTATATATTCATGCAGTCAGCATAACACCTTTATTGCTATGGAGCTGCTCTTTGATTTGCATGCTTCCCTGAGAGCACGCAGTTTGACTCAGAACCTGATTCCACATTCCTTATCCTCATAGCAAATAGCTGTTCATTAAGAAGGACAACTCACTGTGGGATGGTGTTATGCTATGTATTTTAGATGCTTATCATAGTAACATCAGTGGCACTTGCTTTGAGGATCTAGATTTCTGGTTGGAATAAATGAGATCTAAGTGAAAGATATTTTTTATTTTTCCAGCAGAGAAAAAGCTCCATAGAAGTCAGATGCTACTCTTGCCGGATTAGAAATGCAGAGCAGTGTGCTTTTGAAATGTGAATTAGTGAACAGAATTAATATCCCAATATTAGCTAATATTAAGGACTATCCTAGTATTATCTTACTATCTGAATATTAAGTTAATATCATCTGTTCTCTGCTGTTACAATTTTTGTGCATAAATGACTAGACCAGTTAACACCAGCTATTGATATAGTGAAGTGATTCGTTTCCTGTGGAGGACAGGTGTAATTTTCAGGTTTCTTTTGAAATGGAATGCACAATATTTTATTAACAGTATAAGGTGGATTTTTCTGGGTTTGTATGTTTAGCTGCCGTGTTAGGGATTTCTGTTTGTTTCTTTTCCTCCTAGATTACAGTGTTGCCACACTGGTAATTTCTTCTAACATAATATGTACCAGAAACTTGCCAACAGTCATTATCTGTAAGGCTGCTGCTGTAAGGAATCCTGCTCTTTAATGACTTCAGTGGGACTCTGCCCTTGGATGAAATAGGAGGGCTGACATTTATTTCCACATAAGATATTCTCTCTTCACAAGAGCAGAGAGTCACTCTGCTGTTTCAGTTCTGCAGGTGAGTGCACACCAGGGATGCTGTGGGGAGCTGGGTGACTGCAGGTCACTGAGTGTTGGGAAACTTTTGAGCTTGGTGCTTTGCTGGACAAAAGGATTCATCTTTGGGTAGTCTTATTTCTTCGTGTTGTTGATGCCACCATTAGGCAAGTGAGATCTTGTTTTATTATCTGGAGGTATTAAATATTTCCATTGTGATAATAAGTGATGACCTGATGAGTCTGGAAAATTACTACTAGAAAATTAAGTCTGGAAAAATGACATCTGTGGGGATTCCAGAGGTTTTGTGAGGCTGCTTCAGTTTCTCTAGCTGGGGTGGAGATATATGATGAGTCTCTCTGCTGGCTCTCCTCTTGGTATGTCCACTAGCAGTGCTACGCTATGTGCCCAGCGCTGCTAGTCCCGGCTCTCTCAGACTCTGTCCAGAAGTTCAGGAGGAAGCTTGCAAGGGAACATGGAAGGTGGAGCTGTGAAGGGCTGAGCTGTCCATCCCGCCTTTCTGAGATACACGTGAGGTTCATCACGGTTCAGCAGGCTGGGGGGGTGATGTGGAGAACTGCCTCAGGAAGGTGAAAGGGACAGGAAGAAAGGGGAAGCCAACTATGGGAAAATACATGTTTTTTCCATTGGTTTTGTTTTCATACTTACAACATGCTAGAGAAAAGGTATTCATCCATGGCTAAAGGTCTGCAATGTGACAGTAGACCTAAAATAATTGACACAAAGAAGTACAAGCTTTGGAAAACAAAATTTTGGCAATTGTGTGTGAGGATATTTTTGCTCTCTGTAGCTGGTTAATGAACTAGTCTGCAACTGCAGCTGGAAATGGAGTCAGTTCTCTGGCTCTGATATTTAGCCTACTGACACTGGTTTAATCCCACCCCCCAAAACAACTGAGACACAGATACAGGTTACATAGGATTTTAGTTAATTTACGTGTGGCTGCTCTGGGTGTATGTATGGGTTACAGGCAATGTAATGGAAGGAGGATTGGTTTTAGTATGCAGATAAGTGAACTGCCTCCTTTGCATGACTAATTCCAGTGTTTTTATTAGCGTGTGTAAACGATAAACTGTTGCTCTGTTAGCACACTGAGAGTATTTATCACAAACTAAAAGTCTGAGAAAATGCAGCTTTTGTCAGGAAAAAATGCAGAGTTCCCCTCTTCAGGTATGGTGCTGAGAATGATTTTGTGTAAAGGAAGGAATGAATCAATAGCTGTTTCAGTTGCAGGAGCACAACTTTTCATGGTAGATATCCCTAGGAAGCATAGTTTCTAGGTAGGCATGTACTGTAATTTATGTCTGAGCCATTTGTTAATATTGGCAAAGCGTCACAGGTGCTCTGAGTGCTTATGGCAGGCTGGGGAGAAGGATGCAGCAGGTTGCTGCTTCATCCCCGCACCAAGAGCTGGCATTTGTACACAGTGAGAGGTCAGAAAGGTACATTATTTCCCCCTGTAACTAGTATAAGAATTAATCTGTGCTTCTCATAGTAGTTTCAAGGACTTTTACTGAGTTTGGCTTTTCATGATTTTCAGCAAAACCTCTTGTAAAAATGTTTATGGCAATTACTCTGCCATATGCAGTGGCACATCTTACTCATTCTTTGAACATTCTATGCTCTCAGGGGATTTAAGAATAAATACTATCAGAGTACAAAATTAACATATCAAATTAATTTTGTGTTATACATGCAGAGTGATGGATAATGTCAGTTCAGGGCTTGATCCTGCATATGCTGAAGTTGAGAAGATTTCTTGGTATTATTTTGGTATGATTGGCACATAAAGGTCTTGATTTTTTTTCTAGTTGTATAAAACTGCATGTTGTTAAATAAAGGCATAGATTATTAACCAATGACAAGAATACATTAGATTCTTCTATAAGGAATATAATACCAAATTTTTACATTTTTGTTTTTCATGAAGAACAAATGCATTTGCAGTCCTGTAATTATTTTCTGAAGCAGAAAATCAGTCAGATTACTTTCAGATCATTGTATCACCTGTGTTAGTCCTAATTGGGGATTACTGACAGTTTCTATCAGGTCTGGCTTGGCAGCAAACAAGGTTAACAGAAGTGGTCATAGAGGTGAGTTAATTTTAAATTGTCTTTAAGGTTGAGATGTTAAGGTTGAAATGTCTTTAAAGTAAGCTAAATGCTGCTTGTGTTTGGAATGTGATCTGATGTATAATTAGGTTTCTTCTACAGAAGGGTCAAAAGTTGTAATCCAGTGTTCAGAATCAACAGCAGAAATGTTTTTTTAAAGTTTAGAAATGTATAAAACTTAATATAAGCTGATTTTGAAGATTTAGATGCATGTAATGGTATGGGCATGGAAGACACTGGATTTTAAATAAAGAAAATTTTGGATTACGCAGGATATTGTAAGTGATATTAATTCTTACTCCAGGTGGTGGGGCTGTTTGAGAATGTGAATTTGAGCAGCTGGTATCATTATATATTAAATATAAATGCATAGAGGAATTTGTTAGCATGAAGGACTGTGTATAAGACTTAGGATACCCAACACTATCCCTTGTAGTGTTTTTAAAGACCGTCATACCTTTGTTAGTGTTTTGTCATTTTTCAAAACTGAACAAGTTTAACACATTGCAGAGGCTGGTTAATTTATTTAGAGTTTTTATCACAAATAATTGACCATTTCTCTTCCCCTTTAATAAAGAGATTTTTGCAACTAGGGGTTTTTTGTTCTCTCAAAAGAAGGAAAGATCAAAATGATGGCAGTGTTAGCTCAAAATTTAGGCCAGCATCTTCTGGCTGTTTTGGAAATACAGTGTTGCTGTCTCTCTTGAAGGGAAAACAATATCTTTTTCATATGCACAATAACTTCCCATGCTAAGTCAGCTTGAATTAAAGTTGCTGAAGGTTCCACGGCAGAAAGAGCTTTGAACCTAAATTTGATTTTAGCCTTCCGCACCGCAGCCTGAGGACAGGAGGAGGAACGCGTAGTGTTTTCAGAGAATACTGGAAATCTTGTGGACATCTGACCGCCTCCCTTTCCCTCTGTTTTATGATTAATTTGGTAAAAATACATTCAGCATGCCTGGAGAAGGGAAGGTCAGAAGAAAAGGAAGGTAATGATGAATGCTGTATGAAGAAATGCTTCCCTAGCTTCCATTATGTCTCCCTGGTTGTTCCTAGAAATCTGTGATGTGCTTTGCTCTTACTAGTGTATGATGGCTTAGTGCAGAGTGTACACACACAGTGAGCTGTCTGAGTGGAGAAGGGCGAAGAGCAGAAGTGAGGAAAGGAGGGTACAGCAAGGCAAAGATGGCTGTGGCCCCTTCCTCCAGGAAGCACCCTGTGCAGACAGGGCTGTGTGACGCAGCAGCAGCAGTAGGTGTGAAGCTCCTCCATTAATCTTGAGGGGAAGTGGTGCAAGCAAGAGGCAAAGTGAGGGGGTAGTTTGCTTCCTCATTATGAACTGGTTGCAGAAAAGAAAGGGATGCTCCTTGAAGTCAGGGGAGATTAATGCATATGTGCATGTAGACTCTTTCCATGATCCAGTTTCTAAGCCACAGTATGTAAGTGTTACTACCATCTTTACGAGATATATAAATAGGGAAAGTACATTTTCACTAAAACTGGGGAAGATGGGATCTAGTATTCTCCTGATAAAATGTGATACTGTTATTGGAGAGGGAAGGAATCTGTGTGGGGAAATGAAAGTGTAAGTTAAAAATGTATATTACATTTCTATAAATTCATTTTATGTTAATATTAACAAGACTATGAGTTTCTTACATTAACATATGAGAACAGTGTCAGTAATTTTTACCTGGGTCCAGTGGCAGCATACCTATATACTTCACTTGACACATCTTGGCTCTGAAAATTTTAATGAGATTTCTTCCTTTTCCAATCTGTGAAGCTCGCTGTGCACCTAAATGTCTAGCTGGTACCCAACTTTAGAAAAAAATAATAATTTATTGACCTTATTAATGAAAGAGAAAATTCTAGCAGAAATTATGTGGTACTCACCTGTTATCAAGCTCAGGATAGTCTAAAAGTGGCAGACCACTGATAACTTTATCTATTATTCAGAAAAATTAGTGCAAGCAGTCAGTCTCACATCAGCTGCTTTGAGTTTACAAGATGAGGTGCAGTCCCAGCCTGGGGCCATGCTACCTCCCTCAGCAGGGGTCTGTGCTTGGGCTGAGAAGTTGGCGTCACAAGTGGGCCTCACTGGTACAGGTGCATTTAACAGTAGGCATTTTTGAGCAGCTTGATGGCTGAGATAGTATGGAAGGGTGGCATATGATTGTTCCTGGCCATATAGGCACAATTTTCTGTTATTTAAAAAAATATAAACTCCACTGTCTCTGAATGAATGGGCAAAAGAGAAAGTAATTAAATTGTGCAGTGTTTGCATGAGAATAATTGAGTAATTATCAATCAAGGAAACTCCCTCTAATCAGAAGTACTTCCTTCAAGAAATGATGTTAATAAGCATAAGTAAGAGTAATAAAATCTGAAATTTGGTTTCTAGGACCACAAAGAATACAGATAATTTTATTTACAATTTCTGGTTTTGTAAAATCTACCAAAATATTTTTTTTTGTGATAGGCTATACTTATTTCTTCACCAAAACAGTAAAAAAGAATAAGGAGAATAAATATTAATATTACTACATGCAAATGGATTATTCAGGTAGTGCTACATGACACCTATCGTGAAAATGAAGGGACAGGGGTATATTTGCTAGTGTGGTGTTCTTAATTCTGTCATTTATAATGATAGGAAAGGTAATGAAAGCTACTTGTTGAAGACAGCTTATAAAAATGCTAAGTGAGAGCAAACAGGTGACACATTGGGAAGAAGAATTCCTGGTGGTTAGACATGACAGAGGGGGTCTTATGTATGCGCTATCTATTGTGGCTCTCTAGGCCTGCCTCCTGGATAACTAGCAATTCAATTAACCGATATGAGCCTGTGTTTCATCATCTATAAAAGGTAGTAATACTTACCTACCTCACAGCATCTTAATAATTGATTTTTGTAAAGTGCTTTGTGATTCTCAGATGGAAGGCACTATACAAGTGTCAAGTATTATTATTATTGCTACTACTAGTAGTAACAGTACTTGGCATTTTTACTGCTCTTACCTCTTCACGATGCTTTAACATTAACTAATGCATTCCTGCAGTGCCTCTGTGAAGTAGGTACCTATGTGCTTTTAGAAGAAATTCAACAATCATCTAGATTTTCCATTTTCATGGTGGTTATAAGATTAAAAAAAAAAAAAAAAAGGTGAAAAAAAAATCCTGAAGAACAAATATCTGTGTGATGATTAGAGCACTTGAGGGAGGTTGTAGATTAGGTTCGGAGTTTGGTCACAGTTGGAAGGACACAGAAGACCATGCTCACAATTTCTGGACAGGTTTTTTTAACGGTGAACTCTCTAAAAGCTTTCTTCCTCTAGCTGTGTTTCTGAATGCAGAAGCCTAATGATGTGGCTGTGTGTTTATGTTCTCTGACCAAGCCTGTTCTTCCAGGCAATTCCAAGCAATTGTGCCTGGTTTTGGCAAATCTGGAGAGCTTGGCCGAGAGGTCAGTGCTGGCTAACAGGGAGTCCTGTGCATTTTTAGAACTCTTGGTGCTTCTCTTAGACCATCTTTTCTTTTCAAACACAGTTTTTGGTATCTCTGGGCTTAGATCAGTCAGGAGGTTTTGGATCGTATTTTGGTTGAAAGGCTTAAAATATCCTAAATTCTGTTTTAGGTGCTTGAGAGTTTGTGTAGGGGTTGAGTTTTTTATTTTGTTTTAACTTCACTAAATCTGTCTAATAATAATCTGAGATTTTAGATTTGTCTTTTTTTTCCTAACTGCACACATTTCTTTAGTCTGGGACATCTTTGAAAACTGTAACTCTTAACTTGCTCAAGCATCTTTCATATCAAATTCCACAGTAAGAAGTAAATATTTAGCCACAGTTCATTGCTGCCTTTGGTGTGGGCTCAACAGCTACAAATGTCATTGAATCTTGAGATGCTCTCTTCAAAAGCAGCTAATTTTCAAGATGGCAAAATATATTTGATTCACAGCAGCAGTGGGCTCCAAAGCTCAGGCATTCTTCCCAAGTTCAGCAGGTGTCTAAATGTCACTTACTGGAAGTTACATGTGTCTGTTGCTGCACACACAGTCAGAGATGATATGGATGCATCATGTGGACTCAAACAGCAAGCCACAGTTTTAATGCCCTTAAGATATAACCACAATCAGACATAAACTCTGTTCAGCGTATGTGGATATAGCATGATTATACTAACACACTGTACAGGGTGCTAAGGTATTCTGGTGTGTGCAGAGACCCCTTTAAGCAAAGAATTAGGATGTGTGATCTGCTGTTCAGAAATCTTTTCCTAAGGCTTCACAGGATGAGAGCTGCAGTGTGGTCATGGGTTATGGTTTAAGGCCTTATCCCATGGTTTGCCTCTGAGAACTGCGCTGAACCTTCCCCCTTTTGGACATCTTCCAGTGGACTTCTACTTGCAACAGAACGAGGTGTAAATAGTTTTCATTGCAAACAGCTTTCAGGGTTGGGTTTTTTTTTTGTGCAATCAAAAACTGAAATCAGATTTGTAAAGAAAACTCCTTATTGGCCACTGTGACCCAGGAGACCAGTTGCAGCTCAGAATCGCCTATTTGGGATATATGTGGTTTGGGAAGTGGGGAAGACTTGGCTTTGAAAACAGAACTTCAATCATTATTTATATGCAGACAATCTCAATGAATCATTTATGTATTCCATGTGTAAATGAGAGTAAAATGTGACTCAGCGTTTCATGATAAAAAGCAAGTACCCAGAGACATCTCGTCTTGTTAAATGTTGCATTCCCAGGCCATCACTAATGAGAGCCTTGAAAATCTGTAAGTAAATGTTTCTTCTTTGTGTCCTAGACATTAATGGTTATCAATAGCAGCAGGCTGCTGAAGTCAGCTTAAATGGCAAGTATGCTTTTCATGAAAATAGTAATGGGTAAAAACTGACTGAATTTGAAATTCAGTGCAGGCACATGCTTCAGGCTTGCCTGAGAGGTGAGCTGTCTAGAGACCTCTGTGTTGCTCGTGATGGTGAGAAACTGGAAAATGACTATCAGAGCTGGTTAAATGTGCAGCAGGCAGGCTTGGGTTCTGTATTCACAGAATCATCTAGGTTGGAAAGGACCCTGGAGACATCTAGTCCAACCATTCACCTAGCACAGTTGCCACTTACAGCATATCCTTAAGCTCTAAATCTACCCTACTCTTGAGCACCTCCAGGGATGGGGACTCCACCACCTCCCTGGGCAGCCCATTCCAACACCTAACAACCCGTTCTGTAAAGAAATGCTTCCTTACATCTAGTCTGAACTTTCCCTGGCACAACTTGAGGCCATTCCCTCTTGTCCTGTCGCTTTCTACTAGGCTAAAGAGGCTCAAACCTCTGTATTGAGACAGTCTTTTTGGTTTCTGCAGAATGGCAAGTACAGGGTCCTGCTGCCTCCCTGAGCAGAAGAAAGGCTCCAGGAATTAATGAAGTATCACCAATAGAAATCATAATATAGGCATAAACAGCAAAACTGTCTTGTGCCCCATATGTGGTGTGCATCATCCTGCTTCCTTGCTTTAGCTCACCAGCAGAACAGCTCCATCCACTTGTACTGCCACAGGATTTGACTTTCTGCTTCAGAAAAGGGTATTTCTGTAACAGGTGATTTTCATATACCATCTATCCCTAGTTTTAGGGATTCTAAATCTCAATATCTTACAGCACCTTTTGAAAATAAGATTCAGTCTCACAGGCATTAACTGAATCCGTACAATTACCTGCATGAATAAAAGTTAAAGCATTGCTTAGAAAAAAGCACATAGTCAATGCAAGAAATCATTAGTTTTCACATAATTTCCATTTCTACTTTTAATATTCTTTTTGGAAAATTATCCTGTCTTTAAATTAGATGGATGCAAAAATTTTTTTTAAACAGACTTTAAAACGTCTTTTTTGTTTATAGATAAATATTATCTGAGTTATAAAATAGCATGAAAGTATTCTAACGTAAATGAAATTTCACTTTCAAGCTTGTACAGTAAGAGATTTTAAAATCTCCTGTATATATAGACATACAGTGTCAAAGTGTGTCATTAAACTACAGAAAATTGTGTTTAGTATTTTCCTGAGGCCACAAAAGAGGTTTTAAAACTTGCTTAATTATCTTAAACCTCCCTTCAGGTTTAAACTTTTGAGTTCAGTTTGGTGTATTAGAAGATCCCATTTTATGCAGTTAGGTGAAATGTAGCTGCACCAGGACATGTTTCTATGGCTGTATTCTATGGTGGGTTTTATTTATTTATTTATTAATATGACCCCTCCTCCATATTATCCAAGGAAGTTAAAGTAAAGCAGATATTTCTGGGTAATTATTTTAAAAATTTACACCTTGAGGGAAACCTCATGCAGGCAAGACTTTAACATATGAGGGTTGGTAGCCATCTGAATGTTGAATTTTGTATTTTTGGTTTGAAGTTGTGTAAGATTTTTGGGGCAGCTTTTAATTTACTGTATGATAAAGATAATTTGGCTTTTGTTTGTAATACAATTCCTTACTTTTCTGTAGCTTAACCAGTAGTGTATCTGCCTTATATTGATGGAGTCTGAGTGCTTCTAGGAGAAAAAAATGTGGCTGTGATATTTTGTACCTTTTTTCTTTCCAGCAAGACTGGAAAAGGAATCATTCATCACTTAAAAAAAAATAATTGCTGAATGTACAGAATATTGTGTGTTATAAATAAGGAAAGTTCTTTATGACATATGGCGTAGACACTTAAAGATAGGATATTTGGTGGTTATTGAGTTCTTAGAAATGAACAGATGTCTAGATAGAAAATACATGAATCTCACCTCAGCTTTTCCAGGTTTATACCCATGTAGCCCTGTTGATGTCACTGCTGTTTTTCAATAATATTATGACTCTTCAGTTTGGAGAGCCTGCCTTGCACCTTACTGATCTAACTTACATCAGGGTATTGTTACCTGTATTTTAATCTGGAGTATTTATGCCTGTGTAGCATGTGAAAGAATATGGAATGATGATGCTGTACCATCATAGTGGGCATTTTTCCATTTTCATGTAGCTTTAATTTCAGCCTCTGAAATTTGAAATACTGTAATTCATGAATGAGGTTTTTTGGAGATGTTACATCTTTGTGTAAGGCAATCGGTATTTAAAATGTTATCTTTAAAGAATTCTAATGCATTGCAGAACTATGTAAAATATGTGACTTCTGGGGTCTACATTTAGCTTGCCTGAAGGGTAGCCCACATAGTTGTTTCTGTTTTACTGTAGCTTTCTCCATCCTAAAGCTGTGGCTGTGCTTGTAAAGACAATCAGAATTTCCATCAGGATGCTTTATTTTTTTCAGCCATGGCAAAGAATACCTAGAACCCTGAAATTGTGACAGTAGTCACAGAGCTCCCCAGGACTTAAATATCACATAATGAGTTTATATCAACTAGTTACATGCATATACACAAAGCACTCCTGACTGTAAATACATTTCCTCTGGATGTCTGTAAATCTGTATGCTATCCGTTAGTGTTAGCAGGTACCAGGCAGGAGAAGAGCAATAAGGAGATACTCTGAAGGATTTAAATTGCTCTGGAGCTGGGAAAGGAGCCTGCCTGTGGACATAATTTGAGAACTGTACAATGTTCTTTTATTGATTCTTCGTAAGGCTTGAGATAGAGGAAGAATATCCAACCTTTTAAGACCGGGTACCATACCAGGAATCTTTTCAAGTGATTCAGCCAGAGAATTTTGCCTGGTGGAGGTAAGAGCTGCTCCTCGCACTATTTATTGTCAAGGATTTATAACAGATATGATATAACCTATCGGTGTTTTCAAGATTCAGCTTCCACTATTTTAAAAAAAGCACTAGAAGCAATAACGTCATGCGCATAATTAAAAATTACTGTGTGTATTAAATATGTTGTTCCATTAGAGGAAGCAGTTTCAGCTAAGTTTGTCATCATCTGCCAGATGCTTGGTAGTTTATATAAAATGGTATAGTAATTGCAGGTTGATTCTTGTGGACAAATGCTTAAAACTCTGGATGACTGTGCAGTAGTAATTGGTCCACTGGCTGGAATACTGTTGGGAAGAAAATAAATGGGAATGCGGAGTAAAATCATCTCTCATCTCTATAGGTGGCTCCTAATATTCACATCTCTATTGCTGTCTTTTCTGTGATGGGGTAGGCAAATTTCCAGGCTGTTCGCTGGAATCATTTACAGCTGCTTTAAATGTTTACACAGAGGAAATGAAAATGTTGAGGTTAGTTATAAGAATCCATATGCCTAATACAAAGCAATGTAATATTAAAATGAACATAGATCTTTTTTCCTTTTTCTTTTTTTCTTTTTGTCCAACTCAAGTGATGCTTATTTGACCTGTTGCATATTGACTGATATGAAAAGCTGTAGAAGTTGCTTCAATTTAAGGTCAGTCCGATTTTTTTTTTCTGTGATTCACCTCTAATTGTTTAAAAACTATCTCAATTTACATGCTTGAGAACAAGATTACTAACCAGTGCTTTAGAGGAACCGACTCCAAGGGTCGTTAGCAATCAAACTCTTAAGTGAACAACTCTCCTTCCTCTCCCCCATGCACAGTGTAAGCCAAACACTCAACCCACTCCTTTCTAGTCTCCACTTCCCTTATGTTCACTGTGGGTTATTACATCCATCCCAGTTCCTTCGGACGGGCAATGGATGGTGCATGAGAAAGGTTGTGGTCATGTGCGTAAAGGTCTCTGCCAGCTGCTTTTCCCTTCTTACTGGTGATCCTCTGCCTTGCTGTGATTCATCTGCTGGCCACAGTGCTTTGAGGGTGTCCTACCCCTGTGTGGGTTGCCCATGGGCTCCATCACGGTCCCTCAGGGGTGTTTCCACTCCTTTGTCATGGGGAGTCTCCTTCCAAGAGTGCATCTCCAACTGTGCTCTTGTGAGTCTTCTCTGCAACACGTCTCCTGCTCCCAGCACCTGCTGCCTGATCAGAGGTGCTGTGTGCTCCCCTGACTAGTTGCAGTTTTGGTGTGTAAGGGGAATTGTGTGGCTGCAGTTGGTTTCTATTGGCACATGGCAGTTCATGGCCTCTTCTCACACATCACCACTGCAACACTTTGGTGGTGTGTGAGAAGAGGCCATAAATCCTGCCATTTATGCCCAGTACAGTGACATACATCAAATTCCTTCTTAAATAAGTATCTTTCAGAAATAAACTGTATTGTTAAGTCTGTATTGGACTTCCTATCCCTCCCCTTGCAGAAGGCACAGCTATTTCAGTGTCTGGCAGCATGGTTCAAGATAAAACAGAAACCTGCACCTGGACTTTGGCAAGGTGCTTGGTGGGCAAAAACATCTTGTTGAAGCTGGGGTACCTGGAATCTGTTTGGGTGCTACAAATTGCATTTTTCCATGGACTAAAATAAAGATTTGAGAATTTTTCGTTAATTTCTTTGGTTGGTAAGTCCCTTGTAACTATGTTTTCCCAAAAGCACAGTGGTTTTTGTAGCTTTTTTTTTTTTTTTTTTTTTTTAAGAACATCCCTAGATCTCAAATGTATTTGTGTGGGGAATGAAGTTCCAGCTTTGCCTGATCCTACCTTCCTTTCCTCTCTTTTCCACATCCACCCTGGCTTGCTGAGTGAATTGTTTATGGTGAGTGGAATAGTTCCTACAGACAAGGGAATAGAGATACAGACTCCACCTGGGATACTTAGTTGTGGAGTGGGAGATGCTGTTTGCTCTAAAGCCAGTAGGGTAGGGTTTTCGAGGATGTGCAGCCTCTTAGGCTGAGCCATTAGCTGTTCTTAAAAGTGTCTTTTTAAAAATCGTATTTTTACCATGGAACAAATTCATAGTCTTGTTTTGTAGCACTGAAAAAAAAAAAGCAAGATTCTCCTTTCTTTGTCTTCAAGTCTGGTAAGTCCCATGGTCATTATGAAATCACGTATGTTTTAAGTTAGGTATGTTGTAATTTCTGTATGTTTTTTAAAAATAATTCCAAGCAATCTCATTATGTACTTGTAGACAGAGTTAAGCTCTCCGTTATTTGCTGTCAAACCAAGAAATTGAAGTGGGATGAAATCAGAATAACATGAGTTTAAAGTTTATGTATTAAAATAAATAGGAGACATTTTTGTCTATTAGGCTGATGGCAGAAGTAAAATTAAATTCAGCCACAGAGTACAGAAGAGCAAGATTAAATTTGTGATGCACTGTGGTTTGTGAGTGGAAGAGAATGATTCCTGCATATGTTTTACAACATCTGAGTGGAAACACTGATTCTGCAGCTTGGGATAGGAAATACAATCAGTGCAGCTGAAGCCAGCATCTATTTATCTTAAATTAATCATTCTCCAAGTAGGCAGTTGATATCCTAGTGCTGTGTGCCATCTTTTTTACATTCATGCAGCACACATTAAACCAAAGAACTGTTTTTGTAGGAGCTGAAATATATTGCAGCACACAGATTGTAAATGTTTAAAAATACACTAACTCTTTCTGTTCAGTTGACGATTAAACTGTATTAATAATTTTTCTTTTAATATTTACAATTATTAGACATTTGAAAACAGATATACTTACAAAATTCTTACAGTTTTCACAAGTAGAAAAATTGGTTTTAAGACTTCAAATACAAGAGAGCTAAAAGAAGCCACAGATAGATTTCAAGCTAGAATATTTTTTAGTTTATTTGAGGTTTTTAATTCAATTAGTTTTATTTCTGATTTTCTCCAATATGGAGGCAAACAAAAAAAATGAGAGTTGTTTCTGGTTGCTTTTGAATTTACAGGGAATTGGATAGGTCAGGTCTGAATCTCATACTCTGGATTGAATAAGAGGAGGAAAGTTATTCTTTTTTTGCGTTTCAATTTGGATACATATGGTTCAATTCAAGAAAAGAAGAATTCACGCAATAGCAATGCTAAAGAGAGACCTGCCTTTGAGGCACAGATTCTCCAAGGCATTTAAGTGTTCATTTCATTCGAGGAGAGAGCCTGAGGTTTTGTTGGATTTGACCTCAAATGTCATAAGAGCAAGTGAAATAGAAAGATAATTTACTGCATATGTAGTAATTAGAAGAAACTAAAGGGAAGAGGAGAGCCAGTCATTATGCGAAAAGCAGGAAATGAAACAGGCAAAATTTTCTCTTAAAGCCTTTTTTTTTTTTCCTAAGTATTGATGATATCTGACAGTAATTGCATGCCAACCAAAGTACTGCAACTGTAATGTTATTTATTTTTGTTGATTCTCATTTTATCACAGGGTTTTTTTTATTCTTCCTCCTTTAAGTATTCTTTGTTTCTGCTTCTAAATCAAAGCTACTTTAAAAATAATTTTAAAAAAAAAGATAGTAAGATTTAGAAATCCTAAATGGCAACTTTTTAGTGGTGTTCTAGCTTTTAATGTACTCAACAGCTTTTGTTTTATCTGTAGTGAACATGCAGCGTGTATACAGACAAATACTAACTTTACAACAAAGTTTGTATTTGGACTCTGTCAACTCTTACAGACTATACACGCTCTTCATATGCTGACCACTCTTCAGACACACCATACTGAAGCAGTTCTGAAGGACTTGCCACCCCACTCCTAAGCTTGGCTGTGAAGTGACTTGTCTGCTCTGATGCCATGGTTAAACTAAATTGATATCCTGTGTACTGAAGTGCAAGTAAGAGTGCATTCCCTATCTGTAACCGTAGCTTAACTTTGAGGGGTGCCGACATGCATATGGTGGGCAGTCACGCCATGAATCACTATTTCTGAAGCAGAGAGTTAGACCCTAAAGTTTCCCCAGCATAAATAGTAGATGTCAGTCAGTGTTTAAGAGGCATTTGGACAATGCCCTTAATAGCATGCTTTATTTAACCTTTGGTCAGCCCTGAAGTGGTCAGGCGTTTGAACTAGATGATCATTGTAGGTCCCTTCCAACTGAGGAATGTACTGTTCTATTCTAAAATATTAAGTATCTAGAGTTTGGAAGTAAGTGAAACTGTAAGTGGAACCACTCTATCTTCAACGTAATTGAAAAAATAGGTTGTTTAGAGTTTGATGAAAAACCTTATTAATCTAATGGGGAGGGTGCCTTTATTTTGGCTGCTGGATTTGTATGAAGAGGATGTTGTTGAAGAAACTGAATGTGGACAAAAGGAGTACAGATTCCCATTGCTAGGAGCAGGTGCCAAGGAAGCCACCCTTTTGAGGAGGACAAGTCTGTAACATCCAGGTAACAGGCAGGACAAGGAGGACTGAATGCATGAAGCCAGTTAAAGCCTGTCATTCTGTAGCTGCTCATTGTGATATTTCTTGTGCTTATGTTGGAGGCCACTGTCAGAAAAGGTAGCAAACTGCACCTGTCATCGGGCTGGTCTGCTCTGGCTCAGCTATCTATGT
Organism: Athene noctua; assembly: GCF_965140245.1. Taxonomy (NCBI): domain Eukaryota; kingdom Metazoa; phylum Chordata; class Aves; order Strigiformes; family Strigidae; genus Athene; species Athene noctua. Next base: position 127,168,977 of record NC_134038.1, read on the forward strand.
GAAGACCCCACATAGTTGATTGAGGCAGAGCAGAAAATGTAGGTGTACTCAGATTATTATTGCAGTGGCCAAGTACACTTACAGGGAGATTAAGATACAAAAGGTCTGATTTATAAAGATCTTCTTGCTCAAAAGAGAGCAATAATGAAAACCTTTTTACCAGACTTGAGACACTTGAAAACAGAGACAATGGAAATGCTGACAGACTTGAATGGACCTACTAAGACGTAATGTGTTTAAGAAGTCTGCAAAGGGTTTTTACTAATAGTGATGAGAAGAACATGATTTTATTTTTCATCTCAAGGAGTTTCCTTATCCATTGGTAGAATGAAAATCACTTGTGCCTAGAAGCAAACTTTGTTTTTGTGATGAAAACGTAGATTGAATGTGTCTCGCCTACCACTGGCACTTGTTTAGAAGGACTTTTTACTAGTAAGAATACTCTTGCCTGTGTGTGTATTTTCACTGTATATAATAAAAGATTTACACTTACATGCTGTTTGATGCATACAGCACACAATGTACATAGCAGACTGCAATATGTTAAATCAAGACAAGGTTCTGCAACACTAGGGAGTTTAGATAGCTCAAGTTAGAGTAACTGCATGGCCACAGGCAAGTCTTACATTTCCAGGCTAACTGCTTATGAAGTTATAGCAGAAGTCATATATTCATTGAAGATTTTTTTCTTGTAAGTCACTGAAGTATAAGTGAAGGCCTGTTCTATCAACTGATGGAAATGAAAAGAAAGCTTACACAAATTTGCTTCCTCAAGTGTTCCTTTCAGCTGTAACACTCATTTGTAATTTTACACCCGGAGGGGAGGCAAGACAAGGTTTATTTTGAAAGCACTGTATTTACTTTTTGTCCTCTATTATGTAGGTTTTAGACAATCACAAGGTAAGGCTTTATACATCCACAGCCAAATTTTCAGAACCAGTGAGCAGTATAGATTCCTGTGATAACATCTGGAGCTGTATGTCTTAACACCTCTGAAAAATCAGGCCTTGAGACATTACTGCTTCATTTCCCCAGGCAAATTGTCTCACAGTACCTGACAAAATGAATGCGAAGCGCAGAGTGCTGCAGTTCAATTTATACTAACATTTATGTCTTTTGAATGTCAGGATGGCTTTTTAAATGTTTCCTTATAAAACTGAGTCCACTGTCAACAGTATTCCTTGCTCTGATTAGAGACAGTACTCTAGAGTTTAATAAAATCCTAATCTAAGCAGAGAGCTGCCATAGTTGCAGAAGAAAATATGTGGAGTCAGCTCGGCCTTTCTCCGAGCTAAGGAAGAGGCGTGGAGTGGTTGAGTGTGCAGGTGAGAACAGTTCTCCCTTTCACCTTGATGTGCAAAATAGCATTTCATGATACGCATGCGTGTTTTCCTCTCACACCTTGTGGCCAGGAAAGGGTAGATGGAACTTCCTTCACTAAATCTTTGTGATGCCTGAATGGTGCATTTTCCTAATTTTCACAATTTCTGTTTTTCCTTCTCATCATTTGATCGCTCTGTTGTTGGTTGGTTGGTTGTCTGTTTATTTGTTTTGAGAAAGGATTAGAGGGATTCTTTATGAATAATTGTTCCTGTAATTTCTTCATAGTCCAGTTTTTTTCAGGAGATCAAGCTCTTTCCTCAAGCAGTGTAAAATGCTTGAGGAGACGTCAGGCTCACCAGCTGTCCTAAGATTGTGATTCCCTGAAGAAGGATGAGAAGTTCTGACTTCTGCATCCTGCTCAGGTCAATGCTACCCATGCAACAGTGGAGACATTTACTTACATAAGCCTTCTGCCTTCTGTTAAAGGGAGAAGAAAAGTAGCAGAAGTTCCAAAATCCATGTAAAGTATCTTTTTCTGAAAGATTAGGATTTACCAGTTTACTTACTTGCACTTGCTTTGACCGTGGCTTTACTGCACATAAAAGCTCTTCTAGGTGGCATTTAGATTTCTCTGTCTAGTGACTCAGCTTTACTTGAAACCATGTGGGAAATAATGGCTTTGTGGTCTTTGCTCTAAGTATGCTTTTCATCTCAAATATGTCAGATCCTTTGGTACAGAAACTTGATTGTCATGATGTAAACACGCCCCTATCCTGTCACGGTCTCACACTGGAATATTGTATTGTGTAGGTTACAGTCAGTCTGCTATTGTCTGACTGTTGTCCAGAAAAGAACATTTTCCATTGAATGTTCAGTGTAATAACTGTTTCCATTCTCTCTCTTGTCTTCAAATGAACACTTTCTGTCATGGTACCCTTTTCTGTTGTTGGTCTTCCACTTCTCATTCGCCAGTTTCCATGTTCTTCTGCATGCTCCTGTTCAGAGCCCCTTTTGGGAATACTTCCAGTGCTGATATCAGCACGAGTAATACTGCCATTGCTTTTGATACTGCTTCTGCACTGCACTAAATTTTTCAGAGTTTCAGGGTATTACACATAAATGGTTTGCAAAGAATCAGGTACACTTTGGCACTGTACAAATAATCATTGCAATGGTAACAGTCACTTTGTTAAGTCTCTCTGTTCATTTATTCCTTTCCATGTGTGATATAGTCACTATACATCAAGCACTGTAACTCTTGTGATTTGCAACATTCAGTTTATCATATACTTATTGCCAGGCTTGAATCCAGAAATACATGCCTATGTTTTTGTATGTGTATACATGTATTGTCGTATATATAGACGTAGACTATGTATTTGGTAACAGTAGAAAGGGAAGAGCACTCGAGCAGTAAAGCAGAGATGAAAATGCAGCTGTTGTTTATATGACTGAGCATAATGCACTCGAGGTTATGAGGCTGTTACTCTTGCTTGTGGCAGAGAATGTGTAGTGAATATAATGCAAATGCTGTACAAAGGAAAAACTGTACAACAGTGGAGTGCTACAACTCCTGTGCAACTGTAAGGAGCCACTGTACTTACAACTGAATAAAACAACGAGAATGAATCATTCTCTGGTAAACCAGTGCCTGTGTGAGGGCAAAATGAGCAGGGTTAGGGAAGAGAGGGAGAAAGCTCATACCCTTTGTGAGCTTTTCTGGCAAGGTAAATAGCAGACTATGATTTCTCTTGTTAAACTGGAGTAAGGTTCAGCCTGAAGAATGTCAAAAATATGTTCACATCAGTTTAAGAGACTTAAAGAAACATAGTAAAGATAGTACTAATGAGTTAGGAGGTGGGAAAGAGCACATTATGTTGCTGGCTAGGGTCTTGAGGGGAGCTCTATGTGGAATGTCTTCTGCTGACAAACCTAAGGCATACAGTAGATTTTGCCAATGGGACAACTAGATAAAACCTTCCTCATCTGGCCAGTAAAGTGAACTCACCAGAGACTTCTTAAGTAAGTTCTCTGAAAAATAGTAAGTGGTCCTTTCTTGTAATGTGGTTGTGTAGGTGAATATGTGTACGGCATTGAGTCCTTTAGGAGCCTCTGTGACTCTAGATATACATAAAGAACATTTATTTGTTCATGCAAAATCTAAGATGGCAGGTTAGAGAAGTTGGATGCAGCTATTTTTCCAGGTGCAGTCTGTATTCTGCACTGTTAGCAGTAATGGATTGAGGATACTGGGTAGGTCACCTCCACTTAAACTATCTGTTATAATACTGAATTATAGAGATGAAAAAAGTACGCAGATTTGTCCCACCTGTTGCAAACAAGATTTTAAACTATAATTGCTTGAATTATCAGAGCGCCTCATATGAGGCAAAAATACTGATTTAGGGGATAGAGAAATAAAACAGATATCTGCCTGTCGAGTCTCATGAGGCATAATGGTTATTGATAGTGCACAATGTAATGCCTACAGGATGAATAGCTGCATAGAAAGGTATGGTCCCATAAAACGGGCCTGTACTTGGACATAGCAATGATAATCCTCTGCCCAGATGGTCAAAAACATTCCCTGGATTTTTTTTTATTTTTTTTTCCAAGTACTGCTTATGGAATTGAAATGTACACTGCAAAATGGTAGCATAGGGGAGGTGGAAAAAGGGACAGAATTCAAAAGAGGAATTTAGAAAGATTGTCCAGGCGTGTAGGAGGATTTTAGGAAGAGCAACACTCAACTGGGATTGAGACTTGTCAAGGGGAGCAAGCAGAGCTTCTACTGCTATATTAGTAATAAAGGGCTAAATAAGGACAATGTGGACCTGTCGCTAAATGGGGTGGGTGAATTAATAACAGCAGACAGAGATATGGCTGAGTTGCTCCTTGCTGTCTTTGCCTCAATATTCACTGACTTGGTGTTAATGAAATGTAACTAATCTGACTCTGATAACTGAATGTTCAGAGTTCAGGTGATGTGAAAGGGTTTTATACTGTGAAGAAGCTCCAGCTTTCAGAAGAGGTCACTGTTAGATGGTAGCTCACACCTCTTTAATAGTGGCGTTTTTGGTGGATTTTTGATATAAAGTTGTTGGCAGATCATGGGAATATCCAAATAGTTCAGAAGCAGGCACACCTGTCAAGAATGTGCTTAAAGACAAAAGCTTTAGTTGTTGAAATCTACCATGATGAGCTAAACAGAGTATTAGTATTCACAATACCTTTAATTTGAATGTTATTCTAATGTTGGCACAATGAAAGGGTTACAGCAACAGAGACAGCTGGGAGTACACTGCTGTGCTGTGTATGTTTGAATTGTCCAGCAAAATACACTTCTTTCTGAAAGTATTATCTTTTTCCCAATTTGAGTTCTATCTTAAGATGCCCTGTACAATTATTAACACTTCCACTTCCTGCTTAGCCAAATGAAATACTCAGTAGACATGTATTTCTGTTAGTCTTTATGGAGTATTATAAGCAATGTGCTTAATGTTTTAATAAGTATCAAAGAGGAATGTCTTCCAGTTGTTGGTGGCATGCAGTATGTCTTTCAGATTCCTAACTGAATCCAGTCTCAGGACCAACAATGTGAATTTGTCACAGGCATAGCTGTGGAGTTAACTCAGTTTAAAGACTTTTGACTTTCATTCTTTATTTGAAGTCACTGATTCAGTCCCAGGTTTTCTGATCACAATGATTGCTGTTGAAAGTGCACAGAAGAATAAATAGACTCATAGAGCCTACTGTGTAAATCAAATACAAATGATTCGGCTTCGACACATGTCATAGATATATAGAGGGTTAAAAACCACAGAAGTAGTGAGCTCTCAAGAAAGATTGGGTTGAAAAGACAGATCATTTGCAGGAAAAAAAAGCATTTTCAAGTAAAATAAAAAGTACAGGGAAAGAGGCATTAAAATCACAACATGAGGAAGAAACAGGAAAAAAAGATGTTAGGAATACATAGAAATGTAGAAACAGCAGAAGAAAAGAGCAGAGACTTTGGAAGGAGCAAAACTGCTGTAGGAGGTGCTGCAATGAAGACAATCGGCTCATATATGTGTGCATGCTTTTTCTAATTTGAATGGCTTGCTGAGCTTAGTGTTAAAAGCAAGAATTTTTGTACTGAGTTTTTGATAACAAAGGAAGGGTTTTTTCTGTTCATATAGATAAGGCTTTGAGGATCAATAGCTCAGAAGTCCTCTGAAAGGTGAATGCAGATCTTTTACAAGATGTGGGTCAACATCTGTTTTAGAACTTGAAATCCTGAAATCTGCTGTTAGACTAAAACATGGCAAAACACAGGAAAAAATACAGCCTTTTTTCTTTTGTAACGTCCCACAAAGTTTTCAATGGATTTGTTCAATTTGCTTCACATTTTTAAAAATTAAAAGAAGCCTACTCTTGTGATAGTTTTGTAGTTTGCATAGGAGTCATTAATAACTTATGCACCTTCCAGCCTAACTTCTTTGTCAGACACCTATTCAGCTGTAACTATGGCAAATTGCTCACACACAAAGGCTTTCCAATCCCTGGAAGTACAGACTGAAGTCGAAACCGTTCATTTGTCAGAAAATTTAAACTGACTACTTGGTCATTGCCAGATGTATTTTGTCAGGAAGGCTTTTTGCCTGATGAGTCTGGTCTTGCTTGTTCCTTTTCGGCTTCTAGAGTGCTTATTAGCACCTACTTTTCTGGACTGATGCTAAAAAAATTAAAGGATTTAAAAATTCTTTCTGTAAAGTAATTAAAATATTTTAAGGTGTCTTATTCTTTGCTGGTGGTATTTGGCAGAGGAGGATAGCTCCAAGGTCTAAGCATTATTCTGAATCCATCTTGTCTTCAGGTTTGATCTAAACTATTACAAAAGATAAAATGGTCAAAAATAGAGCATCATCATCACTGATATAATAATTTGTCCCATTCCTTTTCCCTCTGGTAAAGAATTTTATAACATGACCACCCAGTTCTTCAGGTCTTGAAAACATCTGGAGCCTCATTTTCTGATTCAAAATCATTTTTCCTCTGAAAAGTTCTGATACTTAATTTTGACTACTTCTTTGTATTGGTGGTCAAGAAATCTTTAAATTTAGGATTAGAGGCTATAAAGCTGAAACATCTCCGAAAGAGCAAGTGCAGGACCATTTCAAAACCTATTGACCGTGAATGATACCTTAAGCAATAAACAAGGATATCTTCTTTATCCTTTCTTTGATATGATTTTGAAAGGTCTTCAGAAAACCTTTCTACTGCTCTGTAGCTCAAAGTATATTATTTTTTTTTTCTAATAACAAAGTTTGTATTTCATTTAAGTTCACTTTTTCGTCAATTTTTAAAGTTACTTTCCACTTCATAGGTTTTCCCATGTTGTAATTAGTCTTAGAATAAGAAAGTAAGATTATGCCAAATATTAATTTTTCAGAGTTCCTACTTTAACATTCTTCCTATGTTAACTGTTGTGACAACCTCTTTGAAAAGGGATTATTTTATGAGATTTGCGGTAACTGTCCATAAGTTTTACTTAGCAAATAACTGTATGTGGCATAATTTCCCTTATTTATGTCTTGATTTCAAAGACTGTGATGAATCTACTTTAAAACAGTGCTAATGTTCTGTGGTACTCTGTTGACTAGCGCTGCATGGTGTGTTTAGGTGGTTTGCTTCAAAAGAGGCTAGAAATAAAATACTGCAGTAATCCCAAAACTTAAGTAACTGCTGGGTGACAGAGATCAGTTTGAGTTTTGGTTGAGGAACTGTTGAAAAGCAATGTTTGATCCTCACCATGTTTTGATGAAACAGATAACACTTTTTGTTTTTGTTTTCTAGGGATTCCTTCCTCCCCCCCTGAGTTGTGGCTGACGGGATGAGATGTCCCAACCCTATGTTTAGATAGTCAGAAGTAAAATAGTGCATTTAAGGTTTTAAATGCTAGATTATATATTCCTGAACAAGCTGGTAATGGAGAGGTCTTTGTTTATTTTTTTCTTTTTTTCCTAAAATCTTCTAATTTTTTACGAAGAACACATATAGTCTTTTCGTTTAAACATAGGGTATGATTTGTATTTCTTTTAGGCTGTTGACCTTCCCCCCCAGCCATCTTAACCAAGTCCTATACTTTCTGTAATGTCAACCTCGGCAGGTATTGGATGGTGCCAGAGTTAGAGAGATATGCCTGCTGAAGACAGCAAAGCTGTGCTTGTCTTACTGTCCCTTGGAAAGGTTTCTCATGTGTGTTATACCAGAAGAGCAGGCTATGGGAGTAATTGCCTAAAACCACCTCAACTACCATCTAGATTTGTTCAGAAAAAAAAAAGCTACTGAAATGCTGCTCTGTCTGGCCTTCTGAGATCTGAAAATTTCTGAGGAAAGACCTGTGGTCAAGTCATCAGAAGACAGAGAGAGTCCCGATAAATTTGCATTAGTTTGCTGCAAAAGGGAGCCACTTAGGATCAGTGAAATACTAAATTTGTAACTTTCTCAGTGTTCCTACCTCTGAAAGAGAGACAGAAAAAATCAAAATTCCAGCCTCAGAAATATTTCTGAAATGTTAACGAAGTAGGTACTTTAGTCTAAATATGCCAATGCTTAATAGTAGCTGTAACAGGGATTGGCATAGGGTTTTTTTTGTTTAAAAAGCTCATAACAGTATAACAGAAATAAGTATACCATGTCAGGATATAAATCCTGTTTAAAATGGGGAGAAAGGTATACCAAATATTAACATTAAAAAAAGTATCTTTTCCCATGCACACAGTGAGTTAATGTGTTTGGGGTTTTTTTCCCCTTTTCTTCACATTACTATAGTTATCCAGTAATACCAGAGATTAGTATCTCCTTCAAAGGCAAGCAAGACTGGATTCAAGCAATTCTGGGGAAAATGATGAAGATAATACATTTCAAATTTGTCTAATTTTTCAAATGCATTTATTTTACCAATCCTGTATTTTATTATTTAAAGGTGATTCAAGCAAATGAACACTTTTAATGCTCAGTTTGGCTCCTCCTTCTGAAACATTGGAAATATTTCTCCAGTGGCGGTATACAGCAGAAGCAGCTACATGAAAACAGTTCAACATTAGCGCTGTAAAACAACATATAAAATATCATTTTGCTATTACAAAGCAATACAACATAGCTGTGACTAAAAAATACAAAACATCAAACGTATTTCAAAAGAAAGTATCCTTAAGAAGCAGTATACCTTGGGTGTGCCGACCTATATGTGAAGATCTGTCTAAAAGCCACTTAATTTCTTAAAGAGCATTCCATCCAGTGTTCACTTGGTATCTTGCAGGACTCGGTCCAGGATGGCAAAGGTACGAAGTTAAAAATAATGAGCGGAACAGAGTTCAGAGGAACTTGGCCAGACTTTAATGATACCACTCAATAAGTAAAAGCAGAGAGGTGTGCGTATAAGAGAAAGCCTTGATTTGCTCATGCAGAGCTTAAAATCCCTCTAAGACATCTGTCTGCTTACGTATATCCTGCTCAGTTTGTAACCATTGCTCCGAGAGGCAATGAGTGGCAATGTAAGAAACCCAAGGCATTCTCAGTTCAGAGAAATATGGCTGGGGCTCATCCCCATCAGGCTCGCCATGAGCTGGAAACCACATCCAAACTGGCCTGTATCAACTTTGTTGCCTTTTTGGATGGTAGGACGACAGACTATGGGTAACAAGAGGAGAGAATGGCTTGTCTTTTGTGCTTTCCATCCCTTTCACATAGATCTCTTTAAATATTCTGTAGGTACTTTAGATAGGGATCTTTAATATAAAAAGTAATGAAACACAGTTTCTAGCGAGAACACTAAAGGTGAAAAGGAAATGAGTTCAAGTGTTCAGAATTAAATATTTTGTCTGATAGTTGTATTTTTTTCTTAATAAAAGGAAAGAAGAAATAAAAGATCCATTTAAACTTTTAGGATGTAAAACTTAAACAGAAACCTCAATAAGTTTAAATAAACTTGACGTTAAAAATTATGAATAAATGTAAAGAAAATGAAAGCTGTGGTTCATGTAAAAAGTACTTGAAATCTGCCTACATCCCTACATCTGATTTATTGTTGAAATATTCAAACTGTGAAAGCAGTGTCACGTTTACGGTTTTACTTGTCTGATGCAACTGTAATGTGATGAAAGTATAACGACAATATTCAGCAATGAAGCAAAAAATAGTGAGAATTTGCTTATACAGAAAAAGACCTATGCTTATACATGTATCACATATATTTATTTGAATACTGTATGCGTATCACATACGACAAAGCTATTAGGAATTTCAGGAAGTTTGAGGGATGATTCCTATAGTTTGACAGAGAAATTAGTGTAATTTGAATTACTGCTTTTTACATTTTATGGCTGCAGGGATACCTGCCCTGTCTGTATAGTTTTCAGTGTGCCTTTTGATGACAAAATAAGTTACAAAATTATTGTCCTGGTCAGGAAAGTGTTGCTCCATGCATGGTGCAGAAGAGCACTTCAAGACAGATCCACCTTTTCATTTTGATTTTCTCTTTCTTAAACTTTTGAACATCATGTTTCTGGTGGCATGTTAATTCCATTTGTGGCTTCTAGATTGTTTCTGTGCAGCACCTACATGTGCGGGGCAGCGTGCACAGTGATCCTAATTCTGTAGGTGGTATGGCTTCTGTTGTGGCAGTCCTGTCTGTGCTTTCTGTACTGTCTGTATTATACAGATGCTGCCCTGATTTAGCCACTGATTTGATATCATCGCTAATGCTTTTGGAAGTGTATGTATAGAAGGAATTGGGTGAAAGATGACAATATCATACATTTCTTGTCAAATTAGTGGATTTTTTATGACATTCTTTATTTTTTCCCTTTAATAGGCAAGAGTAAAAATACATGTGCTTTGTCCTTTTATGTCAGTTGCACGTAGGTACTTCAATTATAACTTTCTAGTAATATAAGTGAGTAAATGGAAGCTTACTTTTTTCAACCTAGCTTTGTCAGCATAGCTGTACTTGATATTATATAAATTCCACATCAGATCACTAAGTGGTTTTCCTGGGTTAATAACATAAGTTTATGCTGTGCTTTTACCAGAGCACTCAGGGAAGAATTTATCTCAGACGCCCAATGTTAAAGGGTCAAATGAATGAGATAAAACATAAGCTTCTGGCAAATGTGGAATTATTTAGTGTACTTTGTTGTGTAAGAAATATGCCAAAGGCTGTAATTTTTGGTGCTGGCAAAATATGTGAAATCTTAAATCCTTACTAGTGGATCAGAATCATTCTACTAGCCAAAATCTTTGAAGCTAAACAAAAAACCTTGAAGTTCAAGCTGCATCAAAAACAGTGAAATAGGTTCTAAATAAACTTTTGCGCTAGGACAGTTTTGTTAATATTAAGTGGTTTCACTGCATTATCAAATGGCTGTTGTTCTAGGTTACTTTAGTAGTGATATTTGATATATCAAGTACATTATGTTTGCTGTGAAATGTCTGTCCAATTTATTTATTAAGAGTCAGTGGCTGTGGGAGATCCTGTTACTCATATTTATGTTGAATTATGTTTAAAATCTATGTATTTATTATAGTTTAAAAATATGAATTTAAAAGGTATTTATTTCACTTGACCATCATTTCTGTCAACAGGGTTGGTTTTTTGACAATTTTTAAACATGCAAAAAGAAAAACATCTTTCACAGGTTTGGAAATCACTGCCACAAAATGACAAACACCCCTCGCTCCCACCCCCACCCCGATCTATAATTATATCTGATAATGTTTAACTATTTTAATAGTTCTGATAAACATTCAAGCTTCATGTCTAACACTACTGGCTGGGTACATTTTAAAATTTTTGCATTATCTTTCCAGCAGGGGACATGTTCATATTGTGTATATTGTACCAGTTGTGGTACATATTTTGCCACAACTAAGGGGACTGAATTTTCTGCGATAAGGAAATTATCAGATAGTTTTATGTTGTGATCCTGACTCATTTATGACTGTCTTTCATTTATGACAGGGATCGTATACTGTCTGTTTATGCTGAAAGAAGTGTCTGCCAGAATCTTTTCCTTTCAATGATTAGGTATTAATATTTTTTTTTCACATCTACTCTTACACACTAGGCTCATGATGTGCAGATACTAACATTTATTCTTTTTAGAAAATGTTCCAGCATAAAATCTGATCTCCTCTTAATTTCACTCATAGAACTTCAACAGTTATATGTTGTCTGTTATTCCTAAGAAGCAAGTAACAGGGAGTCATCTTGTGTAGTCACTTGCTCATAGCATTGCATCATACACTTAGAGCTTGCATTGATGCAAGATCTTAAAATATGGAGAAAGCATAATAATAAAGGTTTTTCCTCTTCAAGCTTATTATCAAGCCAGAGAGGCCATTTGTTCTTTCAGTTCACATCTTAGCACAGACAGAAAAGTAGGGTTCTCTTCAAAGCTGTTGAAATAACACATTCTTGACTTTTTAACTCTTCTTGGCATAATTAAGAATTGTTTAAATTCTGGATGATGCTTTTCCTGCTCCCTGTTTGTTAGACATTGTTCTTCACTTACTTTGTCCCACTGCACTCTGAAGTTCACACTGACATGGTAAGCAAGGCTGGCAATCAGTTGAAGTACTTGAAAGCATTAAACTGCTTTAGATTTATTTTCAGTTCATGTGGGATAAAACCTTTCTGTACCTTCTTCACAATTAGCCCTCATCCTTGGGCACTGTGCTCATTAGCATTGCTCATATTGAAACCCAATGGATGTATTCATTCAGATCTGGGATTATCCTTTATTCATGTTATGCCTTCTCATATATTGTCATGTCAATAAGCTGCAATGACATCTTCCTCTTTCATGGGAGAATTTAATCTTTCACTAACAGCACCTTTCCACAATGCTTTTTGTTCTGGCCAGGATTTCCCTAATATTTCTATTATGCTTATACTAGCTGCCTTCAGGTCTGTATCAGTAATTTTAACACCTCCATTTTGTTGCCTTTGCCTTTCAACAGTTCAGTTACTTCCTTTAGCAACTAGTGGATCTATCCTTCTTTTAGACTATGTAAGCTAGACTGGTATGTTTCTTTCATTATCTGTGTTGATTGCATATTTACTGTGCTCATCAACGTTAATATTTTCATTCCCCTTATTGTACTTTCAAATTTTCTCTGATAATCATTCTTCTATCTTACCTACTCATTTTCCTCTTTCTGCACACTACAGCCATGCACAGAACTTCATCTGCTTCCAGAGCTTCATCTGTTTTCCTTTCCCCCCCACAATGAATAACCAAGCTAATGCAAATGAGGCAAATCTCCTTCTAATTTCCATCTGTATTTCTTAATTTAAAACTCATCTCATTAACCATGCTAGCATTTGTCTCAGCTTGATTAACACTTCTTTGGGGCCCATGCATAGAGCAGATACCCATTTGATCACTAGCAGTCATTCTAACATTTTCTGATCCAGTGGCATTGTTTTCCCACAGCACTAATTCTTGATTTTAATTATTTTGCTGTGCTTTTTCCTTTCTTTGAGAAAAATGGCAGGAATTCAGTGAAAATTTCCTGAGATTCTTTTCCTCTGAGATCTTCAGAGGCATCATCTGTAGTCCCTTTCATGTAAGTTTTAAGTTGTCAGCTTTGCCCGTATGACGGACGGTCAGTGGGTTCTTCCTGACTCCCATAAGGGTGTTTTTCAGACTCCCATCCTCCTTTCATGACCTTGTTTTTGTCATGTCCTTCTTTCTTCTAGATGTATTATAATGACAGGCCCACTTATTTCTCCTCATAAAAGCAAGGCAAACTAAATTAGGTACACCCGAAAACTGATTCTTTTACATTTTTTTTTTTTTTTTTTTCCCAATCAACCTTCTCATCTTTTCGTAATACCATTCTTCTTAACTCCCTAAAATTCAGGGGCTCATTCTTGTTTCCCCACACATGCCTTCATCTTTCCAATTCTGTTTCCAAGGCAGGGATTTGGGCAGGTATGTGTTAAAATAGCATCTGTCTGGTAAATCTCAGAAATTAAATGTTTTTAGTTGTTCTTCAAGAGAAGAAAAGCAAAGGGAGGATTTCATTCATGACACAGGTATTTTTATGAATCACATTCATTCTGCAGACCCAATATGCTCCTGAACCCCACGCCATATTTATGCCATAGTCTTCACTGGGAGCCACAGAAACTCTTTGTAGGGAATGTTTTGGGGTTTTTTCCAAAGGAATAACTGAAGAGCTAAAAAAGATGTAAAATCCGCATCTTTATCAACTTTATGAAAAGCTTTGTATGCCACTGCAACTGCAGTAACACCTGATTGATTAAGAACACCTTATTTGAAGTTAAATAAATATTTTTCCATTTATAGACATTCTTATTTCATTTCATATTTTTATTTTGTTTGATTTTATATTTTTTTAATTTTTATTTTTATTTCTTTCACACTCAATAGGTGAACAAACTGTAAACTTGCCTTCTTCTGTAGCTAATTCTCCAGTACAGCAAATTGCAGAAGGCCAAGACCTTTCTTTTGGCATTACCAAACATGCAAATCATATTAAGTTTAGCAGGAGGCATGCTTATATATTGTAGCATTTTGGTAAATGAATGTCCGTTGGGAAACTGGGATCACTGTGTGAAGTACTTTTAAACTTGATACAAAGACGAAGATGTTTCCTTTATCAATTAAAAAAAATTAAACCAGAGTATTTCTTGCAGTCAAGCGGACAGTGGAAAAATACGGAGGTATTAGTGTTCATACTGCAGCAGTGATGGTGAAATTTTGGAAGGTGACATTTCCTCTGATGTTTTTTGTTACAGACAATGTTTAAGTGTATGATTACATAAAAATTGTTTAGTTGCTGGTGTTCTTTCAGTTCTGACAGAAAGGAATCACTGCTTTTTCAGGTTTTTCCATTCTTTTAACTTAGTTGTTACATGTATTTGCATAAAACTTGTCACTACACCACCTAACAATTTCAAGTTCCAGAAGATGCCATGTAGCATGTGCAGTGTGTGACATTATTCATTATGTTGGTGGCTGAAGATTTTCCAAACTTCACATATCAAGAAAAGTCTAGCTTTTGATGACCCATTTGAGGTGCTGATTTAGTGGGGGAACCACAGCTAATGTATGAGTGTGATGAAGAGATTGTAGAGGAAGATTTCAAAGTGGCTGGCCAAGTTAAGTGAAATAAACCACAGGAATAGTGCCTGCTGATTCCCAATTGTCAGGAAAACTTCATTCCTTTAAGGTACAGAGGATTTCTGCCATTTCATGCTTGGAATATTGCTTTGGGCTTGTTCTTCTAAAGTGTAATTTTTTTGTAATTTTTATCTGGTTGGCTAGTCAGCGCAAAAATCCAATTTTCAGTATGCTGTACAAGTGGAAAGTTATACCTGCCTCATTAGAGGAGTAAGGTCTAAGTTTGTTGCTTGTATCCTGTGGGAGAAACAGTCACATAGGGAGCATTTCTTGTCAGAACCCTTGTGTAGGGTTCTGTTCTTGTTCAGGCTTTATCCACAGTCCGTAGAGAGGGATGTCACTGAGAATGTAGGGGATGACTGCATCTGTCAATGTGACTGTCTCCCTTCAATAACGCTTAAGCTTTTAAACATCTACACTTCAGGGCAACGAACCTCAGACTTGGTGCTTAACATAGTGACTGCCCATAAACACCCATGTCTGCTCTGGAGCATGACAGTGCTGTTTTCTGCTATATGCTTCAAAATGACTTTTGGTGTCAAGATATTATTGCAAACGTGTCAGACCCTGAGCTCTGGATGAATTCAACTTAACATAAGCATTTCAGGAAGGAACCAAAGAAATGTATTTATATATACATACAGATGAGGAATTTTTTACCTGAACATCAAGCAAACATACGGTAGAGACTAAGTTTTCTCATTTACTTATTTACATCCTCCAAGTTATCAGCAAATCTAAGGATTGGCAAGAATTTGTTCTCATCCCATAAGAAGTGATTGCCATCTGCTTAGAGAAGGTACCAGATCATGAAACTGAGATCTTCTGTAAGGTGCTGGTGAAAAAATTGCTGGAATATGCACCTCCTTATACATTAACAGGTGTCATTAAGAGGATAAACAGAGTTGAAAGGGAAAAATCAGAAACTACGAAGGTATAGTTTGGCTAATTAACGAGTAATGGCAATATGACAGCCACCTAGCAAAACAGGAATGCTGTGAGTACCTGGGAGGCAGCAAAAGTGGTTAAATTCTTTGCATTGATTAGGGTAAGACTATCTTAGTACTGCATGTGAAATGTGCCAAAGGGAATGTGACTGGATGTAATGAGATATAATTTAGTAAAGAGACAGTTTAGATCAATAACAAGACAACTACCTGACATTGAGATCTATACAACTGTGGAAGAGCTTTCTGAAAGAAATTTTAAAGGCTCCATCCTTTAAGACATTTAAAATTAGAATAGGATACATCAGGGAAAAAAGATCTATTTTGAGAGGAGATGTCTTTTTCTCTCACTTTCTTTTGTAAAGCACCCACAAGTATTGCTGTAGTACTTGGGTGCTTTAAGATGGATTAAATGGACTTTTATCTGTAATTTGTATGATTTTCTGATATGTTCAATCCTCTGAGTAGCCTGACTACTTTTGTGATATGGCCTATTGATAATGGTTTTTTTCCATTTGGATAAATACTTCTGAAGTGAACCCTGTTGTGACAATTATAACAGTATGTTTTTGTAATTTTTTATCAGTGTATTTTCTTGATAAGATTTATAATTTATGTGTTGTTTTAATTTGTTGCCAGATTTATTTTTGTAAGCATGTCAGTTTTGTCCTTACTGTGAAGAACAGTCATCTTATTTTCTTCTTTTCCTTTTTTCTTTTCTTTCTATATGTAGGGGTCTACTACATGTGAGTAAGTAATGTTTAAATGTCATGTGAACTACCAGTTGCTGAAGGCAATCATTTAAATAGTCCTATCTTAGGAAGAACCGAAATGTTTATGTTATGATAGTGTTAGGTTAATGGTTGAACTTGATGATCTTAAGGGTCTTTTCCAACCTAAATGATTCTGTGATTCTAAGAAGTATGAGGAGGGACTACTTCTGTTTATTTCCACTAGGTTTGAGAAAATGAACAAATAAGTTTCTATCGTGAGTCTGGTTTTCATGCGCCTCTGACATCTTGCCTTGTTTTGAAGATACTGACAATTGAAAATAAATCCCCAGGTAATTCTCATCTCCGGATAGCAGGAAGAAAACCAGAAGCAGATGTAAGGAGAACTTGAATGTAAGAGGACTGATAATACAGAGGGAAAGCAAATAGAAGCATGAAGCGAGGGGCTTGGGAGGAGGATAACAAACGTTCTGGGGAAATTCCCCTTTGTATCAATGTTACCAGCACACGATCCAAACTGCTGCTTATTCAAAGGATGTTTTTAATATAAATGAAAATGTGGTAGTGTTATGACTTCTGTAAACACTGGAAACTTCCAAAGCACCAGGTTTAAACTCATTTTGGGCCATTCCATCTTAGATAACAAGGGCTGCAACCACCCCGGGAAAGCTCCACTGCTCTGACCCTCAGCAGGCGGTGGAGCCTTGGGTCTTGCACCTGAGCAATCCACTCGCTCTCAAGCCACATTCACAGCCATCCTCTTGTTTATGTGTTGAGCAACTTTTCCTTCCAGCCACTCTTGCTCCTTGGTCAGGTGGTTATCACAGTAAAATGTGCCTCTGCCTCTCTCCATTCTGTTCAGTCCCTGTCTAGCCTCTCCATATGGTCGCTTCAGCCTGTTGAAAGGGCGACAGCAGTCCTATTCTCCTTTTCAAAAATACATAGTGTCATTTCTTCCTTGTTTCTTAAACTCTACCCAGATGATTGCAAGAATTCCGTATATTGTAGTGTGCTGTATACTTTTCCAAACATTCTTAGGAAGATTAGATTTTAGCATGATAACTTTTATTAAAGCTCTGAAGAAAGGTGGAGAGACTTCACCAGTTCATGTGCTGATTATAAAATATAGACTTCATCTAGTTTACTGCTACCTAAAAAGCAGAAGGAGAACCTATCTGTAATTTCTGAGTCTTAACCTTGAGTTCTAATACTGTTCTGCCTGGTGTCTGTGCAGCATTATTTATAACTTTGTAACAATCTCACTATGATTAGGTAATCAAAGGAATGGAGTATACTTGACATACTATGTTGTTATTTTATGCTCAAACACTACCATGTCTTCTGATTCACTCCTTCTGCTTGTAGAATCCAATTCTCCATTACTTATTTGTTTTATTTTCTATTCTCATCTAAAGGTCCTAACATCATCTTCTAGCTATGTTCATGTGTATATTCCTGGACTTAAGATATATAATTTCCTACTGTACATTTTCTGTGTTTTGTTTCTTTGCCTTAGGTTTTGTGTTCTGTCTTCCCTTATTAAACTCTCTGCTGTGGGTGACTTGTAGCTTCCTTTGGATCTGAATGTATTTCTGTTTCAATAATATAGTATTTTTATTTTGATGTTGCTAAAGTTTACTGCAGATATTTTCCATAGAATAATTAATATGCTGGCCTCCTTGGTCTAAAGATTTAATTCCATCCTGGAATAGGATTGTTAGTGAAAATCAGGATTTCCTGACGGCCACCCATTTTGTTTAACTTTGACACTATTAAGGCAGAATGTTGTTTATCTAGTACTAATAAGGTGTGCTTGGTTTTCAGTTGATAATAAATTATTTATCAAATTAGAGGCACAAATTAAAGAAAGAAGTTGAAACTTTATGACCTTTAATTAGAGCTCAGCAAATATTGATACTATAATTGGATATGAACAGATTTCCAACTCATGGTAATGCATGTCAGGCCTTGAGTTTGCATGTTTGCTTTAGAAGCTTTTACAAAAGCTGTGTCTGAGACTACTTTGTTAACTTGCCATTTTATCTTTGTTTAAAACCCATGGATTTACTAAGCCACAGAAATGACCTTTTGTTGAAATCTGAAGTGTGTCTTAAGACAGAGTCCTGTTGGAAGGATTTACTGACAACTAGCAATGAGCAAAGCTCTGATCAGTTGTTCCAGCTAAGATCTCATCTATACTCTGCTGTCCAGCAGGCAGATTTTGTATTACACCTCTAAAAAAGAACTATGACATGGAAAGTACAGCTGACCATTTTTCTGCTTTCCTGTTTCCATGGTTCTTTCAAGGGACAGCAGAGGCTGGGGAGAGGAAATTCTATCGTAAAACTTGCCTTTTTTTCTCTTACATAGAAAAACCTTTGCAGCTTCATGGTGAGAACTGTTGAATGTATTTTATACTATGGGTTTGGGGGTTTTTTTCAGTAATACAATGCAAAAGATTTTTTAGAGATAGAACTATCAGTACACTGTTTCATTGTTTTCATCTATTTATGAAATTTAAGCCTATCCAAATTTAATCATAAGAGCTCTTTCTGTTTGCTGGAGGGATTTTTTTCTCTTGAGTTGTTTTCCTAAAAAAGATACTTTAGTATACCACCACTATAACTGACTATCACTAATGTTGGCTGTAAAACTTCTCACAGCATTGTCAAGGTTGGAGAGGCCTATTGATTTTACAAATTTTGGAGTCTGTGCTAGCAAAAATGTTTAATAAAGCTCTTTTTTTAAAAATACATTTGAATCCGTTTGCTTTAAAAGCTAAGCCTTTTAAAAGTTAAGGCTTTCAGAGGTATGTAAAATAATTTGTATCAGCTCTTCAGTTGAAGTACTTCAGTTGGAGTACTGTGTTCAGCTCTGGGGCCCCAATATAAGAAGGATGGGGACCTGTTGTAGCGAGAGGAGGGCCATGAAGATGATGAGAGGGCTGGAGCACCTTTTCTATGAGGACAGGCTGAGAGAATTGGGGTTGTTCGGCCTGGAGAAGAGAAAGCTCTGGGGAGACCTTATAGCAGACTTCCAGTAGTTAAAGGGGGCTACAGGAAAGATGGGGAGGGACTCTTCATCAGAGATTGTAGTCATAGGAGGAGGGGTTATGGTTTAAAACTGAAAGCGGACAGATTTAGATAAGCTATAAAGAAGAAATTCTCTCCTGTGAGGGTGGTGAGACACTGGCACAGGTTGCCCAGAGCAGCTGTGGCTGCCCCCTTCCTGGCAGTGTTCAAGGCCAGGTTGGACGGGGCTTTGAGCAACTGGATCTAGTGGGAGGTGTCCCTGCCCATGGCAGGGGAGTTGGAATGAGATGATCTTTGAGATCCCTTCCAACCCAAACCATTCTATGATTCTGTGAATGCATTGTCAACTTTTTAAGTGCAAGGCATATGATTACTATACACGGTTTCCTGTGCTGTTTTCTGTGCAGGGTTAATTCAGTCCCTAAAAACCTAGCAAAATAGCTACTGTTATTTTTAAGGACACTACCATTTGCATAAGTTTTCAGAGGGTAGCTGAGCCAGTACTGGCATAGGTTTTTAAGAAAGAAAGAAACAAGAACAAACAAACCATGATCAAATTATAAAATTAATGGAGGAAAAGAGTATAATAGAGGCAATATATTTACATTTTAATAGAACATTTGATGGTGTCTTTCTCAAAGCTTATTTTAAAAGAACTCATTTCAGGCTGCCTCCTGCATTTAAACTTAGGAGTATGGAAATACATTGTCAGTTGTTAATGAATTGAAGGGAAGTGTTCAAATGAGTGCCACAGGGCCTGTGTTGGGTTTATTTTTACCTGCTCTCTGTACTGACTCTTTGAAAAGAGGGAGATGATGCACTAGGGACTGCTGAGAGAACAGAAGTTATATTGCAGTGCCATGCTTGCCATGTTAGCAAGTGGCTCCCCTTGCCCTGCTCTGGAGCCGGAGGAGGGAGCACATTCCCTGCTGCATCCAGGCAGCCCAGCGGATGCTGGGGGCTCCTGCCTGGCACAGAGCTGCTGTCTCCCTGGCAAGCCAGGAGAGGAAAAGAAAGGAAATGAGAGCACTTCAGGCTGTGGCAGAGCAGTGCTGTGTATGAAGGTGAGTAACAGGCTAAAAGCATGAACCTTAGGGCAACTTTGGAGGATGGGCAGTTCATAGGCAGCCTGAGTGTCAGCCATGAAGTCCAGGGAGCTCTGCAGTGAGTGGGCTGTTGTTGACAGTGGTGGAAGGAGGATGCTGGTGGTCCTTTGCAGAGCCTATGATTAGACTCTGCTGGTTAGACAGAGGAGGAAGGAACTCTCTTGAGTGCACAGAGTCTGTAAATGGGCCTGAGCTTAATGGAACAATAAATAAGCTATGGCAGATACTTTATATATGGCAGATTACCCTGGGAAAATAGCAGTGTATTACCTGACTCTCAGTGCTTATAAAGAGTTAGTAAAGGGCATATGTCATCAACCTAGCCCTCAGGGTATGGTTTGCATTCTGATTGTTGCCAGCTGGTGGTTGTCCAGCATGCAGGAATTATTCCGTCCAGATAATCAGAGAGAGCAACCCCAAAAACATTGCAGTTGGAGGCAGATCTATAGCTTAATTGGCCTCTAAACAGGGAAATGAGGGATCAGAAGAGGAAACTAGGTATTAGAAGAGAATGCTAGTTGGATATGAATGTCTAGTAACTAGTACTGTAAATGCTGGTAGGAGTTACATGAATAATCAATTCCTATTTTCCTGCTTTGCTTGCTATTATCTCACATTTAAGTCTGAGACAGTTGGTGTTGATTACCAGAAAACAAATCAAAGCAGGTGAAACATACATCATGTCCTATTCAAGATCTGTATAAAATATCCCAGGCTTTCCCCATAAAACTTCAGGTCAACATCAGCACTTGGGAGTAGTAAATGATAAATTCAGAGTTTTGAAGCAGAGGTGCCATATGCAGCTGAATAAACAGCCAAGCACCATTTCTAAGTATTGTGATCTAGCCCGCAGTTGACTGTCAGAAAGCGGAGAGGCCATTTCAGTGAGAATTTTTATAGTCATATGAAAATTAAACTTATCTATTATTTATTCTTCTTCTCCGAGCACCTCTAAAATTAAATAGGATTAAAAATCCTTGAAATATTTATTGATACACATAACAGCTGGAACCTGTAGTATGGACAAGTTCTGATCATCATATAGGTGCTATTCCTTTCCTTTTGTCCCTCGAAAGGAGAAAGACTGGAAACATCAAACTTCAGAGACCTGGAGAACAGAATACACAGAGAGAAGCCAGAGAGCTTCCAGAGAGCTATCTCTTCCTAAGCTGATTCACGTTTAAAGCTTTATAAGCTTGAATAAAATAAGAGATTCGTTTCTAAATTCTAAAATTTTATTTCTCTGACAGTCTATCACTCTGTAATTCTTGGCAATTTTTCAAAGAGACAGCAGCTGTGTGTTGTATAGAAATACTTTATAATTGTACTGGTTTGCTGATAGAGCTTCAGTCCTTTTTTAGCAAAGCTGGACCTGTGTTTAGTTCTGAAAAACTGAGCTTAACTACGTTGTCCATATTTTACTACAGATAGAAAATTCAGAATGTGGGATAAAACAAAATTTGGAGTTGAGATGACAACTGTTTTATGGCAATGTCATAGAAAGACTGTGCTGTTGGGTTTTTAAAATTTACATGAAAGTACATAAAAATTATAATAACAAACAACTCAAATATAATTGAATTAATTGTGTATAATAGAAATTTTATTTGTAACATTCATCGTGATTTCTGAAATAGATTAATAGAAATAAACAGTCCAGAAAAATCTTCAAGTGAGAAGTGAAAGGAAAAAACATGATTCAAAAATTACTATGGGGTTGACTGCAAGGCATCATTGATGTAGAAACCTACTAGCTGAGTTCATTGTCTTGGCTTGTCTTTTTAGTTGGTGGAAAGGAGAACTTTAAGGGCCTAAATCCACCTAATCTGTTTAACTCTTACATGAAATTAATTTCATCCTAGACATCATGATTGTATTTACTAGATTGTCGATGACTACAAAGGATCCCTTGGGGTGGACAGGGTAAGATAGATATCTGGATTGTACAAATCTGCTCTTGGTTTGATGGATTCTACACCAGTCTTTTCAGTCTTCTGAGTTTTACTTTCTCTTTTTTTAAAAAAATAAAATCACTTTAATGCTTCTCTAATCTCATTACCTGTCACAGTTCTCTGAGCCTAGGCTACAAGGAACCTCATTCTTCACTGACCCTCTGTACTTTAGATATTATTTATAGAATTTGTTTAAAGCCAACATAAAGTGCTACTGTTCATACGTGGGCACAGTCTTAACATCTGTAAATTTGAGCAAGATTTGTCTGGGGATCTCTGAAAGTTGGCCTAGAGAGCTGTAAGATATTATTTGAGCTTTATATCTATAATAGTATCTCTATTCAGAAGGTATACATATGAAACTTAAATACAGAATGCCTGACATTTGTAGGATATTTTTTCCCCCAAGCAGATAATCTGCTGTTTGAGTTCAAATCTCCTGGATAGCTCAGGATTTGAGTCAGAAGACTTAGCCAAGCAATTTTATTTTTTCTTTTTGCATTACTTTTGAATTCTTTATTAGCTTGTTGGTTTTTTTTTTTTCACATCTGCTTTTCTGTTATAATATAACTTACTCTGAGGAGGGGAATGTAGCTGTCTACAACCTCAGAAGAACCTTCCTTTGAGAATTATCTTTATGAAATGAAACAAAGTCATACTTTGCTATGATTTTGTAATAAGAAAATACACTACAGAACATTACTGTATATAACATACTAATTTCTAGTCCTGTCTTGAAATTTTCTTATAGGTCAGGTTTTTTATATATGGCAATTCCCATACAACATAAAAGCACTGCATATAGTGATTTTTGAATGTTTGCCCTATAATATTTGTCTTGGTTTTGAATTAACAATTATAATTTGCATGTGTTTTTCTATTTATCACAGAAATAGTCTGCTTTGTCATGCTGATAAACTTTAAAAAATTTACATCTTCATGAAACTCCAGGCAGTAATTTTCTTTCACTTGTAGGGTAAGAATACATTTAAAAATACTGATGTTTAATATAAATTGTATACAGTGATGGAGGTAAACCAGATTTCAGTCAACCTGATTTACCTCACATCTGTAACTAAAAAGTTGCTGTTAAAGTCTAAAGAGACACAGGCATGTAAAAGTGGAATACATCGGCAGAGGCTCATACATTATTTGATAAAATCATCTGATTTTGAGTCCTAGTATTTGTGGATAAGGATGTAGACTCCTGATCGTACATTTTCTGGAAAAGCCAGCAAAATGAAACCTGAATACGTTTAGAACTACCCCGTGTGGTCGTCAGTTCACATGGTCAGTTGTAAAGCCTGAAAGTTTTCGCTAGGGCTATTCATTTGTCATTAGTACTGTCACACTGAAACTTCTCGTTTCACCCCCAACATGTGTCCTCAGGAGTTTAGTAAAGCCCCAGCCCCCAGCCTGCTGCACAGGTACACTGAGACTTCTACAGGGACAGTTCCCAGTGCTGAGGATAAGTACAGTATAAATGGCATCCTTGTGGTTTTTTTCTCCATGTTTTATGGTACAGTGCTGAGGTTAGTATTAAAAGGTAGACATTTGTTTGCATGGTAGCATTATAGATATCCGAATTATTTCCTATACTAAATTTGGGAAAACGATATGATTTCATTTATCGGGTCACAATTTTAGGTAAAAGGCTTTAGTGTGATTATGTTTGGGGGTCTGCATACATACAGTTGTAAAATTGGTTAAATATGCTTTTAAAGATACTTAAAAAGCTTATTAGTTTCCCCATTTAAAAAGTGTATTATATACATATTTTGAGTCCTTGAATACCAGGTTTCTGCCAAAGGCAAGATTTTATGGTTGAGTTATAATATAATGAAATGGGAGATTGTAATGGAAATGCATATTCATGCTTATCAGTTGTGGCCAGAAGATGCACACACAATTATTAACAAACCAAGAAAAAAAAAAAAAAAAGGTGGTCATTGACTAAACGACACCTCATCTATTTATCTGAGCCCTGTTGCATATTGCTAGCTGAGCTGGTCACTTGTTAAACTGGCCATATTTTTCTTTGGGTGGTAAATTATACAGATCCCCTTGGTTTAGTGGTTCAAAAGCTATGTCAGGAAGAGTTAGCTTGTGGTAAGCACACTGTAGATCAATCTAGATAGGGGAAATTAATCCTGGATTTTTAAAATATATTTGGAAGTTAATTATGAAAATTGAACATCTAACATTTGTAACTTTTTATTCAAAGACAGTAAAAGATGTGATTTGAAAATTATTCTTCTTTAAGGTAGTGATTGCTACAAATTTGGTTGAATATCTTACAATATTTGTGTCTGAAATCATTTATCTAAAATCCCAGACCATCTTTTACATGTAAATGACATACTGCAAGTGTCCACTCCAAAAACTTAAGCCTACAAAATGACACAATGGATCTGTGTAAGAAGTGCATCTCCACCCCCAATTCGAGACAGTATAAGAGAGGTGATGACCAGGTGCTTTTTCTTGAGATCTCTTTCCCAACAGGCAGAATTCCCTTGCTCCATTCCCCTCCTTCTCCTTCCATCCATTCCCCTCCTTCTCCTTCCATCCATTGCCCTCCTTCTCCTTCCATCCATTGCCCTCCTTCTCCTTCCATCCATTGCCCTCCTTCTCCTTCCTGTCTCCCCCCATTCTTCCATCCCCAGCATCATAGATGACAATACAGATGTACAACTTGATATTTCTCCTGGCTGCAGAAGTGTGGAAACACACAGACTCTGCAAAAAGCATGACCCCAGGAGTAATATTTCTGCTTGCTCTCTTTCCCCCAAGTAACATCCACACTGAACTCCCAGGCATAATGACCTGAAGAAAGGGGCTAGTTCTAGAGATGTGGCATTGATGACCTTGCTGTACAGAGGATAGACCACTCTAAACTAATAGCTATTATACCTGTTAGTTCTGCATACTAAGTGCATACAGCGATTTCCTAATGACCATGCTGCCACAAGAGTCCTTCCAGTAAGGGTGTGTATAATTGAGTTATATATCATGATGAAATGACACAGGGGAGATTCTTGTTCTTGGGGAAGATGCAGCATTTTTCCTTGAAAGACCCTGTCTGGTTACATCTCTGAGGATGTGTGGTAGGTGCGTGATGGGTAAAAAAATCTATATACTACATTCTGTGTTACCAGTTCTCGTAATATTGTATATCAATATTCAGTGTTTCTCCTAGAGCCCCAGTTATGAAATCAGGTTATTTTCTGAGAAGCCAAACTTCCCTAGAAAATAAATAACCCTTGCTATTGTGGAAAAAAGCTTGGAAGGAAGAATTGTAAGGTCTTTCTTGAGAAGATAAAGGGTAGCATTGATTATTGTCTTTAAATCTCATGATTTTTAGGCCTGTTTCTTAGGAACTGGGGAGGACTTGATAATAATTTTGAGCACAGGGGACTGGCAGTGTTGCAATCCTTTGATTCTTGAGGATCTCCTGACATCTGCAGAGAGATAATATTGTATTACTTCTGCAGAAGTTGCATGGGATTTTAAGCTCTGTGTCACAATCTGTGTTGATGTTTGAGGTTTAGTGATATATATTGTTGTGTTGTACAAGATTTATTAGTAGCTATTCTGTGAAGCCCGCTTTACCCCTGTGTAATATATACTACAACATACAGTTACTTCAGATGACACAAATGGACTTGGATGCAGTTGGTCTGGGAGTATTCAACTTTATATGTTACTTGGGTTTTTTTATTAATCACCTACTAATAATGCAGCATAAATGAGCAACAGTACTTTCTAAAACAACATTTTTCAAGAAAGCTAGACTTTTGTCATTTGTAGCCTTAATAATGAGATTTTTCATTGAGATCATTGTTCCATCAGCTATATAAAAAGTTCTTCATTTTGACTACTTGTAATCCTTTATATTGTTTTCTGGCTGTATTAGTAAAAGAAAAAGTACTTTCTACTAAAGGGGTAATACACTGGAATGAATGGTCTGACTAGTTTTAACAGTTCAGATGTCACAGAAAAGTCTCCTTTAACGTATACAAAGTTGGACACTGATTGGAAAATGTAAACTTCATGTCTTTGCACTCTGAGATAAAAATAGTTGATGAAGTCAACTTGTACCTTAGAAAGAGCTGAAACTCTGAGCAGCATCAAGTTTTATGATGAAATTGCTAGTACCAGTGATAATGTTAGGGGCAAATTAGCTGTAAACTAGCTAGAAACTGAGTATAATTGCTTATTTCTTAAGTGTCCTAAACAAATCTTAATTTTACTTTGGTTACCCAAAGAAGGAGGAGTTAGGAATAGGGTGGGAGGAAAGAGGCTGTAGAAAGGAAGTTCGCATTTCAGTTTAAAATAGTTGAGTCTTTAACTAGCATAAAGCTAACATTATACGTCAGCCTCACCAAGAAGCTGCTGTGTGCCCTAGCAGCTCTTTAAGGCTGAATGTCACAGGTTTGTATTATAACTAAACACGTATCTCTTTACAACCTGTCCACAGATACTCAGTGGTGCTTTACTGTTTATGTCTTGGTATAACATTGTATTTCAATATCCTGCTTTGTGTAGACTTACAAAATAAGAAATCCTGGATGTATTCTGATGACTTTATTTGGACTTCCTATGTTATTTCTCCCAAGGTGGAAGGGAAATAAAATTTTCCTGGAGGAGCCGTGGAGTTTTGTCTGGGGTCTTTAAGAGCAGTTTCCACAGCTACCTCCTTTCTTCCCTATTCTCTGCAGGTTTAAACTGCCTGCCCATCCTAAACTCAGTCTGCACTACCAGCTTTATATTTGTGGGCTGAAATTTTTTGCTGCAGTTAATTTTTCTTTCGTCACCACCTTGACACTCCACAGCTCTTGTGAGGGTTTTATACCAGTGTTGTGGTTAGGTCTTGGGAGAAGCAGAGAAACTGGTTCTCCCTTGACAGTGGTGTTTGTATCCTAAACAGTAGCCATTACGGTGGCACGGGTGTTCTTATAATTAAGTTGTTGTTCTGCTCACTCTGTGCTATGGACCTCTTCTAAAGAATAATACACCTCCTTAATCCTTTTTCACTCTGCTGTTGCTGCTGCTGAAGTCACATATTTCTACAAAACCAGTGACTAACTTCCACATACTCTGTTCAATTTCTGTGCTCTTGTTTCCTGGGCAAGGTTGTACAGTCCCTAAAATACTGA
Organism: Athene noctua; assembly: GCF_965140245.1. Taxonomy (NCBI): domain Eukaryota; kingdom Metazoa; phylum Chordata; class Aves; order Strigiformes; family Strigidae; genus Athene; species Athene noctua. The sequence goes on from NC_134038.1 coordinate 127,196,420, forward strand.
CTTTTCAAGGTTTGCACACCTTTCTGGAGAACAGGAGCTGAACGAAGATTGTATTGGACCTGGCTCTGAGTAGCACTGCCAGATGACAAGCTATAAGTTTTCCTGCCCAGGTAGATTTTAACTCATGCGAGTCAGTTGTATGTTTTGGAAATTATTCAAAATTATTTTTATCATCTGGCCTATTGTTTATTTGAAAGTGTGTAGTTCATGTGCACTTCTGTAGCTTCTTGAATCCTGTTGTACTTGATCCTTTTGTGAACCAGCAAACGTGCATCTGTATGGGCCAAATCCTGCCCAGGTGAGCACTGAATGTATATAAACTAGCCTTGATCAAGCTTCAATCATTAAGATTCTACCCCAGTACCTAATGATCATCTACACGATATGTAAATCACAGTAAAAATAGGGCCTGATATTTAAAAGGTTGGACATGCAAGTGTGCATGCAAAGATGTACGTGAATTTGCTTTTATAACAGTGATATTTCACCAAGGATCTGCTGCACAAATTATCAATTTGATAAATTAATGGCTGGTTGACTACAATCATGGTTACTGTGTATGCAAAATAAATGTGTAAATATGCATACGTTTTCTGTCCACGCATTTTCTGCTAAACCTTATGGAAACCAGAAAATTTTATTTCTCTTATATTCAGATTTCTATTTCTAGTCTTGAAGCAGTTTCTCCCTTGCAATTCAAGACACTTCTAAAGGAGGCTATAAAATTTTAAAGAGCATAAAAAACCCTGTTAGAATGGCATGAAATAGAATTAGAACAATTGATTGAAAAAGTTATTTTCTTATGTCTTCTACTTTACCATTAACAGAATTACTCATATTATCTGTTAAAAATGGACAAAGATTGTTATGCGTCTTTAAACAGTGGAAAAGAGGTTCTGAATCTTACTTATTTTTACTTTCAAGACATTAAGGTCTACTACAGATTGGTGTGTAAGTTTCACTGAACTAGCTTTACTCATTTGTAGGAATGCAGGTAAGTGAATAAAAGCAAGTTCTGAGCGATGAGCAAAGTTTAATATTCTGTAAGTTGTAATAGGATTATTTTTATTTAAAAATCAGGGTCAAGTAAAGTTGATCTCCCAGAAATGGCATTTCTGTTAGACTACAAGTGTTTCTTCTTTTTCTCATTTCATATTTCTTTATCAGTTGGATATTGTGTACATCAGATGTAGATTGCAGAAGAATTTTTCAAGTAGTATAGAATGAGCTCTAGACATTGCATATGTTCTAAGTTATCTTTTGGAGAATGAATGGAATTTACATATTTGCTCAAATATTGTTTCCAGTAGTTAGTGTTCATGTAGGAATATGTCTAGACTTCTTGATATATGGGAACTATTTGTATTGTACTTATGTTTAACTACCTTTGCGTATTGTCAAGGCACACTGGGTCATGTTATCTGGCGTGATTTTTCATAAAGTACAGCTGTGTAAATTGAAGTTGGTTAGAAGGAAAGGTGATAAAGTCCTTAATTTTTTTTCTATGTCTGAATTTTTTTTTAAAGTCTAATTAGGACTGGAGAACTTTTTTCAGTGACTAGAAAATTTAAAGAAGCAAAAATTACATCATGACCTAGGTTGGTCTAACCATGAAGCAAGACACTTCATTCATGTCAAATGAATTCTTACAGGTGTAACCCTAAATAATTTTTGCAGGGTATATAGTATTTTAGTTAAAAAACTTGAGAAATACATGTTTTGATTTAACACAAACTAATTTTTTTTTCACTGATTTCTTTCTTTCTCAAGTGAACAAGAAGAACATTGTTTGCCAAGCATTAAGCTCATACTCTGCTGGTTATTGCAGATAAACCAGACTGGAAAGCCCTCAAAAACTACTTAAGCAAATTTTTATAGTCTGTCATCTATTTTTTACCATTTTTGCCTTGCCAAGGTGTGCCACTCTGCATACTTCAATGCACCCTTGCTACCTTTGTTAATTTTTACACAAGGGTGATCGGATATAATCTGAGTCAATAAACATGTAAGAGTAAAATGTATGAAAAACAGTGATGGTCCACAGCATAAAAATGGGGATATTTTATCACAGAATATCACATGAATTATAACATTTTTGCTTGCCCATCCAAAAAATGTTATATTTGGATTCAGAATTTAAATTGAATATGATTTATAGCACAGAATCATAGAACCGTATACTGTATTGAACTCGAAGGGACCCATTAAGGATCATAGAATCACAGAATGGTTTGGGTCGGAAGGGACCTCAAAGATCATCTAGTTCCAACTCCCCTGCCATGGGCAGGGACACCTTCCACTAGACCAGGTTGCTCAATGCCCCGTCCAGCCCGCCCTGGCGCATGTGCAGGACCTTGCACTTGGCCTTGTTGAAGTTCATGAGGTTTGCATGGGCCCGCCTCTCCAGCCTGTCCAGGTCCAGGATGTCACATCCCTTCCCTCCAGCGTGTCGGCTGCACCACACAGCTTGGTATTGTTGTCAGACTTGCTGAGGGTGCACTCAGTCCCATTGTCCATGTCACCAGCAAAGATGTTAAACAGCACTGATCCCAACACCAACCTCCGAAGAACACCACTTGTCACTGCTCCCCACTTGGACATTGAGCAGTTGCCCACAACTCTCTGAGTGCAACCATCCAGCCAATTCCCTTTTCACTGAGTGGTCCATCTGTCAAATCCATGTCTCTCCAATTTAGAGACAAGGATGTCTTATAGGACTGCATTAAAATCTTTGCACAAGTCCAGGGAGATGATGTCAGTTGCTCTTCCTTTATGCACTACTACTGTAACCCTGTCGTAGGCAGCCACCAAACACATCAGGCGCAATTTCACCTTAGTGAAACCATGTTGGCTGTCACCAGCCCTAGCATACTTTCCAGTTGGATCCTTGAGTCCAACTCCTTGCTTCTTACAGAACTACCTAAAACTATGTGCTGGTTTAGGAACTATGAATTAATTCTAAGGTAAAAAAGGAAGTAGACATCTTTACATGAGTTTCTAAATTTCCTCAGTCTACTTGAATCTCTCAATTTTATTAGTAAATATGACTTTATATATTCATGTATTTACCAAATTTGATAGAATTCCTTATGGGAAAACCACATTACCTTTTCTCTGGTTGATATATTTGATAGATATACTTGCCTGCTTGTGCTCAACAACACAGATATATTTGATTTTCATCGAAGTAATAAAAACCTTTTGCATATTTTGATTTGATGTGGCAGTTTCACTTTCCTCTTAATTTTCATAATTTTTGTTTGTGGACCTACGAACCATTGAAGCTGCTTTGAAAAATCAAGAGATAGGAACAGATGGTGAACAGCACTGGGAAGGTTGACCAGACCACATGAAGCACAGAGTCTTGCCATACAAAGAGAAGAAATAATAAGCATCTGAATACAACTAGGCTCTTAAAGATTGTCTTAAAGCAATATGCTTAGGAGTTTAACCTGAGCAAGCTGGTGAAGACAAGCTCTCAGATTTGTATAACATATGATGGAAAGATTTGTATCAGTTAAGTCAAGTTCCTCTGAGCTGAGTTTTGATCAATAAAGTTATAATTGTTCTTCTGTAATAAAGGTACTTGTGTGTGCATCTGTCTTGATCCACTCTGAATAATAATTCCTACTGGTCTGGTCCTCATGGATGGTCTTATTGAGGGAAAAATGGATCTTCAGAAAGTACTGCGTGATCAGTCCTTGGATGCCATTCCTTATGCATTAGTGTTCACAAAAAAGATTGAACACAGTTGTGTTAAGTGAAACAGGTGGTGGAGAAAGCAACACTTGGATGCATTGATGATCAAGCTCGTATGCTGTACATGATTCACTGAGTATATTTTATATATATGATTAGACACCACAAATAAAGTTGGCCTATAACTTCATCTTCCTTTTCTTCATAGCTCCTTAGCTTTTATCTTGTGCTGTTTTCAAATTTTCCGTATTCTTTCTGAAAAGAGTATTAGCCATTTGGCTGTTAAATTTATGTTTGAAATTTTAAATTTAAGGTGGTATAATTGTTTGTTCATTTAATCTGGAAAATAATAATGTGATAATGAATATTGTCTTCATTTCCTGATGTATTTGGGAATGCCCTTCTGTGATATCCACTAAAAATAACTAAACACGTGTCAAGTGCCTTTTTTGTTTTGCATTGTACATCGGGTAGATTGAACTGTAATTTACAACTTTTGAGTAGAATAATATTGCCAAAGAAAGTATCTAGCTCTTTTTCAGATCTTGCTGTTCACTCATGACACAAAATTAATCCACTGCTATAATCAGTTGCTTTATCAAGCTGCAAATCCTGTAATTACATACTCTAATCTAGATGTGGTTTCCCAGGATGCTTCCTCCTCTTTAATTTGTGGCTTGCACTTCTGTGCAGGTATGCTGCTGGTTCTTTTTACTTTTGAAGCTTTTAACATTGTCCACTGTCTTCACCTGGATTCTTTTTTCAAATGAGTTTTCATGATCATCTTTATCTCTAAAGCATAGTTCCTCTTACTGTTCATTCATCCAGTCCTTGTTTACTTACATTTATTTATGCATTTAATATATATAACATAGTCACCCATTCTTTGTTACTGTCTCTAGATCTTTTAAGCTATGTTTCTCACCTGCTTAGAACTCAGTAGTTTAACTAGTTGCAGACATAAGTATTCAAGTATATTTTCTCGCTATCTGCAGACCACTGAATGTGTATATTTCCTATGCCAGTTCATAAGTTACCTACCAGATCTTTCAGTTAATTGGAAAGAAATATAAAAAACAGTAGTAAGAATTAAACCATTCTGAACAAGTCCATCAAAGAAGAGCTAATATTATGATATTATAATTAAAATTCTGTCAAAATCTGTTATTATTGTAGAATGTATGAAAGAGCTGTTTTATCTTTGTGAGGTAATAGTACAAACATTAGAGAATTATCCTTTCAGAGTTAAGGAAAAAGATTTATCAGTTCATAAGCTGTGAAATGCTAAGTGTTCTTTCTTCAATGCGAATGAAGAAGAAATTTATCAACTGTCAGGGCTCAGTCTACCGTCTTTGCTTTCAAGTTTTACTGTCATGTGAAAAAATACGCTCTCAGTCCTCGGGTCTGAAAGCCAACTATAAAGGGACAGAGCAACCCTTTCACCTTGTGTTTCCATTCATCCAAATCAAACTAGCTCAAAATGTCAGTGCCTCCAAAATAAGCTAGTCTGTTCCTGGTTCTTAAAAAGACATCCTATTCAAGGTATGATCAGTTCACCTGAATCCTGATGATAAGAAAATGTTTCAGGAATCTGAGATTTAGCATTTAAGAACTGTATGAAAGCCAGCCTTAACAAGCCCCAGAAAATCAGCAATAATATTGGAACGTTATGCACTAATCACATAGTTTCGATTAAGACATTTTAATTCCAGATTATGTTAAGCAAACTGTTGAAGACAGCTTTTTATATACTTTCTACTCACGACATCAATACTACATTGAATTATGATTGTTTGTGTATCTGAACTACGTATTTTTTTCATTTTAAATATTTGATTTGTGTGTGTGTTGGTTTTCTGTATATATTAGATTTTCCTGAGTATATAATACCTGAGCCTGAGATGATTTGATTGTCCTACTGCTACCCTTGAAGGGCAGAAAATTTCCTGACAGAAAACTGCATTAACACGGAGTCAGGAATGTTTGCCTTACATATATAATACTCTAAAACTGCAAGCAGAGTGATATTGTCTGATACTTGTAATGAGCTGAAGATGTGAGGTATCTAACTTCAGTGAGGGTTTTATGAAATGTTAATTTTGAGGCTGTCCTAATTTGGGCTGGGATAGAGCTCAATTTCTTCCTAGTAGTTGGTATAGTGCTATGTTCTGGATTTAGGATGAGAATAATGTTGATAACACACCTATGTTTTAGTTGTTGCTAAGCAGTGTTTAAACTAAGTCAGGGCCTTTTCAGCTTCTCATGCTGCCCTGACAGCAAGGAGGCTGAGGATGCACAAGAAGCTGGGACAGCAAGGACAGCTGACCCAAACTGACCATACCATATGACATCATGTTCAGCATATAAACTAGGGGGAGGAAAGCTGGCCAGGGATCGTTGCTCAGGAACTGGCTGGACATTGGTCAGTGGGTGGTGAGCAATTGCATAATTTCATTATATATCACTTGTATATTCTGATTATTCCTTCCTTTCTCTGTCCTATTAATCTGTCTTTATCTCAGCCCACAAATTTTACTGTTTTTTTTTCTGATTCTCCCTCATCCCGCTGTGGGGGGCTGGGGAGTTACTGAAAGGCTGTGTGGTGTTTAGTTGCCTGCCGAATTAAACCACGACAGAAGCCCATCTGCACCTCAGCAAGAGAAAACACTACACTACAGCAGCCTTGTTGCACTGTATTAGGAGATGCTTTGCATCACTAGAGAACTGCAAAATAACACCATTTTGTGGTGACAATTTTTTTTTTTTAATTTACAGTTGTGTTGCTGTCTCTGTCACTTTGTCAAAAGGGAGCCGATGGAGGAAACACAGTCCCCACGTCCAGGTACCCTAGTCCTCTAAGGGCTGTTCTTGCACTTTGTGAGGTGCTGCTGTGCCAGCCAGGCTGGAGCTAGGGGAGCAGTGCCCTGGCGAGCCCTGCCCTTGCTTTCCTCCTGGACCCCGGCACCACAACACAGGCCTTCTTCAAACTGTTCATGTACTGCAATGGAGAGTGGTTGGAAGATCATTTCTGTGGGAGAGGCATGAATGAGGTTGTCTTGGACACCACATGGCTCTACTTAAACCACCTAAACTATTGACTTGAACTGCTGTAGTGTATCTGGTCTTGATATGGTAATTTTTAATAACTTAATTTGCTTGGGGTCTAATTTATTCATATACAGTCTCTTAAGATTTCAGTTAAAAATATACAGTTATAACTGCATTGTTACAATAATTAGGGATCTGCTGAGATATGTTGGCTTTAATTGTATACATTTCAATATATTATTGCTATACTGTTTTGATCTTTTTTACCTCCATGTCTCATTTTATGATGCTTGTAGGAAGTTAATAGCTTTGGCACCTTTACCACTGTGTTAAATTTTGTTGAACTTGATCTCTGAGTTCAAATTTGTTTCTAACAGACAAAAACTGATATTATAGATGACAGTGTAAATTTGCCTCCTGTAGGAAGCCAAAATAAAAATCTATATTGAAAATACATACAGGTTGTAAAAAGAAGCACTCAGAGCAAGGACACCACGGTACTAAGGTTGCTGGGAAATCTACAGAAGGAGCTGGATGTTTTCTTCAGTCATTCAAATCTGACCTTCTCTTAATGTAATAATAAGATGAAGAAAAACAACTTTTTTCAAAGGGATGTTATAAGAAAAGCCTTTACAAATACAGTTCTGTATAATTTCTGTTGATACCTTTCTATAACATTGTCAACTGTGTAGAAAAATTCTGAAATATGATTATATTTTCCTGCAATTATCTCTCTAATATAAATATTTTAATTAAAAAATCCCGTATTTTGGGAAGAAAATATATATACTTGACAGTATATGTGTTTGTGGTAATTTATTTTATTCTTTGGTGGATAATTTCCATGTGCATTTTAACTAAGCCCAAAACATCAACTGCATAGTCAGAGATCATGTATTTAGTCGCCCATATTCAATAGATTGTTCTATTTTTGCTAATTCTTAAGTAAAGATGTGGAAGCATGAAATGAAAAATACGGCTTTCTTTTCACTTTTTGCCTTGCATGGATTTTACCCCCTTTGAAGAGACCAGATCTTCCCCAGGGAGACTTGGAGAATAGCGTGAGAAATGCTATTTATTAGCTGCAGCCGTCTGTCTTTTACATATGGTATAAAAAAGAATAATTGTATTTATAACATTTTTAGGAAAGACTTTTAACTACAAATTAACCTGTTCGCTGCAGAATAGATTTTTCTGTTCCACTGTAAAAGTATGTTACATTGAAATTTGTTTTATTTTGACAGAGCATTTCTCCAAGTGTTAGACTGAATCCCCAACACCACAAACACTTGGCCCATGTTTGATTCCATGTACATTAGTCTCATGTCTCCAAGACCACCTGTATGCATAAACTTAAGCATATGCATAAATGTTGGCACTTTGGGGTCTAAGTGATCTTTTGAAAATAGTCTAATTCTAAAATACTACTACATTTTGTTTTGCTTTTGCTTTTGATTGATTTCAGTAAATTCAAAGACTGCAGAATACGAAATAGAGAAAAGGTGATGGGATTAAACTTTGCAGCTGCAATACAAAGTTATACACATTGTATTTAGTCTTTGTTGCAAGTTTCTTTATTGTCATTGAACCTTAAGTTTCCTGGAGGAAATTTTAAAGGACATTAAGCCTGTGGCCAAGAAAAGCGATATGTTCTTTCAGAACTTCTAGGATTGTTGGAGGACCTCTGGGGACACTGTGAAGGGCTTTCTAGTGACTCCTATATCAAAAGGTACCTACAGGAGGCTTTGACTTCTAGCAAAAGTTCTCTCAGCTCTGAGAAGCTCTATCAGCTGTCCCTGACAAGAGCAGGTTTGTGGCTTTTGTTCCAGCTGCCTCCTGATTAGGGTGGGTAGAGCATGCTTGCAGCTGGTGAGGGGCACCACCGGTATCAGAGCCAGGACTTCAGCTGATCCAGCTGATAGATGCAGGAGTGTGCACAGGAGGATACTAGAAACTCTTCCTGTACTTGGTGGTGGTGATACATCACAGGGCAGGGTCCCCAGTACCCATGGGAGTGACTACCTTGGCACAGCACAGCCTTGTCCTAGACTGAGCTCTAGAGGGAAGATGCAGCCTTGTAGGTCTGGGGCTGCGGGGGTGCCTGATACCTCAGGCTGGGGAGATGGGCTCTTTGCCTGCAGGAGGTGTGTGCTGCAGGGGAGGTCTGTGTTGCCAAGTATGGAGCTGCAGGAGATCATCAGCCTTTGTGGCACTGGGGATGGTGAAAAGGAGATTGACTGGATCTTGTGTGAGACTCTGCAGGTTCAAATGCTTGACCCCTCCCAGATGTACTGAAGCAGAGCCTGTGCTTACGTTGAGAAATGGAGACTCCCCTGATGGTGAAGGCTGGGAGTTTGTGACTTCTGGCATTAGAGGACAGTTCCTCTGTACCTGTGGATCTGTATCTACAGAGCCGATTTAGTGCCCTGGTTGCAAATGAGGGTCAGGATGCTGTATGACGTCAGGAAACAGCAAGGGATAGTTGTGAGTGATTCCCTGCTGTGCAGGATGGAGGCCTCTCTAGGGAAGTTTGCTTCTTGCTGGGAACTCAGATCCAGGATGTTGTGGAGAGACTGTGGAGGCTTATCTGATTTTTGAACTATTACCCCCCTGCTGATCTTCTGTGTGGGCACCAGTGATGCTGCCAGAAGAGACCTGGAGTATATAAAACATGACTATATGGCAGATTTTCAAGGGCATGGAGGCTCAGGTGGTCTCTCTTGATCCTATTTGTGAGGAGCAAGGGCTTCAGGAAATCTAACAACTGGCTGCACAGCTGCTGTTGACAACAGGTAGTTGGGTTTTATGACCATGGGACCATCTTTGAGGATCAAGGACTGCTAGAAAGAGACAGGGCTAATAATCTTAGGTCATGGTGATTGGAGGGAGACTTCTGAGGACTCAAAGAAAGGAAATGTCACTCATTCAAGACAGGCAACAAGGAGGATCTGGGACCTGTAAGCTAGTCAGCTTCACTTGACCTCTGGGAAGCTGATGGAGCTAATAATCCTGGAAACCATTTCCAAGTATATGAAAGACAGGAAGGTGATTTGGAGTAGTGAGCATGGATTTATGAAGGAAAAATCATGCTTAACCAACCTGATAGCCTTCTATGATGAGGTGACTGGCTTGATGGATGAGGGAAGAGTAGTAGATTTTTTTTTAACTCTACTTCAGCTAGACTATTATCATCCTCAGACAAGCTGATGAAGTACAGGCTAGATAAATGGACAGTGTTTCTATGAACTTGTAGTTAGTTTAGGTAAATATAAGCAAGTAGAAACACTGTGATACCTTGTCAATATTGAAATTGTATGTGTGGAACCTGGATTTTCAGTGATCCTTCTGTACCATCATATATGGCTGGCTTTGCTTTATTGTTAGAAATTTCAGGAATACAAATAGATCTTGTAGTGTTTGATGTTATTTCAATTAGAGTGACCTATTCTCCAACATGTTCCCTGCTCTAAGATGTGCCTGTGGAATATTGCTGAGTTTGGGCCTCATTCAGGCTCAGGTATGGAGCAGATTTCTGCCCTTTCCTGAAAATACACACATGGTGACGTGTGACAGATTTACCTACCTTATTTGTGCTCTGCATCCTAAATTCTTCTGATATAGATATAAACTAGCCTTTATACTTCTGACTGTATCCTATTAATACATAACTGGAAGAGGTATGTTTCGTCTTCATGGTCAACTGTATAAAGGAGTATGCTTAACCATCCCTCCCTGGTAAGAAAAGACCAGAATTTATGGTATGGTAGACGTAGAGATTCTCAGGTTATCTGGAGACAACTCATAGCCATATTTGAAGAAAGATTTTTGTTCAGTCATATTGCGTTACATTCTCATTGCTGAAGATATAGTGTCATTTTTGGAAGTCTTTAAGTATATCTCCGAGGAAGATAGCAATTTTGACTTCTCTCCAAAGGTAAGGGTGCTTTCCATTATTATTAGCCTTTTATTGAAACAAGGTTGACATTCACATTAGTGATGCTTAAAACATGTTGATGTGATGAATTCAGCCAAAGTATTTCAGCACAGAAACTACTAATTCACACTCTAAACTCTACTATTAGCTTGTCTTTCTATTTGTTACCATTGAAGTTGAAAACTGAGTTCTGTGGTTCTGATTTACAAAATACATTTTCTTTTTGGCCTGGTGTTGCTTCTTTAAATGAAGGTATCATCAGCTGCAATAGGGAACTCTGCCTCTTGCAACCTATTGAGAGTATTGAGAGGCCAACAAAGATTATTATTTTTTTTTTAATTGTCACAAAACACGGCTCTTTCTTGTCACGTGATTTGCCATGATTCTAGCTGCTTTTTTCTTACCTGCATTTGTTCCTTCAGATAACTGTTGTGGGCTATTGGATAGTCTCAGGTGGCCTCACGGAATCTCTTGAATGTGAGAACTGTAAGATCTCCAGCAACTCCCCTCTCAGCTGGTCTGGAAGGAGTTGTAAAGTTGTAATACCATTTTTTACAGTGGTGCCTACAGGATTTTGAATTTTCCTGAGGTATTTTTCCCTCCTTGTTTATTTTTTTAATCAGCTTGTTACTTGAAATCATAAAAGGCTTAATTGTCAGAGACTATAGTTTAAAGAAACGATTTAAAAAACTATGGTTTTTTTACTTAGTAAGTCAAGGCTGCTTTCTCAAAAATATTCTAAGTTGAATGCATTTTAGCTGACTTGAGTCACTTAGAGTCTTACCCACATTTAAGTCTAGGTGCCTGAGAATGTTGTAAATTTGCAAAAACTAGGTCTTCCTTTGGATTCTGCTCCTTTTGGGGACACAAATGATTTTGTATTGCTCTTGATTTGCTTTAATAAATCTTTTTGGTGATTTGATTCCTTGTGTTTTTAATGTGACTAACCACAGAAATTTGTTTTGACAACATAGAGAGGTTGCTTGCCTGTGTTCCAGAGTACACTTACTAGTCAGTTGATAATGATGGATAATTTCATCAGCAGCTGTGCTGTTCTACCCACTTCTGTATTTTATGATTTACAATGGGTGATATCTTCAGTAGTATTTCCAGTTTTGAATTTATTGTTGTGGAAGAAACAGAAATCTTCCTTATATTCAACTCCCTTTAATTCAAGCTTCAAAGTATAGTCCAGTCCTTTCAATTGCCATTGTGCATCTGCAACATTCAGAAGAAATAACAGACTGTTCACTTTGCTTTACACTGCTAATGCCAGGCTGGACCACAGAACACTTTGCTTGTATTTGAATAGCTTTGTGTGTATGTGTGTGAGAAAATCCTGCTCCAGCATGCACATTTGGTGAAAGCGGCAGGTCTTCTTTCATCCAAATCTGTGCTCTGCCTTTCTTCTGTCTCTGCATAGGATTTCTTATTTAAGCCTCGTTTTAGATGATGGTCACTTGCCAGTCCAAATGGACCTAAATTTGTGCTTGAACTGCTTGTATGGTACTAATCTGTTGAGTTTAGTGCTCTTGTGAGCAAACCTCAAAATTGTGTCTCATACAGCTAAACTGCCAGAAAGTTTGATGGCCCAGCCAGGCTTTGAAGATTTCTTTGATCTCTCGAACATGCCCTTCATGCTTTTGTAGCATTCCTAAATCCCTCTAGTGACTCTGGATCTGATTTTTTTTCTTCTCCCTTTTTACAGATAGTTTCTTCCTTTCCTCCAAGAGCAACCAGCTTTGATCATCTGGTTCCTGCTCCGTGCCTTTTTTGGAGGCAAGATATTCAGGATTCTCTTGCTTTTTCCTCTGGAGAAGGGAAAACATCAGAGGGTATATGTTCTGTAGTAACCAAAGATAGCAGTTAACCTGAAGGTCTCCAGCAACCCTGACAGACAGCATGCTGACTGCCACAATGATGTGTAGCTTTGATCATACTTAATTTATATTATTCTTTAATTGGTTTTTGAGTCCGTATAGCTTTGGAAAGACTGAAATTTATAAATCTCAGTCATGGTGAAGAATGTCTTACTGGGTGGGTGATTGGACTAATTTTAGACTTTCTCCCTTGGGTATATTTAGAAACAGTTTCAGTGCTGGACTCTTTGACGTATGGTATGGAAGACAGAAGCCAGAGGATCATTCAGTGGCCTTCATTAATCAGAATGTCAAGCTGGATTATCTAAGAATTCCTTCTGTATTTAATATGAAAGAAAGGAGTAACCTCTAGTCTTATAGAAATGTAAAAACGTTTTTTCTGCACACATCTTAAACCATTCTGTTTCAGTCCATACTTCTGCAATGCCACTGCAGTGAAAAGATGCTGGTGTAGTCTGAGAGAGCAAAATCTGACCTTCCAGTCATTGCTTTATAACTCAATTGTGTAATTCAGTCTCCACCCTTGTGTGTGGTCTCTGTCACATCTAGTGCATTAATGCTGCATGTGTTACATTGATATTCCGGAAGTCAGACAATTCTTGTTAGATTTTTAAGCTAACCTCTTGCAGTGGTGCTCATCTTATGTAAATAGGGAAGAGGAATTAATAAGAAATTCTGGCATTTTAACTAATGCAGTTTTTTCATTTATTTCCACTAATTTAATGAAGACAACACTGTAGCCTTTAAAAAAAATATGTTCAGCCTTAGGTGACCTTAAAGGTATGAGTAGACCGTGAAGTATGAAACCAGAAGGGGGAAAAGAGTTTTCATATTTGTCTTGCATATCAGACTGGACAATGCTTTGAATAAGTATCCAGAATATCTGTGCAACAAAGAAATGGATGGGCAAGATGAAAGATCAATATCTACTCAAAGTTATGTCCAGATTTCATGGTTGGAAGCTGTAGAGAACTGAGATTGCAGAGAAGTCAAATGAGCTGGAGAAGATAGCCATCTGAAGCAGACAGAGGAGAGCTGTAAGTCCAGGTTCCTACCCAACACCTACAGTCACATTTATGATAGTTCATTTAGACAGGTTCCTTTGAATTTCAGCGGTCCTTTGCCTAGCAAAAGTCAAATCTCAAGAGTATAAGCTTATAGAAGGACTACAATCCATTTAGGGGAAAAACATTCTGTAGAGCTGAGCACTACCTTTGGATGAAGGAGTGGGGAGTAATGCTAATGGTCCTACAGTGATGAGTAACAATCTGCCAAATGTACGTATATGTATATAGAACAGATGTTAAATTACAAAGTTTCTTTAAATGCCTGAATTCCTCTTAAATTGTGGCTTGGGTGGCAAGATGAAAGTTTTGAGTCCTACTGTGAGGGATTTTTTTAATAGAAACAGTGCCTGTCAAGTTCAACACATTAAAAAAAAATATTCCAAATAGAAAGGGAGCTTATTATCTGATTTAACTGGTAACACTTTCTACTGGCTACCTACAGAGTCCTAGTGTGTTCTGGATGGAGGCGTAACTCCAGATTACCTTTTCCTTTCTAATAAGTAGACCCTTATGTGGAGTTGATACTGCATTAATGGGATACTGTTGAATCTCTTATGGCTGCACTATAATTAAGTAGTTCTGGGAACTTGTCAGGGCATCGTAGCCTGGACATTGCCACCTGGGGAAATCCTGTCCTTCCTCCAGCTCATGTGCCCATCCCTTTCTTTGTGAGGACACTGATGTTTGTGTCCAAGGGATTGGGATGTTGGTTCAGGTTAAACCTGACTTTGGCCAGTTCCAGTGTGACCAAGATTCACTCCTTGATCACAGCACAGCTTCACAAATGCTTGTGCCAGCACATAAGGGCATTTAAGATGGGAGAAGCCTAGGGGACGAGTTGATGCTATACCCCTTGCAGGGATGTTGCAGGCCTTGTGCCTTCCAGGTATCCCTCTCATGTAAATCTCAAGCCACAAATGGCTGCAGCAATTGCTTTACTGGCCTGGCTTGCACTTTTGTGACCACAGACTTGTCCAGATTCCATACAGAAAAGGGAATGCTTTTCTGCCCTTTCACAGGATTTCTCACAGAATGTTGTCTTATAACCTCAATTGAGGGAATTCACACTGCCCAGCTCTGAATATCACCTGTCTACAGCAGCCTAAAAGGTATGATGTGTTATGTCTTAAAGCACCATTTACATTAAAAATAATATGGAGGGCCAAATACATTACAAACATGATAAAACAGGTGGTCACAAAATTATTATTATTGTAATGCTTCCATACATTAGAACAGAATTCAGACTGTATTCAACTTTAATTTAAGTGTTTTCTGACTGTGGGATTTAACTCTGTATTCAGCAGTGGAATGCTCTACAGCACTTGGTATACTCCAGTATGACTCATTGGTATAGAAAAATACCCAAGAGAAAGGATCAAATTGGTTTTTATTTTAATGTCTATTTGCATTTTCCTAGAATAGAAATGAATACATGAAGATTCACTGCCTTCATTGTAATAAGCCTTTTTTCATTAGAATTTATACTGTCAAGAAATTGGTGCTATTGATTCCTGAG
Source organism: Athene noctua (assembly GCF_965140245.1). Taxonomy (NCBI): domain Eukaryota; kingdom Metazoa; phylum Chordata; class Aves; order Strigiformes; family Strigidae; genus Athene; species Athene noctua. Next base: position 127,211,567 of record NC_134038.1, read on the forward strand.
TGTTGTCTCCAACAGCAGGTAATATGGAATGTATTTGAAATAATAGGTTTTCAATTATTTATCCCTGAAAATGTAAAACTTTATGCTAATTTGTGTTATTAAAATATGTTCATTTCTAATTGTCTGTGCAACTATAGAATAGATTAAAAAAAAAGTCAATATAGAAACCTTTTTCCAGAGCTTTTGATAGTCAGTCACAGTGCAGTAGTTCTTACGCTGAATTATTGCATATAGCTTTCATATAACTCTGGGTTTTTATCAACAGTATCTGTTTATAACTTGGCTTTTTATTGTGCCTTGAAATTCTGAGCACATGCAGGTCCTTTTGCAATGTAAGACTTCATAACAATACATTTGACAGTAGAGTACTTCCATTCATATTACGGTTCTTGTGGTCTAGGATGTGTCTGAAACGATAGTGAAAAATGCCTTTTAGAGATTAAGAAATTGTTGATCATACTAGCAACAGCTGAAGTTAACCAGCCACAACAAAAAGCAAGTTATCAGGTCAGTTTGAAATGGGATTTCTTATGGGGCAAGATTGCTTGGGTGCATAGGAGATCCCCCATGAAGCCATAAATGTTTACATTTGAAAATGAAACCATGATTAGAAGTGGTCTTTAAAAAGTCAGCATCAACATTTGTTTTTAGATGGTCTTTGTCGGATATATCAGGCTTTTGCTGTGAAATCTTCAGATATTTTAACAGTGATTTGGCAGGCATGCAGCTGTAGTCCACAGTAAATGACTAAATAGTCCAAACCTTGAAAAAAAGGCATTATGTACCTTAATGATTAGAAGATATTAAGGTAGAACTAATGAAATGAAAATGATTGCTAAATAAACTTTTACCTTCCTGAATTAATTATATCTGTTCAAAGAAGAATGACCTTAAGCAATAGATCATCTTAGAATAGGTTGACTTGATTAACCAAGATATTTTAAAATGCCATTTACTCATGTTATAGCCAGAAATTCTTAGTTTAAGGTTAAATTCTCCAACACAGAAAGGTATAAGCTATTCATGAAGTATCAAAAGGAAAATAAGTGGTGGTGAACATTGTAGTTTATAATATAATCCACCCTTCAAACTTGCATGTGCAAGAAGAATGAAAAAGATCCCCATTACAAGGGTATGTATAAGCTAATATATGCAATTAACCATACTTGGGGATCTAGTTAAGAAAACCATGTAGGCCCATGTTTATCTTTAATAGGTGTTTAATTTCATAGTTATTTATCAGAGCATGTAAATGTACTTAAAGGTATGTTTGTAGGTTTCCTGTGCAGACTCAAAAACTGTCCTGGAATGCAGCTTCTAGGGAATGATTGGCATGATTGGACCTTTAAAGTTCATCTCATCCAATCCCCCTGCCATGGGCAGGGACATTTTTCACTAGGTCAGTTTGCTCAAGGCCACATCCAGCCTGACCTTGAACACTTCCAGGGAGGGGGCAACTACCGCTCCTCTGGGCAACTTGTTCCAGTGCCTCACCATCCTCACAGTGAAGGACTTCTTTCTTATTTCCTATCTAAATCTACCCTCTTTCACTTCAGAACACTTGTTCCTTGTCACAGCTCTTTTGCTGCTTTTTTTCTTCTGGCTGATCTTAAAAAGGACTCTAGGAATGAAGAGTGCACCATCTGTTCTTGCCTACATGTGCTTTCCTTCTGTACAAGTTCCCTAGATATCAGGGACTACGCTTTTCCAAGTCCACTTGCAGGTTTCAATCACTTGGATCAAAGTTGGACAAGTCTAATCTCGGTTATAATGTGATTGTGTTATTGCGTTGAGCTATTCCCAATTGAATGGATAATCACTAGTATTTAACAGACTAGCCTTATCCCAGCCCTTGAAGATAATGTGACACTGAATGGTCTGTGACAGACGTGGGCAATGAGGCACTAAGTGACACAATTTCTTTGTGAGAACGAAAATTCAGGAGGTGTACAAAAAGAATGTTGTAAATTCTGATAGCAAGCAGAGACCTAGTATTTCAGGTGAACAATTTCTAATGGGAAGAAAAAACATGAAAATTAGGTCAAATGAAACAAGTCTCAGCTTTTTTCAGTGTAACTACTAAAGAGAAATTAAAGAGAAGGCGTTAGATGTAGTACATTTTAAATTTCAATAAAGAAGCCGATACTGTGGCAATAGGATTAAAATAATTGATTAAATGACAACTAGGAAAAAAACATCCCAGGACCAAATGGATTAATAAAAAGAAGCCCACATATAGAACGGTTATTTATTATTTGTGTCATGGTATTGCTAAATGCTCAAGTCCTGAGTTAGTGCTGAACACCTTACAAAATTATGAACAAAAATAGTTCAAGTCCCTGGATATTTATATCTAGGGATTTCCAAGGTGTCACAGCCATCATTATTTCATGCAACTGCATATCTCCTTTTTACCACAGTTTTCCAGTTGTTAAGATACTTGTAGGAATATAGCAATATCACATATAAATGCATTTTTATATATATTTGTATGTATGTACATGTGTAACGGAACATTTCTAGTGGCTGAAAGGGAAAAGATCTTTGAGAAGAAAGAAAATATGGAGAGTAAAAGGAGAGCAGCTGATGAAATGGAGGAATTTGAAATAGAATAAAGGTAAAGAGGCAATATTGGTTAGTACTTAAAACTATATAAATTTTATTCATAAGACACAAGTTTTACTTGCTACCAGCAGCTTTATACAAACCAAGTCCCTTGTGCTTCTGTCTGCCAATCTGTTAACTGGAAATACTTAGTGACCACATTGGTACAGTCCTTTGAAAGGTACTGATTTAATAAATAAAAAGAACAAGTTCATAATACCTTGTTCATAAAAACCATTTCTCCACGTGGAGAAATTAAATCACAGAGCATAGGGCCTATAGGAAGATGGCTAATGAGTTAGGCGAGTAAAAATAGAGAAGCGGTACTAGAGAGACATGGAGAACAAGATCATAAAGCAGGCAAGATAAGAGAGTAAATGAGGAAAATAAAATTGGATAGGAAAAACTGGGAAATAGAAACAGATAAAAGATGCAGAAGAGGAGACAACTAGAAAAACAAAGGGAGAAGTAGGGAAATGTCAAAATACATCTTCCTAGCTGGTTTCTTTTATTCAGACTATTCACATTTGTTCACATCTGCCTTCCTGGGCTGCTGTCAGGAAGTGATTTCTTGTATAGTCTTGTATTTCCAACAGCTTTTCTCTTCACTCTCCCAGTAGCAAAACTTCTAAAAATGCTTCACCTCTAAAGATCCAGTGCACTGAAGGCTAGTCTTGTCCTCTGAAATGTTCCATGAGATCAGAACTGAGTAATGCTGTAGAGAGAAATGCTTACCCCTGTGGCCTGCTTGAGGCACGTTAGCTTGTAAAATTTGCATATAACACAGAATCTGTGGGAATTTCATGTTCTTCTAAAATAGTAGTAGAGTTATCAAGAAAAATAAAACATTAGATAACTGAAAAAGGATTTTATTTTCTCCTCTGTGAAAATATTGCGTCAGTCGAAATATTTTCTATTAATAAAAATTTCCCTTCACACTTTCATCAATGCAAGCTTCATGTTTGATTGCCCAGGATTTACTCTGTGGCATTTACATTCTCTTAAATGTGTAGAGATGTCTCACCCTCAGCCTCCCAGTGTTGCTGTCACTTAGCCTTTGTGAGGTTAGCAGGTCCAGTCATTCTTCATAAATTAATCCTGCTAACTCTGTAAGGTCTTCTGGGTACAACAACTTTCTTGTAAGGGTATATCTACTCCCAGCCTTGTAGTTTCATCTTCCCTGCCTTGATAGCTATCTTTGGGTAACATCATGTTTCAGATTCAAATCTGAATCAATTGGATACTGTTTGATCTGTGTATTGCATGGTTGCCTTTACATTGTCACTGCCCTCTGTACCTGCCTTTTTTGATTTCCTTCATGAAGTCTAACTTTTTTCTATCATCAGAATAGGCCTTTTCAAATCTCTGCTCTTGAAAACAAAGATTTTTATTTTTTTTTCAGTACTACCCTGTTTCCCCTGTCCTATTTGGCCTCTCATCTCTAGATGTCTCCTTCCTGAACCCCAGTTTTTGCTAGTCAGCCACAAGGCACTTCCCTCTTCCCTCCCTATATATCACATATATATATTTTCATTTATCATGCACCTTGCACTTAGATATTGAAATTCTAGTAAATTGTAGTCCTATATTTAATCTAGCCAGACTAGCATATAGTTGTCAGGCAATGTGGCATCCACTCTTAGTTTTAGTTCATTAATTTGTCCTTTAGATATGCTAGTGCCAGGTCTTTTCATTGGGCACAAATATTAAATTTACCTGGTTTTCCCTATGGAATTCTCAGTGTGTTTCATTGCAAGTTTTTGAATCCTGATGAGTTCCCTTTATGTTAAGCAGCCAGACCAACGGATTAAGAGCCAGTAAGTCTCTTACAAAGGGTCTAATTCTGCAAAGGAGCTGAGCATTATTAGGCTGTACGGGAAACTGTGGTTCTCAGGACCTCTGGTCATATGTTCAGTATCCTGCAAGATCATCTAAATATTTCAAGATTTCTTATGATGTAAAATGCAACCTGTCAACTGTTGCAGGATGTTGGTAGAGCTTCTACATGACTTTCGATGAATTAACCAATTGGATCAAATTTTCTACAACATATTTTACTTAGTGGGAACACTGTTAATAGATCAGAACTCTATAGTGTGAGGCACAGCAGAAACCCAGAGTAAACCCTGCCAGGATGACTTGCGTGTCAAGACAACAGTAACAAGGACAGATGAGAAGAACCAGGAGGTAAGAGATGATGTTGAGCAGCATGAGAAACAGCAGCCTTGGTGTGACAATGGCCTGGTCACTGTTGGCGTTTGGTGGCCTCCTGTCAAAGGAGAGTGGTTGTGGTGGCTCTTCAAAGAAGCACGTGAGTCCATCAGCCTCATGCAGTATTCAGGAGGTTGTCTGGCTGCTGCATGGTGGCAATTGGCCTCTCTATACCAAGTGACAAATGTGTTTACTGTGGTAGAGACAGAGGTTATAGAGCCATAAACAGGCCTTCAATTTGTCCATGATAATGGACAAAAGAGCTACAGAAGCATGGAAGGGAACACTAAGAAGTCTGCCTTGTGAGTTTTGTCAGCCAGGCAGTCGGAAGGAAGTCTGCCTTGAACATATACTCATAGAAAGCTGATTCTATGAATTATCTGCCAAGAAATCAACTTAATGAACTTAATTTCACAGTGAATACATGAAGTAGAGCCAGAAAAAAAAAACTTCCTTCCTTTCCTTCCTTTCCTTCCTTTCCTTCCTTTCCTTCCTTTCCTTCCTTTCCTTCCTTTCCTTCCTTTCCTTCCTTTCCTTCCTTTCCGCTCCCCCTCCGGAACTTCGATGTGACACCATAGTAAATAAATGATTGTCAGTGATGATTTAGCTGGTATTATGGTCCCATGGTACATGTCCATGGCACAATATCATGCCCTGTGAGGTATGCGAAGCAGTTGTCAATGAAGGAGGCTTGAGTGCTGGAATGAGCTCGCAGCTCCGTGTGGCTGGTGAGGCTTTGTAGAGCACAGCAGTCAGGTGTTCCTTCTACCTCTGCTAGCCCAGCTAGCATCTGCAGAGCCAGCTGTGTATCTTTACAGCATTGCATTGGTGTCACCTCCAACACAACCCTGTGTATTTGTGGAAGCAGAGGTAGGCCAGGAGGTGGCTCAAAAGAGGAAAAGTAGACCAAGTCTAGTCAATACCGTTGCTGTATGAGAAAGTGAGCAATCAATCACACATGAACCTCTCAGTCAAGTGAAAACATAGGCTGGATAGTTTGGGGTTCTGTGATCTTTCTTTGTACAAGATGACAGTGGGGAAAAAAAATTGTATTTTCTTACACATAGTTGACATCCCTCTCTAAGTAACGTTGCTGTCTCTCAGAATCATGTACATGGGGAGATAATCTTAATAGAAATATAAAATGCCTACATTACAAAGGGAAAACTAAACAATTGAGTTTTCATCAGGAAAAATGCTTCTGAAGGATACTTGATGCAAATAAGATACAGCACTGTCACAGGAAACTATTTTTTTCACCATGTCTTGCTGCTAGAAGACCGTGAAAACAGATAAGCCATAAATTTTATGTTAAAAAAAAAAAATTATGTACCCAAAATTTCATTAGGACCTTGGTGATTTAGATGGCTGGATGAAAGAGTTTTTATATATCTTTCCAAGATATATGTTTCCTCTGAAGTCCAGATGTGAGAAAGTATGCATGTTGCCACACATATACAAATACGACTGACATTCTTGCATAACAATATCCTGACATATAGTGGATTGTCACTTACCCATTGCCCTTTATAAATGCTGCAGGACATTACAGGTTTTTTTCCCTGGTTCACCTAGAAATTTAATTTTGTATCTGAAACCTATAATCATGTTATGGTTCTCTATTTGCAAATGTTCCAAATTGGGGGTGAAAAGCATGATTGGAGATTTGCATTTTGTGAGGGCAGCTTTTCTGTTCCAAACCTGTAATTGTTCATCATTCCTAATTACAGATTGTAAATTATATGAATAACTGCCTATTTTATTCGCAAACCCACATATTCTGTTCAACTGAAATGTACGTTTTTGGGACTGTAACCCCAAATCTATAAATGAATATTAATTTTGCATCCTGAATAACTTGGTTTCCTTGTTGAGCTTTTTTGAATCTCCTCACAAATGTTTATGTACTCTATACTGAAGCTTTTAGTTGAGTGTGATATCCTCTACTGACTGTGTAGAAGATTTGGAAGAGCTATTCCTTGAAAGAAGAGTTGTACCTTAAATTCCTATGTTTTGAGCTGTATATAGGAACCAGAGAAGTTATTTTCTAAAGCTTCATTTAACATTGCAGTAGTTTGAGATTTCTGATGGCTCTTTAGATCCACAAGATGCAGGTTTAAAAAAAAATCCATTTCAGAGCAACAAGATTACCCTGAAAATTTGCTTTAGGTTTAGAGCTGTAGCTTTCCCTTTGATCTGTTCTAAGTATCTGAGACTCAGTGTATGAGGGAACGCAGATGCTGGTTGAATATTTTTGAAGTGAATTACTTAGTGGATTAGGAAACAAACCAAGTTGTGGCACCAAATTAACAGCCTAATGTACATTTAAATAAATTGTGAGCTAAATTCAGCAGGGAGGGACAACATTTATTGAGTTGTTTTTTTGTTAAATTGGGCTAGTTTAGAAATATAAAACGTCACATAGTTTTCATCAGAGTAGTGAGGGAAAAGGCACTTGTCTTTCCCAGGAAACGAGCTGTTAATTATTGTGCCTCTTTATAGTATGTTTATAAAATGTACTCTGGGCAAACAAAGCTCTCTATGGGCTGACCTGAAGTTGTGCAATTGCCAAGATTAATCTAATAATTACTGCCAGAAGAGTTTATCTCAGTTTATTAGCTTGAGTTTGGAGTCGCACCACAGTGATCACATAGGCTTGTTTTTTGTTTTTTTTTTTTTTTCATGACAAATTCAAATAAAGTAGTGACCTCCTTGGTGGACAATGACATTAGATGTTCTACCTTGGCGGTATGCTTATTCACCAAGAACCATTTAAAATTTCTGAAATAATAACATGTGCTGCAGAAAACCAGAATCAGCTTTCAGTGCTGGCATGCTTGGATGCTGTGTTTTCATGATTGTAATGATAAACATAATATGGTGAACATATCAAATCATTAGAGGACACGATCCTACATGCAGCTCTCCTTTTCCAGGGCATAAGTAAATACCCTACAGGTACCAGTGAGAGAAGAGCTGTGGGGATTGAAATTAAGGGGGCCTCTACTTAAGCCCAGGAACTGTACTGCTCCAGCACTGAGCGCTGGCTTCATGGGCACAGGAGAGTTACCTACCGTGTGCAGGAGGTGTTGGACACTATCTGAGGGAGGGAGCCGACCACTGGGCTGGGGGTGTGACACAAAAGCCCTTGCTGGCTTCACACTGCTCTACTGACCGAGTAGTGCTGCCTGAATACTTGGTTGTAAGAAGTGAAGGTGAAGACTCATGTGGCCCTTTTATGTATTTGAAGATATGGATCACACAAACATGAAGAACTAAGCTTTTTGAAAATCCTCACTTCCTGAAAACATTCTATATAGGTTAGGCTGTATTGATGATGATTATGTCTCTCTAACATGTAAATATAATGTGTTAGACATATGGTTTGACACTGCCCAGCTTTTAGGAAATCAGGATCATATGAGGTTTGGGTCAAAGTTTTGACTAGGTCATAAGGAAAAGCATCACAATTCTCCAAATGACAGATAATTCTTGTCTGGAGTTTGCTGTATCTAACATTGTCATGTGAGAGTGATAGAATGAATGGGTTTGGGTAATAAATGTTATAAAGATAATGCTCTAATTGTACTAGTAATTGGTTCTAATTTATTTATTTATAAAATGCAGTAGCATAATGGTGAAAAAATGAAGACAATTAATTATGATTGTTTTGATTCATATGATCTCATTTGCTTTCTTTAATGCTGAGATCTAGAGAATAATATGGTGAGTCTCACAATTAAACCAGTGCAAAAGTGATGGCAGAATTTTATCTGGCTTTAGCTTAGAATTATTTCATTTTTGAAGCCTTGAGTCTGCCACCAGTCAGAAAAGAATATAATATGTAGCATTCAGCCATTATTTGCTACAGCCTGTCTCTCAGACAGACAAAATTCCACATTCATGTCTCTGTAATGCTGAAATGTCAGCTTAGATGCTTTTTTCTTCTGCCTCATGTCCCTTGAATAATAAAAATATTAGTATTAATATACTGGCATCACTAAAAGTGCTGTCCCTTTCAGCTGGCTAAAATGAGTCACTGACTTTTCTTTTATATGCTGGACATCATATAGCTCTAGAGATCAGTTTATATGACAAATTAGCTGTCATTCAAGTAAAAATAAATCTTGCCAGAAATACCTTCTATGCTCTTGTCCATGTTGACAAATAATATGACAGAGATGACAGATAATGTGGGTTCCCATTAGATTTTGATGATGTAGTTGTATCTTATCTTTTGACTTTCTTGGGTAATATTATCCTGTATTCGAATCATGTTTTACTGTCTCTTCAATATCTGCAGCTGCCTGGCTTCAGTCCCTGAAGAGGAGAGTCAAGAATACCTGGCAATTTAAGCTAAATCCTAATTTTCACAGTAAAGTCTGGTTTTACCCAAAACACAGGAAGTGCAAACTTGAGCTCCTATGGGTGGGATGGCTACTTCATGCATGAAAATTGGAGTATGAAAATTGGAGTAGGGCAGTACTGCTTTTGGTGAAAGAAATTCTGAGGTGTGGCTACAGCTGCCCCACAGCTTCCAGGCTTTGTTCAGGGTGAACAGAGCTTCACTGGCCATCCTTGTCTGGATTATATTTCTCTTTTTATAGTCAACCTCAGCAATGTTAAACAGTGTCAGGATAAGAGCACTGAGAAAAATATATTCTTCAACAGTCAGAAATCATAGATCAGATGGCAAGATGCCCTCCCTATCAGAATCGTACAAGAATCAGCAGATAACAGACTTGTCTGTAGACAGTGTCAGACATTTCCATTATGATGATGTAGTTGAGGCATGGACAGAGATCCCTCAAGCCTGGCCTTGGTCCACCTGTTTTACTGGATTGTAGGAGAAATGGCCAGCACTCAATTTGAAGTTTAACTGGTTATCTAAAGTGGAACAGAACATCAATTAAAATTATTTATCTTTAGGGAAGAAGAATAAAAAATTTAAATTTTGTACGGCACAGGCCAGAAGTAGTTGAAGTATTGGAACAAACAATGAGGTGGACAGTCTGCAAGTTTTTAAAAGAGATTAATGCAGAAAGGCAGTATGGATTCATAAAAATAAATCATGTCAAGCTAACTTGGTTTTTGCCTTTGATGAGATAATAAGCTTCATAGAAAAGAGGAATAAAGGGGACATATCTTTTGACTTCAGCAAAGCATTTGACATTACTCCACATCAGAAAAAAAGCGGTGTGGTTAATGCTTTTGAAATTGTTAGACAGATGGCTGACTAACCACAATTGAAGAGTAATTATTAATGCAGCTCAGGCAAACTGCAAAGTGCACATCATAGGCGGATTGGTGCTTTATCTAACATTAAGCAGATACAGATATTCACCATATTGCCACAAAAATGGCTGTAGAATGTGCTAGTACTGGGCAGAGATTTTATGTCACACTGTATGTTCAGCCCAGCCTGCATGGCTGCATGCTGCTTGACACAGCTGCATATAACAGAGGCAAGTAGGGGGCAGGTTAGTGAGAAAGAACTAATTAATTACAGACATAATTGCTAACTAATCTTTCCTAAATTGTAGGAGACTGCGGTACTGAAATGCTGGGGTTTCAACCCCAAGACGCAAATTAAGGCTGACATATGGGTGATTCCCGCAGCCCTTCACAAAGGGGGGGTGAGTTTGCCTTTAGGCTTCCCTCCAGGGTGGGGCCGGCCTGGCAGGGAGAGCCATGGGGTAAATGAGCCCCAGGTGTCCCACAGTAAGTAAACAAGGGTCAGGTGTCCCACTGAGGGATAAAAGCTGGGACCACTTGCAGGCAGGGGCAGTGTCTGTCTGTGAGGTGGATGTGCTTTGCAGAGTTCCCTGTTGGGGAAGGAGCTCCTGCCTCCCTGGGACTGGGCTCCAGTCAGGTCTGGCTTTTGTAAATGTGGGCTGTGGAGAGATTCAGTATGTGGCTTCCTTTGTCTTATGCATTTGGTTTGTTGACTTGGTTGTCTCCCATCCCTTCTGTGAGAGACTGCATTTCACCATTTATTCCATCTGTTGTTGGTCGTGCAGTGTCATTGTTGGGGTCAGTGGGATTGATGTCATTTATGTATAATCTGACTGACTTGTTTGTACCCCCAGTGCTCACCCATGTACTGACCCTTCTGTATCAAATACAATTTGGTTATTGGTTCATCTTTATGTTGGTTGTGTCCTTTACGCTAGGCCTAATAACTGGCAAGACAGGTACAAATTACTGTAGGTTCCCTTACAGCAGTCCTAAATCAGTCTTCTAGTTTACCTATCAACTTGTTTTAGTCTGCTCTTCTGCCTTACCTGTTATCTCAGACCCACCATGAGTTCCCCTCCTTTTTTTTTTTTTTTTTTTTTGCTGTGTCACCATCCATTGTACATTCCTTCCTAAGCTTTCACTAACCTAACATGTTCTTCTGTCCTGTCTTTGTTTGCACTTAGTCCCCTCAAAAGTTCTTCCATCCCATGAATTCATGCCATCGGTGCTATCCGAGCCTCCGTGCTGCTCCAGTGTGTCCTTATGCTCATTGCCTTTCCAACTGCCATTCATTTCATAGCCTCTGGCACTCCTGAACCTCCTTCAGGGGGTCCAGTCCCCACAAAGCTCCAGGAAGCCTCAGAAATCAGCTCCACTGTTAAACATTACAATGCTTCAGATTAGAGGAGTAGATGCTCAGATATGCTGTTCTGCTTATTCACCTGCAGTATCTCTCATGTGAGGCTTATCCATGGCTTGGAAAATGCTTTGGCCAAGTAAAGCATGTAGGGAAAAAAAAGTTTATTTTGTCTGCTATATTATGTTATATTTCTGAGGATGCCAAGGGATACAGACCTCCTTCCTGCATGACTGAGGCATGGGTCAGTGCCTTGCACCTTCCGATAATGTTTCTTTTACCTGTCCATGTCATCACTTGAGATTATGATCACCACCGTTACTCTTTATAAGACTGCAGGACCAGGACAACTGTGTTCCTCTGGTACCCCATCTATATTTTACCTAAAGTCAATCTGCCATTTTTTTCTCATAACTGCAACTTGTCCACTGTCCCTCATAAAACATCTGTCAGTTAAAGGGTAGGAAGTTTTAATCCTCATCAACAGATACTTTTCCCTAAACAAACACATAACAAGGTCAGAAATCAAAGTTTCTTGTCATAAGCCTCTTTTTATTGTTCATTTTTATGCAGTGTGTTACAGTTAAATATTTTTCTTTAATAATACAGCACTGTAATACTGTTTTACTTTTTGTATCCTCCTTCATCTCTTGGTATTTCCTGCAACTGGATATACTGTGATACAATTTAGTACTTTTTCCCTCTAAGGAGCCTCTTTCAGGCCATTGCCCTCCTGAAGATCCAATTTACATGCTTATTGCATTTGATTTTGTTTTAAACAACCGATTCGCATGTATTCCAAGATAGATAGTGAAAAGCCTGAGTTGGAGAGAGACATTGAAGAAGTCAACTTTAATTAAATCCTCTGTACCTTTACAAATATGCAGATATCAGAGATGTGTACAGGAATGATGTGATGCTTAGCAGATATGCTAAATAGCTGTTCTGCAGCTGTGAAGGGTGCAAATAGTTTCTGCATGTCTGTGAACTGAACCCATCAGAGATTAAGAGAAACCCATAATCTGTTCATTTAAAACAATCCTGTAGGCACAATAGCTCTGTAGTACAGGAGTAAAAGTTACTTATATTCTGGTAATACATGAAATACAGACTCTGTATTCCTGTTATCACTGAAAGTTGAAGAGATATTTGGCTCTTGGATCAGATTTAAGAAGAATATGTTTTTAAATGTATTAAAAAATAAAAGCTTTTCCAATGTCTGTTAAAACATTGCCCTATCAAGATCATAAAGAAATTTATATAAAAAAATATTTTATGTTTTTTATTTAAAGATTATTTGCAAGTATTTCCAATACTCTCTGGAAGTTTTCAATGTATTTTCATTGATCAACATAATTTCATTATGTTTTATCAAATAACTGCCTATGGTTGAATGTTCATCCTTCTGCCTGCAATATCCCTGAGATTTAGCCCTCTGAAAAGGAGGATAGAATGGAAGGATAGAATTTACTCTGTGAATTAGATAGTTTAAACTAGTTTAAACTGAATTTCAGGATTGAAAAGGGGTTAAGATTTCACACAGTATTATCTTGATTTTCTTTTTGCCCATTTTTCCAGAATTTATAGGCCTGTGTTCTTGCCTGAAGCATGTGTCTTGTTTCTGGTCTATCTTAAATAAGAAACATTGACTGTATCATTCTGTATAGCAGTATCTTTAAGCAAGCATTTGATAGAGCAGTTCATACAGCTCTTATCATTTTTTGTCCTTTGTTGATGAAGTCTTCCCCAAATAAGAGAATCTTTTTAAGGGTAAATCTTAATATTCCACCAACTTTGCTGGCATCATTCAAGAAAGGCTTTTGTTGCCTAAACCAAATTCAGCTCTCTAGATGAAGTGCTAAAATCAACAATTGCTTCCTGGGATGTTGGTTGATTACCATTTTGAGAATTTGTCACTTGTCAAAGTAGCTTGATTGACAGACCAAATATTTGAACAGCACTTAAACGCCCTATGTCCAAACTTGCATAATGCTCACATATCCATCTGTCATATGAAAGTAGCAATTTATGTTTTCACTTTGTGCTTAGGATTGTATTATTGATTTATGTTTAATTTCTTGCCGACTGTCAAGTAGCAAATAAAATATGGGAATTTTAATGTATTAAAAACTGCATTTTAAACATTTATTGAAAGTTTAATTCACCTTTACTCAAATGCATTTATTGGAAAGTCTGGGAATACTCAGACCTTGTAAATAGATTGAACTGTCATTCATATGGTAGTTGCAGTTGAGCTTCTGCACACAAGCAAGTAGCTACTGCCATGACCAACATTATTTTGTGAGAAATTCATACTCTCGGTATTAAGGTAAATCAAATATTATTAATTATATTAAATATTAAAATAATTATTAAACTAATTTGTAATTTCAAAGATGCAAGATAAAACTAACGAAATCCATAGTAACAAGCTAAATAAGGACATGGAAACATAGGTAAATGAGGTTATTATTTAGATTAATACAATCAGTTTGATAACATCTGCTTGGTAAACTCTGGTGAGAAAGGCTTAATAGTAAAGATTCCTTGTGAAATAGGCCATAGATGACCATTTCCCATCAGGAATGTTCAGCAAATTTTCATTTTAATTATTATAATTGGTTTTAAACAGTAGTCTTATGTATTGCTTTTTCATGGAACAACTAAGTAAAACATCCTAAGAGAGATACAGCAAGAAATTACTACATGCTTGATCTCAGCAAAAGGAGATATGGTCAAATATCTGATCTTTTTCTGAAATCCATTTGTCCAGGTTACAATATTGTCAACCCACATTTCTGTGAGCTAGTTTTCTTTCTTTCTTCAAATTGAGAAGTAACTTAGGAGCAGAACTTCTAAGCTAGGTACCATATCTAGGGGAGCTTAGAGAAGAGCATGAGTTGAAGCTGACTGAAGTTCCCTCTGACTCACCCTGCCCTATTGCAAGTGGCACTGACTGAAGCAGGTATAGGTTGGCCACCTGCAACTTCAAGAATGGATTGCAGCCTTAGCCTCCCAGACCACACAGAAAAACAGGGAGAGGGAAATCTGAGGATGCTGAAAGGGAAGCCTGACCAGGGACTAGGCCAGGCTCTGCCCAGTGTCATCCCAGGTCCTGGCCAGAAAGATGACTGAGGTGGTAGAGCAGACGGCAGAGGGACTTGCTCAAGGAAGACCTGGTTTTTCTGGCCACAGATGTCTGTTTGTGGAAGAAGAACCAGCAGTTTAAACACCACCTTACAGTTCTTCCTTCCTACTTCAACATCTCCTCTACCCACTTCTGAGCTTTCTCTCCTGCCTGGCACCTTCCCTCCCTTGCTCCCTCCTGTGTTGTAGGCAGGGCAGGGTAAGGACTGTGGGACCACTTGGGAAGCATGATTTTATTTCTATTGTGTTTCCCTTCTCTGTCCTAAAGAGCACAGTTAGATTTCAGGAGGTACTGGTGCTTGGCAAATAGAGCTAAGGAGGTTTATATAAGATAAAGGGTGGCTGGGATTATAGGGTTAAAAAGGCAAGGTGGAATTGGATACTGATCTCCAAAGACTTTAAAATTACTCCTTGTAGCCATCACTAGCAATGTTTGAGCCTGTTCTTCTGTCTCAGTAGTAGAGCAATGGGAGAAATATTCTGGGGAGCATTTAGATTTTTTTTTCCTTTTCACATATGAATACATTAATTTTATATTTTAGTGTGATTTGGTTCGGTGCTTCTTAATGCCTAACTACACTGCCTGACCTGTACTGAGGAAAGAAGTTGATCTCTCCCTGTGGTTATAAACTACGCTCTGTAACATCCTTTTCACACTATTCAATTCTGGCTGATTACTGGTGCTTTTCCATCTTAGTCCCAGCACCTGTACTGTCATTTATTTTTACCACTTACTGGCTTTTTTCACGGAACTATCCACAGAGTATGTGGATGATTTTGTTTTGATATGAAGTCAGAACACTTCAGTCTCTGTTCAACCAACAAGTAGTTTGCTCCCCTTTATTTGAAGAACTGGAAGTTGCTAAATGCAGATACATTTGTTTGATAACATTTTCTGTCTCTGCATACAGTTAAAAAAATCTGGTGCCTTTGCAACTGTAATTTTTTATTTTAGCCCAGTAATTCCTTTCCAGATGCATGATCACAGCCAGAAACAGACCCATTTTCATTTAATCTCTTTTCTAACTGTACAGTATCTTAGCCTGGAATAAATCAATTTCGTATAGATTTCCCTAAAGCCATGCAGAAATGAAACCCTTGCTTCCTGCTTTTGGGTTCTGTGCTACACCTTACAACACAGAGAGAGAAGAACATTAAAATTATGACTATGGTCAAAACTATGAAAATGAGGAATTGGGGGTAAAAGCCTTTTTTTAATCTATTCATGAGAACTGCAATGTGTGGTCCAGTTTCCATGTACTGGGAAAGAAGCTGGAAATACATAATCTTAAAATTTACATCCTACTTCTGAGTCTCTGATTCCACAAGTGCATCCAGTCCTGGCTTCCAAAAACATCTCTTCTGGCCATTTACTCTCTTGGTGGAACACAGCCACCATTGAACCAAAAGCACAGAAAATCTCCATTACATCATGAAGATTCGACAGCCAAGTCAACCATGCAAGGGCAGATCTTGCTTAAGGCTACTTTCAGGTCTGAGAAGATGAATTCCGTTTTCCAACAGATTATCAGTTTCCTTTGGGATTTAAGGGTCTAACCTAACCTTTGTTCAGCTATATACTATATCTATGTCAGCAAGTAGTGAAACTAATGGGAGTGGATTAGTACAGTAAAACCATTGGTACTAAGAACACAATGTTCACACTACACATATTTCAGGAATTTTATGGCAAAAAAACCCATAGTCTGGTCCAGCAGACTGGTGTTCACTCACTACAGGCTGGAGTACAACGCAGCCACTCCTGGAGAGGGTCTTCAGGTCCACGTGCTTGAAGACTATAACATGAACCAAAGCTCGTTAAGTGACCAGGAGATTTGTTTCAAAAGTGCACTCCTGATCTGAATAAAAACGCTAATGCAGATGCACAGTATGAAATCTTCTACCAGGTCGTGAGCTTCATAAAGTTTCTGGGCTAATGACATCCCAGGATTTGGGGTTGAAGGCGTAGTCTATATGTGGAAGAAATGGAGAATATACCTTAAATCATGCCACCTCTTGGGTTTCAAGAGCATTTTAAAAGCTGTACAGTTCATAAGATGTATTTTGTATTGTGCTATATTTTAAGGCCTCATCCATTTCTCCATGGGTGATTTTTAAGGAAGCAGGGTAATTATGCTAAAGTGCTAGTAGTATTTGAATCACACAGTAGACATTTTCATGTTTTTATGCAAATACAGATCACTGCTTATCTCTATAATTTAGAAAACTGTTTTCTTTGCCAAAGTGGTTTGGAAATCCGTGACTCTTAATGGTACATTTTGTTTGTAATTTGCACTGAGTGTATATTGCATTTTTGAGTTGAAGAAAGAGGGAAGCACAACAGTGAGCGTCATCTAAAAACCTGCTCATTTGTGTGTATATTCATATCAGAAGTGTGCCCACCCCCTCTTCCATGGTATGTGAAAGCACACAGCTCATTCCTCTAACATAGGAACTAACACCATTATGGCTCTAGTATTTTCTCGTTTAGAGTGCAAATGTATTATATTTACAGGTAATCTCTCACCTGTTTATACCAAGTAGCTTTTATTTCCAAAGTCCTCTGTGAGCCAACTGGCAGGCAACTACCTCTCTTCCCTTGCACCTCAGCCACTCCCAGACAGTATTTGGATTTTCTTTTATTCCTGTCCATGGGGTGGGCACTGTGGGAGGTCTGTTGTCAAGCTCAGTCATGCTAAGGTCTGTGAATTACACAATTTAAAGTCAAGAGCAAGGTCTGGAGGGCACAAGGCTTTTCAGAGCTGTAAGGCACATGGAAGGGATGCGTGTGTTTGTTTACTTGCTTAGGAGCCACAGCGATTGCTTCCTCCTGTGGCCTTATGCTCAGAACTAGCAGACACAGATACCAGCGTGAATCCCAGTGCCAGAGACAAGGTGTGTAGTGTCATGGAAGAAATGCTGGCGGACATGTGTGTCGGGTACTGAGAACAGCTTTCACGTGGAACTGTTTCACTTTAAATGGTTGTGATGACTCACGTGACATTTGTCTGTCTGGGAAGCCAGTGAGCATGAGTCTGGGTGGGTGCAGTTCTGGTTCTTCACTGCAGGTATTGATGGTGCAGGGGGAGAGATAAGGGACGTGACGCATCCTTTCAGGCAGGGGACGTATTAGTCTCATGGCAGATGCATGAGGCTTGTCTGCTAATTCAAAGTCTTTCAGCCCATGTTGGTTTTAACCAGCTTCTGGCTGGTTCCAGTCTTGGGTGAATTTAGGAGATGTTTCCCTCTGTTCTTCAGTGAGTTGATGGCATTATCACATATTTCCTCTTCTTTCAGTCAAGAACATTTTAAACTCTGCTATGCGCAGGATAAGAGGGGGAGGGTTTCTTGTACTTTATTCCATGTTTCATATTCAATTATGGGCTTTTGCACTTGGGGTACAGTGTGAGCTATAGTCCTTCAAGCCTTGTTGTCTTTGAAAATGCATTCTGCCTTATACTTAGGACTCCTCTCTTTCCTCACGCTGCTAACCAGTGCTGTATGGATTATGGTATTTTTCATTAATAGCAAAAAATATCACAAAATATCAATATGAGTTTTTCTGTCAAATACATTACTGCTGCACAATTCCTCCCAGTAAATTCAAACTTAGATATAATGGGATTTTAATCACTTGAATGATAGCTTGATTGCTTTAGA
Source organism: Athene noctua (assembly GCF_965140245.1). Taxonomy (NCBI): domain Eukaryota; kingdom Metazoa; phylum Chordata; class Aves; order Strigiformes; family Strigidae; genus Athene; species Athene noctua. The sequence continues at coordinate 127,229,784 of NC_134038.1, forward strand.
TATTCATGTCCTTGAACCTCTAAAGTTTTGTTTTTCTTTCCATCCTTAAGGCTCGAAAAGATGTTGAGGATATTTTTCTTGCTGTTAGGAGAATATTTTCTGGAGAGTGTTAATTTTCAAGTTTTTCATGCCATGCTACCATTTTGTAGCTTTGTATACCTTGACCAGTGTGACCGTTTATTTCCAGAGCTGATGTTACAGTAGAAGACACAGCCTAGTTTGAGTTTTTCCAGCTTTGTATGTGAACTGTCATAGTATTTTATGTAGCTTTAATGTCTTATTTTCCAATTTGTGTTTTAATCTCCTGTATTTAGTTGATAACTTCCATATATCTTGACCAGTATTAAGCTTTTCCAGCCACTTCAGAACCAGAACAATTGAAACTGAACTCAATAATTCTGATTCATACATGCCTTCGCTAAAAAGACTTTTGTTTTGCATAGTCGTACTTTATGGGTAGTGTTTACTAGTTTTTATGTTGCTTAGCTATCTTAAACAAATTAAGGCTTGGTAAGATGTATGCAAAGATATCACAGGCTTCTAAATCCTTAATTTTAAATCTAAAGTCTTTTACCTGTAAAATAGAGAAGCCTAGTTTGGTTATAAAAGGGACTGCTGAGATAGCATCAGGTTGTTTTGCAGTGTGTTACTGACAAAGATGATTTTCTGCTTCTAAGGTAACCAAAAATGTTGCAAAGCTCTTAAGAAAATTATCACAGATTTTGCTCTTTTATGGACACATTATCCAATGAAAAGGCAATGCACTTTGCAATCTATTTTGGAGAAATACTAATGATAATTGATGGTCTCTAATTGTGGTCCTTTCATTCTGCTATGTAGTTTGTAAAAAGAGAAAAACACTGTTCTTGTTCATTTGATCTACAGTATTTTAAGATTTAGTCCTGAAGAAAATGAGAAGGACAACATAGTGAATGGGAATGTGTAGAGTCAACATAGCTGACCTTTTTCTTTCAGTTGTTCTTATTTGGGTCAGGTGAAATGTTTTGGAAATGTATGCTTTGGCAAATTTTTTTGATTTAAGCAGCCCAAATATTTTGTTAAAGTTTCTAAATGAAATATTTGAATTTTACTGTTAAGAAATAGTTCATACTTTAAAAGTAACTGGTGAATAACGTTGACATGCACTAGGAAGTGTAAACATTGAAAATGCAGTGTCTTGGGTAAAGTAAAATGTTTCCTTTGGCTGGATTGCATTTTAAAATTGTCAGCTAATAAAAATAATATTAATTGGTCAACCAGAAATAAATGTTTATGTTATTTCCCCTACTTGTTCAAAAGGGTGTTGTTCAATTCCCGGTTAAAGAACAGACCTGAGTGCTGTTGAACAAGACATATAATTTCTTTTCATAACTTCTTTCTTCCATTTTTTAAGAGAGGAAAATGCCAAGAATCCATGACTTCCAAGAGTATTGAACACAGTAATCGGTTAATTCTGTTAATATTTTGAGATTCTTAGCTATTAAAATGAAAGGTAGTGTATAAAATCCAAATAAATGCTTTGCTCTGCAAACTACAGTCTGTGCTATGTGAGTGGAGTAAAGAAAACAGTGAAAACGAATTTGCTTATTTGGCTTTCAGTAGGCTTATATTACCTCTAAGAGAAAAAGCGTTTGCAAACTGACATGCAGAGAGGAGAAATATGGTAGTAATTCACTGGGACATTCTTTCAATGGCAGTGGAAAAACTTCTACATTTTTCTCCACAGAATAGATTTTCAAGTGCTTTCTTTCATAGCCAATACTGGACCTGATACTGTTCCTATTTGAACTATTTTTACTAGAGAAGGTTGATAAAATACAGATAATCCAGAAGATGGTGTGATGATGTCTACTGTTTGCCCTTTTGCATGGCTACACTGCCACCTCTTCTGCCCTTCCTTTCCTGTTACCAGGTAGAGGCACTTAAACCATATGAGAAAGTAAGTAGATGGAAGTTGTGATTGTGGTGAGAAGTGTCCTGAGAGGCTGCCACTCATCCTTGGTTATGTCTCAGATACTTCATGCTCAAAACATGTCAGATTTTCTCTGGCTATTGTAGAATATTGACATACTTCCAAAGGGCCTCTTTTGTTTATGTATCCAGGGAATACACATGACAGATCTTCCTTGAAGAGGATTTTTCTTTTGCCTTTAGTTGTGTCAAACAGTAAAATCAATGAGTCTTACTGCTCCCAAAATCAATGAATGCTGGCCCCTACTGTTTTGTGGGACCCTAATGCTGGTGCTGTTATTGCTGCCCTTGTGACTTCAGGAGCTCTCTAGCAGCAGGATATTGACTACCCTTCCCAGCGTGAAGGGCAGGAGAGCCTTCCTAATTAGACCTGGAAGCTTATTCTGAAAAATGTTCTGTTGATGTAAAATATATATATTTTTTTTAAACTGAAAATTTGTGCAAAAGAGTTTCATCCCTTCCGCACTCTAGATTTTTCCATTGGAAGAACATTATTAGCTTTAAAGTTCACTGGTTCCCCCTGACATTGTTTTTCCCCACTTTCATTAATTAAAGAATTCATATACTCGAGTGGAGTTTTCATTTTCACAATCACCCCTTTTTCAACTTTGCTGTTCTCAGTCTTCCTTTGTTATTGGAAAGAACACAAGACTTTCATCATTTTTTATTTTATTTTGTGTTATTCCTCAATTTCTCAAACTTGAGGAATTCTTAGAAGTTGGTAACACAGCAAGAGAGGGAATTTGCTGGGCCAGTGAGTCCATTCCCTGTCAATCATAGGTGACTGTGCAAGAAGGGTCTAGTCCAGAAGAGGCTACAGGGCGTCATGTGCCGCCAGCTACACTACAGTGAAAGACAAATGAAGGAATGATGGTGAAATCATCCTATAAGCACATTGTCCAGCCTTTTAGGTCACTCATTAGCAAAGAGATGTAAAATAGGATCAGTTTCCATAAATGAAAAGAAAAAATTAGAGATTTATTTCCTGAATAATTTTAAAAGCATAGGGTTTTGGGGTTTTTTTTTGTTTGTTTTCAGGCTTTTGTTGAATTTCCTTTTGATTTTGCTTCAAAGTTACCATGATCTGGCTTGAGCTACAGCAGCACTGTGCAAGTTGAGCAGGGTTTAAAGCACTTGGAGTCTCATGTAAAGGACTTTGCCATGTGTGCCATAAGGACATGACGTTTGGGTAACAGCTGGATTAATTGGGCAGTGAGGATTTCAGAGCACTTCAGATCCTTCTAAGGCTGAGTGGTGACAGCAGGAAAGAGAATAAGGATCCTGTCCCCATTAGTCAGAAGGCAGAAGTCTTGAGATGAATTATGACTGCAAGGAAAAAATGTGTACTTGCAATGTAAACTGTGAAGCTGATGTCCCACTGGGGAATGTGAATGCCATTACAATGCTACCCTCTGTACAGAATACATAAATTAATGGCTTAATTTAATTATTTATCTTTCAACATTTTCTCACCTTGCAGAATGGAAATGCTGGTAGAAGCTTTGATAAGCCCCCCAAAAATTAAAATCCGTGTTACTCTTCTTTTATTAATAACTTTTGGTCACTGGAAATTCTCAGACTGTTAGGATATATGGAGTTCTCTTAATAAGAGACAAGAAAAAACCACATGGGATTGTTACTCGTTCATTAATTGAGTTCAAGGCTGAAGCAGGGTCTCACATGAAATTACTGCTAACACTGATTTCTCTTTGAGCTTTCTAGGAATGTTGCTACAATTTTCTCCTTCGCACTATTTTGGGAAAATTGTAAGGTACCAGAAATAACCAATAACAGAAGGAATATACCCCCAAACCCCTTAAAGTTCTGTTCATTTTTCAGAGGTTGATTGTTGTTTTTCATTTACCCATTCTCCCTCTGCAGGGCCCAAATCTTGGAGTCATTTACTCGGTTATTCACTCCTCCCTTGACTTCTAATGGGATAATTAGCCAGTGTAAAGACTTTGGTCACAAACTAACTTGAGTGGTGATCTGGAGCACGTGTGGTCTCATTGTGTCAAATTAATAAGGGTCTGTTGTTATTTCTCAGGCATAAAGTTTCAACCAGAGCTAAAATCTGGGTATTTTTTTGTTCATTTCTCTTGCATGACCATGACTTAGCTAATATTCTATGCAGTATGCAATATCCTATAACTGTCTCAGACTGTATAAATAATGGAAGGCATTTGCATGCTGACCTGCAGTTATGTCTGTTTAGAGCAGACAGTGAACTTGCTTGCTTGGCTTGTTAATATTCTAGTTCCCTAGCAATCAATCTGCTTTGATATTTATGTGACCCAGTAAAGTATATTTTTCTTGGGTTTTAAATTATGTTGTTCCATCTCCCTTTATATCTCTAAAATTCAGTCTGCCTTGATTGCCATTTGGATCATGATATGTGGACAGAATGCCTTCACCTCACCCATGTTATCACTTGGCTGTGCAGGCATGGAGATCTTGCTTTGTTTTTCCTGGGCAATGTGGAGAGGGTTAATCATTATACAAATGCAATCTGCTGTCCTCCATGTATCCCTTGGGGTTATCTTTCTCAGGATACTTTTTTCTTCTTTGTATTTATGTAATTTAAAGCTCGGTTCCTATATACAGAAATTAACATTTTGATATAAAAATGCTGCTGTTATAAACAACTACCTCAGCCACTATGAGACAAACAGATAAAAAGAATAAACATACTGAGTCAGTGGAAGCTGATAAAGCGCAGACACTGCCTTAGGCTATCTCTGCACAGTGCAGACTTAACCTACACATCAGCTTTATCCCCCCCCCCCCCCCTTTTTTTTTTTTTTTATGAGGTCACTAAAGACATTCTCTGTTTCTAAAAGTAATTTTTGGTCACCAGTGATAAGCAGAGTAATCTTTCCCAATATTTCTGGTAGCTTTGGACTTTAACTTGAGGTGGTGCAATGAAGCGAGCAGACCAGACCCACTTCTGCTCAGTGAGTGGCGAACTGCCGCCTCTCCACAGCCTGCAAGCTTGTGAGCAGGCGAGGAGAACCCCTTTCCAGACCTTGTACTTTTAATAGTTCTGAGAGGCGCTTGAGCAACTGTCTTCCTGTCTGTTAGATGAGATAAATGCTGTGTTTATCTCATTGAAATGTCATATTCATTTATAATAAATATTTCAAAGTGTCAACAGCTCCAAAGAATAGGTCAGTTTCCATGTGCTACCATGATGCAAAAAACATTTGTATTGTACATCAAAGTATCTTACTAAGTATTTTAGAATAGGACGACAGGTTACAAATTGTCCCCTCTGCCAGTCTCCAGCCTGTGTAATGCTCCTCCTGCCCCTCCTCTGCAATTACGGACGCAGCCTTTCCAGGGATGCTTGCTTCTGTCACCCCTGGGTCTTTGAACAGGAAAATCCTGCGTTTGATCCAGTCGCAGACTTTTCACCTTTCTTCACTTCACTGACCATCTGTGTGCAGTGTATTAAGAAACAGCAGAGACACCTCAGAGATGGGCTGTGGTGGGAACACGTGTCTGGGCTGGGCACTCCTTGGAGCTCCTGCTTCAGTGTAGCGAGCAGCTTCTGCCCTGCGTGCCTGATAAAGCTGGTCATGGAACTGCTGCATCCAGTGTCTTGGACTGAGAGGTAGTTACCCTGAAAAAGTATGAGACAGAGGAGCTAGCGAGCCTGAGGTGGCAGAAGATGGGCACCCCATCAACACAAGGAAAATGCATTCACGTAAGACGCAGCAGGTCTGCAGTTCATCAGAACACTGGCAATATCGTCCAGGGTCCTTCCAGCCTCCTCTATACATACCACTGTATATCAGTCCACCTGTGAATCTTCAGCAGGAAAATGATTCATTGCAACCTTTCTGGGTCTTGGTCCACCCTTTTTCAGGCATGTGTTGCAAACTGGCAATATAAAACGCATCAGTGGACCGTTCCTCTCAGCTTAAAAAGAAACAGAATTTTCTACATATTGTTTGATCTCTTTGGGACAGTTGCAGGACCATTTATTTATCCAAAGTTATGTATCACACACTTTCTCAGAGAATTTTTGCTTCCCATATATTTTTTTAAACTTTTTTTTTAGCTGTGGACTGACTGAACTGTCATTCAAATCAATGGAAAGTTCCCCCAGCAGTTTACTAGAGCAGGGTACAGTCCTTAGCATCTATTCAAAGACCACAGAAATCACTGATGTCAGTAGAAAGCTTCCTACTTGCATTGCTTAGCCCCTAAACCCCTATGTGAAAGAGGGACAGGACACTCAGCTAATGTGTATATAGCCTGTGAGGGAAGAAAATCTTGTCACGGCATTACAGTTTTCCCTCCTTTTCATGCAGACTCATTAATTTGCTAAACCAGATGTTTCTGAGCCTGGCAGATCTATTAATCTGTATATTTTCCAGTTTGCCAAACATTAAATTACCAGAAAAGTAAATGGAAACTCTCATTTACTTCTAGTGCTTAAGATCTCCTAACATAATCTAAAAGTGCTTCAAGCAAGAAAGGGAATAACCAAAGCCTACAACATCCTTGAGCTTCCATTCATCTCCCCATAAGGGAACAGCCTTCCTCTTCTGGAGGAGCTCTATGCACATGTATTAAAGTAATTTCCTCCGACAGTTCTCCTGATAGAGAGGAATATTCCTCCAGTTATCATATCTCCAGAGGCATTCCTGCATAAAAAGCATATCTGCACTATTAGAGGAATCATGTTAATGGACGTAAAATGTTTCAGTCTGGGAACTGAAAAATTTAGCAAGGATATTACAGTGCAGAAGAATTTTGTTGTTGGGATATGTCTGTGTGGGGGCTGTTGACTCATCTGTATTTAACGTCTCACAGCCTTTGACTTGACCTTTCACTTGGCACCTTCTCCTGTCATTTTCTTGGTATGAAAAAATTTAGCCTTTCATTTGACCTGTGTGGACTCATAAATTCTGGTTGCTCACACATGTAATCACAGAGCAAACAAAGAAGCTGGAAAAAAGCTCCTGCTGAAGGAAGCAAGGTTGTTACAGTGCAAATGGAGGAGACTGTGCAGCATCCTTCTCTCCAGCCAACTCTGGTTTCTCTCACAAATGGCCTTCCACATCTTACCCTATGTGGTATGCCAGGTGTAGCCTGGAACAGGCCATGAGCTCCCAGTAACCTGGTCAATACATGAGTATTTCCCAGTTTAGCTATTTTAGACTAAAGTATCTCTCGGAGGGCTACTGGAGTTCTGTAGGTTCTGTGAGTTCTGTTCCACACCCATACCTGAGATGAAAACCCAGGAATATCACTTTAAGAAGACATTAGTGGTTCTGGTGCCTTCTTAATGCTAAAAATAGAAAGCTATCCTCGGAGTTCATTTTTCCTACCTAGTGAAATTTTACACAATCAGGAGTTAAAAAAAAAAATAATTGCATAAAGGATTCACAAAGATTCAGAAATAACTGTTAGAAAAGCTGGTTGGGTTTTCTTCTGGTAGAAATTTCGTTGTGGCCGTACTGGGTAGGGCTATTTCAGTCATGTTGGCAAGAAAGAATTTCTAGGTTTCAAAAAAGGATTTCTGGACAAATGCAGTGTGGTCCATATCTGTCATTCTCACAATATCTTACATTTTTAAGTACCATTTTATATTATGAGTAGCCTTGCTACTGCTCATTCTTTTAAAAGAAATTAGTAGCTTCTTGCTCTTTAAAATACTTGTATCTGTCTGTGTCTCAAAACCCATCCTTACGATTAGCATTTTTGAACTGTCAGCAGATGATTGCTGTCTCATCCCAAGGGTGGCATATTCTCTTCATGGTGACAATTCCCCCTATTTCTGTATTGCATTTCTGCATTGCATGTCTTCAGACACAGAGGGGTCTAAATATCAGGACTGTCATTGGGTACCTCAGTGACCACTGATCTTACAGGAAACTTACAGGTGAAAAGAAGTTCTAAGAAGTATTTGTAGCTATCTGCTTAACTTCTGGCTTTTTTAATGTCCCTTTTAATTGACAGTTTGAAACTTTTGTTATTTCTGCACCTACCAAAGTGATTTACCTTTGAAAATAGCACTTCAGACAGGTGTAAATGGAAGGGTTGGTATGTTCAGCCCATAAAAATATTATTATCATAAATTAAAAGTCAACAGTCCCTTTCTTTTTGTAAAAAAAAAAAAAAAAAAAGGTAAAAATATGCTGACTAATGTTCTCTTCATTCTTGTATCTCTGCAGACCAAAGTAATAACTAAAATTAGACTAAGCTTTCTGTATTGACTGTCCTGAACTTGCTTGGCAAGGATAGAACCTTGGGATTCATATAACAAGAAAACTTACTCTGGGTCCATCCTTCATATTATGTGGTTGTTGTTTATTTTATAAAAGCAGAAGGCTCATGAACCGTGCAACACTGATCCGGAAAGTTCTGGCAGGACTGTCTTGACCACCTAGTGGTAGTGAAAGAATTAAGGTAAGAAGTTCAGTTTAGCATGCACCTTGCTCCTTTTCTGAATGAGGCTGCTGGTAAGGACAATAACATTATTTTTTTGGCTGTTGCTCTGTAAAATATGTGGATGTAGAAGCCTTAACTTACAGTGGTCATTACTGGTTAATTAAGGAGATTAATTGATTTATTCTTAGCAAAGGACTGTTAGCAACGTTCACTGCTAGGGAATTCTTGAATTTAGATAGATCATAAGATAGCTGAGAAGAAATATTTTTCTTCCCTGGAATAATGTTTCTGTCTGATTCTCAAAATAGGAATTATATATGTCTTCCATTGTTAAATTATTATAATTACTAAATTATTGTAATCTTTAAATAACTGGCTGCAATTTTATAGCAAAAATATTAATTACCATATTTAATAAAGTATTTATCTTTGCTTAACAAAGTATTACTGAAATTTGGAGTCAGAAGTGAGAAGTTCAAAGATGAGAGTTCGATAGATTTGGACCTTGCCTGAAGAATTATTTTTAAAGCAATGCTTGTCACGTATTTGACAGCTTACCATTAAATGTATGCTTTCAAATCATCTGCTGGTGGCATGGATTTTCAGATTGCACTGTAACAATGCAAGTGCCTGGAACCCTAACTCTCATAATGCAAAGATTCAAAAATAGAACCGGTGCTATTTATACTACCTATTTGGCTATGCATGAAATGGTATTGAATAAAAGGCTTGTGTAGAAATCTCTTTCACATTTTCATAGCAAATAATGAGCATACATTAAGAACAAATTACATGTATCTGAACTTAATGGGTGAGGTGTCTCAAGCTTCTGCAAATGAATATTAATGGAAAGAAGCTGTAATATATATTGAACATTTAATTAACTTTTGGGGCAAGACTGTCAATGCGTGACACAGTGGCAGCACGTGTAAGAAAAGCAAACAAACAAACAACCCCCCAACCTGTATTTACAAGTATAGTTCCAGAATGGGAACCAAGAGACATTTTAGCAGCAATTTTTCTGCAGAGGAATCCTAATGCCTCTGTGCCACAATGGCTGGTACATACACATGGAAGAAGTCCAAACACGACTGTCCTCCTTTGGCCCTTGTTGTGTGGCTTTCTGTTTTCTTTTTCACTAGCATTTGAGTGGAGTATGATTGAGATGGCCATGGGTTTACTGTGCTGTGTCAAGGACAAAATTGAATTGTCTGTGGTGTCAAAGGATGGAGCCGTATGGTGCCTGGTCGAGGTCTCTCTGTGCATGCATGTATGCGTGTACAACAAGAATGAACCTACATTCAGTAGCCTGAAGTTTTGTAAACCTGAACTGACTGCTGATAAGGAGCTCAAATTTTCATCCTGTACAAGTTGGTATTACTTGTAAATGGAGGACAAATGGAGTTCTGTGTTTGCAGTCCCTCTAAATCACTGTGAACACGTTACGTTATCACATTAGGAAATATAACATGTATATAATACAACTTTGGCTGAAGCATTTGACTTGCTAGAAAACCACATGAAATATTTGTGTCTCAGTCTAAGTGGAGTAACACCAGGAAATAAGCAGCTAGGGTATTTTCTCATTGGCTAGGCTATTTCCTCATCACACAAGCAGTTCCTGGCAATGTCAACTACTGCAGCCTACGACAATTCAGTCTCAGAAATTTCTATGTCTTGTGAGCAGCACATTAAGATATAGTATGAAAGTAGTGATGCTAGTGATCCTTGTAGTCTCTACTAGGATGCTATTAAACAGCTTTTAGTCAGTTAATTACAAAGTAGAGAAGGTGCTGCTTATGTGTTTGTTATTCACAGTCCATGCAATATCTGGCTTAATTCTTAGAGTCCATTGGTGCAGTAGTGAAATAATATCATGTGTTTCTAAGGAAATGAGAAGATGTGAGAGACAGCTCAAAGACCAAATAGACTGATTACTCCGTATCAAAGCTGCCTTAATCCCTTGATGTTTAGTTGGTGTACAGCTGGGAGTTGATCAACTGGGGAACTGCAAACAAATGATAAATAGCATCTATTCCTAGGAGCTAAATTTCCTCTCCATGTTGAATCCTGTGAGCAGGATTGCATTTGCCTTGACTAGCTGTCAATTCCATCTTGGCTCATTTTGTTACATTTGGGAGTTTTGATTTGTGATTTGGGAGAACAGCTACATTTTGTCAAGCATGAGTATAGATTTCTGGTATACAGTTTGATCTTTGAATGTAGGGTAAACTTCCCATTAAGTGTAAGTACAGTGTTTGTTGTCACCAAGTATGCTTTTTTGCTCAAAGATTTTGCTCTTTGGGGCTCAAAACATTGCATTTTTTTTCAGTTGTGATGACTGTCTTACTGCTAATTCATCAGTAAGTGCTATGTCTTGCCTGGTGACAGCCTGGCCCCGCTCCATCTCCTGTAGAAGAGCTGTGCTGCTGTGGGGACAGGGAGGCACAGCAAGGCTCTACAGCCGTGGAGGTCCTGTGACCTCCGAGGTCCCCTGGTACTTCAAGGGCTTGCTATTTTTGGATATCCAACACTCTGCTCTGTTGGGGCTGAAGAAGGGCAAGTCTAGCTTTCTGCACTTGTCCCACTTTGGAAACACGAACATCAGTGCATGTATACAGACAATCAGACACCACCACTCTTTCCAGCTGCTGTGTAAGGAATAATTGTACCAGGGACAAACTGCTCTTAAGAATCCGCTTTTACATCTGTATGTAATCTATCTAGCTTGCTTTCTTACACGAAGTGCAGTTACTTGGATTCACTTTGTGATGTCTGGAGCTTGAAATAAATCTCAGGAAGTGTTCACATTTGCTGTTTACATACTCCATACACAGCAGGTGCTGTAGTCACTGTGGGAAGCAATCTCCTCCCCTAGAGCAGTGCTTTCTGCCTAGAAATGCATGTTTGGATTTAACACAGTTGTAAACTTGGGCAGTTGCTGATTCTCTGTTCTCCTAACTCAGAAAGCAAAAAACCAATTTTACTTTCTGGTGCTATCTAGAACAAGTCAGAGATGGGATAATGCTCTTCAGATTTTGCCTGGGGTAGGAGGGAGCTAGTAATTTTCTGAAACGGTGTTATTCTCATCATCAATAATAAGCCTCTACCCACCAGTATGAGAACTGTCCCTCAATAGTTTCCCATTAGTACATGAGTGTTTTGAGTGAGGTGTGAAGAGGGACAGATTCAGTGAGAGCAAAGGGAGTGTTGCAGTTGCAGCCTGAATTACATTTTATCAAACTGGCAGAAAAGCAGCAAGTAATAAGTTGCATACCATTTTATTTAGCTGGCAGGCAATAAACAGTGGTCAACCTGCTGCCTTGTATCACTCACTTCCTGCAGGATCTGTGGCTTGACTGCCTTTTATTACCCGCTGGCTTTTCTGCTGGTTTCATAAAATGTGATTTTAAGAGCTTGCATGACCTCCTTAATTCATCTTGCAGTGCCTGTGTGTTTCAGGGACTTCACTATGTACATGTGATCTAACTTGATCAAATACAATGAACTGTAGATGCTGTGGCACTTGTGAAGTGTGTAGAAAAACAAATATTGAACAGAAAAGAGAAGGTAAATCAAGAAGTCCCTGCTAAACTGACAAGGGACTACAGAAAGGAAAAGGAAGAAAAACAGTAAAAGGTTGCTTAAAGTGCAAAACTTACATTTATAATTTCCCACAGAGGTCAAGAGAGCAATGATATTTTGATGTGTAAAAATACACATAAAACTATAGTAGATAAGCTTATGTATTTTAGATAACCTTGTATGCATTACACTGGCCAACACACTGGTTGGAAGAAGATTTCTCTGTCGGCAACTCTTCTGCAATCACCAGCTGTGTGCAGAAGTTGGTGCCAGTCCCCGGGAGAGGCCAGACCTGCTGGACTGTGTGTGCTGCTGGAAATGGTGAGGAGTGCAGCCCAAAGGACCCAGATAAGCCCAGGGTTGTACTGGGGCAGCTCCGTTTGTCTTCATTGTGAATTAAATCAACTTTTGCTGCTAGGTTCAGTTGGGTTGAGGCTGGATTTTTTTTCTTTTCAAAATAATTTTTTTCCACCTACAGGTAAACCACATACTGGCTTACAAATGTTTCCAGATAGAAAAAATACAGGATAGGTTAGAGTAGAAAGCATAACAGCACCGAGGCAGAAAAAATATGAAATAATTGAGTTCTGTCTGTGTTTTGAAAGCTTTTTTTTCTTCCAATTTAACTCAATTATACTATGGTTTGGTGATTTTGGTTTTGTCCCTCACTGTGAATGCAGAATTCAGCTGTTTTTCTCTTTCATACAAAAAGTATCCATTAAGTAAATTTCAGTGTGGCTCTGAGTCCTGATCCAGTGTCGGAGGAGCTTTCGATATGATCCGAAGAGCGAGATTAAGACACAAACGAAGTCAAATGCCGTACACCCAAACCAGGTTTTTATTAAAAAAGTGAAGAGGGGTAGCAATAGGACAGAATGGAAGGAAAAGACAGAAATAAAGCAAGGATGCGGGATAGGGCTACAAGAGTAGTCACCACCATGGATGAAGCGGCGTCCCGTTGGTCCTGTCTTCAGTTCTTCGGTGGTGGGTGCACACAGAGCAAAGTTTGTGTTGCCTTTTTAAGTTCATCGTATCACTGATCAGCATATCTGCCCACCTTTAGTTTTTTTTTTTCTCTGGTCCCACAGGTTTTGTTGCATCCAGTTTCTGGGGCAGGAACGTTTGCCTCTTATCAGTTCACTAGCAATGTGTGCATGGGGTCTGGCCTACACAATAGAGCCACAAAGGGCTACACGAGTATGGTCTGCCCCTTTGAGGATTGTCTAAGGGCTCCGACAATGCAACCACAAAGAAGTGGGAGGGGTGCATCCTTCAATACGTTCCCGCTTCTCTGGGTGACACTCCACAGACCAATTCACAGGCTGCAGCAGCTTCTCTCAGAAGTTTGCACAGACACAAGCAAGCTTTGAGACAGTTGTATGATATTTCAGTCTCTCACACTCTGTACCGTGACTTGTGACTGTCATGGGGGATCCCTAATTGCACTCATATCTTCAAGGATTTTTTTTATAAAGTATTTGCCTAAAACAGTTATGTCAGAAACATTAAGAAAACTTCTTATCATTACAGCTGAAATATAAAACCAAACCCAGTAATATCAAATCCAGAAAATATTTACCTTACTGTATAGAATCATTTGTTGTAATATAATTACACTGTGTGTTGGTTTCCCATAGCAATAATGTTCTGGTAGGAAAACTAAGTATGAACTAAAAGGAAGATACCGGACTAATCTGTATAATTTCAATTAGTAACTTATTTCACACTGATTTTTTGTTGTTGAGTCTTATTCTACTGAATGAAAGTTTGGCATCGAATGACTGGAAATTGTAGAATTGGTCTGGTTTCATTTTCATATTTGAAGCCTATTTTCAGCTGCACTAATAAAATGTCCTAACCACTAGGAGCTATAGTGGGGTGTAATGAGCAGTCTCGGGAAACAAGTGTCTAATTTCAGATGTAGATGGTGGTGGAAATCTGGCTAAATGAAAGGTTTTCCAAGCAGAACCGCTGGGAGGAAACCATTGCTCTTGCTGACGAGGTCCTGTCCGTGGAACAGAGCTTTTCATAGCGCACTACTTGTGTCACTGACAGCCACTTATAAATCATGGAAATAATGATCGATGGGGCATCATCGAAAAGCCTCCACAAGCTGGAATTTATAAGCTCCACCATGAAAGGCAGGTGCAGCCCAGCAGTCAGCAGAGCAGCAGCAGAACAAGGGTGGCTTCATGGTGAGAACCAAAGGGGGTCCCATGGTCATCGCACCACTTCCCTTCCTGTGGCTCATGCCCCTGCCCCAGGGAGTCTACAGGCACCACACGAGCTGCCACATGTGCTGCTCTGTGTGTGTCTGATTCAGTCATTTAACCTTTTGGATTAAAACAGAGTGGTGCATGCCCAATCTTAACATTTCTGGAAGAAGGTTTATTCTCCATTTCAATATTGTAAATCCAGGTTAATGTCAGAGTTACAATCTATAACCAGTGAAGATGGGATTCTCGCAGGTGCTCGGTATCGGTTTCTCCATAACTATGGAAATCAATGTATGTTAAATGTTTTTAGTAAACAGTGAGTGTAGACTTAAGCTGAACCTGAACACATTTGTGAGTCTCGGATATGTTCTGGGAGGTAGCATGTTCACATCTTATACCTAAGGTTAGACTCAGAAGTAACCATTAAGAAAATTAAACAAAACTGACTTAACTTTTCTGAGGCATTGCAAACCTATTAATTGTAGGGTTTGTGGACCCCTGGAATGAAGAGGTATATAAATACAGAACCCTGATTTTAGGCAACTGGGTTTGAAGACTGTGGTCTCAGTTCTGTGCAATAAAACATAAAAACTTGTGTTCCAGTAATCTCAGATTAATGGCAGAATTGGTACATACCAGACAATCTTTGACAAATTTGGCAATGAAATAATGGAAAATAACTTTGCCTTATAGGCTAAATTCTGCACACTAAATAAAACTGGGCAAAATATCACTAAAGAAAATGGTGCAGAAGAGAGAATTTCTTCTTGTTGAATTAATAGAGGGTACGTCTTGAAGATTTTCATTCACAGATTGAGACTAATTTGCAGGTTATCAAACTGTAATATCTGAGTCCTTCCACAGAATGTGGCTCTTCTGCACCACATTTTTAACATACCAAGTTGCAAAGAGCTTGCAAGATACTGTATGGTGTAGCTAAGTTTTTTCAGTTGTGTAGACAGTAATTCCTAAATTCAAAATGCTAATTTGTAGTGTTTGACATCTGTCACAGGGTAACAAATTTGGAACCCTCTGCATAAAAGGCACTCAAATCCTTAACAAGCTACCCTCGTTTTGACAAATGTGCTTCTTCTACCTGCTGCTATTTCTGTGTGAAGAGGAAGGTGACAAAATGCTTCAAGTCAGATGACAAAAATATCTTTCTGACTGTTTGGTTACCTCCATGCACCTGGTCTCCATGGTGCTGTAGGATGGGGAGGCCAAGAGGCAGGCAGCTTTAGTTATCAGTGTCTTCAGCATGCCTCCCTTTGTGGAGATGGGGCAGGCAGAGGTTAAGCAACAAAATTTCTGCTGTTAGACCAACAGCCTCTCCTCTAATATTACTGTCTTCTCAGGTACAACTGAAGGAAAATAAGGAAAAAAGCCACCAGCAAAACTGTAGAGGCTTTGTTGTTCACTGCAAAGACAGTGAAAGAATCTCTGCATTTCATTTTGCAAAACTTCTATAAGAAGAACCAAATCTTAGAAGAATTCCTTTGTTTTTCACACCTGTCTGTAGAGTAATTGGAGGAATGAGAACAGAGAGGGTTCCTTTGCTTTTTTGCTCCTTTTGCACTACACATTGTGTGCACACTCCTGCATCACACACCATGGCCACAGACCCTTTCCCCTCCTACTCTCCCCTGTCCCATGGTCCAGAGCAGTATTTCAGGGGCAGCTGGAGCACAGAGTGAAGTCAGGATACACCTTGGAGGAGCCTGCCTGTATCACAGTGGGGTTATGCGGCAGCAGTTGTTCAAAACAGAGCTTTGACCTTGCCATAAACCACACTCCTCTGCCCTCGTCCCCCAGGTTCTTTGCAGTGCTACAGGAGCCCACATGAAGGTGAGCCTTGCAGGAGGTCTTCTCCAATGGGCAGAAACCCCAGCAGGGTCTGAAGCTGGTCCTGGTCCCAGCTCTGTGGTGCTCAAGTGGCTGTCTTGTTCGGTGGCCTCTCTCACGAGCAAGGTGATACTGGCCAATCTGACCATGACACCAGTTCTCTCCTGCCAGTCTGCTTTTGCATTAAAAATTAGTACTTCATTTTTCCGCTAAGATTTTTTTTTTTTTTTTAAGGACCTAATAGCCTTATGCCAATCTAAAATGAAAAGCCTAATATTTACCATTCTCAGGAAAACAGCTAGGGCATTATGTGAAAGTCATTATTCTCCAGACATGCTGGTGGCAGCGGCTGGTGCTGAGTCCCTGGCTCTGCTGCGCCGCAGGGCAGACTTGGGCACAGCAGGTGCAGCTGTGGAAACGTCTTCCCAGCACAATAGCCATCTGCACGATCCTTCATCAGACTCTTTCAAACTGCTCAGAAGAAAAACCTTATTGTGGGTTGAGTGAAATATGTTACATATTTTCTTCCCAAGACAATTCACTTAAGTTTGGGGAATTCTAATAAAAGTCCAGGAAACATGGATGTATTCTTCAGTGTTATTAGAAACAGTCTAATGAGCTTTAAAGCAGCAATATTCTGGCTTAGACCATTGTCTGTTTTTCAAATAAGAAGGAGCCGTGTTTCTGTCTTTAACTGAAAATGCAAGAAGCCACCAGTGGATGTAAAGCAGACCTGCTGTCAGTCCATCTTTGTATCCTTACTCCCTGGTAAATGCCTAAAGCTATCCGATTGGCTTCATTCCAAAAGGGCTTAAGGAGCTGGTGAGAAACATGCAGAGATATACTGATTGGTCTCTTGGCACTGTCCCTGGCACAGAATCTTAGGTGCTGAGAGAAGTGGACCTGAAGAAGGACACAATCCCAGTGAAAAGCATTCCCGCTGCAGCTGTGCTGCATGCCATAGCCTTCACTCTCCAAACAATTCAGCCTGTACAGCAACCCTAAAGTTCAGAGTGGTTGTGATACACAACATCCCAACTGAGAGCAGATTTACCACAACTGCAATTGCAATGTGTTGTACTTACTACAAGTTAAAACACTTTTTTCTTTTTTCACTCTTACTCTGCCTTTAGTCATATTTTCACATCTCCCAAACCACAGGGGTACCTGAGACAAGAATGCAGGGTGGGTTAAAGAACACATATTTTTACCATAGGGCAGGATGCATCAATAGATAATGTGGCTCTGCCAGTCCTAGCCACTGCTTTACTTCCCAAATCTGGTCAGTGGCTTGGGAAGTCAGCTGTGATATTCATAATTTGGTAAAGTCTATGTTCCTGTGTGCTGAGCCACTACATCACCCTGATTTAACCTGCTTTTTGCTTTTTTTTTTTTTTTTCTTTTTTTCTTTTTTTCAGTAAGTCAGCTCTCTTTATTCTGTAAGCTACATCTACAATACAAATAACTCCCAAGTGGAGCTGTTGTCTTTATTACATGGGTTATGTTACAAAGTTATTCCTGGCTTCTCAAATTAAACAGAAGGATTGCATGGCCATTTAAAGAAGAGTAGGAACAAACATAATTATGTTGTGTGTGGGTGAATTTCCATTGAAGTCAGCTTACTTTGCATTGGGCTGCATTTGGCAGCATGTCAATGTCTGTGTGGGGAAATTGGCATATATTACCTTTTTATTCACTGGATCTCATTTATAAAAGGAAAAGGCAAGTCCAAAAACTTCTTGAAAAAGTCAGACCGGCAGACAGACCAAAGTCACAGAGACGGTTTAGTTTATTTTAGAGAAGATTCTGTTACAAATTCACGTTCCAGTTCGGGTTGACATAATATTGTTATATGTTTGCACCATATGTTTATAATTTTAAACAGCTTGGGGGAAAACAAACAAAAACTATGCCTCCTGCTAGAGGGACCTATTGGCAATATAATCCTAGGCAGAAAATTCAGATGGTGAATTGCATCTCTCAGAACATCAATCAAACCTCATCAGCAAAGAATGATCAAACAATGCTTTTATTAACCTGAATTTAGTCACTGTGTGTTAGTTTCTAAAAAAGAGTAATTCATTTGAGAAACAGGTCACCAGATAAATTACTTTTTATTTTTCTCTAATAACACACCTTCTTACCACACTTTACACTTCTAGTAAGGTTTGTTTTTAATGTATCATTCTATACATAGTCCGTAACAGGCAATTTATTTTAATTTAAAAAACAATATGGTATCTCTTGCTTGCCCAAGGAGATCAAAGGAAATAATCTGTATCAGTATTTAGTAATGGAAATACTGTGTCAAAAAGGAGATTTATGAATTCCTGATGTTATGATTGAGGAGAAAAGTAATGCTTTTGCCATAATGTCTGCCTCTCCTTCCACAGTGTAATACTGACATTGTCTCCATAGGGAAAGATTATCTGAGAACACAGAATGAAAAAAATGTGAGGGCATCTTTTATTTCCATTTTCATACAACTTTTAGAGGCATACAGAGAAGTGGTAGGAAATGTGATTCTTTGATTAATCAGGCTATTTCTTGCAGAAAGCACCACCTCCAGTCACTGGAATTAATTTTCTTGAGGGCATGATAACTTTTAGATGGAAAAAAAGGAAAAAAACCCCAACATTTTCATCCTCAAACTGTAAACTATCATGTGAAATTTCTCAGTTTAGAAATTACTGTCCTGAAAAACACCAAGCCGTTTTTCAGCTGCACCACCTCTGTAGTCTTATCTGCAGTTGGGACTCTGGCCACCCATGTGTCACTAGCTCTCACTTGTGGAGCTGCTGTGGCTGGTCTTTGCAGATGATACTGTTCTAGCCTACACCAGAATCACCAGTCAGCTAAACCACATCTCTTCATTACATTAAGGCAGCATTTCCATATGAAACTTTTGTGGTTTTATTCTGATACTTTTAATGAACAACATACTTAGTTGAAATACACCTATAATTTTCCATCAGTTCAGAACAATGAGGATAAATTGCATTGATCTACAGAACCCATTCTTGTGAAGCTGGTGCTCCAGGACACTGTTTGTATCCCTTTCTGCTCACAAAAGCACAAAAGCTTTTGGACATTTTGTTATTTTTAATGTCATTTAGATCTTTTCTTGCTATGAGAGTTAGTGATGGAAATAGTTTCTTTGTTCACTAGTCAGCTTAGTGATGGATGTTTCCTGAGAGCAAGAGAACAGAGCTTCAGTGCAGTGTTAGTGCAGTGGGATCTGAGGCTGTGAGAGCAGAAGAAACCTTTCAGGAGGGTTTCCACTGAATTCAAATTACCTTTTCAGTCAGAGCGAGTGGTTTTGCCACCAATTTCTCAGAATCCCATTTTTGACATTATTGACATTGCATTAGCATCTAGAAAACACGTCTGGAAAAACACACAGAATTAGGCTTTAGCTATGAAAGCACCAAGCTCCAAGGCAGGTGCTTAAATGCTTCGCAGAATTGGGTCCTTGCAGAGAAACCCATATATATATATATATATGGATTCTGTATATATATATATATATATATTTTTTATTTTTTTTTTAAGCTGGAAGCTTAGTTTGGCTCATACTTGGCACTAAACACTAATTAACTATAATTACTTACACCTATATTTGGGAAACACATACAAATATGAGCCATGCAAAATTGGATGGTCTACCCTCTTGACAGACTGTTTCAAATAATATTAGCCATTCGTATTAATGGAAATAAAATGTAATAATTAGTGATTCAGGGAAAATTGTGGGAAATATCAGAGCTACTCAGAGCATTAGTAGGGAAATAATAAAGCTCTAAGATGGGCAAATTGCATTTGATGAATACCACAGGTGCAACACTTTTCAATACACCTTTGCTGGGCTAATAGCAATAAATGAAGCTCTGAACTCAGTGAGGGGTGCCAGCCACTCTTCTAATAACAGTAATTCCAAAATAGTGGGTGTGTATTAGCTTAGAAATGAAAAAGGGAAATCAAAATACTGTCTCAGTCTTGTTGAAAGAAGCTTTTCTTTTAATTTCTAACAAAAAAACCCACAAAAACCAACCCTGAATTATAGAACTTTTTGCTGCATAACTTTTACCATTCCAGAATTGTCATAAATATATTACAAAACAAGCTTTGGAGAACTGTGGACTTTGAATCAAACCTGACAAAGAATTTCAGGGTAATAAATTACTGAGCAAATCAAGAAGTATGGGGGAAGATAAAGATCCTGCAGATCCTCAGTGAGGAGTGGACAGGTTTTGCTGGCTGTTGTGTCTTATCTGTCTCCTCAACCTGCCTATTTTCCCAGCTTCTTCTTCATATGAACCAGCAGCAGAAGTGACATTTGGGGGAGGCTGGAAGGAAGGTATCACCCCTGTGAGTGGCAAAGGGGATTAAAGGCATCAGGAAGACTTGACAGTCATCAGCAATGATCTGGCTCTTGGAAGTACTTGCACCCAACTAGTTATATGACCTGTGCTATCTACGTATTTGGCTCTAACAGCAAATTTTGAGGGAGTGGCTACCACATATGGTGGGATTTACAGCCAGGTCTTTGCAGTTTAAGCATTCCTAGCTGAAATATTTGTGTTTTCCCATTGTACCACAACTAATTTATCAGGAGCTGTTACAAAGGTGATAAAGAGATGTGGAGGATAGCAACATGTTTCACCTAGCAATATGGTAAATAACTTGGTTGCTTTTGGATACCACAGATAACCATATTTCTTCTTTGGATTCCTAGTTATTTAAATTAATGAGTATAAAATGTCTATTCTGCTAGTGAAGGTAAACTTTCATCTATCTGAAAGTAGTATTTTTACATATTTGAAGCAGAAAAAGGGATCAAAAGTTGGGAACTGATGCAGTGGAAACTTGTGGCTGTTGCTACACTTCAGCTGGAGGTGCAGCACAGGGTTGCCCAAGACTCTGTGGCAAGACAAGGAACAGCTGTTACTTTGATCATCTCTGACTTTTTGCCTACTCCTGGCTCCTGAGTTTCACATGATTGTTCTTTCAGCAAGCCCACAACTTCCCATGGGGCTGGAGCATTGCTCTGGATCCAGATTCCAGGCTCACCCAGGATTACCCATACCTTTATGCTGCTTGCTTGGAGAATGCTGCAGCTCCCAGTTTGTGCCAGGTGGGGTAATGGGGATTCTAGTGTGTGGGTAGTTGCCTACAGAATCTGTGCAGTTACACCTTATTCACTTTACAGACCTTGCTTTTGCTGAGTATGGTCCCCTCTCTCTGACTGCTCTTAAGTGAAACTGCAGGATTTTTAAAAAATGTATTGCTCTTGTCCTTGTCAAAATCAACTTGTTTGAAAAAGTGACTCTACCATATTTAGAAGTCACATTTTCAATGTTTTGTTTCACCAACTGTTTGAAAGCAATGGTTTACACAGCCATAGTGGAATGGCAAATGTAGATAAGGAAACTAGCCTGCAGGCGCTTGCCATCTGCATTTAACTGTAACATAAATGCCAATTAATGCAAATGTTGACAGTTTGTTAGATCTTTAATACCTGCCTGAACAATAACTCAAAAAAGTCAGATGGAACTTCATTAAAACTACTTTTCAATCTAAAATAGTTTGTCACTTGTACAGAGGGACTTTCCTTCAACAACCTGGCTGTCCTCCAGGTTATGGTTCAGAGGCCTTTGCAACTACATCGGGAAGAAGAGGTGGTTGTGAAGGACTTAACAGCAGCGGTCAAGTGTGGAAATCTCACAGGTGGAAGGTATTGGCAAATGTTCCCCAACTTGTTCTTCTTTGCTGTCTCCTGGGATACAACACACCTTTACAAATACATGGCTGGTGTCGGGAGGAGAATGAATATGTTGCTGCAGAGCTTCTCTGTCTGGTAAGAGGCAATAGTCTTTCTGGCTACCTCTATGCAACAGCTTCATTCATAGCCTTCTCCCCAGTGCTTTTCCCTACAGAGAGCATCGCTGATCCAGCAGCTTGAGAATCACAGAATCATCTAGGTTAGAAAAGACCTTGAAGATCATCCAGTCCAACCATTAACCTAACAATGACAGTTCTCAACTACACAACTACACCATATCCCTCAGTGCTATGTCGACCTGACTCTTAAACACCTCCAGGGATGGGGACTCCACCACCTCCCTGGGCAGCCCATTCCAACGCCTAACAACCCATTCTGGAAAGAAATGCTTCCTAATATCTAGTCTAAACCTTCCCTGGTGCAACTTGAGGCCATTCCCTCTTGTCCTATTGCTTGTTACTTGGTTAAAGAGGCTCATCCCCAGCTCTCTGCACCCTCCTTTCAGGGAGCTGTAGAGGGCGATGAGGTCTCCCCTCAGCCTCCTCTTCTCCAGACTAAACACCCCCAGTTCCCTCAGCCGCTCCCCGTACGACCTGTGCTCCAGACCCTGCACCAGCTTCGTTGCCCTTCTCTGGACACGCTCGAGTCACTCAATGTCCTTTTTGTAGTGAGGAGCCCAAAACTGAACACAGGAATCGAGGTGCGGCCTCACCAGTGCCGAGCACAGGGCTCAGATCCCTTCCCTGTCCCTGCTGGCCACGCTATTGCTGACACAAGCCAGGATGCCATTGGCCTTCTCGGCCACCTGGGCACACTGCTGGCTCCTGTTCAGAATGATGCAGGCTATCTGGGTTTGGGCTGCTGCAAACTCTCTCAGAAAAATAGCCATACTGGGTGTAATACAAGTGCCTACATAGTTCAATGCTTCCTGGTCATGTAAGCAGGTGTGCCCCCAAATCAGAGCTACTGTCTGTCAAAGGCACAGGCTTACAGAGCAAGCTGACAGCAGTCTGTCTCTGCAGCAGTATGGCTGCTGCTATCTACGTTACCACTTTGGTCAAGCAGGTAATTTGGGAAAACAACAAATGAGAAATCTGGATATGGTCCTCTGTGCTCTCAAAGACATTTTCTGTGTAGTTGGAAGCTCTGAGTATATGGCTTTGTCTCAGATACAGAGAAGGGACAGGTAACTGAGATTACTACAAAGAAAAGTGAGTGTATTGAATTCATTTGCTTAGCTCCGATAGGTGCATTGTCACAGCTAAGTTTCATTTCCAAGTTTTTAACCTCTGGTTACATGTTTGAGTATAAAACTGTTCTTCTGAGCTTGAAAATATTCTGCTTAAAAACTCACTTTCTCCAAATCTGAAGACTGAAGTAGAGCATCAGTCACGAGTTCTCCCATGTCTGCTGCAATTGTGTCTATTTAAAATCCACATGCTAAAATCAAGGTAAAACTTTGTGCAACAACAGGCAGCTAATGAGCCCAAAGTACAGAGCAAGCAGGTAGGCACCTTATTTTCTGTTACCTGCTGACAGTTGCTGTGGTTCATTCATACTTACTGCACATGATAGAGCAGACAAGTTGGCAGTATTTTGTGGTGCACCCTGCAGCACTCCATCCATGCTGTTGAATGTGGCATGAAACTGAGCCTTTAGCTTCATCTGGAAGAAGGGAAAACAGCAGATATTCCAAAGAGGGGTTTATTTATTCTTTGTTCTTGTCTTTTGAGGACTGTGGTCACCCTTGACAACTGAGTCTGTACAGTACATATGCTGTAGAAACTGTTTTCAGCTTATTACCTGCAAAAACATCAGAACTGGTAGTTGAATTTGCCAGTTTAGAGATCTGATTTTAATTACAACCTAAGTGCATCCTCCTGCAGAAGGAGGCTGCAGCAGCAGACAGAGACCATTTAACTGCCTTGCTTGGTAGCTGTTTGATGGGAGATAGCTCCAGGGATGGCTTTGGATTGTCACCAGTATGTGCTGTGTTCCTGCTACCACTCACCCATGGGGGCTCTGGTGGTGTGGTGCAGAGCTGGGTGCTACTCACAGGTGCCAGCGAGCAGCCCTCTCCATGCATGTGCCCCGGAGAGCTCCCAAACTCCTGAGCATTCACCCACTTGCTGCGGGATAAAAAGCAAATTCAATTGTTTTATCCAGAGTCTGGGGAGAGGATGTGTAAGATCAAAGTAAAAAACATTGCCTTGAAGTCGTGCTTTCCTTGAAGATTTCCCTCACTTGCAGCTGAAGTTACTCCCTTGCTAGACCTGTGAGGAATCTTAGAAATGGGGAGTGACATTTGCCTTTCCAATACTGAGAATATGGGGAGTGACATTTGCCTTTGCAGTATTGAGAATATTGAGCCTGCTAAAACATGCAGGTGCTCTTGGGGCCAGGGCATAGGGAGAACTGTACTCTCCTCACCCACGGTCACTGGCAGAAGAAACCTGATGGGCCTCTCCCATCCCAGCATTTCTGGTGTGCTGGCCCTGGGGACCCTGGCCGCCAGAGTACCCCTGTGCCACCTCCCTCAGCCACTCTCTGGCCACGCGGGGATGGGGAGCAGTGAGGTCATGGACAGCTTTCATCTGCTGTCCCCTATGGTGTGATCTGCTGTCACTGCTCCAGGACTGGTTTTGAAAAGAGTGACATGTTTCATGAAAAGGGCAGCAGATTTGGGCATTTGCTTTACTTACTTAGACATGGCAAAGATAATTAGAAATCAAAACTTTGCAATTAATCTCTGAGGAAGTTAAAAATCTGGTACGCTGTTAGATTTTGCAAGAGATGAATGTACAAAAAACGAACAATTCCTTTCTATAGAATATTTTTAGCAAGCACTAGGTATCATGCACATGTGACTGTTTTCTTACTTTGTTCAGTAACTAATCTGTTTTGGAGACAGCATGTATAGTGTGGCTTCCAAGTGCCTCAGCCCATTAATGAGATTTATTTTTTGCAAAACTTGGCTGCAAAAGATTAAAACACTAATGACTGTGATTTTCATGTTTCTTTTTTGAAGTTTGTATTTGATACTGCACCTTGACACCAAAGCATAAATTGTCAGTGTTATGAATTAATAAATATTTCACATATTTGTATGAGATCTGTGAGTTAACAGTATTGCAATAGATTTACTTGTGAGAATATGTTTTTTAATTACACTAAGCCAGTGTTTCATGATAGAATGATGAGGAGAGAGCATTTTCACGAGTCCTACCACAGTTAGGAGTCTTTGTTCTACATTGTTGTGAGAAAAATGACATTATTTTTTTCTCTCTTAGATAACACATACACAGAAAATAGTTTCATAATAATACCATACCAAGTCAATGAAAAACAGTTGTGATATGTTACCAATTATTTATGAAGGGAATCTTGGAGAAATGCTCTGAATATAATACTTTTCTGCTTTTCTATACTACCGATATTTTGTTAAATAACACAATTATCTTGGATTGAAGATAAAAATCTCCTTTTCTTCCACACAAACATGCACACAGGTAGATTCCCTTTTCAATGGATAATTGAAGGCTTTTTAATCTAGCAAACAGCACAAAATAAGTCAACGTATGTTCTGCTGCTTAAGGATACCAATTAAACTCAGACACCAGAGTGAAAAGAGCAGGCGTATTTTACTAGTGATAACAGTGTAATACAGAAAACATGCAGTAAGAAAAAGCAGAATAGTGCACTTAAAGCAGCAAACAGCAAAAAACAGGGTAATGCATTAAATCATTACTACACGAGAGAGAATGGAGATTAAGAAAAATACATCACCACTTGCATACGTTACCACCATCCAGACCCGCAGTGTCTGGGCAGCCCCGGTTACAGCGAGGGTTTGGGGGGCCTGTCCCGGCAAGGGGGAAATCCTACGCGGTGCGTCCACCCATAGGTGAGGCGTCCAAAGTCGCTGCAAACGGGCCCAGCCTTATATCCCAGAGATCGACAGGCCAGAATAGCCGGCACCTTTGTTCTGAGCGGAAGATTTCTGGTTTCATTCTCCTGTTGGATTCCACCCACAGCCTGGCCAGGGCTCAGGGGAAAACCAAGGGAGTTTCTAACAAGGCCAGGTACTTGGGTTCTCAGCCTTGGACAAGGCTAAACAAGGGAAGCTGGATACATTCTCTCCTCACTCCTGATTATATTTTGTCTAAGCTGCATCTTTCACTAGCGAGTTTACACACTTTGTTAATGATTACACACTAAGCAGCTTGGGCTTGGGGCCTGTTGTTCAGGTTTCAGTACTTCAATGCTTTAGCACTTTTTACATCAGCATGAGTGCATTGTTATAACTTAGTACAATACCTACTAGCACAATGGTTTTCAGTTATAAAATATACAGGATTCATCTATAGGTCAACTCTGGCTTGGGCCAGTTGCCCAAGCCTTAGCACTTCAATGTCTGGAAGCTGTGGCTCATGAAATTCAAACTTTAAATAAGTATTTTTAGCACTTTTAAAGAACAAAGGTACCGGTGCAGTTTCCTCAGAGAAGTGCTAGATTTTCCACTGAAGGTATATTCCTGATACAAAGAAATGTAATTAAAAGTGTTGGACTTTATGTAAGAATTATGGAAGAACTGGAGAGATTCTCTGTTATTACAGCGTTTTGCCTATGGTTATGCAAAGAGAGCAGGTGACAAATTACTGTGGCTACTTTTGCATTCAAATCTATTAATTTATTCTGAGTACTCAAAACATTACGAAATCCTTGTGTTCTTTGGTTCTGCTCTGCATTCTTTTGTTTGATCTCTAAAGTTGTTATTTGGGCTTTTTGAATTTTCCAGGATGCAGTGGACTATATAGTATCCCCAGCAGAGCAATAGTCAGCCTGGGGAATATCGTAATGCAGCTGTTCTTCAGTAGTCAGTGGGTCTTGTCTTTGGTTTACTATTTAAGGCTCCTGTTTTATATTCCATAGAAATAGATGTACTCAGAGTTGAAGAACAGTTAGCTGTTTTTCTTCAAAGCAGTCTAAATGCCATTCTCTAGTGTGATCCGTGGTGGTCTGAATGTCCCTGACTTGTAGCATTGGGAGTGCCCAAGCGCAAGCAGCAAGGCGAGAGAGCTGGTGGTGGCTGCTTTGAGGTTGGAAGTGACTAATGGTGTATGTGAGATGGTAAATATCATGTATGCCATGTATTCCCAGAAATGGACAATTTTATCAAGTACATTATAACAAGGAAGAATATGAGTCACTAATAAATAACCCCAAAATATAAGCAAGTAGTAAAGAATGCAGTAATAGCTTAACATTGATAAACTGGCATAACACAACTATAGCATTTGTTGTTTTCATTAGATATTGAATTTGATTAGTCTTGTTGATTGCAGAGAATCACTGGTTGCTCTTGAAAAGGTGAAGGATTCTTAACTATTGGCTTGTTGAGAGATAAAGTACACAGGCACAGGTACAAAAACTAAGGTTGAATGCTCTGCATTCGAATTTTTCTCTACTATAAATAATTGCCCTTCCCTAGGACAGTTGCTGTCTCCAGGCCTGAATTACACCTGGGTTCTGCTGCCTCTGCTGAGGATGGGGGAAGGTTGTACTGCCTGGTTTGTCCTGGTCCCAGACTGTGTCCCTCCATGTTGCCTACAGTATTTCTCCGCTGCCTCCTGCACTTCTGTGCTGGCTGCCCTCATGTTCCTCCCCTGAGCTCCCGCACAGGCTGTTAGAGGGACATGGAGATACCAGTCACAGCTGGTGTCAGTGGCAGCCGAGCTGTCTGGCAAAAATGCATGTGGGACTTTTGGGCACACACCTAGGAGTCTCACATTTTCTAAGGAAATTCTAAGGAAATTTCTAAGGAATTTCTAAGGAAAAATATCTCAGTGGGGGGGGGGAGAAAGAACTTTTTTTTCTATCAGAAAACTTTAAAGAGACACTTATCAGTGAGGTGGAAAAAAACCTCTAAAACCCCCAAATTTGTAATAATTTCTAATAAATGGTCTATTAGAATAGTCTATTCATTCTCTATTTTTTCCCAAAGACTTCTTACATGTTTTAAGAAATTTCAATAGATATTTCAAGGTCTTGGCTATGTGTGATTCCTTTTTATGCCATTATAGTCCTTCCTTGTATTCTTTTATAGAATATAGATCACCAATAGATCACTGTATCGTCAGTGCCTGGGATTTCATGTGTGTGGAAATGTCAGATTCATAAAATTCCATGCTAAATCTGGATTCATAAATCAATCACAAAGGAGTTTCATTAAGCTCACAGTGTTAAAGGAAGGCAAAAGCTTTAGAGGATCTATAAATAATGTAAAACTAATTGGAAAATATTTGTGTGAAAGGCGATTAAAAGTCACCCATATTTCTTCCTAATAGTCCAAACAGATTTGTAGACAGCTGAGAAGTCCATATTTTTTTTTTTTTTAAACCTCATCTAGAAAGCATCTAGTTGTTTGCAAGCAGGCCTCTTCACTTGCCAGAGTAGCCTGGGATACTTATTGGCAGGACTGAAAGAGGAGTTCAGGAAGAAAGTAGTGTGGTGTTATCTAGATGGCCATGGCTGCTGAAGTAAAAATATTTCATTCTCCATTTGTACCACCTGCAGAGCAAAGGAAGCTTCAGAGCTATATACAGCTCTGTGTAACTCCCCAGCACTGAGACATGGAAAATCATGATCAGAGACCTGTGTGTGCTTGAGAATCTGCCAACCTGCGTGAGCTGTAGCCTATCCTCTGGGAACATCCCAGATGACCGTTTTCTATTTCCCAGTTTCTGTTGTGTCTGTGGGAGCTGTGGGACCTTGCTGGTGCTGGTTTCTGTGTGAGCTTGTGGGGCTGCGCATGAGGTGTAGTTGATTTGTGGTACCAGGTGTTTAAGATGCTTTTCTCAGCTTTACTGGGGGTTTTCCCCTACCTAATATCATTAAGGTATTTGGATGAGTAACAATACCTTCTTGTAAGCTGTATCCTAGGCAAAGCTGACTCAGGGGCCACACTAGATCTTAAAAATTCTTCCCATGCTGATCCAGTGAAGACTGCTCAGGAGCTGGTGCCCTCAGGATGGAGAGGGCATTATTGGAGAGAATGAGCACAAATATGCCCCGTGCCTGCAGTGCCTAGTTGGCTGCTCTCCATGTCACTTCCATCCTGCTCTGGGTGAGCCTCTGAATTTGGCCCTGTAAAGGTCTCTTTCTATACAACATATTTAACTTAGAACAATGGATTATGATAATTTTTGCAGCTGTTGATATATGGGTAAAGACTGAAAGTGTAAATTTGTAGTTAAAATGATGCAACTTTTTCACACTTCAGGATGTACCAGATGCCCCAGTCCTGCCCTAGGAAGAGACAGGCTCACTGACCTGATGGTCTGGGTTTCTTACATCTGAGTTATATGGCTCAGTTTTATTCCATCTGGGGGGTTAGGTTTGATTCAGATTGTTGTCTTGGCCACGTCATCTACCTTCAGTTACACGAAAATAAGCAGGCCTGAGAAATTTTCTCCTGCTATTATTATTCTATATTTTAAGGCATTCCACTGTGAGCAGCTCTGAATGTAGCAGTGACCTCTTTACTGTTTTCAGAAGGAAAGATCTCTCAAGCCATAGTTTTGTTTTGTTTGGTTTTGTTTTTTTTTTTAAATAAAAGCACGGAGCTGAAATGAAATACCCTAAGCACAGCCAGTGTCTCCTGTGCACCTTTGCACCATTTTCCATTTTGAGCACAAAATAAAAAGTGTGTCTTGGCTGTGTATAATTAATGTCATGGAACTGTGATCCTGGCATGACATGAGCTGTATCACTGAGAGCAGAAGGTAAGAAGAAATCATGATTGCTCAGCAATTTACACGGAAGGATGAAGGGGAAAGGCATTTTAAATTAATGGTTCTAAGGCCTTGATGTTGCCCTGCCACATTTCATAAATCTTTTCTGAGCAATATCTCCTGTGAAAGGGACTTCACAGCTGCTTAGGGAATACCAAACAGGTACCTCTTTCAGGAGGAAACTGTTTTTACATTTTATTTCAAAATGCATCCCATGGAAGGAAGTAGCATTTCAGCTTATAGAGTAGCACTAAATGTCTACTGACTGCAAAGAAGAGTCCTTCTTCTTAAAGCCATTTATCATCGAAACAGCACCTGTCCCCTTTGATAAAAGGTTGATCTCTCCTCACCGTGCTTGTGTGCCACAGAGGAGGGCTGTCTCAAGGCTGGTCCCACTCCAGCAAGGTAGAAATGCCCCTCGCCACCTCACAGCCCAGCGGCTCAGACCCCAGCACTCCATGACCCTCAGTGTATGCGTGGATCTATCTGCCTTTGCAGATTGCTCTGCAGCTCTGTGTGCCCTGTAAAATTAGTGACTGCATGCAAGCGCCGCAGCACGTTTAAACCTTTATTTAAAACAACTGAGGAGCAGGTTTGGGAACATAGCAGAGGTGGGAAATCTCAATGCATGTGGTATTCACAGTGATCTTTGTATTCGGATCACTTGTATTTTTAGTGATCCAGCAGCAGCACTGTTTGACAGTGGGCAGTGCTTCTTCTCAACATTCACCCCCTCACAAGCCTTTCTGCATCTTTTGGCAGAGCTGGAAGCACACATCTTGCAGCAGCTGTCATAGGTAGCAGTAACCCCACAGGTTATATATGTCCCTCTCAAAGACTAAAGTGATGGAGCAGATCAGTCTTCATGTGAACTGATTGCATTAATTGGCATTTATAACACAGTAGTTAGTTAGTACATAGTGAGAGAAGGATAGATGACCTGCCATAATGTATTCAGTTGCTGTTTATGTTCCTTATAGTACTGCTTCCAATGCACAAAAAGCTTTTACCTCACATTGCCTGCTCTTGGGTACTAAAAACACTTGAGCGATAGCACAAGTGACTCCCTTATGACAGTTATTTCCCAAAAATAATTCCTTATGCCTCCCTCATGACTGTCATTTGCTACAAAATCATTTCTACTATGATCCGTACAGAGCCACTAATGCATTTTGTGACTAAAAGCAACCACTGCTTAGCACTGGAATCCTAAAAAGATTGCAGAGGGAAAACAAACAGGAAAAAAATTGCACCATATGTCCACAGGCAAAGACACGGGGAAGGGATTGGAAGCAGAGGGCAAACCTTCCCCTATGCTGGCAGGGCTGGCAGCAGCTGTGCAGAAGTCTACAGTGCAAGCACCCAGTGCCTGTGTGCCTGATGGTCATGTTCAGCCACAGCAGGCACAGCTCCTCACAGTTGTATGCAGGAGGAGCAGGGTGATGCCCAGGGAGGAGAGGGAGGGGGGTGCTGAGAGGTTTGGTTAGCACCGTCCCAGTAAGCCTGGGTGGAAATAGCACATAATTATCCTTGTGAAGCACACGTGGGAGAGCACAGCCCCACATGCCTGTCAATGCTGCCTCCAGCCATGCCCGGAAGCTTCATTTCACCTTTACACCCTGCAGTCTGGGCGACTGGTGCAGCCACCACACTGGCGTTGTCCCAGCCAGCACTTCTGTTCTGTAGAAGTGTCATGGTAAGCTGAGCTTCTCATTTTTTAATGATGGACAACATTTTCTAGAGCATACAGAGAATGTGCTGAATGAATCCAGCCTTTACATGGGCACAGACACAGGGATCATTCAGGAAACTGCCAATTAAGCAAAACACTGGAAAAAAAACCAACCTTCTGTTTGTTTCACACAATCCTAGAGTTTATCATGTCATGGGACAGTATCATACCATAGAGACAGAAGTCTAGTCTGCTAAACTTATGACACTCTTTCCATCCCAGAGAACTTAAAAATAATGACTTGGGAGGAAAAATGCAAAGAATGGGGCTTTAGACAAAAAAAAAGAAAAGGGACATGTTGACAGCCCATAAAAACAGTTACAGAAAAATTTTGCATAATCAGGGCAAGGAATAATGTGGTGCCCACGTTAATGGTGGATAGACAAGAACTATTGCCCTAAAACTGCACTATGGGATTAAAGAACAGGAAGACCCTTATAATGGTAAAGATATGGCAAGATTGGTAAATGGGGAAGTTGTGGGGGGTCTCCATCACTGTCAGTCTTTAGTAACATGTTATCAGGCTGGACTGGACAGATATGTGTGGTTGATTCTGCCTTCAGATGGAGGACAGGCCATACAGCCTCTTTAAGTCCCTTCCAACTATAGCACTCCAAATGTGTTTGCAGGGACAATGGAAAAATTATTAATTCACTTTATTTAATTGCAGATAAATAAAGTATTTGTTGAATAGTGGCCAATTTGCTCAGTGAATGTTTAATGCTTTATATTTGATTGAATCTACATATTATTTAATACTCCCCCATTTCTGTTCTTGTCAGACAGCTTTCAGCACTGGCTAGCAATCTTTCTGCATTTTGGCGGAGTGGATAATAACAGTTTTAAGTAGAGTGATCTGTTACTTGGATAATATACTCATTATGGGTGGAAATTAGGAAGCTTATTTGAGAAATGTGAAGTGCATTAAAATAAAATGAACTCCCAAATGAGATTTGGGCTACATGTAAAAAACCTCGTTCTTAGAAAAGTCAGAATTTACAAAGATGTAGGGACTATTAAAGTTTGGAATGAGAAGCGTGACTTTTACAAACGTGATATCAGCAGAGCTAATTTCAGATGACTGATTGGGAAGGCACTTATGCCTTCAGAAAAAAAAATGCAAAAAACCTAATGCAGGGAATTCCAGGGAACGTTTATTTTTTGCTTAAGTGCAAGGGACGTTTTGAACCTATGTTGTCTCTAGTAATAACTTCAATGACAGGAGCTAAAAATAAGCACTATGCAAACACAATGGAATTCACTGGTATGAGGTGTTTTACTGCAGCATGGTCTTTATAAATCGGCATTCTGATCTGCTACCAAAATAACTCTCCTCTGTGGTTAGAAGTGCTGTTCCATAATGTAAAAGTCAAATAGGTCCTTGAGAGGGACTTTTTACAAGAGCATGTAGTGATAGGGCAAGGAGTAATAGCTTTAAACTGAAAGAGGGTAGGTTTAGATTAGCTATAAGGAAGAAATTCTTTCCTGTGAGGGTGGTGAGACACTGGCACAGGTTGCCAGAGAAGCTGTGGCTGCCCCCTCCCTGGCAGTCTTCAAGGCCAGGTTGGACGGGGCTTTGAGCAACCGGGTCTAGTGGGAGGTGTCCCTGCCCATGGCAGGGGGGGTGGAACTAGACGATCTTTAAGCTTCCTTCCAACCCACAACATTCTGTGATTCTATGATGCAGGGGACCAGTCACTACCTCTTCCTGAACCTTAACGAAAATGGTCTTAGCAGTAAAAGTCTACAAGACTATATCAAGACTTTAAGGTCCTGCATTGAATATGTATGTCCATCAGAACAGAGTTAAGATTTTAAAATATCCCTTTTTTTGAAGGATTAAAATTGAACATGATTTGGGGATAGTAAAAACGTTGAGCAAGAAACATCTTGTGGGAAATACTGTCCAAAATCATAAGCATCTAGCTGAGAAAAGGTGAATGTGCCAAGACTATCATGCAATCATGGTTTTTAACTTGTGACAGAATTTTTGCAAAGGGAAATTTTTAACAGAATCACAATGAAGCTGCTGAAGGGGCAACATGGAAATTACTCCAGAAGTTGCTTTTGAAGGAGTGTACAGACTTGGCCACTCAAGTTCCAGCGCCTCCCTCCCCATTTAGCACTGGTTTTGTTGTTCTGTGTTAACCCTTCTGAAGCCTGAGTCAGCTGGTGCTTTGCATGAGCCTGGTGCTTCAGTTGTGTTGGCTGTATCTGGTTACAGGGGTGTTTCTGATTGTGTAAGTCTAATGAGCAGGGCTTGCAAAGCCATTTGACCGCAGTCTGAAAAGGGGCCCGACTGCACATTTAGCTCACTTTGGAGATGATCTCCAAAACCCCATCAGGATGTACAGCAACTGGCCTGGTACAGAGGTGAGGGCAAACATTCCTCATAGGTACTGGAATGAAATGGAGGCAGTTGTTTTAAGAAGTGTAACCTCCGGGGGACACAGTAGCACTTTGAGGAATTTTATTTACCACCTGTGATTTCAAGAAGCTATTTTATTTATTGATGAACTCCAGCTCCCGTGGGAAAGATAAAATGGATCTTAAAAATTTACTATAAAACATACCTTTATGGGAACATGGAATCTGACACATGCACCTTATTAGTAATTAGGAGATCCAGGTTGAGTCCTTAGATCTGTCACCACGTTATCTAAGAACCTGGTAATGGTTGATTTTTAAAAGGTTTTGTTTTACCTTCTGTAAAACAGAGACAATAATGTTCCTGTCCTCTCAGCTGGCTTTCTTTACTGCCTCTACAGGAGTATGTTCTTAACTAATTACTAGTACCAGAAGAATAGGAGCTCTCAGCACTCACAGTGATAAAATAATTTATAAAAATAATAGATCTGATGCTTCCTAACTTGCATAAAGTGGGTTAGTATAGTCTAACATGAAAAATAATAATGCTGAAAGGCAAGTCTGCAAAAAGAGCTGGCTGCATAATTCATACTTAAATTGAATCTGATAAATTTTACTCCTTTTCTCCATTGACAGAAAGCCTATATACAGTTGACTATTTCTGCAGATGTGTTCTGTTATTCTGTGATTCATGTGCTCTACAGATCTCTTTTGGAGTATTGTCTGTATCGTTTATCTGTGACTGGTTGCGTAAGGCACACAGTGTTTTTTTCTGTTTCCTGATGGTGCAGTGCTAATGCTGACAACCAGGAGTCTTATACTAATGTTTATGGAAAACAAACATAAAATTCACCTTCTATAAATATTTGAGCATAAAAACTTAGTACTTGCTTTACATGAATATTGATAATAGGAAAATACAGTTATGAGTTTTCTAAATGTTCATGGAAAGTTAAACAAAGTCGAAGGGAGACTGAAAATTCATGCTGGTTTCTCCTGGTTTCAGAGCTCTGACACAATTTTCAGCCATGCAGTTGTCAACAGGATCCTTTTCTTCTTTCCTTACCCTAATTTATGTCTTGTATGTGAATCCTGACATGGGTTTACAAATGAAGAACTCCACCTATTAGCACTGGTGGTGTAAGGTGTGTGCTAAGGATACCCAGAGCAGTTTAGATCCTGAGCTTATTTTAAGGAACCACATGAGGTCCCTGATGGCAGCCTTGCTGGCATGTATTCTCGCAACATGAGCCTGCTGTCGTGTCAGCTAGGAGGACACAACCCCATAACCTTATTCATTTAAGATAATCACTCAAATACCTGAGTGAGTCACTGGAAAGCACATTGTGTCCGAGTTCACTGTCTGTCACAGTGCCAGGAAGCCCAGTTAAGCTGGTTTTAAAATGCCACCATGGAACCAGATTTTTCTAAGTCCCCAAACAGCAAAGCAATTTCAGGAATACAGCAAGATAAACAAGGAGAAAAATATAAAAGCAAAACAGTAAGTGCAGGCTGCTTATTCTCTTGAAACATCAAGTGTTAATCACAGACTGCAGCAGGGAAAGGGGAACATGGGAAAAATACCGAGTAGTGACATTTTGTAATTGCAAATAGTACGGTGAGTACCAATAACCTTCATCATACTCAGAAACCTTAGAAACACTGTCTGTGAGTGATGCTTGAGAAAACAAGAAAAAGCTGTCTTCTTGTCAAAGAGAGTTCTTCTCCCTCTTGGTACTTAGCTTCTGCATGAATAGGCTGATGGTGGAGTAAGATGCCTTTTGTGATTCTATTTTTTGCTCCTGTGTTGCTGGTATCACGGACCAACGTGGTCCATCTGGCAGCTTATAGGCTGAAGCTCACATGCAGGGCTCTTTCTGCAAGTCTTCCTTTCCATCAGTGTAGCCCGGGACCAGCACATCAGCTGCTCTAACAATTCTCCCTGCCGCTTGTGCCCTCACCCACAGACGGTGCTTAGAGCCTGAACTGGTGCCTCTGTGGCTGTGTGTGTGTGTGCGTGCATGTGCAGAGGACAGAGAAGTTTGAAGCACCCATGTCCACCTGGCATCACAAGGGAGCTGCCTCCCCTGCACGGGTCTGGCCTGCCTGGCCCCCAAAATTGGGGTTCAGTCCCTATAAATACCAAAGTTAGAGCTCATTTGTTCACATGCAGCATTTCCCCATAGAGACTTCTCTTAAGGAGGAAAAAAAAAGTTGAATTTAGGCACTTTAAAATAAAATTAAGCTGGTGGATTTTTTTCTGACCTGTGTTATTGGGTCAGTGGGTTTTTTTGAGAGGTTGTTTGTGAAAATAGAAGGTGGAGAAGCTGACATTTCAAAGATGTCTTTCATACACAGAAGAAATAGAGTGTAAATACATTTTGGTTTCATGAATTTGTATGTTTGTACTGAGATATCTTTCTGATTGAAATACAAGGACTACAGCTATATGGACCCTATGCTGAAATTCAAGATACACTTTTTGCTGGTGAAGAGCACGTGCTTTTTCCTGGCAAAAAAAAATTCTGCTCTTATGTTCTTGTGCAAAAGCAGCATGTATTTAAATTAGCGATCTATTTTTATGCAGTAATTCCCTGTTAATAATGGCAGGGTTACCAGCTATCTCTTCTCTAGTTATGGAAATTCTTCCACATTCAATCCAGGAGCTTTCCTATTTGATATTAATACATCAATCTAATTATAAGAGCCTTATATAAATGGGCAAAACAAATGGATATCTTTCTGCTCTGTCTCACAATCACAAGAACATTTATTTTCAGTTCACATATCTTTGCATTGCAGGTCATATATCTCATAAACTTTCAAAATAAAGCCAGCTTATGACTAATTACATTTGCCCTCTGCAGTGCCATCAAATTCATTTTCTACTATGACACTGTTACAAATATTCTATTTCGTTGCTAGCACTGAACATCCTTATGAAGTCTTTGTCAACTTGTTATTACAGTAACGTGTGGCTTATAACAAGATGTGTTTTATATTCATTTTAACATGTTTAAATATCAAGTTGCCTTTACTTTACCCTATGTAATAAATCACTGAATGTGCAAGAGAATGTTAATGCAATAGGGAAAAAAAACAATTTCAGGTTTCAGCTAATAGCCTTAATAGCTGGGCAAATCTCATCAAAGTTTTCTGTTTGAGGCTAATTTGACAGCAGGCCTAACATCAAGCAACAGTTACTGGCTTTAAAGTGGTTCTTGTCTTTATCTCCTGTTTTAAGACACTTCAAATGAAAATTAGGAGAAGGGAGAGGAAACGTTATGGTTAACATTAAACTCCTGAGTATGTGAGTTAAGTTCATTTTACTGCTCAGCTTGAGAAGTCAGTGAAATGCAAGGCCTAGGACTTGACCTCTTTGTGTTGTATTTTGTAATTACAGTTTATGGGAATTCACATGATTGTTTAGAGCAAGGATGCTGTTGGATGTCTATATAAGTTTCTTCTCAATTGTTCTAACATCTTTTGCTGAACCCATAGCTGCCAGCTCATGTGTTCCTAGTTGGGGACTCGAAGCAAGGAGCTTGTCTAAAGCGAGATACAGTGTGAGATACAAAGCGAGACACCTCTGGCTCCATCAGGAAGCTTGCTAGTAGTTGATACTTCATCCTGATGAGCATGGTCACCTGGTGGGCTGCAGTCCATGGATGAAAAGACTAATTCAGAAATGAACAGGATGAGTGTATAAGAGGTATTGATTTTATCCTAAGACCTGTGTCTCTTCAGACCAAGTCAGGTGGAGGTCTCAGGTCCTAGTTCTAGGTGTCCTCACTTTAATGGCTTTCCAACTTAGCATTAATTTTCTGCTAAAATGGGTTTTGGAAGCTGAATAATGCATAAACAGAAACATACACAGAGCTATTTCAGGATCCCCAAACTGGCATGCCTTCACTCAAATGATAAGCATCTAGCTGTGTCTGTGAAGCTAGGCACATCAAAATGTCCTTGCGCTGTCGTAAATTCTTAACTTCAAACTAAAAGCATTCAAATATTTTATTCAAAAATTCAAAGGACTGGCCTCAGTTTATTGACTACTTGTGTGCTGTATCATATCACTTGCCATATTCTGTGTAGGCAGCAAATGCATCCACTTGGTGAAATTTCCAAAGAATGTGTAGCAGCAGATTAGAACTTTCCTTGAATCCCAATATTTGGATGAATAGTCCATACTGTTCCTAGAACATATGCATTTTCTGGCACCAATGAAGAATGTGATGTTCTCGCAATAAATTTAACTTGACACATACGAAGTATTGAAATCTATTATTTCTGGACAACGTCATGGCACATTTTTTGACTTGAAGTGTTCTGTAACTGATGTGATGAACCACTGACGTTTTTTGGGAAATTTTACAAAGCATTCCATTTTTACTATCATAACCTTATTTGCCATCAGAATAGCCTTACAGTCTAAGTAAATCCAGACTATAGAGCTGGAGGGATACAAATGAGAAAAGAGAATGTGCTGATCCTGAAAGCACAGAGAGAAATAGCATGCCAAGTAGAAGAAACAATATGAAAATGAGAATAATACAAGGCACAGATCAAAGCTGACCTGGAACCGACAATATTCTGGTGACAAGCATAATAGTGTCTCTATTGCTCTTGGTAAGTATTTACTGCAGCAGGAAAGCGTTATTTACAATTCCCATAGGAAAAGGATAGCATAAGGTACCACTTCAAGAAATTTCTTTGTCCGGTTTCTCTGTCATGGGTTAAGCAGCAGATCACACTGGATGATGAACACAACACCTTTCTGGCCTTGAAATCTGAAAAAGGTCAAGAAAATGTAGTTAAAAAAATAAAATTGAAGAAGTATGTGTGGAATGGTATTACTACACAGCTTTAGTGATTGCTATCCAGTTCCACACATATTTCTTTAATTTAATTTTTAATGGGCTCCATTTCACCTGCATAACTGTCCCTCTAGGAGCATGAATCCAACATTTAAATAATTAAAATTCTCACCACTTAACCTTACAAGTGCCTAAAATGTGTAGTGGTCTATAACCTGGTCCATCTACAGGAGTAGTACTGCCCTGAAAGCAGTTAGATTCATGTGGAAGTTGCATTGCCTCTGAACTAAACGTGCTCTAGGAGTTTTAGAGTTAGCTTTGTCAGTCCTGTTTCAAGGATTTCTGCACCATCTCTGCCACAGGTACTCACAAAATAAGATTTATGTGATTTGGCCCTGCAGGTGTGTGTGACTAAAACAGAAAAAGTTTAGAAGTGAGTGAGAATAGGTACTTCCTACTTTTTTCTTTCAGCTATTGCTGTTCTTGTGCTTGTTTATTATCAGTATTCATGATGTACATCATCAAGGCCCATTTGTGAACTCTCAGCTTTAATTCTTACATCAAGTTTTCAAAAGAAGAATTTGAGCAATGGAAACATAAAAAATATTACACCAGCAAAACATGCTTTTTCCATTCAGCACAACTCACTGAGAAGTATTTAAAATATGTTTATATATTTACATATTTTCTGGGTTTGGATAAACAGAGAAATCTGGTGCATATTTACAATAAGTTTGAAAGTTCAGTAATTATCACCAGAAGTCATCATTAAGCCTCCAGATAAACAATGAAATGTCACTTGGTTTGACAATGCAATAGAAATAACTTCTACTAATTATTCCTGTGATGAATTTGGCTCATTATCTTTTACTAGAGGAAAAGGAAACTGAAAAATCAATATTTCAGTTCACTTTTTTTTTTTTTTCATCACCTGAGAATGCTAGTTATATGTTTTGCACAGTAATAAAGGGAACCAGAGGGCAGTCAAGGAGACCAGAAAATATTAAACTTAGAACCAATAGTGATTAACAATAGATGCAGCTGTTACCAGAATGCAAACAACTGTTGATTCAGAGGAAAGTTTGGTCCTTTACAGTCTCTCTTTAGAGACTCAGTTTTTTCTTTTTCCTTAAAACAATCATATAGATGGCTCTTTTGGACAAATTATCTAGATTAATCTATGTGGATTCAGCATCACTTCTTTCTTCCTTTGCTCGTATAATGTCTAATCACAACACTTGTTTCTTCCCATTTTTGCTTATTAAGGTGTTGTTTGGTACTCCTTTAGTTTTGCATTAATTTTGCCTTTTTAGTATCTTCACTCAGTCCCACCAGTGATGATGTGAGATCTTTCCTTTGCTGTCTGAACACAGCTAGAAAAGCCAGTGAACAGTCGAGCCTTTTAAAACACATTTTAAGCTGGAGAATTGCTTTGGTTGGGAGCATTGGTCAGCCAGGTTCTCAACTTATACTGCAATTCAATTAACTATGATGCCAAAGAAGATGTCAGGATTGTGGTGCGTCAGGATCAAGTCACCAGCTGGTTTGCAATCTTTAGGGGATATATAAGGCTCAGTCAAAACATGTACTCAATCTAGGATGCATTGCATGCTAGTCACATTAATGAAAAAAAGAATCAGTGTTGTTGAAGAACTAGAACTGATCAGAAACTTTCTGACTGAGTTTTTTGCCCTCTAAAGATCCTGATCTGTCAGGGAGAAATGTTCCTATGGTGTGTAGCACCTGGGGGAAGCCTAGCTTGTTCTCCAACTAGGTACCTATCTTGGCATGTATCCTGGTGCTGCCTACCTTCAAGCACCCCAGGCTCTGAAACTTTGACAAAGAGAACCCCAGGGTTGATTAGAGAAAGTCAAAGAATAGGATTGATCTTAAGCTATTTTGATTGTCTAAAGAAAGATGACCACATCTAGGTTATGTATATCACTCTTTGTAGTCATTGCAGAAACTGGGTAAACCAGAGACGTATTTCATCTGTTCTTTTTTAAGGTACTTTTCTTCAGCTGAAAGGGATCATCCTTTGGGAATGCCTGCTTCCTTCTGTTGTTCAGAAATCCTAAATTACATTTCAGTGTAAACCTTTTAGACAGGAAAGCTAGGACAGAAGAGTCCTTCCCAAAATAACATGTAAACTCATATATATATATATTTATAGTTAAAATTATAGTTGTGAATATGTATGTATATATAAACATACATAGAGATATATATAGATTAATTTCAACTGTGCAAGAAATTTTACTTACTGATTTTCCTTTTTTTTTTTTTTAATGATATAGTTCTGAAATCTGGGAATTTCTTGAGAATGGCAGTTCCAGTTTTCACAGATTTCTGTGTATAACAAATATCTTGCTTTGTCTTTTCTGTAGAGGATGAAATATGAAGTCTGCTAACCACAGATGTGAATGACATAGCATTCTAACAGAGTTTCAGATAAAATAGAACATGAAAATCAGAGTATTCCTGCAGTTCTGATGATAGAAAAACAAAAATATTTTTTTCAATGTTGGAAAATAATATTTTCAGGAGTCACACCTAGCTGGGTATATCCAAATGCTTTTCATCAAAAGAGTGCACACACATCAAATAAAATGATCTAAATGCAAGACGTATTTTTTTTAGTCTCTCAATATGGCTATCATATTATGAAAAGAGAGATACACTAATTTACCATTGCTCATTGCGCTGTTTAAGCGTGGCAATGAGTAATTGGCCAATAGGTTCTGAAACAGATGTAAAGTGTCAGTGCAATGTTTCCAGTGGGGTTATTATAAAACACTTGCTTTCTTAGTTTCCAATATAGAGGGCTTTGGGCCATATAACTCATCAAAGAAATTGCTAACTAAATGAAATCCTTATTCTATATAGAAATAAAAATCTATTTATGATATTTAGGAGACCTTTTTACTGTACTATCTGAGCACCTCACAACCCTTTACAGTAGCTTCACTTATATAGAAGTAGGAAATGGAGACTCCCTGAGTCACGAACTCTGACAGAGTGGTGTCAGGCACTCAAGCCTACCCACCTTCAGGCTAATGGTCTAACTGCAAGCTCCTTTGTCTTTCTCCCAGCGAAATAAGTATAGCTGCATGCAACCTAAAATTGTAAAGGAGCTTGATATAGAAAACTGTAGGAGAAATAAAAGAATCATTAAATTCAAAAATTGAGGTTATGTCTGGTCTGAACATCTTTATGACAGCAGAGAAAATAACTAGCTGCAAGCGGCTAAAGGACATTCTGCAATTTCAGATATGTATGCTGCTCCAGTTCCCCTTTCCAAGGTTGTTTACTATTATGGCACCATGACTTGTGATATCAAGTTATCTCATATAATGCTACTGACATTTCAGTGTATGTCAGATATGTTTTAGTGCTGCATGAAAACATGAGATTTTTAAAGAATGTATGTCTCAATGTATTCCATTGCATTTCAAATATCCAGCAAGAGCAGCATTGGAAATGTGTCTTTGATACCTCTTAAGAAACAGAAGGCTGAATTCCATGGTTACACCCTGGCATCTGCAGAGTTTTCTCTCAAGTTCTGAGCAAAACTGGAAACAGAACATTTTAAAGCATTTCTCCATAATTGGACTATTGTAAGGGTTTGATCTCGTTACTGGAGCATACAGAATCTTTAACATCTGTGACTGACTTTGAATGCAGTTTCTGTCTGTTTCTATGATTACGAACATGGTGAAAAATATGGCTGGATAGGAAAAAAGCGTGTATATGGCTAATGTTTGACACTTTTGTTGAGCGCCTGTTTACCCAATTACAATTTATGCAACATGTAACAATAGAATGTGTATGAATGGCCTGTAAGTCAATCTGAACTTCTTTAGGTTGTGGTGATCAGGTAAATTAAATTGTATTTTAAGTTACTCTCCCAGAATCTCTGAAGTAAACATCTGAGTAAAGATGGTGATTTTGGTTTACCTCAAAACTGCTATCTAAAAAGGAGAAAAAAAATGTTGTCTTTTGTTGTAACGTTGATGGAAATTCTTACTTTGTTTTCAGTTATCTGAATCACATCCACTAGCAGGAAAATGTGCAGAATGCAAAATAGTATTAGATTCCCAAAGAGCATGTGGTACATATTTTATTTCAGAACATCAGTTACACTACTGAAGTAGGATACTGAAGTTGCCAGTTTACCAGATAATTATGCATAATTCAAAATTTCTGGAGACTTGAGTCTCAGGTTTTCTAGTTAGTCATTCAGTGACTAAATTTTTAGATCACTGCCCTGAGTTTGGTGCCTTGTTTCGGTATAGTGCTTTGGGAGACATAACTGTCTAATAATGAGATTTGCAAACTGTGCAGAGCTACTTCAGCTGGCTGGTGGGAACTGTTATGAACAGAGGTGGTCTTAAGCTGTCCTCGAGTACTTACAACTTTAGCCCCAGTGGGACTCGCAACACCGAAGCTCTATTGTGTAAGGTGCTATTATTCACTTCTCACAAAATGCATCTGGAGAAGCCAATGGTGATCCTTCCTTAACCTTTAATCCAATAACTCATGATTAAAGTACTCACCCAGGCTGCAGGAAAGGCAGATTGAATTGCCTTCTCTACTTAATGGGATTCACCGCCCTCCCTCCCCCCGCCCATGTCCCAGAAGAGCATCGTAATGGCCAGACTATAGGCTATTCTGAGTAAAGGCTTTCCCAGTCCCATGAAAGCTCTTTCATGCTGTCTGAAATAATTGAAACTAGTGGTAGTGCTCTTGTAGCTGTAATGGTCTAAGAATAATAAGAGAAGAAAAGCTTGGTGGAAAAAGGTAATGTCTCCTATAAGAACATCTGATGAAGCTGAAAGAAAAGGACAAGTTCAGGGTCATCTAAGACATTCCCCAGATCTACAGTAGAAATTTAACTTCACAACAATACATTTAATGTAAAAGATGTAGGGCCAGTGAGACAATTATTATGACACTTGGGAATGCAGACTTCATCCCTACTCAGATGAGTACTTAGTACACATTACTTATTCATGGGATGAGGACATGGCATTTAGGTAGCTAAGTTAGATGGCTCTAGATCCATTGCCGTTTTATCCATTTACCATGTAAAAATGAATAAAACAGGACATGCAGCTGGAAGTTGCAAACGATCATATTTTTTTCCAACACAGTTTTTAAATACTGTTCATGCTTGTCAGTGCCTGCAGCTTTATGTCCTGGTAGCTTGGGAGAGATGTCCTCTTCAAAGGCAGTATCTCAGGTTTTGCACACATGTTCAGTGAGTTATTTCAGACTATCCCACCTCTGTGTTATGTGGAACACTGTCTCTCACTAAATTTCTCACACTCGCTTCCCACAGGAAACATTTTTCATCAGAGCTGGTGGGAAAACAGTTTTCCATTCTGGGCTGGGTGCTCTGGGATCTGTCTTTCCGGATACTCCCCTCCATAGTGGACACCTGAAATGTGTAGACTGGGCGCACATGGGGTCCACCAGCGTGCCTGAAAGGACAATGAGTGATGCTCGTGGCCCTGTCTCCCAGCTTGGTTGGTCTGACTTCAGGTCAAAGTGACAGCTCTTACCTTCATCTTACCCTTTTTCTTCATTATTAATTTTTATAGGAACATTATACAAACTCTCCTGTAAAGTCAGAGGCCATATATGGTCTC
This sequence comes from Athene noctua, assembly GCF_965140245.1. Taxonomy (NCBI): domain Eukaryota; kingdom Metazoa; phylum Chordata; class Aves; order Strigiformes; family Strigidae; genus Athene; species Athene noctua. The sequence goes on from NC_134038.1 coordinate 127,273,942, forward strand.
CATGTGAGAATAAGTCAGGAGATATTTGCTGCGGTTTGGAGAATGTATTTTTATTGTTTTTCACAATTACATACAGAATGCCAGTTAAACAATGTCCACCGGCCAGGATAACATCCCAGAGGTCCAAGAGTACAGCTGTACTATTTTCCGGACCACCAATCCCTCATTTACTGTTAACAATCTTGTCAATATTGCTAAAAAAAAAAAAAAAATGTTTTCTTCTAATTTATCTTGCAGAATTGAGTACTGGCAGCTGTAGCCCTTAAATGTAAAAACAGGGAGCTAGTTCATTAATTATAAAAAAAAAAATATTTTCTTTAGGTTTCTTTTATATTTCAGCCTCACTTTTAACTTGAGAATTTGAATTATATTTGAATCTTACCCTTCCTTCCTCACCTGTTCTCTTTTGTCTGTCCTAAATAGGAACAGCTATACTGTAGGGAAGACATGGGATGGGGGAATAAAATAGGATAGAGGATTAGGACAAAAAGTAAAAATGCTAATTAAGATTATTTGTTTCATCAGTTCAGTTAAACAATAAGGTCATATAGGGAGTCTTTGGCTGGAAATTCAATTTTTTATACCTTTAATAATACACAGAAAGCATAAAATTCAGTCCCATCAAGGCTGAAATCTAATTTGAAGAAGAGTCAGCCCTGGAGGCCTCAAATTTCTTGTTATTTGTGAAATAATGTTTGTTACACAAACATTTGTCATTAATGGTAAGCATTAAAATGAGAAGAAAAACTCCATGGATTGGTCAGAGGGACAGGTAGGATATGTTTATACAAAGTCTAAAGAATCAACAAACGCATTTCTTGTTGGCATTTCAGTGTTATTAGCAAGGTCATAATTTTGCATGGAGCCCTTTCACTGCTGTTACAGGACAGCTGTAAAGGGACTTGTTGATCTGCATGTAGCATTTTCTGAAGTTAGAAACACTTTTAGACCTTTGGAAGTCTTGTACTACTCACCTCTCAAAATAATGATGTACCATATGTAGAGTGTGATTTCCTGCTTACAGGGATGGCAGATGCAGAAGCATTGCAACAGCTCGTAGAAGCAGTTAGAGCTGAAACACGCACCCGTTGGAGTTTTACGGAGACAGTATCGTTCACCAAAGACTGGGTGGGAAGATGGCACAGCAGCTACAATCCACATAATAACAAAGAGGCTTAGTTTGAGCTATTACCAAAATCTTTAGAAGAGGAATGGGGAAATTTTGCACTTAAAAATACAGTTTTGTTTGAGGTTTTTTGATTTTGATAAAGTTTTCAAACAAATGTCAAAACTAATGCTCTCTGTTCTTCGGAATGTGTAGTAGAGAAAAACTCATTTAGCTATGACATGGTTCTTTCACTTAATACAGACTTATTCTAGTTGCTACATCAGGAATGCTACTCACTTATGTGGAGCTGTTTTCACATTATCAGGCTATTGTTCATCTCTATTAGAATTTATATTATATTAATAGTTTGCATTTTCCCAGTGCTATTAAAATGATTTTAACTTTCTGAGACAACATATTTTGACACTAGCAAAGTGCGACAATTTGACATTATAAAAACAAACGATTCAGTCTGATTCTACATTTCTTGGAGTTTCAATTCTGTGAAAATTGATGACATTTTGACATTTCTCTCTGATTTAGAATGAAAATACATTTTTAATTGTAAGAATTTTTTATGGAAAGGAAACTCTATTTAAGGATTGGACCCTGTTGTGACTCATACTATGGGAAGGCAGCTAGCCATCATTTAGAGGATCTCCAGAAGATAATTCAACCAGTTCTAAAACAGGTGTTCCAAAGAGTTGCAATAAATCATCAGCTAGAGGTGCCCATTCCACTGCACTGATTGGCAAATATGTTTAGGCACCTAGTTTAGACTTTGTTTAGACTAAATTTAGAAATTTAGATGTCTGAAGTGGGACAGGAGTCCCATCCAAAATGGACCCAATTTCAGCAATAGTTTACCTATTATCACCTCAAGTAAGGGACTCTAAGTAGTTACAATTAATGCACCAACCATGAGATAAATTTTGCTTTGAGTAAATGGTGGAAAGGGAGGGTTATTTTAATTTACACTATCTTACACTTTCTTGTTAGGGTTCTTTTTTTTTTTTTTTTTTTTCCTTGCTATATTCCTCCTATTGCATTTCTCTTGTAGGCTTGTAGGTTATAAAATCTAAAAAAGCTGACTCCCCTGAATCCATGTTTGTCACATCTGAATTTGGCCTAATGTCTTTAGCCACATGAGTCAACTAATTACTTAAATTCAATCAATTGCCTGACCTGCAGCAAACACAAAGAATCCTGATCAGCTGGTGAGAATGTTAGCTTTACTTCTTGCAGGATGCTCTCTAAGAGTGGATTATGTTTTAAAAAGTAAATAAAGTCATGGGGAGACTAAGCTTTAGAAAAACTCTCTTTCTGATCAGTTACTCTCTTCCCAGGAGCCATGTGTGATAGGTGTCATTTTTCTTGAGCTGTAAAAACTAAATAACCTCAGCCTTGTTCTGTGGTTTCCTCTCTGGCTCTGTTCAGAAAACTGTTCTCTCAGAGTATAATTGGGACCCCTGATGCCATGTTATACTCCAAAGAATTACAGCAAGGAGAAAACTTATGATTTGTACTGTTCTGCACACAGACTGCATTATGCAGTGCTATGGTCAGACTAAGACAGCAAAACTTGGGGTTTTTACCAATTATTTTCTTTCCCTATTAAGACTCTTGAGTGATCTGAGCTCTGCTGAATTAAATGATTCCTGCTGGTGCTGGTGACTCAGTCCATGGAGAACAGTCGCTCCTGCCTTTTTCACAGGAGCAAAACCGCACAGCTCCATACCTCGCGGAAGTTTGAACACTTAACTTCAGGACGCCACTAAAATATTCTCCTTGAATCAGCTGTGCCATCAGCAGCCTGTGCTTCATAAGCAGAGTACATCCTGGATTTCATGTATTTTGCCTCAGAACACCCAGGGAAAGCAGGAAACTTCTTTTATCTGTATTTTCACCAATGTGAAATGATATTCTCCTGGTTTCAGCTGGAAGAAAGTTAATTTTTTTCCTAGTAGCTAGTATAGTGCTGTGTTTTGGATTTAGGATGAGAATACTGTTGATAACATACTGATGTTTTAATTGTTGCTAAGCTGTGTTTATATTGTCAAGAACTTTTCAACTTCTCTTACTGCCCTGACAGCAAGGAGGCTGAGGGTGCACAAGAAGCTAGGAGAGGAAACAGCAAGCACAGCTGACCCAAACTAGCTGAAGGGATATTCCATACCATGTGATGTCATGCCCAGTATATAAACTGGGGGGAGTTGACCAGGGGACACCATGGCTCAGGGACTGGCTGGGCATTGGTCAGCAGGTGGTGAGCAGTTGCATTGTGCATCACCTGTTTTGTGTATTCTATTTTTCTTCCCTTCCTTTTCTGTCCTATCAAACTATCTTTATCTCAACCCATGAGGGGTTTTTTTTGTGTTTTTGTTTGTTTGTTTGTTTTTGTTTTGTTTTTTTCCCATTTTCTCCCTCATCCCCCTGGGCAGGAGGGAGGGGAGGGAGTGAGTGGCTGTGTGGTGGTTTATTGCTGGCTGGGGTTAAACCACAACACACAGAAAAGCTAAAGCTTCTTTAGACAGTTAAAGTAGATATACAGCCACCTTGCTCCAAACCCAACCCTTAGCCAGGCGCGGTCCCAGAGCCATACAGCTGCGTTCAAGTATAATAGCTGGGAGCCATGAGCAGGGCCCAGCTGAGAGGAGGACGTGTCTGGTAACTGGATGGTTTTCTGGCTGCCAGGCTGCAGCTGTGTTGTGGCCCTCAGGGACAAAATGCAGACAGAGAAAGATGCTGACTGCCTGCCCTTGGGTTGGCAGCATGCGTATGTGGGATTTCCTAACCACCCAGGTGGTCTGTGGAGGATTTTGGACTCAGGCAAGCCCTGTCCTTGGAAGGTAACAGTATGTCCCTGTGTGTTCACTGAAAGTCTAGGGATTATATTTTTTGTAAATTATTTTTTAAAAATGCTCTGCAACTGTATGAGCTCTGCGAGTTGTTACAGCATGCATTTCTGAAAGATGTCCTATGAAACAGATATTCTGTAAATGCCCTCATTCATTATGTAAAGCTATAAATAGCCAGTCATGTCAGATGTGAGTCAAAGCTTGTAGGCGTTATATAGTCCATTAAAGAAAGACTGAGGACAGTGGCTCACCATGGTTATCACATCAACTGTGAAGTACTTGAGAAGTTCTGTGTGAGTTAATGGAAACAAATAGAATTATTTACAAGTCCTCATTAGTGGAATCATCTGGTATGAAAAAGGCAATTGTGGGGTTTCTTCCTCAGTTTGCTTACTTTTTTACCATTTCTGTGATAGTTTGCAAACTTTTTGCTTAAGGAAACAATTTACTCATTTTCTTTCTCAAGATGCATTTCTAAAATTGAGGGTGTACCTGCAGAACACTCAATCTCCTCCTTCAGAGAGTGTGAGTTTCCAAGTTGCACAGGGTGCCTTGTTGATCCAAAGAGTTGCAATGATTTGCCTTTTCTTGCTTTTGCTTCAGACACTTGCATTACGTGGGGCTGTAACTCAGCTTTTCATTGCTGTGGATTACAGGACCACTGTGTTGTGATGGTGTGTGTGTAACCATGGCTACTACCATTTTTCAGACCATTTTTCCTTGTACATATCTGCAGTCATACTTTTGGGGTTACTTTATTTGGGTTTAATTTTTGAACAGGAGCCTTTGAAATAGAAGTGTACTCTGATACGGAGTTGTCCAGTGTCTCCAGTCTTCCCAACTTTGTGAAAAGAGGTTAGAGTGAAATCATTCCACTTCAACTTTACAATTTGACTGAACCTGTTAAAAGCGGATTACCTCTAGGCAAGTCTGCAAGCTCACATTTGCTATTGACAGTGAGAGCTGGTGTTTGTGACACCCTTCAGGGAAAGCATCTTTCCTTGAGATAAAGCCCAGCAAAGCAAACTGCACACCTTTCATCACAGTGCATAGTGGGAGTAGGTCCTGAGCCAAAGTCTGCTAACGTCAGTTGAATCTCTTCATTTACTTCCGTGTTATTGTTCAAGTCCTACAGTAAAGTGAATGTTTTCCACTGCTAAGCAGCAAGCAGGAGGATCTGAGCTGTGGTAATGCAGAAGTATGGGAACACAGTGCAAGTGCTGTGAGGTCTGTCAGTCTATTCAAAGGGGATTTCACTTGGGAGACCCTTTCTGAGAGGTAGAATTGGTCTCTTAAAACCTTTTTTTCTGCCTTAGATGTAAAAGACACTGTCACTTATCTTCACTAAGAAAATGAGGAATTTAAGCAAAAACAGTTTTTGCAATGCAGCCAGGCAGCAAAGCTATCTAACCTCTGACAGAAAAATACTGAAAGCACTAAAAAAAACCTGCTGGTATGATGACTACCACTGTTTCCTTCAGATCATTTAAATCAGAATGAGACTGCATGTAAACACCAGAGCAAAGCAGTATAAACCTACAAAAATCAGTACAGCTCTTCTAACTACAAATCTGGCCCCAAAGGCACATTTTGAAACAAAGCGATAACTAATTTTTTTTCAAGCTGGTTATTAAGAACAACCCATGACAACAATGGCTGATAGAGAGTTCCAAAATGTAGAGCTAATGCATTGCCTTCAAAAGAAATAGAGTTAATCAGTTATTACTGCTAGCTGTCCTGCTTGGGCACAGGTTCTGCTGGAATGTCCTATCTGTTTAGATTCATATAGTGTATCCTGTAGACTAGAGTGCTAAGTGGATTGTAGCATCAGTTTTTGGAGGGGATTACTTTTTAATTTATATATACATATGTATATTATATTCATCATTCCTTTTTACAGGAGAGATCTCAGTCAGTAGCTGATAGTTAAAAATAACATTCAAATATTAGACTAGTATGTAAAGCGAGGTGATAATGTAGCTTATATTGTCTAGCTGTTATATCAGCTTCCTGGACAGGGAGATGCAAGGATTTGTTGAAGAATAATAATTCTAAATTTGCCATACTCATGAGTGCAATTAACTGAGAACAGTCTTCAGGGAATAAGGCTTCTGCTGCTGCTGGCTAAGAAATGATTAATAACTGGTGTAAAACTTCACTGTTCGGGTAAATACAAAAATGAGACATTAAATATGCTAGAACCATCTAAGCTCTCCTTATCACTATTTATGACTACTGACAACAGGCGTTTGTGATATGACGTGAAGCTAGAATTCACTTTACATATAGAATTTTCTATTCTGCTTACACTCCGTGGAGACAGTATTGCTGTCTAAGTGATTGGTTATGAGTACAGCTTTTTGCTTTGATGCACTTTTCTCAAGTCAGACTTGCTTTTCACAGTCTGCTTTCTCACAGTTCATACTACCCTCATTAGTATTTCAATCAATGCTCCAAAGAAGTGTGGAGGAAACTGCTGGTTAGCTAACGCTCTCATTCAAACCTCCAGACCCTGGAGCCATGGAGAATTTACTTCTGCTGTGAGACCTGCTCTGAGACCTTATTCCCCAGCTATACAGACACCTTGGGCAGCAGCCCAGCTGCCTGGCCCCGATGGGCAATGCCCCAGTGGGGCTGGTACCCTGTGTGCACACGTACACTTGGTCTCCCTGTACCTCACCACACCACATCTCCAGGGGCTGTTGAAGGCAGTCTGTGAGGCAGCTGTGGGGAGGGAGGTAAAGGAGCACACTGTGCTCTTCCCTCATCTCCACATGGCTCTTTAGCATTGGTGTGGATAAAGCCAAGTATCTTCTAACCTATAGGTCTGTGCCTCTCATTCCTCACAGCCAAAACAATCCTTCATTTTATGCCTCATTTCAGTCCCAGAATGGTGCACCACCCAAACTACTATTTTATCTGATTTTTTTAAATGCATGCTATCTTGTTCTGGTCCCTATTTCCACATAAATTCATTCCTGATTGTGTGCCTTTCAACCATAATCCCCTTTCCTTTCTGCCTTTGCGAGTACCCTATTCTTGACTCTACTCATGTTCCACATAGTTTTTCCTCAAATATATTTCTCTCCCTCCTCAGAACAGATTCTTGACTTTCCAGGTACTCAAGCCTTCCCCTTCCCAGGGTATTTCTCAGTATTTTTACCACCATCTTACTTCCTTTCAACTTTCTCTTTCACTACAGAGACAGTGTATGATGTTTTTCTCCCACAGCTTTCTCCCCATCGGACACTGACTAGGTTTTATGATCCAAGGGAAGAATATTAAATGTTATGATATCAGAGGGTGGATTGTAATGTAAGTTTTGAGAAAGACATGTCTTCCAATCCCAGTCTCAGTGGACAGGAAAGTACACACATTTGTGAATAAGCACCAAACTGTGCAGTTTCCTTAAGTGCAAGTGCAAAATATTTCTGCACAGGAATAGGAGAGAATTGTTGTTGAGATAAATTATGCTTGAGGCTCTAACCACCAAAGTTAGTTCATGGCATTATAAATTACTATTTATGATGATGCAGGCGGAGTAAGGTAGAAAAGTGGAGAGTTTTGTCAGATGTAAGATCAGCCCACCATTTCAAAGTAAAACCAGACTTTTAAATGTGACACTGTGCTTGCTCAGACAGTGTAGAAACAGTTATGGATGACCCTAGCTAACTAGTGTAGCCCTGCTGATCTTGAGCTCATGCCAAGTGCTTGCTTGCCATGGACTTAATAATTCAGTGTCTGGCTCTCCCTCCATCCCTGCTACTACACGCACATTTTCTAACTAGAAAGTAGCCAGGTAGGGCTTGTATGTTGAATGGGCGATTCATTTAGAACATGACTAATCTACAGTTCTTGCAAAAGCTTTGTTGAGAAGCATCACTCATTCAGAGTCCTGGTGGATGTAGATACTTGCCAGCTGCATAAATAAATCTGTGTCCATATGATTTAGGAGCATATCCGCTTCCCCTGCCACCCTTCTTCCCAGGCACAACAAATAAGTGATTTTGTAAGCGGCCAGGCTAAGTACTGGTTCTGTCCAGGTTAACAGCTGTTTCAAAGAGAGAGAATATTTATTCAGGTCAAGCTGTCCCTCTACCTCAGACAAGTTCCTGTTGATACACAGAAAATTTTCATTTCCAGTGTTAAACTAAAAGGAGGAGGGGTCAGGCCCTAAGCTTTAATGGCAGTGGCAGATCACAAGTCTTGGTCTGCCATTCTCACTAGAGTGTGGCCAGGGTGAGATTAGGACAGTAAGGACAAGGTGACTAGACAAGGAACCACAGAGCTGGGGAGTCGTGACAAGTCCTTGCCCCATGGGAGATGGTGGGAAAGGAGGGGGAAAGTGTTCTGCCACAAACACCCTCACTAACATCAGGCTCTCAGTGGGAGAGCTACCACCTGTACAAACCACAACACCTGAAAAGTTTGTCGTCAGGCTGCCTAGACTTAAGATATTTCTCGGTGACAACTATCTTTTCTTTTTTTTTTTTTTTTTTTTTCCCAATTCATTAACTGTTAACTGTATTTTGGTGCTCTACAATCTGCTTAAAAAGGCATTGGTTTCAGAATACTACTATTACACACATCTTAAATATCAGCTTGTGTCATTTAATCTCACCTGTTCATACAAGTTGAAGAGCTAAAGAAAAGATTGAAATGGTACATTTCTTTCCCTAGAAATCAACAGCTCTGTATTATTGTTGATTTATCTTATTAATAGAATGCTGCTTTTTTTTTTTTTTTTTTTCTCCTAATCTTCCATGCTTTTTAAAGTGAAAAATCCAGGGAAGATTAAAAATCATTGAAGGTCGACTGAAGTTTATAGATCCATACCAGCCATGGCCAGGGACAGAACTGCCTGCTCCTTTCAGTTCTACAGTATGTCATCAAAGTTTAAACCTGTTGGGAATAGCTGCATGATGACATAATATTTTTATATAGGAAGACAAAGTATGTACAAAGATATTTTCACACTTAAGTCCAGCTTAAAACAGTGGAATCCAGGTGTCAAAGTCTTTGTGGATCTGGGCTCTAGGCTCAAATACTGAAATTGTTCCTGAGCTGTTTTCTCGTTTCCTAAGGTGATGTATTTTCCCTGAGTGGACACTAAATAAATTTTTTTAAAAGTGATAAATGTTTGTACAAACCAGGGATTTGTTTTCATAGCTCTTAAATTTAGTTTAATTCTCACTGACTTTAGGAGAGATTTTATAGGAAAGGTTCTCTGTATTAAACACTAACAAATACGTGTTTACTTTTAGATATAAGTAGCAATTTATGCTTCATTGCACAGGTGAAAATTGCACAGGTGAAAATCTGTAGCATCTTCTCTAAACCCTACTGAATTCTTCTGAATTTGAACTTTGTATAAGAAATCACAATTTGGCAAGTAATTTTTAGTAATTGCTTTCCTTGAAGAAAAACCTAAATATGCAGGGAAAAATCATATATATAAATTTTTCAAGCTAATGTTTCTATAATTTGTTTATTAGGGGTTTTGGTTAATAGTGTTTCAAAAAAGGACTAACAACATTTTCTAAAGAAATTCAGGGTCTGACATATTGTTGGAAGTGGAGGATTTTGTGCTATTGCTGCTTTTCAGCATCACAGAAATTACAGGAAAATAAACCTTTTTCATATCTGAAGACTACTGCTGGAAGATGTATGTACCATTGACCACCCACTCCTCTCATGTGGCTATAAATTACTTCACCCATGTTTATTCACTCAGCTGATTTGGAGTAGAGTGATTTACCTTTCTTAAGGAAGACATACATTCATTTAATAAACAGCTAGAGATTCTGAAGTTGAAGTGTTTATCAGTATACTGGTTTTTGCTAGGATACAGTTAAATTTCTCCATAGTGGCTAGTGTGGGGCAGTGTTTTGGATTTGTGCTGGAAACAGCATTGATAACACAGGGATGTTTTAGCTGTTGCTGAGCAGTGCTTGCATAGCATCAAGGAGGCCTTTTCTGCTCCTCACCCCACCCCACCAGTGAGCAGGCTGGGGGTGCAGTAGGAGTTGGGAGGGGACACAGCTGGGACAGCTGACCCCAACTGACCAAAGGGACATCCCACACCATATGACGTCATGTAGAGCTGGGGGAAGAAGAAGGAAGGGGGGACACTTAGAGTGATGACCTTTATCTTCCCAAGTAACTGTTACGTGTGATGTAGCCCCGTTTTCCTGGAGATGGCTGAACACCTGCCTGGGTGGGAAGTGGTGAATGGATTCCTTGTTTTGCTTTGCTTGTGTGCATGGCTTTTGCTTTACTTATTAAACTGTCTAGCTCAACCCACGAGTTTTCTCACTTTTACCCTTCTGATTCTCTCTCCCCCATCCCACTGCGGGGGGAGTGAGCGAGCAGCTGTGTGGTTAAACCATCACCATCAGTTTCAGCACAAAGTTCCAGGGCTTGATTTCATCTACTAAGGGAAGAGGTTTGCCCAAAGCTATGAGACTTTGGAGCATCATGGCTGGAGAGCAGTCAGATCCTGTTTTGCTTGGGCTGTGAAGGCGATAACCTCTAGTGTTGGATCAACTTGTATGGGATCTGTGGGGTCAGTAAGTTTTACTCCCTGTAGCTGCTTGGTCAGTGAATGTACATCTAATATAAAACATTACATTTGGATATACCCATAGGTAAAGCAAGATGTTAGTACTTAGAATCTCTCACAACTTCTTGACCCTTTAGATGTATACCTGGGTAACTGAGAGCTTGTGTAATACCAAATAATGAAGATTAATCTTGGTATAGATGTTAAAAGAAGAAATTAAAAGTCAGCAAATACCTTTTATATGGATTTTCTTGGCCAGAGAATCCTGCTGTTTGCAGTGCAAAATGTGGCAGTGAACTCATTTGTGGCAGCTGCAGCAGAGATGGTGACATTGTGGATCTGTGAACTACAGTCAAGCAGCAGACACAGGTGATGAGTTATGCTCATCTCCATAAACACAGATTTTTAATTTTTTAAAAAAAAAAATTTCATTCCACAGTAATGAGGTGAAGCCTCTTATTTCACCAAGGTGCAAAAGTACGTGAGTGCACCACACTCATTTTCAACTGCTTAATAAACAGTCAGGCTAAACCATCAAACCGTTGGCTTCTCCCAATTCGAATGCTGTGCTGCAGTGTTCTGGAACTTGATGCAGAAAGGGGTTGGTAGGTCATCTACCCTACTGGTCCTTACCATGCGGGGGCTTTCTGTCTGTTGTGAAAGAGTGGCCCAGATCTTGGGGTATCACAGCCAGATGCTGTGGTTTAATAGATTTAGAATAAGCAGATGTGTAAATAAGTGCTATGAGTGCTGTCTCTGTACATACACACACACACACACAAAAGTATAACATATTTGGTGTATGTGGCAGTGATAAGGAGATATTTCCTTCAAGATACTTCTGTCCCTAGCAGTACCACACACCAGTATCTCTCCTTTCTGATAGGGGCAGCTGTGACAGGTAGAAAAGCTGAGTGTGTACAGCATTTTTGTCCAAGCAATACCCAGAGAGATGCCAGTCCTTTCACTCTGTCATCCCTGCAGATCTGCCTGGAAAAAAATCCAAAGTCGTTCAAAGCCAAGCATTTTAGCATATAAAACAACCTGCTGTTGGTCAAGGGCTCAGTCTCGCCAGTCCTGAGGAGCAGCATGGTTTGCAGGAAGATGAGTGCTAATACATTGCTGAAATTTCAGAAACGGCCATAGAATAGGAATAAGCAAAGATTTTTAGAGCCACATCATCTCTAAGGGCTAAACCCACCTATTAATTTTGATACTCACCTATCAAGTAGAACTTGCTGTCTCCCATTAGAGCCTAGGCTCTCCTCACAATACTTGGAAAGAGCTGCATGACTGGAGAGGAGATTCTTAGAAGTGAGTTTAGCTCACCAACAGAAAATGTTGTTGAGAGGGATGTGACACGTGTCCTATCCTCTTTAGGGAGGTAGGGCTGTACCGTGGTGAGATATGGGGGGGTATAATGTCACTTTCCTCTGTCTGAGATTCACAGTTCTGTCCTCTTCCTTGATTTAGATGCCTAAATAATTTCTCAAACCTAAGGAAGCAGAGGATTTTTTAGCATATAACATGGTCATTATTTCCTTTCCTTAAACAGGTTACATAAGACCAGGTCCTCACTTCGATTTAGAGAATGGTTTTTGACCCCCAGTGTCCCATTTCCCATTGATGACTCTTACCCTCTGCTGCCTTCTCCGTTGTTTGCACACAGGTCTTACATACCTACTCTACATTGTAAATACAAAGTTAAAACGTGTTGGAAATATTTGCACACCGTCTGAGGCCTGACTTTCTACTATGTACGTGTTACAGACTTGTGTGAATGTTTCGCAACTCCATGCATGTCTTGCTTAGGGTGTAAAGTGGGAGCAATGTGTTTAATTTAGGGCTGTTAATTGTACTACATCAGTGTACTGCATTTTGAAATTAATTCCCTAGTGAATCTTTGACTCTAAAAGCCTCAGGGTGCCAAGGCAGTAAGTTTAGGCCTCATATTACGGAGAAACATGCAATTAAACAACACCAATTTTCATCTAACTACAGAAATGCTAATAAACAATACCTGCTTATGATTGGGTCTGGATCTTCTGCTTCTGACTTCATAGAAATTTGGAATAAGTTCTCCTTGCTTTTTTCTGCCTTTCAGACAGACATCTCTGAAACAGTCCATTTTGTGAACAGATTTTGAAAAAGGCTAAACTTAGCTCCTGCTAAAGATCCGAAAGCTGATTTAGAAATAAATAAAATCAAACTACCACTGCATGCACATTTATTCAGTTTAGGAGGAGATAATACGTATGGTTATAATATGGAAATTATGTCCTCATATGTTTCTAAATAAGAAACTTTTGCTGTCTAGCACTTATGTCCATTTTGCATGTGAAAGCAAAGACAGCTTCTCCTTTTGACCGCTAGCTATTTTCCAAAGTATGGCATGGCATGCAAAACAGCATTAAGTTATGACTTCGATATCGAATACTAGTTCACACAATCAAAGCTCAAAGACCAAATATGTACAGTAGTTTTCCAGTTAATCATCTCTTATAAAATGAATACATCATTTCTGTCTTGTCAGTCTGTGCTTTTCAGCTTCTGACATGCAGACTACTAGGTCTAAGGACTATTTCTAAATATTCTGTGGAGGATATAAAAAAGAAATAGAGTTATTATTATTAAGCTTACATTCTCTACTCAGCAGTCTACTTCTTTATTGTAATATTCTTGGAAATGTTTATCAAAGAGTTTTTGAAGGCTGGTATCCAATCATTTGTTTTTTCTGTACCATCAAATCTAAAAGACCTTATACCCATTTGCACAGAAGCCCTGAGAAATGTAAACCAGACATTTTGGCTGTGTTTGTATCAGTACAGAAAATAGTGTCAGGAAACACCCACAGGCATTGGATCACAGTCATTTCTGCTGTTAGATTTTAGAATGATTCCTGGCACACATTTGGGTGCAGGCCAGCATGCATTTTCCCGTACAGTTCCTGAGCATGTTTGAAGAGTTCTCGGAAGGAGGGGACTAGGTTGTCTCTGTCTTGGAGAATAAGATAGTTAACAACATTGGTATGGGCTGTTTCAAGCCAGTCAGTTTTAGTGCCAGAGAATGTTCCTGCCACCTTGAGTGTAATATATACATAGGTAGTACTTGTGCAGATACCTCACTTCAGTTTGAGTGAAGTATCCAGTTCCCATCCTAACTTGTTTATGAGTGTTTATATGTGTGACTGAACACCTACCTTGTTGTTGACAGGTGGCTCTCTCCAAATGGCAGCAGAGATTACAGTTAGGAAAGAGATGCAAATATTGTTGATGTTTTCTAGTTTCTATCTCCTTAAGCTAAAAGATCCTGCTTAGTTTAGTTTTCCTTATGTGTGGGTCAAATCTGATATTTATATTGCACATGCTACTTTTTGGTTCAGTTTCTTGTTCTGAGGACACTCTTTTTTTCCCCGTTCTTTCAGGAATGAGTCATAAACAAATCTCAACTGATAAGCAAGACATTTTTACAATGCTTACATGTTTATGTATCTTCAGTATTCATGCAATTTGTGCTCTGGTTTTAAAGCCACCTGCATATTATCTCTCACTTCTGAACTGTGTTTCCTCTGCGAAACATCAATAAAACACCAGCTTGTGTCCCCAGTACATATTACAATCCCTCTTTGAAAGATACCACAAGTTGCTACATTTAATAAGATCTAACCATTTTAAAAAATACTTTTAATAAAGCTTTCAATTTGAAAATAGCATGTCACATTGTGACAATCACAACTGTAAAGGATGGAAGTGTCAGACTTGGGCTCTTAGAAAAATGTAAATTTGAAATATTCCTGCAATACAAAAAATTGTGGTTCCTGAAAGGTCACACAGATAGAGGAAAGGGAGCAGGAGCGGGAGTGTGAGCAGAGTCGAGCAGTGAGGAGAGGGAAGGGGAAGGAAGGGGAAGGGAGTTATTTGCCCTGCGTAACTGGATAAACTTCTCCTTGAAGACTGCAACTTGCATACAGGTATCCTGCTGTTTCTCTTCCACATGTCAAGCTAGGGACATGTATAGTGATCAACTTGAAAAATTAAGTAACAGAAGCTACATAAAAGATGTAAAAATGTTCTGGTGTAGATGAGCCTGGTTTATTTCAGCTTTTTGATAAGGTTTTTCTCAAACAAAGATCAACATGCAATATATTACATATGTTGTTGTTTAAAGGTTTGCAAGCAGTTGCTGCATAGTTGAAATGCAAATATGTTCATGCCCAAACCAAAACACAGTAGAGCGCAGTTTGTGTGACTAAAGTTGTTACAGTCTGTGCCACAGAAAGGAGAGACATTAAATTTCATTTGAACAAGAAATAAAATTAATGTTATGAGTTAATAAAATTAATTTGGTGTGAAATTCAGCCCATGTCAAGGGGCTGAAATAAATCTCCCTTTAGTGACATACATGGGACTCCTGTAGAGAGCAATCTTCATGCCTTACAGAAGTCAAATTACTTCATAAAGGTCAATACTAGTCATTTTATTGGTGTTACAAAGAGTGTTGAAATATGTGAAGGCATTGTTGTGCCATTTGTAAGAGATCCAACCAAGGAAACAACACCATGTGCCATCAGTAGCAAACTGTTGGTAAACAGTGAACCTGCAGCTCAAAAACTGTTTGTATAAAATGAACTATAGAATTTCATTAATGAAAATATTTATAAAAGCAAACCTGTTGACTGTTCACAAACAATGCACAAAAAAATATTTTTCTAAAAATGTTCAAAATTGTTGCTTTGCCTGTATTGGTCAAAGAGAATTTCCTCTGCAGCATTATATGTGATCCACTTTTATATTGTTAACTCTTCAGGGATGCAAAATAGTTGTAAGATGTATAAGTACATGATAGCAAAGCTTTGTGTAGTGATTCTGAATTCTGATTCAAATTTTTTTAATTGGAGAACACAAGAAATATGTAGGTCCACAGAAAATAAACTTCATGTGTACTTGCAGGCCATTCTTTGTATTTTGAATTTTTGATTGGGTTCTCTGGGAAAATGCAGTCTTCATCTAGACAGCCTATTGCTGCAGCTAGAAAATTTTGGAGCTCTTTTAGGTCAGAGGTCTTCATGTATATATACATCTGCACAGTGTTTCTGAATGGAATTTTTTGACACATCTCAGCTGCTGTTGTGCTGGGAAAATCTCTATTTTGCAAATCCCTCCCTAAGAGTGGCAAACCAGGTCTTCTTTAGACTAGAAATTTCTTTAACATATTTGTAGTTATTCAAATTGAAATTTTTAAACACTGTTCATTTTTCTAGACTAGTGGGTAAATGTAATTTTTGACTGCAAAAGGAAATACAGAGATATTTCATAATAATACAGTCATTTTCAGAATAGTAACTTCAGATTCCTCAAAATTTTAAAGCATAGATGCAAAATTTTCCTAAATTCAGGATCTTTGGTTTATGTAGAAAGAAGACAGCAACTCTTTAAACGCCTCAGAGGATAAAGTGACTTTGTTATTTTGCTGAGTACATTAAAAACTGTTAATTTTTGTGGGGAATTAGTTTAATCTACAGCAGAAGAGAGATTCAGGATTCCTGGATTTTTATTTCTGTCTGCATACATCAATTGAGTACTGCATTCCTCCTGTCCTGTCTCACAAAGAGTTTTGTATGGAAAATCCATGTTACGTGCCACAACGATAACAGTAGTATCTTTGTACTAGCAGAATTGGTTTAGCTGTGATAGTCTAAGGACATAAAGTAAAAGGCAAGTTTCATAGGAAATATTAATCTTTTTTAAATATAAAGTTGGAAAAAACAGATAAGCTTTTGGAAGCATGAGACCTTCTTCAGGTATCCTTCTTGTTTATACAGAGAATATATTAAGAAGTCAACTTTCAAGAAACAGGGCATGTTATTCTACTAGTAGCAGAAATGCTTTTCTTGTCCTACACAAGTGCACACAATATGTGATGACTGGTAACAATGTACTCTGTCATAAATTGTTATTATTAATTATTTCTATAGTGTCATAGGTCTGTACAGACAAATTGTACACACAAATTGTGCAGACAGATAAAAACTGACAGCTTCTTACCTCAAGGAGCATGCAATCCAAATTGCACATAACACAGCAAGGGATGACAGTAAACAAAGAAAGCAGGTGGGGGAATGCAGAAGGCAAAACTTCCAGGATTGTGAGAGATGCATTTCATTAGATACATATGCTGTTTGTTCCTTTTTAGCTTTGCTGTCATTTAAAATGAGTGTATGAGACACATGAAAAGACATGAACAGTGTCTAGAACAGCAGCATATTGAAGCTGTTTGTGTCTGAGTTGGGGGCTTTGGAGGAAGAGATATGAGGTGGTCTTGTCAGTTAAAAAGGGCAGATAATTTATGTCCTGGATGACCTAAGCCATTCTGTGGAGAGTTTTGTTCTGCATGAGAGCGTGTGCTTGCAACATCATCTACACAAAACTCCTTATCATTAGCTTAAGAGCCAAGTTGCTCTGGTGGTGAAGGACAGGGATAGACCATTTAAGCTCAAGAATGATCAAGCAGGAATTCCAGCGAACTTGCAGGGAGCCTGCAAGTTTGAATAAGGAGCTCCTGACTAAACTCAAACATAAAAAGGAATCATACAAAGGTGGCAGTAGGACCAGATCAGCCAGAAGGAAGATAGAGACACTGTCTAAGTATGCAGGAATGGGGTTAGGAACAGAAAAGCCCACCTGGAGCTGAATCTTGTCAAGAGATGTCACAGTCACAAGGACAACTTCTTCAGGTATATCATAAGCAAAAGGAAAATATGGGCCTTCTGCTGAATGGGAATGGGGTCCTAGTGACAAAGGACATGGAAAAAGCTGAGGTGCTTAATGCTTCCTTCACATCAGTCTTTACTAGTAAGACCAGCCTTCAGGAATCCCAGGCCCCTGAAAGCAATGGAAAAGTCTGGAGAAAGAAAGACTTGGAGGGGGAGGACATGGCTTGGGAACATTAAAACCAATTTGACATGCACAATTCACCAACTTCATTAAGTTCAGCAAAGGAAAGCGCAAAGTCCTGCATCTCAGGAGAAACAACTCCAGGCACCAATATATGCTGTGAGCCACCCAGCTGGAAAGCAGCTTTGCAGAAAAGGACCTGGGGCTCCTGGTGGGCACCAAGTTGAACGTGAGCCAGCAGTGTCCTCTTGCAGCAAAAACAGCTAATGGTATCCTGGGCTGCATTAGACAAAGTATTGCCAGCAGATCAAGGGAAACTATCCTTTCTCTCTCCTCAGCACTGATGAAGCCACACCTGGAGTGCTGTGTCCAGTTCCAGGCTCCTCAATACGAAAGAGACACAGACATACTGGAGAGAAAGTCTAGCAAAGGGACATGAAGGTGATGAAGGGACTGGAGCATTTCTCCTGTGAGGAAGGGCTGAGAGAGCTGGGACTGTTCAACCTGGTAAAGAGAAGGCTCAGGGGGGGATCTTCTCAATGTATATGAATACCTGAAAGGAGGGTGCAAAGAAGGCGGAGCTGGGCTCTTTTCAGTGGTGCCCAGCAGTAGGACCAGAGGCAGTGGGAACCAACTGAAACACTGGAGATTCCATCTGAACATCAGGAAACACTTTTTCTACTGTAAGGGTAACTGAGTAGGGGCACAGGTTGTTCAGCAATGTTGTGGACTCTCCATTCCTGGACGTATTGAAAACTTGACTGAACACAGCCCTGAGCATCTTGCTCCAGCTGACCCTGTACAGAGCAGAGCATTAATACTGGATGGTGTCCAGTGGAGACTCCTGGCATCAGCCATTCTGTGATAGACCAGGCCACTACAAGGAGAAGCCTGACAGCTGTTCTGGGTTACTCTTTGCATCAAGAAGTTCACAACCTGGATTTAAGTAGCTTTTTCATTTTCATGGAGGTAAAATCGCAGTTTTATTTGACACCACTTTTGAAAATACCCATGTGAAGAAAAAAACCACAGCATAAATATGATTACTGTTGTAATTATCCATAGAGATAAGATATGATATTATTTGCATAATTAATTTTATGTACAGATTCATCAAAGGCAGTTTAGTATGAAACATTTTATTAGGTTCTGTCAATAGCAATGAAGAGAGTTTTATTTCTTTTCACTGTAGTTCAGAACTACTCCTAAGGGTGCTGTTTCTAATTTCCTGTTTGGGAAACCAATTGTGCTATTAGCAAAACAAAATCCTCTATTGTTTTTAGCAGCAATATTCAGTTTTTGTAGTGATTATTTCTTGGGAGATGTATGTAGACTTTGAAATGGAAGAGATAAGTCAAGTGACATATAAATCTTCAGGATTAAATCCTGAAAGCACGTTCAATGTGATGTTTGCTGTGACACATAGTTTATTGGTATTCCTACCCTTGTGATGCCCTTTTAGTTACATTTATAATTAACTATGATTTCAGCCATATTTCTAGCAGCATTTTATTTAGAAAGTATCCAATGAAAATAGTGCTTTCTTGGAAAATATAATAGCTCTTCTATCAACATAGAGTAATACTGATATAATCTAAATGTAATTACTTTTGTATTTAAATGCTAAGGTTGAGAGAGAGAATGACTTTCTCAAGATTGGTGTAATTGCCTGGACCAAAAAGAGTGGTATTGAACCCATAATTTCATCAAAGTGGAAAATTGTTTCTTCTGTTTTCTACTGTGTAGATTAGATGAGTGTAATAAAATATTAGTAATATTAATAAAAAAGCACATTAACATTTGCATATGAGGTAAACAGGATATATATTACATGTATGATGTTAATTTAACAGTGCAGAACACATACAAGATATCTATCTGATTAGATATATAAATAATGTTTGGTTTTATTTCTAGTACAGTTCTTCTTGAGAGCTAAGTGCACTCAATTGAAGTTTATTTGCTGCTTGAGTCTCTCTAAACAGAATAATTTCTTAGAGAGTGCCTATGAGCTACCATGCAAAAAGAAAACATTAGTCAGTGTCAGAAAATATTACATGGTAGAGTGTTGTTTGTCTAATGACTATGTTGGTGTTTATTCTGGGTGTGTTGTTTGTATTTGGCTTATGTTTTGTGTTTATTATGATTTTTTTATCCTCATTACTTTTGCTTTACAATCTGTTCAGGTAAGAATCTTTCAAAGACCATTACAAAAGCTACTAGTTTAGTTCAATACCATTTCATTCATAAGAATTTCTTATTTTACAATGTCGCCTGAATGTCTTCCAAAAGCTGCTGATTTTTCTATTGACCTCAAGATTGTTCAAGTTGTGTATATCTTTGATTTTTTCATAGTAGCTTTAGAAAGTGCCCTTTTAAGTGGAGAGGAAATGAACAGTAAATTCTCTCCCTCTGTCTCTTGCCTCATTTTTTTGTTCTTCCACTCTGACCCTTCAGGACAGCAATGAAGTGCATATTTAGGCATGAATATATGTCAGGGTCCTGTGGAATCCATGAGTTGTGTATGTGTCTGAGTGCCTGTCTAAAGCACAATTAATGTAAACCAATTTAAAAAAAAAACACACCCAAAGCTGATCTTAGAAAAAATACCCCTAAAAATGATTGATAAATGGTCAACATTTGCAGCCTTTCAAATACACATCCTACCAACAGAATTATGGCTTGATGCTCATAGCTGGCTAGCAGATTGAACTTGTGGCACTGAGTTGTCTCAGAAACATATTTCACATTTGGAGGCTATTTTTTGCCCAAGTGCTAATAAAGCTAAGTAAAATTACATAATAATTTGGACAAAAATGCTGACAATATTTTTCTTCCTCTTGCATACAAATGTTTCTCATTTGGGATAATTTTTCCAAAGGAAAAGTTGTTTGAAAAAATTATTCTGCTTTGTGTTTCTGAAGGTTTATGAGATTGATCCATGAAAGACATGATTGGGACAAGTGAAAATGTTTCAAACTTCTTTCAGTTTTATTATGAGTACATTGCACACCTTATATTAAAAAAAACCCACAAAAAACAAACAAAACACCCCCCACCCCCCAAACAACCACTTTTTGTTGCTGTGTTTCTATCAAATTGATTAGGACTTTCACAGGAGCCATTTGTTTTAGCATAATCCTCAGCCTTCCATAAAAACAAAGAGAGAATAAAGAAATTAAATAAGATGTCAGGAATATTCCCTGCCTACTCTGCTAAACAAAGACAGAATAAGAAATACTCTCTCAAAAGACTTGCAGTGTTCAAAGCTCTACTTTGTCAGATGTGGAAGATTTCTAATGGCAGCAGATAGAAACAGTTTCAAGGGGGTGATGACAAGCCTAAAGACCAAAGGAAAGAGGGCAAGAAACAATAGTCTTGGGGTAATTATTTAATGCCAGGACCCTGAGAATGTTTGGTAATGGAGAAAGTCTGGAGAGATGTTCAGCTGATAGACATTGAAGGTTTTTGCCTGTTGGGAAAACTCAGAAAAACAACCAAAACAAACTTTTTTGTTTCATATTCCACAGTTGGACCTCACAGATCCTAACTCACAGTCTTACAGTCTCCAAAGTGTCACATTACTTTTTGCTCCAGAGTCACATGGGCACAAGAATATAGGAGAAAAAGTAGTAGAAATGGGATTAATTGAGCAAAAGAGATGTGATCTCTCTCGGCTCATTTAGAAAAACGAATTATTTTAATTGTGAATCTGATACATCTTTATTGAGTACATGAAAATACAGGCCTGGAGATTTTTTTTTAAGGTTGGCCTACAGGGGTTCATTCAAATCTTTGCTGAACAGCTCACTGAAGATCTAATTGAAACATTTAATTTGGTACTCCATAAAAATACCTTGAAATACATTTTATCACAGTACCAGCAAATATTAAATGTTACTTATTACAAGGAGGCAAAAATGATCCTGTGAAAAATTGATTTTTGCTTCAGAGGTGCCAGAAGGGAGCTAATTAACAAAATGCACACTGCATACATGAAGTCAGTTTTGATTATACAGTGAGATTTTCGGTGTGAAAGAACGGTGTATTTTTTAATTGTTTTTTAATTCTCTTAAGTAGAATGTGGAATAATCTGCACATATCTACATGTACATAATATTGTGTACTCTTCACATAGCAGGTATTCATTTAAAATCAAACAAAGGAATCAAGGACTACTGTACCACAAATCAAGGACAGACTGAAGAAAACTGAAGCTATATAAAATATCTTGTGTGTGTGTGTGTAATAAAATGGCTTTTGAAGAAATTCTTGGCTATGTCTGACATTTCTAGTGATGAATGCTGGTGTTCACTGGGGCATACTAATAGGGAAAACAAGAAACAACTGAAGGTCTTTAAGTAAAATGAGGGTCATTTTAAAGATATGCATAGAGGAGTCTTAGCCACTAATAAATGCAGCCTGTGTAACCCAAGGTTTATAAGAAGATGAAGCACCATATGTCTGTGGAAGGATCTGCAGAAGTTAAATCCTTCTCCTGCATGAAAATCTCTGGCTACTTTTCTTCTCTCCTAGAATTTCCACAAAAAGTCATGTACTGTTCTTTCTCAAACTGCTCTGTAGTTTGCTATGAGCCCAAGAGAGATATTTAAACAAGGCATGAGTCCTGCAAGGCAGTGGGAGTGGGGGGCACTGTAAGCACACAGGTCATCACTTCAAGGTGGTACAAAGGAAAGCCACCATCAAAGATTTCAAGAAGATATCCTGGAGATGGGTCAGGAGGAGTGAAAGCAGCTCACTCAGCAGCTTACTCCATCAAACCACTTTATTGGCAGTGTTGTCCTGTGAAGTGGTGGAGACTCAGTCATTCTCGGGGAAAATATATTTTCATTCTTTTTTCATTATAGCAAATTATTAATATTTGACGCAGATTTGTTTGGCTTAAAATAAACCCGGTGAACCTGTTTAAAAGGAGAATGTAAAAAAAAAAAATTCCAAATCAAAAATAACAAGCAAAATGTCAAATTTCCAGAAAATATTGATTTGGGACTATAGAATTGGTTTTGTATAAATCGTTACATAATTTTCATATGGTCAGGAACACTCCTGAGTCTTCAAAACTCATAATCTTGCTATTACTATGTTTCAATTTATCTCAAGTTTTCTGTCTATCCTATGTCTATCCTCTGTTCCAATATAAGAAATAAGAAGAAAGAAGTGATTATGATCAAAAACCATATTATTAATTCTGGCATTAAAACTTAAACATTAAGATTGCCTTTTTTTTATTATTATTATTTTTTTATTTTTCAACAGGTTTTTTTGGTCAGCATCAAAGAAGTGACCCTTAATAGGGCAAATTACTGGGGAAAGTGTAGAAGGTAGGGCATTAGTTAAATGAAGCTGTATTGTGGGCAGGGGGATCATGGAAGAATAGTTAGACAGAAAGATAGATAAAGAGGGCTGAGACAAATCAAAATCTGGGTGCTACATTCTTTGTTAAATATGAAACTGAAAAATATGTTACACAGTTGTAAGCAATCCAATCTTGAAAAAGTCAGATGTGCTGAAATAGTTCCTAAAATTCAAACAGTATAAAGGAACCAGTAACATCACAATAGCACGAGGCAGAAGAAGTAAAAGAAATGGTCAGACATCTAAAATCTGAAGGATGGGGCTATTTTTAACAAAATAAAAAATCATTTAGTCTTGAAGAAGTTGCAGAGAGAAAGAAAAGAAGTACAACTGCCTGACCCTGGCCAGATCAAACCCTGACCCTGGCCAGATCATACCATCCATTCTTTTGTGCCCAGCTCACGTCAAGATAATAGATCAAGATAAAA
This sequence comes from Athene noctua, assembly GCF_965140245.1. NCBI lineage: Eukaryota > Metazoa > Chordata > Aves > Strigiformes > Strigidae > Athene > Athene noctua. The sequence continues at coordinate 127,297,167 of NC_134038.1, forward strand.
GCACTTGAGTTTTTAAGACTGCCTTTTTAGAAGTACTTTCACCTTTGAAGGTCTCCAGTATTAAAAGCCATTTCTCTTTATACTGATGAAAATCTTTTTTTACTGTACTCTAGAATTATAAAGTTCCTAAGATGAGTGTAAATTAAAATGATAGAAAGAAGTATCTACTGTAAATGGAAATATTCATAATTATTTTTCCAGTTGATCTCAAGATTCTAAAGTGAGTCTATTTTTATTGGGAAACATTAACTTAAAAAAAAAATCCATTATCATTTACATTTCTTACTACAGTAAATGAGCAACTTTTAAATGACCTCAGCTTCTCAATTTTAAATTCAGTAATAAAATTATGTGCAGAGGACACTACACAGAACAAGAGACCATGCAAAGTAAAAATGTGTGCCTCAGTAAGTCAATATAGTGACTCAGAAACCATAAGTCCAGATTGCTTAAAGGTTTTCTGAAAGAGGAAATATCATGTTGGTAATGTTCAAATACAGAATCATAGAAACAGAATCGTACAGTCACAGAATCATTTAGTTTGGAACAAAACATTAAGGTCGAGTCCAGCCATAAATCTAACACTGCCAAGTGTACCACTAAACCATGTCCCTAAGGGCCACATCTACACGTCTTTTAAATACCTCCAGGGATGTGACTCAAATGCTTCCCTGGGCAGCCTGTTCCAATGCTTGACAACCCTTTCAGAGAAGAAATTTTCCTAATACCGAATCTAAACTTTCCCTGGTGCAAGAAGCCATTCCCTCTTCTCTATTGCTTGTTACTTGGAGAAGAGACCGACACCCACCTCGCTACAGTCTCTTCAGGGAGTTGTAAATGGTGATAAGGTCTCCCCTAAACTTCCTTTTCTGCAGGCTAAACAACCCCAATTCCCTCAGCTGCTCTTCACAGGGTTTGTTCTATAGGCCCTTCACCAGCTTTGTTGCCCTTTGGAAGGGAAATTCAATCTCTTTCCTGTAGTGAGGGGCCCAAAACTGAACACAGTATTTGAGGTGCAGCCTCACCAGTGCCGAGTACAGGGGGGTCAATCACTTCCCCAGTCCTGCTGGCCACACTATTTCTAATTATATAATAGAGCTCAGTAAAGTGTAGTTTTGTACTAGGATCTGTCACAATTGTATTGGTGCCCACAGGCAAGGAAGTATTTTTCCAGGTTGTTCTGATCAATGCTGTTAATCAAGCTCTTCAGCTGAAGATTCTTACACTTGTTAAATTAAAACCAAATAAGATGCTTTCAGGCTACAGTAAGTTGAGGGGCCATTTGGAACAAAAAGGTAGTATGCACATAAGAGTTGTGAGAGGTCTATATGGGGGGAAAACTGGAAAATTTTTTTTGCCTCTTTTTTTTCTATGGAATTGAAGGCTGATATATTTCTTTAACTATTTTAAAAACCTTTAGAAGATTGCTCTAGAGAGCAACTGCTTATTCATGTTTTTATATAAGAAAAATAATCAGCTTAAATTGTCACAAATGAAATACAAGGTAATAGCATTCTAAAATGAGTAGGTATTGGAATAAACTCATTGAAAGATGTGCAATCAGCAATACTGAAGTATTTTAAATTGTGTTAGAAAAAATATTTCAGGCATAGCTGACCATGTCTTTGAAAACTAGAGGTATACAAGATAAATTCTTTATTCTGTTGTGGCCCATGTCCTATGACTTCTTGATGGGACATCTAATGTAGTACAAAGTTCCGGTGTGACTTAAGTATACTAATGACCCCTTTCGCAAAAGGCATAATTTCTTCAACAGTGTTACTCAGTTTTTATTTTTCAAGTCATGTCTGAAAATGTATTTTTGTTAATGCTGATGCCAAAGTGATTTGAGATTCAAGAATGCCTAAAACTTCTAAGAGGCTAGCATGCAAAAGATTGTGTTCTGGTATTGCTTTCTATTAGGTCAACTTTTAGGTAAGACCACTTAAAATTTGTTGGCTAGTGGTAGGACATTTATAACATTCCAAAGAGCTTCTATTGTTTGTTTTAAAAATATACACAAAAACTTTAAGGTATGAAAATGTACTGTGCTGGCATTCAGTTGCATAGATACCATATATGATCTTATTACTTACAGGTTCAGAGATACAAGAGCCAAACGAACTATCTACCAGTCTTTTTTTTTTTTTTAAGGCGATGTATTTCTTTCTGGAAAATACACCTAGGTGTTTCCTCTCATCTAAAAATTGGCACGTGAATGATCTCCTGCCCAATTGAACTGTTCCAACTTAATACTTTTAAGTGTTTCTTAAAGAAAGATACAGTTCGAATTTCCTCACTTCAAATTCCAGTTGTTGGACCTCATTGGTTTTGGGTTGGGGTTAATCTATCCTAACTTCAGCCACCCTAAAAGATGCATGTGCGGTGTTTATGTTTGTCTAGTTTCCCTCTATAGTCCATGGTAGAGAAAGGGAAACTTAGAGACCAGTTCATCCCACCTGAAGATATATGCCCAAGACAGGCAGCATAAATTGATGTTTTCCAAGCCTGTTGCCCTCCATGGAATAAAGAAAGAATCTAAATGGATGGCTTAGATTAGACACATAGATTTATATTTACAAAGGAAGGTGAGATGCAGTTTGCTTTAATCAGCAATATTGAACTGCTTCACAGTATTTGGCTTGTTTTCTGGCCCCTGGACTTCTCTTGGTAAACCATTGAACCCTATTCAGTATCTTCATGCTCTCTGAAGTTTGGACACAGAACTATGCTTGTGGGCCTTAACAGTGCTGTGGGAGAAGAGATCCTTCTTATCACCCTGTTTAATATATCTGAGAGTTGTACAAAATCTTTTCATGTTAGTATGGCTCTGGCAACTCCTGAAATGATCATGCACAGCAGCCCTTTGTCACAGGGGACTATAAAATAGAGAGGTCATAAGAACTCTCTGCTAATGCAGTGCTACATACCTCATTTTCTTTCTTATGGCAACTGAAATGGCAAACTTTAATTCTGTCATTCCAGAGAGAAGATGCCTCAAGGCAGGCAGAGCCTGGCTTCAGGTCCAGGTGAGCTCAGCAATGTACAGTGATATAATACATAACTAGGTCAGCTAAAAATTTTTGCCTGTTCAATATTTTTTTTATGTTATCATACCCAAAATGGTGACTCAAACATAATGTGTGACTGTTACTAAGCTTGGGACTTTGTCTTTCTCCATTGATCCCAAGCTGCTTTGTAGCACAGCAGCTTTTGTTTTTCATCCTGTTTCCAGCCCTCTCATCCTCAGGATGGTCCAACTGCATCATTTGGATATATATTGCATATGATATGCATATATGTTTGTACCTATTACATATGAGTGACAAGCTTCCAAATGTCCTTAGCATACTGCTACCTTTTGTGCCAAAGTCGTTAGTGAAAATGTCTTAAAAAGATCGGTTATGGAACTGGTCCTTCTTGCCCACAGCCCCATACCCTATTTCACACCCTTGGTGCCATCAGTCCCTGCCCAAGCAACACTGCAGCAGTTCCCATCTCCTGCTCCTCTCAGCCCTGCCCTGAGCCTCCAAGCTGGGTCCACCTGTGGGCCCACATCCCAGCCTAGCCTCAGCTTGGGCTCAACCCCAGCTTGGTGCCTGATGCCTGGGGCTGGTCCTGCCCTGGCTGCCCCCAGCTGCCCTGCTGCTGTCTGGGGTGGTGGTACTGGCCCAGGCTGTGAGGTCCTGCTCAGCCCCCTCGGAGGAGCCCCCATGGCTGCTGGCTTCTGGGAGTCCCCAGCCCATGTGGCACCCTGACACTTTTCTAATGCCCTCTCCCTAGCCGTGTAATTGCTTTCAGTACAGCCATAATGGCCACTACCTGCTCATCTGTTTTAGCTAATCATTTCTATAAGCATTTGCAGAAGTATGAGTTTTATAATACAGTTTGCTTTGAAGTTTATTTTGGTATAAAACAGTGTGCTACCTTTGTCTCCTCAGAGAATAAATCCTACCCACTGGTTTTATTCTGGCTAACTATTAACCACAGAGAAGCAGCTGCTGCTAATGAACTTTCAGGAAGACGTTGTGACTAAAGCTTTTTATGCCAAAGAGCTGCAAGAATCTTTTCTTGTCAACAAAATAATAAGACAACATTATGTTAGTCAAAAATATGCTCTTGGTGCATTTAACTCCTGAGTCTCTTTGGAAGTGCAGTTCAAAATTGCTGATGTGATTGGCATTTGACAGGCTGTTGCTGAACCTTTTGTTATTTCTTATCACCCTTCTCTTCTGGATTATACTACTGAGCCTGGTGGAAGCTGAGAGAACTAAGCTCCTTACTATGAAATAACATTTGATATCAGATATTCAGCAATAATATTCAGGGTTTGTGAGTTCCAGGGACTTGTCAGCAATTCTATGTGCACAACTGAAAAAACACGAGAAACAATGTAAAAGTCAGTGTTTGAGTATTCACGTGTAATAGTGGCTATTCCAGACAGAAAACGCTCAGTTTTAAAAGTTGATAAAATTGTTATCAGAAAGTTCAGAGACACACAGTTCAATAAACATTGTCAAGCTAAGTAGAAAAATGACCGGTGAAAGGTCAGCAAATTGAAGTTGGAATAATATGAACATACTTTCTGCCAGGTTAAAAATTACTTTTTCCAATATGTTCTCTTATCGGTATACCTAAAATAATTCCTACTCCATCAGAAAGTGTTAGGCAGCATAATTTTATTGATAACATTCAAATGCGAGGTGAAAGTGTTTCCAGTGCAAGGTCCATGTCTTGAGATGTTCATGCACTCATTTATGGGAGGATATATTTAGTCTGGTTTTAGCCATCTAAAAGTTTTCTTTAAGTGTCTCATCTGCAATAACTATATTTAACAGTGCGAGAGCATTTAAGGGAGTCTTCTTCCCAATCATATTAAAAATCAATCTTAGCACTCAAGTGCATGTTTGTTGATAACTATAAAAGGAGTCCAAATAAATAATAGTCTGCATATCTACACCTCTGTGGGGTAACATTAGGTCAGAAGAATCATGTATCTTGCTGAATATAAAGACGTTCCTCATTGCTTGTTCTGTGATGACCCTTTCATCACTATCACAGTTTATCTGAGACTGTAATGGTGATAGTAGCATAAGTGTGTTTTATGGAAAGGAACATAAAGAATGGCTGAATTACAATAAATGTATAAATGAAGATATATAGACCTTTAATAATGCATGACAGGACTGAAATGGGGTGCAAAGCATTTCATTTTCTTGAGAATGACTCATCTTTCCAAAAAACTGCATCATAAGAGAGAAAAATCACAACCCTAAACGATATGTTGCAAAGCTTTAGCTATCACGGAATGTTATGGACCATATATATGATGAACATGTTACTGTGTTTGGGACTTCAGTCATCTCAGCCACAACAGGCTGTTGCTTGAATGAACTGAAGCATTTTTCTCTGTACAGTTGTGTGATAAAATTAAACATATGTTTTAATATGTGTCGCACTGAGGCTTTTAGGCCAACAATATTTCTGACTCTCAGGATAAGCTAAAATAGCTCTTTTTGTCTCTGCCTGTCTGTCAGTTCCTGTCTTGTGTTTTCGATATGGGGGCTCTGTTTCAACATTACCTTGTGGTGTGTTCTTAGTACCTTATGGGACGTTTTAAGTCATGTAGGAATATTAAAATTAAAGAATGGAAAAGGAAGTGCAGACCACACTTCAGTTTCTTCAAGAAGAATTGGGACCATCCTCACTCACAGGTTTTTCGTGTTTGACTGAAGGTTAAAACATTTATAAACATTATGGGCATACTTCAGCCACCTAGCTAGATATGGGATGGATCTGAAGTCTTTAAAGACATTTGCTTCTCTGTCAGCTACGTGTGGACCTTGGGCACTTTACTCTAGGAGATCTGATTCATTAACAATAAAGGAAAGTTCATGCTGCATGGCTAACTCAGGCAGAATACAGCAGCCTGAGTTCTGTTTGTTTCTTTGTCTTTTTTCCTATGTCCAACACTCCCCCAATTTTCTCCTGAAAAGTTAGTTGAAAAGTTTAATCTTGAAAAAAAAAAAGCAAGCATTGTTCCTACAGCTTGACTGCATTATATTAAGTTTGTTTGGCTTTCTATTGTCCAGGTAATTTGGGAGCTGAGTGAGATACACTGGTCAGTGGGAAAGCCAGGTAATAGTGGTTATATGAGCTGAACTCTATAGCTGAGTTATGTGGGCAGCCTAACCACTGGAACAGAGAGAGCACAGTGCAGAGAAATTGAAATGGCTCCACAGAAATTATATCAGGCATAGAATCATTGAAACAGAATCACAGAATTGTTTAGGTTGGAAAAGACCTTTAAGGTCATCAAGTCCAACTGTTAACCTGTCAGTGCCCAGTCCACCACTAAACCGTGTCCCTAAGGGCAACATCTACACGTCTTTTAAATACCTCCAGGGATGGTGACTCAAACGCTTCCCTGGGCAGCCTGTTCCAATGCTTGACAAGTCTTTCAGAAAAATTTTTTCCTAATACCCAATCTAAATGTCCCCTGGCACAACTTGAGGCCATTCCCTCGCATCCTATTTCTTGTTACTTGAGAGAAGAGACTGACAACACCCACCTTGCTACAACCTCCTTTCAGGGAGTTGTAGAGAGCAGTAAGGTCATCTCTGAGCATCCTTTTCTCCAGGCTAAACAACCCCAGTTCCTTCAGCTGTTCCTCACAGGGTTTGTTCTCTAGACCCTTCACCAGCTTCATTGCCCTTCTTTGGACACGCTCAATGTCTTTCTTGTAGTGAGTGGCCCAAAACTGAACACAGTATTTGAGGTGAGGCCTCAACCAGTGCCAAGTACAGGGGGACAATCACTTCTCTAGTCCTGCTGGCCACGCTATTTCTGATAAAAGCCAGGATGCTGTTGGCTGCCTTGGCCACCTGGGCACACTGCCAGCTTATGTTCATCAGGCTGTCAATCAACACCCCTGTGTTCTTTTCCACTGGGCAGTTTTCCAGCCACTTCTTCCCATGCCTGTAGCATTGCATGAGGTTGTTGTGACACAGGTGCAGGACCTGGCACTTATCCTTATTGAATCTCACACAGTGGGCCAGATCCCAATGATCCATCCTGTCCAGATCCCTCTATAGACCCTTCCTACCCTCAAGCAGATCAACACTCCCACCCAACTTGGTATTATCTGCAAACTTACTGAGGGTGCTCCCTTGATCCAGATCACTGATAAAGATATTAAACAGAACTGACCCCAGTACTGAGCCCCAAGGAAAACCACTTGTGACCAGCCACCAACTGGATTTAACTCCATTCATTACAACTCTTTGGTCTGGCCATCCAGCCAATTTTCTACCCAGCAAAGAGCACACCCATCCAAGACATGAGAAGCCAGTTCCTCCAGGAGAACACTGTGGGAAACTGTGTCAGAGACTTTACTGAAGTCTAGGTAGACAACATCCACAGCCTTTCCCTCATCCACTGAGTGGGTCACCCTGTCATAGAAGGAGATCAGGTTAGTCCAGCAGGACCTGTCTTTCATAAATTCAGGCTGACTGGGCCTGATCCCCTGGTTGTCCTGTACATGCTGTGTGACAGCACTCAAGATGATCTGCTCCATAACCTTCCCTGGCACCAAGGTCAGACTGACAGGCCTGTAGTTCCCCAGATCCTCCTTCTGGCCCTTCTTGTAGGTGGGCGTCACATTTGCTAATCTTCAGTCAACTGGGACCTCCCCGGTTAGCCAGGACTGCTGATAAATGATTGAAAGTGGCTTGGTGAGCACTTCTGCCAGCTCCCTCAGTACCCTGGGGTGGATCCTATCCCATCCCACCCCATAGACTTGTGTGTCTATGCTGTCAGAAGGGCAGCACTGAGTCAGAATTGGTAAGCTTTGCTTGACTTCAGTGCAATACATACCTGATTATTCAGTGTCTCTGTAAATGGGCTTCCCATCATTTCCTGTATAGAAAAAGTTTGCTAAATCTACATAGAATCACTTCAGTGCAGACTCCATGCTGCAGATAATCAGATTTACTCTTTCTGGGCTGAAGGTAGACCTGGAAACAGTATTGCCAAGTTTTTGCAATGCTGCACCTGAACAGTGCATGATCTTGCAGATCAAACATATATGGAGCTAGCTCCAATGTCTCTCTTTATTATAAACAATAAAACTCCACTGATATTCCTCTCAGGTTTGCATAGCTGCCTACTGCTAAGAAAATTGCCTTGCTCATTATTCTGCCAACACAGCCAGTTGAATTTCATTTTACACGTATTTTTCATCCTAGATAGCTAATAGACAGGTAGAAAAGCTATTTCAAAGACGCCAAAGACATCTCATCCTCTCCAAAAAGACTTTAGATTCACAAGTGACCGTTATTTCACTGATTAATGTTTTTAAAATGTTTAGACTAATCTGTTTCACTTGGATTTGCAGTAAAACACCAGGAAAAAAAATTTATCCTCAAGCAAAATTGGACATTTCTAGAATTTGTGGAAGACAGGTATAAGCATGCTTTCTCTTCTTCTGTGCAAAAAAGAGACACCTTACTTCAGAAGAAAAGAGTCTGAGCTATGGATGACAATTAGCATTGTGTCAGATTATTTGGCAGCAGGCAGGAAGGTGCTCCGAGGATCTCATTCTGACATCCATGCAGTCCAGTCATTCACCAAGAGCTTCATCTGTGTGAGGGGCTGCTGCCTGCAGGGTCTTCATGGCTTGGAAGGGAACAGATTCTGCAGCATGCAGTAAACTTGTCTAGTATGCTGAAATCACCTGTCTTAAACCTGTGAGCTTCGATGTTGTCCCCATCTCCTTTCTGAATGGCAGGTAACTGAAAGTGAGTAAAAGAGAAGTTCCTGTTCACAGAAGTCCTACTTCATAATGCAGAATGTTTCTTGCATGCATATACATATAGAGCAGGTACAATCTGATACTTTGTTGTTTGAGATGAACACAATTCAACACTTTATATGAAGATTATTCTCCTCTAGACTGCCTCACTGAGTAGAATAAGAATGTTTGTCTTTGTATTCAAAATATATTGGAATTGAAGAAGAGGACATTTTGAGTCTTTTCATTTTAGCTTTAAAATCTTTAAGGAATGGACAATCATGAATGGATCAATAAGAATTAATCCAGATTTTCAGTCTCAATTTAAAACTTTGTTTAGATTTACAATCAGGTAAATGTTGAGTTTTCTTCTCTATTATTGCATTCCCTCTAATTTTCCTGTTATAGAAAGGGAAAATATGTTCAAATACACCAAGAAAGGCCACCCAAAAAATATGTGATAGTGTGATTGTGTTGCATTGGCCCAAATGTGTCCTTAAAAGTCCAGGTTTCCAGAGTTCAGTTAGGATTGAGTAGGCATCTGATCTATTGGATGGCATAAAAGCTTCGTCAGTAAGAAAAAACAAAATCTAAAAAAGCCCCTGTATAAATAAAATCTTTAATCCTTTTGAGGTAAAACAAAGACAAGGAGCAAATTGTCTGTCAAAAAACAGCTGGCACAATACATCTTTTAAAAGATCTGCTGACACTAGTCAAATTTCTGTAAGAGAAAAAATGCCATGCAACGCTGTGTCAAAACAACAGAGTACATTTTGGTGCAAGAAAATAGATATGATGGAAGCTCAACAAATCCATCCATATTGGGTGATGGTTCTTAACAGATTCAGAAAAAAATAGACAATGGTAAAAACTAAAAACACCAAGGACCTTCAGTCATGTCCAAATCAGTTTGTGGTCCTTGTGACACCAAAATCTTACCAGTGCCTTTTGAAGTCACTGCCAATTCTGCAGACTTTGGAAGAAGGATAGTGTGTTCATCAACCAGTTCAGCAAGGTCTGGTGTATTACCAGTAACTATGATGCTTACTATGTATCTGTCACAAATATAACAGTTGGCTTCTCTTTGAGAAGCAGAATATGCTAATACGTGTAATAACTTTGGTACTACTTTGTTACTGGGAGTTTACCCTGCACCCTGATCTAAAACAGGTGAGAAATATCACCTTCTGGAATGCCCCTCTCCCTACAGACTGTAGAGAAAAATCAAAAGATTTTGTGCAGTCAAAATTTGATTCTGTGAATGCCACCCTACATGGCAAAGTAAAGCAGCATGACTGTTTACTGTCTTAAAAGTAAGCATGTCCTGCACTGCTTTACTTATAGCCAGCTGCTTCAGCTAGCAATGCAAGTCATTAGGACTGGTTCACCTGGTGCTCATCAAGAGAGGTTCAGTGATAATGCCATTAACACACACAAAACAATGACAGCATAATGAGGTCCATGGTTTAGCATGGAAACCAAAATCACCATGACCACAGAATGTAACTTGAAGATACACACTTGTCTTGTTGCCAACATAATCATAGAAAATAATTCACAACTATACCCTATCTTACTGTCATTGAGTTGTGGCAAAAGACCCTAGACAGGAACTACAAATCTTCATTGGTCTCAGCGCTCAGATATTCCTTTTATCCAGATACTATTCAGTTCCTATAATTTCTGTTGGAAATATCACTGATCAAACATAATTTGCAAAGAACACAAAGGCTTGAGATGCATTTTAAAATGAACTTCTGAGGCATGGTATTGGTTAATAACTTCACTTCAGGTTCATAATTATTTTTATCAGTGTTATTTCCTTGCAGCTTTTTAATTGTCTGAGACCATAAAACATAACACTGTTTATTATAAAAAAAGAAGCAGCAGCTATAACATAACATAACGTAACATAACATAACATAACATAACATAACATAACATAACATAACATACATAACACAATTTTACTGTTGATGTTATTAACATAAAAGGATATATTGAAACAATTTTAAAACTGTTACAATATTTAATGATAGTAGTCATATTTTATGTTTGTTTAGTTTTCTGTCCTCTTCATCTTTTATTATATCATCTATCCTTTTAACTTAAACTACTTCTGCCATTGACAAGAGGAAAAACCCTATTACTTTGTTAGAAAAAAGTCTTCATATACTCTCATTTATGAAGGAACCTTGTGATGTGCCTAAATTTCAACATGTGAGTAAGAAGTTAGGTTATTTTCACATATATATTTCTTCATGATTTCAGGCTAAAAAATCCTTAGAAGTGTTCTCACAGTTCAAGTAAATAATCTTAATTCATTAGTTTGAGAAAAAGATGTTAAAACATGTGGAACAATGAGGGATTTGAATAAGAGGAAAGCAGAGAGGATCAATATTTCTTTTTCATGGGCAGAGAGAAGTAGTTATCTCTTATGGTTCTAAGTAGTGGAATTCAAGATAATTGCCAGAAAACCAATTTTCATGCCAGAAAACCAGTTTCCATGACATTTAATATTCAGAGGAACTGTGTACTTTAATTCCCAAGTATGTCTCACAAGGATATTTTACAGGCTCTCTTTTAGGATGAGGAATGAGAAATTGCAGGTGGAGTAGCGTGAAATATTCTGGTATGAATAACTTTGTAACTGGTTGCAAGGCCATGGCTAAAGAATAAAAAAAAATAATAAATGATATATAAATATATAAATATTTAGCAGCAAGTATTCATAGCAAAATTTTATTCACATCCACATTGTTCAAATTCCCACAGTATATCCCACAGTTTAGTACAATTACACATTATTTTATCATTAACAACAATTTATGCTTGCCATTGTTTTGAAATAAAGTGGGAGATGCTAGGGAAAGTTGACATATGTAGATGTGAGCAGAAGCTACAAAAATTTTTTGTTCTACAAAGTATCTCCAGAAGCTACTGGAACACACATCTTTGATACCATCCTACCTACTTGCTTGTACAGTGTATGGAAAACTCTTTGTAATATTTGTCTGTGAAACATTATGTCCCTCAGCTAAGGAACATGTTTCTTACCAGAACTGTGCTGACTGGATTTGTCTCCAGAGATTTGCATGCTGATGAACAAGCTTCTCTGGGCAGTCTGAAAAGTCTACGAACAGACCTCTAAAGCAGTTGTGAGAATAGACTCAAAGGGGGAAAAAAAAAACCTTTCCAAAGGTCGTGGCATTATATGGTAGAATCAGTGAGCCATAAAATATAATTAATTTCCAAGAACAGGGCAAGCAGAACACTTTGAACAACTCTGGTAATGGAGAATTTGGGAGATACTTATAGGAAAACAGGAAAAAACACAACATTGCCTACTGATAGTATTAGACACAGGTGATGTGATTAAAGTGAGAATAAAAGACAGTACTCCCTCAGGAATCTTTCTTGAAGATATATCTTTGCTTCATTCCCTGCATTTAAATACTATGTAAAGATGCAGAATTCCATCGCCTGTTTCAATGCAATAAACAATTCCTTTCAATAGTTTTATAAATTATGAATATACAGGGGCGGTGGAGCATTTGAACTAATGATTTATCTGAAATTTAATGCTGTGACTCACTGACAAACTACAACATATTCATAGAATTTAGTAAGAAAATATTAGTCCTTTCCTATGCTGGGTCTCAGAAACATAGTTTTGCACAAGGAAAACACGATATCACTTTGTGCTGTTTAAACAAAAAAATCCCTGGATGGTGTAAATGGCATTACTATCTTCCCTTTAGTAAGCCAGTTTGCACCAGATGAAAATATTTGCTCTTTCAGATGTTTCTCACAGTAGCAACTATCAATCTTCTGACTGATGTGATTATGCATAATTCTGAATGTAGTCTATCAGCCCTTGAGAAACTTATGATCTTTGTCTTTTCTTAGGATAAATTCAAAGTAGTAAATCTTTTCCAAATGAAAATATTTCTAATTATTATTTTACTGACAAATGCAAATTTTTGCATTATTTAATTTGCAAGAATGGTATCATGACCACCCTAGATCCTAAGGTGTTTTTTTCAATAATATTTATTCAAGATGAATGAACATTTCTCATTTATTTAAAAAATATAATGCATGAAAAAGTCTTAATAATTTCTTAAGACATGTTTTTATGGGATGATTTTCCTTGGGTAGCTATTTATGTACCTTATAGTTTACTCTTACATAGGTGATTAATAGAAAACACATTCACAGTATTTGTGGAAAGAGATAAACAATCCTTGAGGTATCCAGACAACATTGCAGAGATCATTGGAAGTCACCCAACTAACCATTCAGCTAACTTCTTACAAATGCTGATGAGGGATTACCTTAGCTTTTGTTACCTTTGCCTTAAGTTTAAAAAAATCTATAATATTTTTAGTCTTGTATACATTAAGTATCCTCTTGATTTGTAATATTATTTATATTCAGAATCTTTCTCTACATTTTTAGGAATTTTGGAAAGATATCTTCCAATTGACTAGTCTTTCGTTATTTCATAATCTACTCAAGACCATTGTTCACCTCCTGCACTAAATGCAGAATTTTGACAGTTTGCCAAGTTTTAATAGACTTGTTCTTGGGGTTTATTTTCATGATGTCTGTATTTGGTAGCTAATGAGCTGTAGGGCTGTAAAATTTGTATCTTTTTTGTTAAAAGTTTCTAGATGTCTTGCTTCATAGCCTTAAGGACTAGACTTTGATTTTACAAAGCTATGTATCTCTTGGGCTTGTGATGGCATGACACCATTGTTGTCCAGCCCAAAGCAAAGAATAAGGAATAGTAGGAAAATTTGCTTTCTGTTTGTATCTATCACTCTTCACTGATTCCATACTCTCTGAGACTTACTGCTGAAAGTTTTATATTGCTAAACTTAACAATTATGAATCCTTTTTGCTATGATATTCATCACACAATAATAATGAAATTTTTACAATGGCATAGAGATCCATAAGATGTATGACCTGACATCATGATTTAGTTGTTTAGTTTAGTTTTGGTTACAGATTTTGATAAAAGAATGTATATATTGATTTTAGAGGGATGAGCTTGTTTCCAAAGACAAGTTTCTTGAAGATAAGAGGTATTAGTGCCTTCAAATCGTTGTTCACATATCTCACATTAGAAGACAGAAATCTTTCATCTTTCAGTATTTTCATGATGGACCTGTTGGTTGTCTAAAAAGATCCTGAAAAAGACTTTATGTGGCACTTTATGACAAAATTATTTTTTCTAACCTGGATTCTGCCTAAGGGCACCCACATGTGGAACTGCCTGATGTGTTTTCACACTCAGCAGAAAGGATTTGAGGGGGTTTCTAGATACATCTGGAGACTTCTCATTTGGTTATGACCCTGTTGGATAGAAAGTTCCATTCCTGATAAACAGCAAACAGCAATACTTGTTAGTGAACTGGCTTTATGTGAGCAGTGAAATATTTAACAACTGAAAATTGAGTATCTGCTTTGTCAAAGAAACTGGCAATACACACTAACAGAATACTCTGGTCTTTCATTAATTTAATTCTATATATATGGCCTTGATGGCCCATCCATCTTTTTCACACTTTCAGATATCACAAATACATACATTTTCTACCATCATCTGAAATGTCAAGAACTAGAGAGTGGAACCAAACATCAGGAGCATGTCACTGGTGTTCCAGCCAAGATTACTGAGACACCTTTTAGATTTGTCTCAATAGATCTGGAATGGCAAAGGTATGAAAATGGTAAGTACTGGGGGAACAAAGTATCCTGACATTTATTTAGATAGGGGTTTGGGTCATGTTTTGTTCATGGTTACTCTTGTTTTATCTGGGTAGATTGAAATGTATACACTTGACGTTATTGTGTCTGAATTTTCTCTCTTTATGTCTACAGAATAGTAGAGATTAAGTTTCAGAAGTGCAGCATTAATAGAAGTGTAAGCAGCTCAGCTGTTCATCTAGTTATTCTTGTGCTGCTGAACAAATCTGGTTGAATGACTGAAAACTTAAACTTGACCTGTAGAAGTAATTTGTCTGAGAGAAGGATATGGGTGTGTAAGCATGGAGTTATAGCATGATTTTTCTCATGCTGGAAGAACCTAGAACTTCTTGGAATCAGCACAAAGTAGAGACAATTTGCTAAAGATAATGGAAACAATACAGATTATCGTCTCATGTTATAAACACCTAAAAAAGAAGGAAAGCTGTGACCTCTTCCACTCTCATCTAATAGCATTATTGGTATTATTAATTATATTAATTAACTAATATTAATTGTAAAAGTCTTTGTAATGAAATTTACTACCCACGGGGGACACTTTTTCCTTTTCCAAAGGCACAGGTTTCCCTGTTGTGTTTAAGAAGTTTTACTTTCTACTGTAAATTATTTTCAAGGTTAATGAGCTGAAAATTAGTTTGCCTTTGCAATTCCCAGAATCTAACCCTAGTGGAATCTTCTGTTTTGTGAAATATTTTGCAAAGTATAGGTAAAATAGTGGCAACAAGTGAAAAATACATGGAGCATTTCTGCATGTGTGGGTTTCTAATGTTAGACACAAATTAAAGGCACTGATTAATACACTTGCAGTTGATTCCATTTGTAATTACTTCCTTTCTCCAGTAAGACTAAGTTTTAAGGGCAGTAATAGTGCAGACCACTGTGGTTAATTGTGTGTGTTACAGCTTCTAAAATTGTGTACACGATTCATTTGGAGGTCTTACAATGTACATGCACAAGCCAAATAAATTAAAAATAAAGGCCTCTTATTAATAATGATTTTTTTGACACTTGGCATAGTCTTTTGTGTTGTGTGAAAAAATAGACACACAGCTGTTAATTGACAAGGTAAGTAATAATCCTTTGATTACAGTAGCTAAAGGCTGTCCTTTAATGGATTTTCCTTGTCACTTTTAATTCTTTTTAATCTTTGTCTGCATTTCATTAGAACGGCTTTATCATTCTGATGGCCCTCCTGTCGTTATTCTGATTGAGTTAATGGGTTGTCGTCATACCACAGAGCTCCGGTATAAAATATAATAGTGTTATATTTATAGTCTTCAGGGACGTTTTTAAGATGATTGCTTTACCAATCAGCTTTTCTGGTTTTACATAGTACATTATTGTAAATGGAGTGCTGTATTTTGCTTTCTCTTGCCTGGTAGGTACTCTGAGCAAAGCTTCTGTCTTAATCTTCCATGACTTAATCTACCTAGAAAATTCAACAGCCAGTTGGTGAGGGAGCTAGAAAAGGTCTGTTATAATTTTCTGTCCTGCTCGTCAGCTGCGATTTTGATTTTCTGTTTAAAAGCTACATGCCTGCACTGCAGTTTTCCTAACAGATGATACAGGTACTTGAATATTATTCAAAAAACTTACCTGAGGTCTCATAATGCAGCTATTAAAATGGATTTGTTACTATCTTGTTTTCAACTTCAGCTGTACAGCTGAAGGATGCGTGATATTTAGGCCTTTATGCTTAATTTTACTTATCTTTGGAAAAACTAGTATTGAGGGTACTGTATTTTTTCCACATATTATTGAGGAGCCTGATAAATTACTAACAGTTTTAAAGATAATACCATTTAATGGAAGAAAACCTTGCTAAATAATTGTGGAACATGTGTCGGGTAGCGCATGATTATTTTTTCAATTAAATCTTTAAACAATATTCACTTTGCATATAGAATGATACTTGGGTGAACAAACATATTTGTCTTTTTAGCTTGAGACAAGCAATATAATATAATATAAATTATTGCAGAGAATCCATTAATACAGTTTTAATGATTATATCCGTGATACAAGTCCAGCTGTGACACTGAGCCATGCTATTGGTATGGAACTCTATAATACTCTGCTGCAGAACAGATGTTGTAATTATAATAGGCAATATTTTATTATGTGTTTTCGGAAACTTTCCTAGAGCATGACTTACATGTTTATAGTTTATAGCGAGGTAATCTTGCATATGAGCTAAGAAATGAGGAAGATATGTGGAATGTAGCTACCTAAATTGATGCATTTCTATTTTTAAAACAATTTCAGTGTAACAATTTCATTTCTCCCTTTTCTGTACAGATTTGCTAAAATGGGGTGCAGTTTTCAAAGAACATTAGTGGTTACATTTATTGTCTAAAAATTGTTGATGAAGAAGCAGAGACATGCTGATAATGTATTATATCAGTAGGAAAGGTTTTCAGGACTGTAAATAGAAATGCAGAGGATTTTTTTAAACTGTCTTCTATAAAGAAGAAATATCTATTACATTTGGGGTAGTCTGTGTTGGTAGCGTTAAACAGCCTTTTCTTGACAAGGGCTACTTATGTTCCTTGTGTTATTTAAATCTCTTACAATGTTAAGTACTGTAGAAGACAAATACTGTGTCTGTTTTCATATATACATGTATGTTTGCTTATGCTCACTGTGCTTGTAATTAACTGTTTAATTGGAGAGGGGGGAATTAAATATTTCTTTTACTTTAGTCAATGAAACTTTTCTTTGAGACACACTTCCATTTACTACATTATTAGCAGACCTTAAGCAGTAACAGATACCTGACTGCGACCTTTTCAGTTCCACTGTACTAAATTGCAGGTGTTAGAGCTTGATGAATCATGCGCTGCTGCTGAAAAAAAATGGTATTTTGTTGAAGTTCCAGATGCAACTATATTTAAATGTTCTAATCAGAGATAGAGGCTCCAGAATAATAACCTCTATGATTTTCTCCTGGGACCACCAGAGAACATCCTTCAGGCTGTCTATCTTCTAAATAATTACTATTATTATAATTTGCATTCCTATAGTGCCCAGGAACCCCAGCTGGGAAGGAACTCCATCTGAGTCCTCCTATACTATTTCTGCATGACAACAATACAATATGAAATCTTTACAGTACAGACAAAGCTCACTTTACAAATTCTGTCCCATGCAAATCATTGAGTCCAAGTGCAAGATATGCAGAGATTTTTTGATAGTAGCAACCTATTCACTTTTTGAAAACTTTTCAAAGACAAATATTTTCAAAACATTATACTTAGTGCCTAGGATTTTGTAATTTTTTTTCCCCTTTTTGGGTAGCTACAGCAAAATGGCTCACATCAGAATTAGTATATTGCAGAGAAGTCCATATAACAGCACTCTGAGAGATTATACTGGTTATAATAGGTATTCCTATTCTCTTGTAATTTTTAATGATTTCTAATGTTGTGCCTACTGTCTGAGCTGTTCTTCAATTCCAATATGTCAGCAGATATGTACACTACTGCCTGACTTCAATGGAAGCAACCTCTCCTGTTCTCTATACTTAGTTCAACATAACTGACTTTATAGCTTGCTTAAAGATTGGTGCATAGATCTGTGTTGATTTATCTCTTTCTCTCCTCTATGAATTTGCCTTTGTGGATGGTGCCAAACAAACTCAGCAGATTTATTATAGTACTTTTCTAGCCCAAGTTAAAGGATAGGCAAGAGCAGATGATGATTTCATGTGGGACCTATTGAAATACAGTGGTCATAGAACAGTAAATATTTACTAGAAACCTACAAGGAAATAAAATGGCTCCTAGAAATATTTTAGTGTAGCTTTACTCCACTGAACCGAATCAGCAGTGAAAAATTCAGAAATTTAGGTGTTTTGTGAAGTATCTGTTCACTCTCAAGTGGTCTGCTGGACTACCCTTATTCTATATCAATAAATGAGGGCTCATTGACAGAGGTAGATGACTGGCAAAATACAAAAGACACAAGAAAGTCAGAATGGACATTTAGAAAATACTGGGTAGAGAAATGGAGACAAAAATTGACAGAAAGCAGAGAGGGAGAGGGAAAAAAGAAGGAGAGACTAAAACAAAAGAACTTGGATGAAGTAATAAGAGAGAATATGTGCAAGTTGAAAACAGCAGGATTTTAACTTCAGCTTTAGACTGATGATATTTAATGCCCTAAGTCTCTAGATACCCTAGCAATAGTTGGGTTTATCTTTTTCATCTCTCTTGCTTCAGCGCTGCGCTATGAGTTATAATTAAAGCAGGGCTAAGATAGCAACAAAACTGAATAAATTATTCATTGAAAACCAGCAACATTTTCTAAATAATGTATTCAATGAATAATATTCAACTAAAAATAGGTACAATATACAAAGTATTCTGTGCACACTCAAGAGTTGGTCCTTGGCCCACATTTTATCATAACTAGTAGATTGATATATTTTCTTTCTAGGAGAGGCAAGCAAGAAATACTGCTTTTCTTTCTAGCCTCACAAGATAGGATATATGAGTGCATTTTGTTGTTACAATTTTAAGGTTAATTTCCTATAGTATTGTAATAAGTAAAAGTGAACTCATCTCTTCTCTGGAACTTGTGGTGGCCTAGACATTAGTGACGATATGATCTGCTCAAAAAAGGAAAATAAAGATAGTTCCAAAACCCAAAGAAAGATAAAAGAAAATTCTGACTTACAGCAAAAAGGTAGACAGAAAATTTTGAGTGGAAGTGGATATGAGAAAGGATTTATGGAACAGGCAGGAAGCTGCATTGCCTTACTGAAAAAGTCTATTGCAGCTCAGTGGCAATACAAAGGGCACCAGTTGTCAATGAAAAGCCATGGGGAGAAAGTGGAAGAAACGGTACATAAAAATTAACCAGTAAACATGGGAATATGAAGTAGAGAGTATTTAAAGAAAGATTAATCAGTGTAATGCAGTTGAGATACATTAAGTCATGTTTCATATTATATTCTAATACGTTAGAAGTTTTCCAAATACAAAACCAAATGGATTTAGAACTGTCCCTTCTTCTGTTTCCTAAGAAGTTGGACCTGTTATAATTAATTTTACACTAACATTTACCCTTACTTTACATTACATAAACATGTTGTTTAGTTTTACATTAAATAAATACATATTTTTAAAGCTGCTATTGTTGAAAAGTGGGATGAAGAAAGGCATTATTGACAGAATACTGTATTGTCAGTTAAGGTAAATAGAACAAATTGTTTGTGGCTTTATCACAGAAAAGCATAGTTACCATTTTGTACAAAAGTCATCACCACCCCACTTGTCAGGACTTTCTAAATTAAAGTCTGTTAAAAACAGGAACATGGAAAGCAATTTAGTGGAAAATATCAGTGTTTTGGCTCATTCAGACTTCTCTTGTTAAAGCATTTGAAATATATAGAATCTTTCAAAAGTTTCTTGTTCAACCACAATCACTGTAATCTGCATTCATTATAACACTGTGCATTGTACTCCTTTGACAGCAGAGCTAAGCAGTCAATATTCTCCTTTTCAGCAGTCTGTGCTGTACCAATCTCATATGGTTAATAATTGAGACAGATGCACTGTATAAGAATTTCACAGTTGTACCAAATGCATGTTGGCCTCTTGCAGCCTTCTGTTAGCAAGCAAATGCTTAAAACAATACCTACTACAGTAACTTCTTGCTCAGCTTTTAGAATAATTTAAATGGAAGAGCTAAACCCCATATTTTAAATCTAGAAGAAAAAATGGTATAACAATGTAGTTTAAAATACATACAAGCAAATTATTATATAAAACCAGCAGTTTAAAGATGTAAAATGTCAGTATATGCAAATACATAGTTAAGACACACAAACTTAACTTTATGTAGGCCATAAAAAAGACAAAGATACATATTACATACATCCCATGCTTCTAAGTGACATAAACTTTCTTATCCATATATATATCTAACTATATTTGTTCCTCTCTTGTAAATAATTTTCTTTTAAGTTTAATTGTCTTTTGTGTTTAGAATAATGTCTCATTGGATGTATAAAAATGTCAGATAATAATTAAGTCTGCATAATACATCTGCTTAATGCCACAGCTGTGTTAGGCAAAGAAAAAAAGCCCAAGATGCCCTGAAGTGGCAGTTAAACAAGTCTGTACATGGTATGTAGGATCCAATATTTGTAAGAGTTTTGAGGAGTTTTATATTTGATAAATTTCATATTGTTTCTAATTTGTGTGTATGAAGGCTGACATCACAGAATCATATGACCACAGGATAATTCAAGGTGGAAGAGACCTCGGGAGTTCTCTAGTCCAACCTCCTGCTCAAGCAGGGTCAGCGGTGAGCTCAGACCAGGTTGTTCAGGGCTTTGTCCAGTCTGGTGCGGAAAACCTCAAAGATATAGAACATGCAGCCTCTCTGGGCAATTTGTGCCACAGCTTGATTGTCCTCATTGGGAAAAAGTTTTTCCCTATATTGTCTGAACTTTCCTTCTTTCATCTTATGCCCACTGCCTCTCATCCTCTCATCATGCACAACTGTGAAGTGCCCAGCTCCATCTTCTTGATAACCCCTTGCAAATGCTGCTGTTAGGCCCCTCCAAAGCTATCCCTTTCCCAAGATGACTAAGCCATGGTTCATTCAGCCTCTCCTTACAGATCAAGACTTCCATCCTGACCATCCTGGAGGGCCTCATCAGACAAAGAAATCTCTTATAAGTAGGTAGTGCAAATCTCTTGAATTGCCCATATAGTGCAAAAGGCACCTGCCATCATGTTAAGGTGCTTTAGCTTTACTGAAGAAGAACATTTCCAGAACATTGTCAGTTCTTCCTTGCCTTCACTTCTAGTCCCTGTCCATTGAGTGATGGTTCTACCTGTGGTCTTATTATTCACTTTCAAAAACTGAGATTCCATGCAAAAAGAAAGGTTAGAATGGTTTCAGCAATGACTGGAAAAGAAATGAAGACATTTTCAGTTCATATTTTGGTCTAAAGGAATCATTAGGGGGTCTCATGAATTATGCAGAGACATGAAAAATGTGATGGTTACATGTGTATTAAATAGTAGATTTTTATGACAGGTGCGATGTATAAATAATATCGAGTTGCTTACTCTGTTTACTAATCCTTCTTCATATGCTAGTGACATATTTAATACAGGAATTTTTATGCCACAAAAAGCCCTAGATGAGAAGTGTTTACTGGTTTGCTACAGTTTTGGTTTTTTTTTTTTTAAATTCTTTGTATTTGTACATATGAACAGCTATTTAATATTTTGATATACACTCAATCATTAAGTAATTATATTTTTAAAAATAATTACAGTAATACTACATTTTTGGTTATTATTAATTCCCCAGTATGCAAATTAATGTTTAACTTTCACAGGGAATGTAACTTAAACATATTGTTTCTAATAGTATCATCAATTAAGGTCGCACAGGAAGTGAGCAATAGATCAGGAAGTTATTGAATCCATTTATATATTTGTTTTCTTGCTCTGTATGCTTTGATCTTTCACTAATATATTTTGGTCACTCTTTGTATAATTTTGAGGGAGGGAGACTTTTTATTTCTTTTTTCATATGCACTATACCATGTTTGTCACATTTCAAATTCAATTTCAAAACCAGTTATAAACTTAGTACTGGATCCACTCAGAAATTTTATTCTCAAAGAAAAATAAACCTGTGCTATGTGTGTTAAGCTTGAACATTAACCTTATACTAAAATGATAATTACTTAAGACCATGGATTGTGGCTAATCAGTATAATCAGTTTCTTAGATGAGACAAGATCACCCTTTTGACTTCAGCTCAGAAAAGAATGCCCTTATATTCAGTCGCAGAGCAATGGGCAACATCAGATGAGAGATATAAACACAGAGTCACTCAGAACCATGGTGTATATTTTTAGTTGAAGTAATACCCCTCTCTGATGTTAAACAAGCGAAATAATGAACATGTCCAAAATGGCTATGCTAAAAATTGTAAAACAGAGCCAAAGAGTCTTCTAAATGGAGAATGTGTTTGAGGATTTTTTTTTCTGTTTCAGAAATACTTTATGCTGTGTTCTTAGCTGCTGTATTGATTCTTTCTTCTTTATGTAGGTATATAGCTACAATTGCAGTATTGCATGTGTTAAGTTTTGTGGGCAATAGGGAACTGTGATTTGTGAAATGCTCTATGCCAAAAAATAGATTTTAGACTGGCTGTCAGATGCAATCTTGATCTCTGGCTATGAATTTATATATATGTTTGTCTCTACCTTAGTTACTGGAAGGACTGTATGAAATTAATGGGAAGCTCTCTTTTCCCAGGGATCTTCTTAACTTCTTGGCTAATATTTTAACTCTTATTTCAGGATGTCTTTACAAAATGGCATTATATAGTTAACATTTGAAAAGTCAATGAAATCTATTAATTTTCTCTTAAAATAATTCATTGAAGACAGTAATAATGAACATATCATTTGTCTGTTATGGTAAATTTCACTGAAATTTACTCCTTGCATGGACTGAATTTATCTTCATTTAGTTATGCTTGAAAATGTTCTTTGCCTGCATGAACATAAGATAGAGCCTTTTCTTCTGCCACAGAATTCAAATTTTTATAGGCTTTTCAGTTTTAACTTTAATATTTGCTGTTGTAATTTTAAAGATAGCTATGCCAAAGGTAGTCTTTGCAAAACGAATATGGAAGAATGATAGGCTGGGCTGAACTTTATCTGACTGCATTTGGGCACAAATTTGTGACTTGAGAAAGACTTAAATGTCATTGTATTTCTCAAATTCTTCTGATTAGGAGCAAGTTTCTGTAGTCATTATTCTTTCTTCACAAAACTTACCTTAAATTTTCTTATGCAAGAAAACTGTTCATCTGTGTTCATACCAGATTTTGATTAGGACTCTTGGGTACTACCACAATATAAATAATTAGTAATTATAATTATGGTAATAGTAGAAGGTTTGGATGCACAGGGAAACAAACATTGGTTATTCAGTTTACTGTTGATCTGATTAGTAACCATCCTTTCTGGAGACAACAGTACAATGATAACTAAAATCAATGTCATTCTTCTGGCAAAACAGTTTGTGATTTTTCATTATTCCCTGCCCTCATTTGCAAAAAACCTCTCAAAATACTTATTCTTTATAAGGCAACTTTTTTTCTGATATGGCAGCTTCATGCAGATGAGCAATGGGTTTATGGTGTCATTAAAGCCTGGCAACACAAACTGGCAAAAAATGTGTATTTTTATTTACTATTTGACTTGCTCTTTAATGTGTCATTTAGTACTTACAACCAAAATATTTGTTCATCTAATTTGATTTGGCAGTTGCATACAGTACAGATTATATAAGGAAATAGAAAGTTAGAGTGTTGCCAGTTTGGTAAACACTTTTCATGAGAATTTTCAAAATCTCAATAAAATAATAATGTCAGAAACACAAAGCACTACTAAAACCAAAACCACAAAATTAAAACTTTGCTCTATGACAATAGACAAACTACATGTGGTAATAAATAAGAGAATCAATGTAGAAGTTTTCCCTGTTGAGAATTCCTACAGAGAAAAAATGTCTGCAGTTATTGACATAGATTAAATATTTACTTAAAATAGTGTCTTGGAATCAGTCTCTTTTTAAGTTTTCCTAAAACCACTGGGTACAGTGAGCTATTACAAAATTGTTACAGTGAGGTTTAGTTAGTTTCATTCTGCTAGAGAAGTTATTACTTTGCTAACATATTGGAGCTATGTTTTTGGCCAACTTGATCATTAATTTCTAAACTTTCATGCACCTTGTTCTTAAATATGCAAATAATGATTAGAATTTTCAGTAGAAAATGGACATTTACATGTAATTGGTGCACAGTACCCTGATGACAAGGACATTCCAGCTCCTTATTAGTGGAAATAAGCATTCCTGGAATTTTAGAGGTTACAAAAGAGTTTGCCACTGCAATCATCTTCCATTTGCTCTAGCATAAGGGATGATCAATCAGTCAGTTATGAACAACTTTAAGAAAAGCAAACAATAAGCTATATAACTCTCCAGTTATTAATAATCTTCTTCCTAACATGCAGACTGTTTTAAGGAATATCTTTGACAGACAACTACAATTTCACTGTATTTATCAATGTTTTGTTTACCATTTAATCAAAGAACCAGAGCTCATAGACTTGCCTTTCAAAATATGTCTCATTCTTTCATATTAATTTTACAATAAATTAATTCACAGAAAAGTTAAATTCCCTAATACAGGATGGTTCATATACACCCTGCTTGCTATCCAGCTCCCAAGCCATACTCTCCTAAATGGTTTGTTCTTCCTTGCTTAGTACTGCAACCTGTGAACTCATCTATGAAGACACTGGCAATATACCAGAATAAACAGGGACATTCATTGTACTTTGTCTCAGTCTCTATCTACAAAGACCATTAAGTTTACAAATGATGTGTTTAAATTTGTTATTACTGAGCAAATATATTACATTATTATCCATTATGAGCATTTTTACAGTCCTGATATTCAACATTTATGAACGTCAAAGTGTGGGTAGAAATGTTGAGGTGACCTGTGTTTTACAATATAAACATCCAGAAAGATCAGTAGAAAACTTTGGGAAAAAAAATATCTTGCAGTTGTTTTCACATAGAAAGGTGATATAATTCCTTACAGAGGATCAAAATGAAATACTTGTTAGATTGTGAAACTGGTTGTAGGAGTATTAGGGAAATGAAGATTTACTGAGCTCAGGGGATAAGATATAATTAAAACACTCTGCCAGGATTAAAAAATAAAATAAACTGACAGAAGGGAGGTTTGATAACCATCTATAAAGCCTAGCCATCGAGTGGGGAACAAAAAGTCACAATCTCTGTAGAGTGTGGTAAACAAAAAGTCATAATCTCCCCACATGTCACAACATGATATTCAGGAACAATACTGAAATAGTGGTACAGAGTCTTCTACATCTTTAGTGGAGAGACAAAACGAGGCAAACAATAATCCCAGAAACGGTCAATCTCATTTAACTTCAGTCATCTAAAATCAGGTGTCTAAATTTTTCATCTCAGGCCCTCAGCATTAAGAACATTTTATCTCATCTATTTTAGGACGCCTATTTTATAAGGACCATTGTTCAGGTGAGAATTATTTCTCCACTGGCTGTAAAGGAAGTCTAAAGTGAGTAGTACTGTCCAAGGCCAAATATAATTTTTATATGGTTGAATCAAGGTGAGTAAATCTATCCATGTAAGATTAATCACGATTGACTGTCAGTAAAGCAGTTGAATGCATTTTCACCATGGATGTAGAGATATTCCATCGAGGGCTAGTTTCAGGACTCAGCAGTTTCTATTCAGATACGGATATAACAGGTTCATCTTTCCAGGCATTCATATTATACTGAAATAGAGAAATGTCTGCAGTGGTGCAGAAGCTGAATATCTGGACTGTAGTAGTGAATTGCCATAACACCTGGGCCTCAGAAAATATGTGCATGTGTATCTGTGTGTGTGTCTGTGTGTGCATCCATATGTATATTTTCAGATAGCTACCCTTGTCTGTCACTCATTATGCAAAGTGTAGATTCAGGAAAGGGCATAAAAATGTTGTAGAGTCCTTGTCACCTCAGAGCATTTCTGTTGACAGAAAAGCCTGATCAGTGCCGAGGAAGAGGAGTGCACGCTGCATGTGTTCAGAGCTGGTGCCCTGAGGAATTATCAGATTGTCTTTATTGTTTGCATTACAATACCATCTGGGGCTACCAGGCTTGGAGCTGGAGCCTTCTGTGGCAAGTAACCTTCAAATAGCCAGAAGGTATCTGCCCTGGATTTGTAATAATTTATATTAAAATACAAAGGACAGCAGATGGATATAGACAGAAAGAAGGGGGAGAAAAATGGGGGGGGTTGGGGGACACCAAACAGTGAGGTAATACAGCATCAGTAGCCAAAGCACCTTCTATTTTTGCACTACAGCAAAGGAGAGGCTTTTCCTTCACTTCAAAGTGAAGGAAAATAACATCTTGACTTGCTGGATGTTCATAGGTAACTGTCCCCCCAACATATGGGAGATCCTGAAAGTAAGTGTATTTTAAAATCCAAGCAACTAAGAGATACACACTGATGAGGTCAGTTTGCGGGTTTAAAGCAAGGACAGATGAGATCTCCTGAGAGACGGCAGGTAACATGAGTATAAGCTGTGTTGAGCTTTGACAGTAACAACAAATATGCCATTAGGTTGATTCAGCTGGACAGAGAGTACATTAGCCAACATTCAAACAAATTAGTTTCTTTTCACATGATTATAATTGCAATTATTTCTTGTCTTTCGGTTACAAAAAGATGAAATCTCAGTACATACATATATTTTTTTTTTTTTGTAATTGCTAATATGCAACAGGAATGGATTTATAAAACCACAAAACCTTTAAAGCAATTCAGTTTGTTTATGACTTGTACAATCACCAGTTATCACACTCTGAAACTTGTTTTGGTGAAATAGTTACATAATTGAAGAACAATTAACTGGGCCCACTCCAATAGCTTCATTACAAAAGAGGAGTGAAAACGTTAAAGCTGCTTCAAAACTTACTGAATATCTGTTCTGGCCTTCAGGGGTTTTTTTTTTAGAAAGGCTGACAGTCTGAGAATCCACTTAATGACCTTGAATTTGAAGTTGCTCCATCACTGCTAGATTTTGTGCCATTTAATCAGTTATATCCTCATGAACATCCTGCAACACAAGTGACACAAGGTAATTCAAAGCTGTTAGATAAGAGGATCCGAGGCATTAAAAGCTTGGGGCTGAAATTTTAAAACATGCCTCTCCTATGGGCTTGGGCAATTTTGACACACACAGCTATGCACATCCAAAAATACACTAGAGACCCTTCAGAAAATTGGTAACATGAAGCATTGCTCCTGAAGGGTGAGCTCCTGATTTTAGCTCTGTAAGTAAAGAAGTAGATTAACATAGAATATCTAATATCAAATAGAATTTAAGGAATTACCTGCTCCATTATCAATGGCTTTTGTACAACTGAGATAGGGCTTTAATCTCTAATAAAATAATAAAAATTATTTCCCTTGTCTTTCTCCCTTGTATTTTCCTCTAAATTCTTTAGCCTTTATTGATAGGGACAGAAGAGAAATAGTCAGAGGTATAAGATTAGATGTCTATAAAATGTTAAAACAGAGTGAAATTTGTTTATTTGTTAAAATTCTTCACTGTTTGTTAAAACTATGAACAAACAAGTAAATAAAGCAGCAGTGGCTGAAATAGCAATGCCCATTTTGCAGATTGCTATTCATTCAATCTGAACTTCCACAGCTATTTTAAAGAGTACTGTGTGCTGCTGAAATCTGTAAAGTATGATGAAACGTGATTTAATTGACAATAGTTTGATTAATAAAACTGAAATGTCAAGTTATTTAAGATTAATTCGTGACTTACCTTTCACTGTCATTATAAACAGTAGTTCAAACATTGAAAGTCCTGGAATTTGGTTTAGGTAGTATTTGTCCTCATTTTAAACTGAAAAGCAAATTAAATTAATATTGGGTTGGGTCACGCAGGTACCTTTTGCAGTTGAGCAAGGAAGGAAGGGGAAATAAGGAATTTAACAAAGACAATGACTAACAAAGGCAATGAAAGCATACTTAGCTCTGGTGTGAACAGTGTATGTGACTTCACCTAGTTTTGCTGTATCTGAGTTTCTGGGAAGAAGCAGATGAGGTCTACGGGCTTGCCGTTGGTCAGAGAGCAGAATAAATGTACCTTTTGAAGACCTGGTGTAATTTGGTTCACACAATTGCAAAATTGCAAGCAATTGAATTGGTCATCTTAAGGAGTTTCTTCCTGCCAGCACAGATGCAGCAATGGACATACTCCAGCCCATCCAGACAGTAAAGGTTTCAGGACAAGGATGTGCAGATATTTATGCCTGTGATCTTCATCCTGAAGATTCCTGTCACTGTGGTTTACAGATGTCAGTAGAGCCAACATTACTGAACAGTGGATTCTGAGAAAATGCTACATTCAAAGGTCATATTAAAGACTGGATGCATTTCAAGATGAGGACACTGTACTTAACGCATGTTCAGATTCTCCCTCCTTAGCACTCTGTAGAGCCTGTGGGGTCCAGAAGAGCTGCACAGGGAGCCCTTCTTGATGCCATCATTTAGCTGTCACAGTGCTGTGGGGCTTGAGGATATACTGTGAGGTGACTGTCTTCTGTGGCTATTGAGGAGTCAAGAAGAGGACATGCATGATGGCATGGAAAATTAACTGATTATTCAGAATTTACTTGTTCTTTCACCTTGTGTTTATAGGTTTGACATTAAATCTCCAGAAATAAAAAGAAATTATGAAATACAGGCTAAATAACAGAAGAATACACTAGACTAAAATCTCACACATTTTACTTCATTAAAAATATTGAATTACACAAATAACAAATGCTGGCATAATCAATTTGATAATATAGTCATATAGATCAATGTCTTGCCATTTAGTATCACTTATTGATTCAACACCATTGTCTTCACAGGCAGTTCTTAACATTCATCTAGTTATAAATAAACACAGACTGTGGCAAAACTATACACTTCTGCATATTCTTTGTAATATGTATTACAGAAAATTGCTGGGTGGGGGATTGCTAAGGCAGCACAAAAAATGGTTTCTATGGCAGCATCTTGGACAAGATTTCATTTTGAAGTAATAGCATGTTTAAGACTTATTAGACCTATTTCATTTTCCATATTGGATACAGCAGAGGCACCTGAATGAGGAAGTACTGAGCTGGTTAAAACAAAAAGCTTCAAAGAGACAGTGTGGCCATATTATCACTAGGTCTACAGGTTCAGCCATTTCCAGCCACAGCTATGTGTCTTGTACCTTTTACATGACTGGAAAGCAGACTTTTAACTTCTGCTTTTTTGACTTTATATTTATGCAGCAGTAGCATCACACAGTGGCATCCAGTGTTTTTAGTATGTAGGAACATCCACTGTGCCATTCTGATTGTATTGATGTGCTCAAGGTGCAGCTAGGAGCAGACTAGGAGTGCCTCTGAAGCAGACTGTGAAGTCATGCTTATCAATGAGCATTTTCCCTAGTATTGGCTCAGACCTGAGGTTCCTTAAACGTCCAGAAACTTCTGACAAGATATAACTGTATTGCATATGTGTATAATACCATTGGAGCATTACAGTAAGGCTTGGCATTTTCTTAGATGCTAGAGAAGAACACTAAAATGGGGCTGACTTTCTGCAGCCCATAAACTGTAGGAGACGCAGATGTGTTCTACCATGATAGAAGGACTCTGAGTGTGTGTGTCTGTGTGTGTGTGCGCCCACCCTTAGTTTGTCTCAGGGACATATGCAGAGCTGGTTCCTCTGGTACACCAGCAACAGCTGCATGCAGCACTGGTGTTTAGGTCATGTTTTGGCTTTGCAAATTATTTTCTTCTTCTTAACACTCTTGTGATTGATCATTCATCTAGGTTCAGATGTGTGCCTTGTGAGTTTCATAAGTGTTGTGGAACAGACAGGACAGAATATGATTTGGCTTGTATTTTTTTGAAGGCAAATATTGCAGCTCAGAAGAAATATAGTTAGGAAATGCTGAAAGTTTTGCAAACTTTATTGGCTGAATACCAATCTAATCTGCATGTCAGCAGACAAGTACTTCAGTGCCTCTGTATGTGCTCTGACTCAAGCATTTTCAGTATTTTCTAAGGTTGTGGAGGAAGCAACAATAGCAATCACTATGTATTATAACGTATTTTATGCTAGAGCCAACAGAGATGGTCTGGTGTACAGCATGGGCAGTCCTATTTTGAAAAATATAACACAGAAGCATTTGGTTTATTGATCCTATCTCTTCATTAGTTCCTATCTCATCTATCAGAATCATAAGCAGTGAAAGCAAATAAAGACACAGTGCCGGAAACCTTTATAGTGACTCCGAGACCAAATCCCATGCAAGAGAAGAGCTATTGCCAGTTTTGGTTTGTTTGTTTGTTGTTTGTTTGTTTGTTTGTTTGTTTTCTTCTGAAATAAGAGCATTTTTAATTGCAGTCTTTGGGTCAATCTGATATTCATGTAATTATGCAATAGCAAATACATTCCTACAAGTACGAGAGTCTTTTGCCAGCAAGACCAGTGAGTCTTTCCTTCCCTCCAACCTTCTGTCAGCGTAATGCTCAATCCAGTGATGTAGGGGAGATAGGGGACGCACTGTCAGCAGCCAGGATGAATTCTCCTTTTGTCTTTCACAGATGTTTTTATGGTTAAGTCTACTTTACTGGATTTGTGAACCAGAAAGTGGAAATGGTTCTTCACAGAACTGTCCCAAGCTGCATACCAGTTTTGCAGTCTACTGTTGAAAATATGCTTGCGTTTATACAAAGTTAGCCCAGTTTGACTAGAGAGAGATGTGAAGTATTAAGAAAGTATGAAAATCGAGGCATAACTGTAAGGAAGTGCTCTAAAGAAGCCTCTGAAAAATGGCCCTAGTCACAATGTAGTGGCAGAATATTCCTGTCTTGGCATTATCCTGAGGGAAAAATGAAGCGTCCTGAGAAAGATGGAAAAACTTCTTCTTGAAAATGCCAGGATCACAAAGGATTAAATTAAAGAGCAATAAAACATTCAGAAGTTTAATGAAATGACTGAGTCAGTAACAGTCCATTTCTTTGGTCCTTCTGGCACATTTCATTCACTCCCTTTTTAAAATTAGATTATTTGTATTCTCTTTGGATTCAGTAATTCTCTAGCTATTTTGTCATCGAATTACATTATGTTTCCTAACTGTACCTTTTTTTCCCTAGGATGTGGCATTTACCCATTTGTGTCCCCAGTAGAGCTTTTTACATGGAAATTTTTTTCTTGCCTCTCGGTATTCATTTCTGGAGTTTTACATATTTTTTCTAATGTTCTACAAATGTGTATATGTAGTATTTCTATAGCTACTAGAAATGAGTCTTGAGTCTAGCAAATTAGCACAGCTAATGAATAACTGTAAAACTAGCTAGAACTCTGCCATAGACTACAGAAGGGTTTGTCAGTCTTTAATGCCTTTTCAGGAAACAATTTTGCAAATGCTGAAGCCAGTGTTACCTCACAGCTTGCAAGCCTGAATTCTTAATGTATTCCCCTATTGGAGCCACAGAATAAAGACAACTTCAGCTTCTCTGACTGTTTCTGACTCCACAAAACAGAATGCTTGCTTTTGGTAAGAGGTTCTAGGAAGGAGAGGTTGCTTTTATTCAGATTACAGTCATATAAAGTTAGAGAGCAGTAGAGACAGCATCTCTAGTATTGATGTCTACAGTACTGGAAGGAACACTATTTGCTTAATATTTTGCATTTTTAAAAGGAGACTCCTCTTTCTGTATTGTCCATCAGACTGTATAAAAAACCGGAAACCCTTCCAGAGTTTATCTGAACGAAATATTTAACTCCATCTGAGTGAGAACAGAATTTAAAAAAAACCAACACATTTTTTCTTCTTACTATACAAGAAAATTTGATAATGTAATTGTCAAGTTTTCATTCCACCTGGCAACAAAACACCATGCAGCCACTCACTCACTGACCCCTGGTGGGATGGGGGAAGGAATCAGAAGAGTAAAAGCGAGAAAATTCGTGGGTTGATCTAGACAGTTTAATATGTAAAGCAAAAGCCCCACACACAAGCAAAGCAAAACAAAGCATTCCTCACTTTCCACCGACAGGCAGGTGCTCAGACATCTCCAAGAAAGCAGGGCTCCATCATGTTAATGGTTACTTGGGAAGACAAACACCATAACTCCGAGCGTCCCCCACTTCATTCTTCTTCAATCAGCTCTACATGCTGACCATGACGTCATATGGTCACTTGGTCACTTTGTTCAGTTGGGGTCAGCTGTCTCAACTGTGTCCCCTCCCAACTCCTACTGCACCCCCAGCCTGCTCACTGGTGGGGTGGGTGAGGAGCAGGAAAGGCCTCGATGCTGTGCAAGCACTGCTCAGCAACAGCTAAAACATCCCTGTGTTATCAATGCTGTTTCCAGCACAAATCCAAAACACAGCCCCATGCCAGCTACTGTGGAAAAAATTAACTCTATCCCAGCCAAAATGAACACTGTCACTTTTAGCAGCCTCCCAGTCAAGGTGGATAAGACTTCAGTGGTCCGTGTAGACTTTCTTAAGGAGTAATGCATATGCAATTGATTTTATCTAGGCTATTGTACATAGTAACTGAAAATTGCCTACCTAAAGTGCAACCACTAGTTTCATTTCTGCAATGCTTGCAAGTATTCATTGGGAAAAATTGCAGGTAAGCTGTGTGATTATAAAACACGTATTGAACCCTGGCATCCCCCAAACAGTCCAACAGACCTTTATGAAATGTCAGCAAAAACTATAATTTCTTAAAAGTCCATTCTCTTTTTTAAACCAAAATACCATATGGCTAGAGTGTAGCTATGCAAACAAATGTATCCTTTGAGACAAAGAACTCTGAAGAGCCTCTTTCTAATATCATTTACTTTACTGTGATAGCACATTACAAACCCTAACTCCCCCTGTATTAACAGGAGGAGTTCTGGATATTTTTTACTTTATGGTGAAAAATAACTTGCAGAAGCAGGTTTTCACATTATTTGAACACTGATAGGGGTCACACTGGTCACTCTCCTTTTAATCTAATATAAAAGAGAATTACATGTGGTGGACCAGCAGCACAATAAGCGTTGTCCCTCACTCATTGTTCAGTTGACAGTTTCATCATCCCCAAGGAGAAGGGCTGTCAAGGAACATCCTGCCTGAGAAGAGATGCTTGGTCTCTCCTGATGCTGGAAAATTCAAAGTAATAAATGACCTGAAAATTAGGATTTGAAAAAAAAAAAAAAAAAAAAGTATTTTTCTCTGTTCAGCAGATAGTCAATGAATTTAACAGGACAGTGTAAGAACAAGTTTTTACTGACATGCTTTACTAGGGATACAAGCTCCCCTAACCTAAACCAGAACAGGTTTTGAAGTTATTGAATCTTGGGAGTAAAAAAAATTAGTATCTCCAAATTCATGTCCTAATCTGGCAAGGTTGGCCTCTTTCCCTTGCCAGCTGTAGGTGTCAGCAGAAAAGATTTGAAAAGGTTTTAGTTTTTCCCATAACTGTAAGCACTTGATCCACATTCCAAGATGAGACTCATCTCCAGGCTGAAACAATCTGAGTTGAGGTGTTGAGACATGAGCTATTCACAGGATTCAGTTGCCTGAGCTTCCTCACCTAGTGACATTTCCTATGCTCAAGGATATTCCACCTGTTCCCCAGGTGCCTCTTTGAGAAAGGTGTAAGACTTGAGTGGGGTTCAGTGCATCAGACATCCCTGCATGGGTGTCTTGATAACCACAGGCAACTCAAAAGGGACTCAAAATCCCACATTGAGCCTCTGACCAGCACAGGCCACTTAGTCTAGAGAACAGCTCATGTTGCTCCGAAGTAGATCCCAAGTGCAGGTTTGGCTGAACCTTTCCTTTCACCCCGCTTGCTCAGCTGACAAGTCATTAGATGCAGTTGCCCTTACTGCATGGATGGGAGATAGGATCTAAAGCAGATTGATGCTCTTACAGAGCAATACTAAAAACATATCAGGTAGCACTGGATGTGTATGGGCAGCAGAACCAAACCCCAGCACTCAACTGATTGTAATAGGAGAGCCTAGACAGTGCATATTTAGACACTCGTCCTTAGGTATTTTAGTTGTGAAATGAATACCTTTCTAAATGCCTGCACTAATGACTACATGGGCTTGTGCTCAGTATGACTATCTTGTTATAGTCATCTTCTGTTACTCAGCTGCATGCAATGCTTTGGCAGTCCATGGGAGCAAGCATCCTTACACTGCCTTCTGCCTCACTGATCTTAGGAAAACATTTCTAGAAGCCAATAATGAGAACACCTTACAGGATAATGGAAAGCAGTGTGGAAATGTTCTGTAGGTGCTGAAGGTCAGCATCTGTTTTCTAGCTTTTCTTGCCCTGGTATTGAATCTGTAGTGGGATCTTTTTGTGCCTAAACTGAGCAAGCTAATGGAACTGTGCAAGCTTATTACTGTGCACATGTAGCGAGTGTCTCTATAGCCTGATAATGTACTGTAGTATGCTTCTCGGTGGTCTCAGATAAGTCTGGTGATACAATTCAAAGGTGATGATGGCGTTTTATTGGTATATTTTTTTATAAATAGATAGGTGTTGTTATAGCTATATCAATTCTATGCCATATCACCTACCCATGGTATGTATGGTACATCATTATTTACACCAGAATTCACCCTGTGCAAACTATAGCTAATGAAAGTCCATTCCTATAATTAGGGTAAAATTAGTGCTATGGTAGCAATGAAATGACTACTGCAGCACTGCCCCAAGTAAGAAAGCATTGCAGAGATGGACAGAAACCCAATAAATTATCTTTTACTATAGATTAATGCGTATATTGCATATTTAACATATACTAACTGTGTATACTGTAAAGCAAGCTAAGGAGCATGATTTGTTTAATAAGGATTCTATCTCTAAACTATTCTTTGTCTTGAATTACTTCAAAATCTACCTGGCAGTATAAATTTCCTTACTGCCTCCAAGCCAGATTGCCAACATTGGACTGCAGGCAAGCACCTGCCCATGCCAAGCCAAAGTGTGCTCCTTCATACAGACATCCTGTGCTGGGGAGATTAACCTCAGAGGAAAATATTTCAAACAGTTCTAAAAATACCATCTCTTTTCTTATTCTTCTCTGCCAAAACAAATTACTAATATTTGCCCTGTGTAAAGACTTCAATAGCATTGCTATTTGGAACCCAGCTGTTCTGAGACCAAAAATCCACCCAATAAACCCAATAAAAAAGCACAGAAGAACAAAAAAAGAAGGTATTATTCTAACACACTTCAGGAACATGAGTGTGCAACTGTCATGCAGTTACAGGGAGGTGGACAAGATGACCTAGAGTATATGTCTTTTCTTCTCTATCAAAAATTGTTGCGGTTCTATAATTAGATCAAACAAAGTCGTGCTTTCTTTGGCCTGCAAGTGGTGCCAAGTGTTATCAGTATGGAAAGGCAGGACATTTAAACCACTCAGGCAGGTGAAGTCATTGTCACTGATCTTATTTTCCTGAGTGCTGATAATGGCTGTTCAGCTAATCCGGTTCATAGGCTACTTTGCTATATTGTAATGATATTTGCACCCCTGGAAGACAGCCACATGCTATTGAAATGATGCTTGATAATGTTTCTGTACCAGTTCTGCTTCAATTGACCTGACTGAAGTGTTATCAAAATGTTCATTCTATAAAACCTAAGATATATTTGGTGTCTCCTTGATGGAAAAAAAAAAAAAAAAAATCGGTCCCTAAACACTGACCTTAATGCATAAATTATAAATTACACTTTTCTTGAATGCAAGAGGAAGCAAATTCACTTTGGGCCCTCACTTCTTTTCGCTGCTATTTTAAAGCTATGGGTTGCTAATGGACTGTCCTTCACTTCTGCACAGAGCAACCCTCGTGTTTGACCCCATCTCCTTGGCAACAGGCTGGATGCAAGCTAATGAGTGGGCTATGGAGTGAGTTTGTATTAACATAACTCAGAAAGCTACTGTTCCCATTTTTACCATAAAACCCTCAAACCCAGAAAGATACAGAGAAGCCTAACAGCTGTTGACGAAGGAAGTGCTGTATAATACAGTATGCTGACAAATGGCCTACTGATGTGTAGCAAAACCTTTGTGCTTTACTGAGTTCAGGAGAATCAGGGGCAAATTTGGTAGAGCATGTGATAGGGGTAGTTGGAAAAAGAAGATCCTAGTCTGCTCTGACTTGTCTACATTAACAACCATTTCAGTATAGTAAGAGTGGATCTGTGAATTGAAACAGTTGGTTTTGAGACACCTTCATCGACCTTGTTGTTCAGAGATTTTGCTTTGGACAAGTTTTAGGCTGCTCACTTGGAACAGTTGTCCCCACCACACATGTGGCTCACAGGTGTTTGCAGGATAAGTCTTTAGCTTAGACTTTATGTTTCCATTAGCCATTGGAGCACATTTGGCATGCACCCAGGGCAGGTCTTCTCCTGTAGTTTCCCTTGAAAGAAAGCCAGCTGCATGCACAAAAGCGGCTCCGTGAACCAATACAATGTGCAGGAAACAGAGAAGGCTTTTAGGTTTGCTCCAAAAGCTTGCTACTGCTTTGATCCAAAATACTAATGCAAAGACAGCCACACCCTGAAGAAGCCCTGCTTGAGGCCTGATTTTTATTTCTAGTATAAATAAATTAAAAAATAATTAAACACACCTCCTCAAACATAGCTATTTCAAGTTTCTTATCTCTACAGTTAATTTATTTTTGCCTTAAGACTCTTGAGTCCCTTGTATGAGGTGCACTGGCTGAAATTATTTGACTACAGATGCTGTTATACCAGGGCAATGATTACACTGTACTTCAACACAAGGTTGCAGAATCTAATAAGTGCATGTCAGCAGCTTTTGGGGTCCTAGAGTCCAATCAGCCCCAAGACAGCTCAACCCTTGACAGTCCAATAAACCCTTGACAGCTCAAAAGACTAGAAGGCCCAAGTCTTATGCAATGAAAACAAGATGAACACAAACATGGATTCCATTGCTGTGCATAAGAATACTAACTCAGAATTCCCATCTGCTTGTTTTGCTAGAGCTTGCAAAGGGAGAAATAAGCTTAAATTTCACTTAAAACTGTGGCACAGTCAGACAATATGCAGCCCTTGCCCTTCCTCCAGTAGCTTTGAAAATCTTCTTCAAAATCTGCACACTGACTCTCATTGTAAATGGAATTCATCCCAGTGCAGAGCGCTAGTCAAGCTCCTAATTTTTGCCCAAGGGAGTGCAGAGAATCCTAAGTAGGTTTTCTATGCAGGGTTGAAATTAATCCAAAATTAGATGCCAGTGTCACATCATTACATTTCAGGGCAATACAAGTAATTATCAAATTCAGGATCTGAGGAGAAATTAGGTAGCTTTGGAAAGTGTCTTGGTGAGCAATTAATGTAAAATAAAAATCTTTGTTTGGTATATGATAAATTTGTGGTCAGGTGTATAGTTTATGAATAAAGTAATATATTAAGTGGGCTGGGTTTGTGCCTGTTGTATGAATATCTTGTTTGCTTTGTCACATTAGTTTTCCATTATTTTATTGTATCCTGACTCCTTTTTTGTTTATGGGAAATATAAGCATGACATTAATTTTATTATCCTATTCTGCATGCAAGCATGTATAACATCTGCAAATGAAGAAATGGTAAGCAGAAGCAAATTCAGTAAGAGGGTTTATTATGCATGCATAACCAAGCAAGTACTTGTTTTAGAACAGTACATCTTGAACAGTTGCGATAAGGATTGCCAGGATTTAAGTATGAGTTTTATGAATAGAAATTTTTTAAAACTAACTACTATAGAAATTACTTCAGTTCATTGACCTCTGCATGTTTTATCTTGAGTAGCACCACAAATTGTGATATTCATTTTTAGACTGAGTTGAAATCTGAAACAGAAACAAGGGACAAATGTGGGTATTATTAAAATATGTAACTTGTCATAAACTCTCATTATTGTAAGTAGCCTCCTCTTTTATGACATCTTAAGTAAAAATGAAAAGAACTGCAAGATGTTTTTCAGCACTAACCGTAAAAGAAAAATCTTGAGAAGAATTTTGTATTGAAACAGATCTAAAATACTTGTTCCCATAAAATATGCACTTTGCTGTAAATTCTAAGATACTAATACTATGCATGAAGTGATGGAACCATAGGTTTACTTGAAGTGATTTGTGAAAATGCAGATCATTAGAAGAGCCAAGTTTGTAGCAGAGAAAGTAGTAACACTATTTCTCCTTATCGTATTGTATAATGTTGCAACATTATTTCGATTTAGTGATGCCCACTTCTGTTTCTTGTAAAGTCACACTTATGTATCTGAGCTCTGTTCTAGTTCATAATGCTGATGGCCTATCCTCAGTGACACAATGCTATATGAAGAATACTAATGTAGAAATTAATAATAAAATTTGTATTGATATTATATTAATAATGGCATTAACTTGATATTACATATAGTATTACATTTTTATTATATTATTGTACTAATGATGTAATAGTATAATAATATCATGTATGCAATATGTATATTATATTAGAACTGTAGTATTGTTTCACAGCTATACTATATATACTATAGTACATAAACTATACATACTATATAAACTAAAGACAGAAAGGTTGAAGCATATATATCAATACACTGTGTTTTTTTCACCTAGGTAATTAGTATGAAGTCTTTCATTCACCTTCCATGGTTGTATTTTCTCCTTCCTCATTTTCTCTGGTGCCTTGTCATTTGTTCCTTTATTTTCCAACCATCTTCATCTTCTTTGTCGTATTTTTCATGCTCTCTAGATATCTTCCCTCACTAAAATTATTGAGGATGTAGTCATGCAGTTCAATGGGCTAAGGACAGAACATGGGGTGCTATTTCTGGCACAACAACAAACCCGCAGGCAAATCTTACTCATGTCATCTCACTGCTTGCTTTCACTTTTTCCATAGTGCTAGAAGTGTGTAGTGTTGTACTGAGCTCCTCTGTCCTCCAAGTGATTAGAAAAGGGATGTGAATAAGTGCAGTGCCATGTTCCCAGCTCTATCAGAAAATCCACCTTTGTGGGAAAGACATGAAAGAGGGACCAATTCCTTGTGAGGAATTGCTTAGATATTTAACTTTAGGAAGGCATCCGAATCCCTGAAGGAAGGACACATAAAGCTCCATTTTTTCTCTTGGTATTTCCTAAGACTGTCTCATTAAACATGCTGGATTTATTCTGGGCTCCCAATAGGCAGCTGTGATGTCTAATTCAGCTCTACAGGTTCCAGGACGCAGCAAGACACATACAAGGAATTTACTATATAGAGGTCACTGAATATGGTTGAGTGTCCGGCATTTAAGAACTCTGTTCCTCTCAAATGGGGAAAAAGAACATTTGCAGGACAGCACTAACTGCTTATATGAAATTTGACTCTCACCTGGTCACCCCTGTCATGATGCAAAAGAAGGCCTGATTGTTTTTAAATCGCTGCAGACTTCCTTCCCAAATGGTCTAGTCATAGCCCTAATGAATTGAGTCAGAACTTGTGCTTTAGTAATTTCATACAACATGGTACTTGTATTAAAAAGGAAGGAGAATATCTAAATACAGACAATAAAACCTGACAAAAATATTATTCCCTGGACATTTCTACAGTTCACTTGTGTTGTTCCTCACATGTGGCAGGGGGAATGATTGTAAATCCTTGCACTGCTAAGAGTGCACGTCCTGTCAGACAGCTCTTGATATTAGTGTGAGCCAACTCAGAAGAATCCAGCTTCACATTAACATGTCAAATCTCATAATGGCCAATTTTCTGATGGATTTTCCTGACAGCATATTGACAGTGTAATGGAAAGCTGCTCAAGGATGAAAGTTAGACCAAAATCACCAGTGATGGAAATGTACCAAATAAGTTGCTTTAAACCAAAATGTAAGCAGTGAAGTGTCGATGGGATGTATACAAAATAATGAGGTTTAGAGACTGAGGCAGTGGAAAGTTTGTGCAGAAGGGAAGAAATTAACAGAAGAACACCATATAAAATAGCTTGCCTAAATTTATTAATATACTTGCTATGCAAAGCTTTTTTTTTTTTTTTTTTCCCTGCCCGTCCACATTAACTCTTCGTTAAACTTTTCGTTCTCAAGTTGGAAGGGACCCATCACAGGACTACCTAGAACTAAACCATATGACTAGGAGCATCATCCAGATGAGAATTACTGTTCAATTGCTTATCCTTTCATACATACAGTTATGTAACCAAATATTCTAGTGAAGCCAGTGGCAAGCCAGTGAGATTATTAGCA
Source organism: Athene noctua (assembly GCF_965140245.1). Taxonomy (NCBI): domain Eukaryota; kingdom Metazoa; phylum Chordata; class Aves; order Strigiformes; family Strigidae; genus Athene; species Athene noctua. The sequence goes on from NC_134038.1 coordinate 127,337,681, forward strand.
GGTTTTTTTGTTTGTTGTGTTTTATTCAAGAACAGGCAGTTTACTATGTAGGTTTTAAATACTGGAAGGAAATGTCTCATTGTTAATTCATTGAGTCATCTCTTTTAATTAGATCAAGAGTTAGAGAGCTGACATGCTTGTATTCATATCCATTAAGGAAATGCACCATCAAATCTGTTATCTAATAAGATTGTGCACTGTTTTATAATACAGGTGGTTGTGCTAGCAGGTTATCGAAAATCAAAGTTACAAAGTACTTCTGATCACTTCTGTATCATTAAAATCATTAAGCATTCAATGCAGAATCATAGTTCAAAAATAAAGGATCCAGAGAGTCCGTAATGGGTACAAATTCAGTCCATTTTTAAGAAGACTCACTCTTAAGAAATGTGACACAGTAAGGCAGGAAATTTAATGATGGTACTCTTGGAGTTGAGAACTCCCCATTTGTATTTATAATAGGTGATGGTGAAGCCAGAAATATTCTTTCAAGTTGAGAGGCACCAGCCTAGCTCATTTTTGTGAAATGAAGAACCTCTAACATCACACTATGTTCCGTAAATTCATGGGATTAATTGACACCCCAGGAGGCCTTGGGAAACAGCAGAAAGCTGTAATCAGCCACTTGAGTTGTTATCTCAGGAAGCCTCAGGTCTCCGCGGCAGCACTAGAAGTGCTCGTTAAGTCTGGGTAATGTATTTCCAACCAAGGACGTGTGACAGAATTAGCTCCATGTTATATAGTTTATTCATTTGACAGGAAATGAGGATGGATCATCTTTTATTTGTTCAACAAAGTATCTATTTAAGATCTTTTGTGCCCCAGACACTGCCATATTTATTTTAAATAGTATGTTGTATTCTACAGCACTATTCCTAATACCAACAATCATATACAGTGAATTAAAGAGCACAATAGATGTTTGCTATCAATTTGGTATCAGTTTGTTACTCAAAAATATCACAGCAGAAAAAATGTGGTCTTTGACTATAAAAAAGTTTACTTTTCCTTTTCTACATCTTTTTTCAAATCTGTCTCTGCAAGAATATGCTCACTCTCCCTTTTAATAATTTAATAATCTCAGGAGATCCCCCTGGATCTAAAGTTTATCTTCTCTGTTGTTTGTTTTATTTTTCCACATATTATGCTTGTTATAGCTAGACCTTATGCTCCCATTTGAATCAGTAGCAAAACTTCTATGGACTCCAGCCACACTGGACTCTGCTAGACCCTGGACTGAAAATGGAGGTGGCTGCATCTCTGATTTGTTTTTACCCAGTATCTGGGGAGGGACCTCACCAAGAGGTGAAGCCCACCCTGGGTTTCACTAGCTAGAGCTTTTAAAGCAAACATTTTTAGATAGCCCATCATACTCTTTTGCAATATGTCCTTACACTGTGTGAGAGAAGAGCAAGAGGAGTTGGTAAGTGGCACCAAGGTGTCCCAACTAATCTTGAGCATGGGAGTTTCTCTACATTCTTAAGAAGGCCAGAAATTTGCACCAGTGATATCTTCTGACTAAAGTTTCTTTTCTATGAATAAGTAATCAAACACAGTGCAGACTTGCAGCTGAATACTTAACATCACTGTTGACTACAGTGTCTGGTAAACACAGAAACTGGCAGGTAGGACCAAAGTTCTGTCTCTGCCGTGGATTATAAATTGAAGGAAAGGAGGGAAGTGAACAAAGCCACAAAGTCATCCAGAATCAGCTGTAAGTCGAGCAAGATACCATGGGCTGGAAAGATTCTGCTGCATGCCCCTGGAGTTGATGCACATTGAGCATGAAAACTGTAAAGAAAACCACTTGGCACTTGAGTCACATTCACCACCACTAGTGCTCAGCAGTGCTGCTGAGCCATCACTTCTTGTGTGTCTCCACTCATTTCACTAATGCATTCACTCCTCCCTGCTGAAGAGACCTCCTCATGCTGAGAATAAAAACTAGCAGTTCCTCTTGAAAAGTCTCTCCTAGGCGAAGGTTGGAACTGAAGTTGTGATGCAAGAACATAGACACTGCACAGAGTTTTTGGATTAGTTAATGTTGATTCAATTACAAGTCTGAAGGTGCTGGACAGACTGAATTGATGTCTTCAGTCAATAATTGTTTCTACACTCAACAATCAATTATTCATGTTAATCCTTTAGATTTGTCAGTAACTACTGTTTTTTGCTTGTGGACATATTCCTAAGTCATCACACAGAAGTAGTTGTTTCCCTTCTGGTGCAGGGGATACTATTGGTCCATTTTCCTGTGTGATGGCTTTTGAGCATGGGATTGCAGAGGTTTTTACTTCGGAAACTGCCATAATGGTGCCATGAATCTGCAAGTTGAGTATCCAGTTGTATTTAGAAATGAAATTACCTTTAATTGCCAGGTGTGCTGCAGGGTGGGCTTCAAGTCATAAGCATTCGGCTAAAGAAAAGTTAGGAAAGTATTCCTTCCTTCCACTGTTCTACCCTTCCTTCCTTCCTTCCTTCCTTCCTTCCTTCCTTCCTTCCTTCCTTCCTTCCTTCCTTCCTTCCTTCCTTCCTTCCTTCCTTCCTTCCTTCCTTCCTTCCTTCCTTCCTTCCTTCCTTCCTTCCTTCCTTCCTTCCTTCCTTCCTTCCTTCCTTCCTTCCTTCCTTCCTTCCTTCCTTCCTTCCTTCCTTCCTTCCTCTCTCCATTCTACCCTTCCTTTTACCCTCCCTTCCTTCGATCTTCCTCCCTCTCTCCCTCCCATGCATTTTTTTTTTGACAGTCAGAATGCAAATATGCTTTCATTTGGCAGACGAATGAAAGGAATGTTTTTGCTTTCGTTCAGATTAGTGGAATTGTAGCATGTATAAAACTGCAGTTAATAAAAAGTATATAGAATGAATGCATCTGGGGAGGGACAGAGGAAGAGGGGTATATATGTGTGTAAATAACCTTCCTTTTTTCATCTGGACTTTATAGAGCAATTTAGAATGCTTTCTTTTTCACTTGGATAACCTCAAGTGCTGAGGAAAGCCAAAGCTTTGGTAAATCAATGTTTTGGGCTTCTGTTGAACAAAAAATGCAAAAAGAGATGCATGAAAGGCTAATGCGCAGAAATACCTTGGTTTCTGGTTAAAAACATGTCATCAAATGCTACACGATGCAATGATAAGGCAGTATTTTATGGGGAAGTTTTAAGAGAAGGTGGACGGTATAGATAAAGTTCAAATGTATGATTAATGCTTACCCTGTAAGACTTTTTTCTGGAGTAGATTGCAAATATACATAAGATAAGAAAATAAATTGTCAAATTTGGATTTACTAAAAGTTTATTAAAGTTTTATCATTAAAAAATTAACAATCAGTCTCTGTTGCTATGAGCAATAGAAACCCACTGATATTAGACATCATATTGCATCATTTATTATATTGAATTAGTCTACATGAATTGGCTTTAATATTATGGTATCTGCAAAGGAAGAGTCAAACAATATTAAAAGAGAGAGGATGTAAATGTTTAATGTTATTGGTATTAAAGACTATAAAAAGCTATCCGATATGATTAGCCTGTATTTATGAAAAGGCATTTAATAAAAAAAAAGGTTCTAACAGCCACGCTTGAGTTGTGTGATAACTATTCCTGTGCTCATAACAGATGGTGTGTTTTCCTACACAGTTACTGCATGATCAATATCGTTATTATAAAGTGCTTTTAGCTAATATTTCAAATATGAAAGACACTGCATATAAGTTAAATTCTGTTGTGTTCTATAGAAAAAGTTTTTAGGTCAAAACATACAGAGATCTTAAATTATGTCAAGAGGGTTTCATCTGAAAAGAGGTGTCAGACAAAGAAACAACATCGCACAATCTATTAAATGCAGTGCTGGAACATGCATTGTACTCCAGAAACTGCGACTGGAAAAATGAGAATGGTAAGAGATAAATGGAGAAGTAACTGTTCAGATTAATTGTTAGTACCTCACTCATCAGAAAAGAGGTAAAAGAAATGATCACTTGAGAGAAGGAAAGAGAAAGTAGTATGAAATAGTGAATAAGTTGAAGGAATTGTCCTTAAATTGAAGACACACAATAATGTCATAATCAGATTCACTGAAGGACTCATGCTTGTGCAGAGAAGCAGGACTATAAGGAAAAAGTGAATGATGGTTTGTTGTTTTTTTTTTTTTTCTTATTCTGCATTACAGGAACAGTTCTTCTGTCTAACTTAATAAAAACATTTCCATTCTATCTACAAGATAGTCATACTGAAATATAATTTCAATGAAGCCTTAGTAGGGAGTCTAGATTAACAGCAGTCACACCAGTCACCATATCTGCAGAGGATCAGGAAACTTTCTGAGATCTATAATTTTCTATCTTTTGAGTCTTACCCATGAGTATCTTAGAATTTGCTTTTAAATGCCTAGAGTATAATCCTAACAGTTATAAAACTACATTCATTTCCACTGTTTTCCCAGAAATCGTTTCAGCCTCCACAACTGTGTCGCAACCCTGACAGTTCTCACAGAATCACAGAATTGTCTAGGTTGGAAAAGACCTTGAAGATCATCTAGTCCAACCATTCTGATGCCCTTTGTGTTCTCAGGTTGTCCTTGAGTCACATTCCTTCATCTTTTTGGGGATGTTGTTCTAGTTACAGAATGACAATTTTTACTTTTTTTTTTTTTTTTTTAATGGCAGTGTTAGTATTTGGAAATTGTTATTTAATTACTTCATACCTAGAAAATACTTCCAAAATAATAAGTCAAATGCTAATCATAGCCCTAATATAGGACAAAGATTAACAATGAAGCTCAGAGATAAAAATCAGACAGCATCACATATCATTAAGCATATTTACTCTAACCTTAGATTTCCCTAAATCTTCAAACCAAGTTTAGTTTTCTACTGATATAGTCATCCAAACCACATCATATATTCCCCTTCATAAATGTATCATGCTCTGTCTTAAAATGACACCCCCTACTTCAGTTATAGAATCGATGTGAAGGTTGTTCTTAGGTCTGTTCTGCTGCTGCTGAGAAATCTTCTGGATTCCAGCCTAAAAACAGTGAAGTCTTTATGTACCTTTGGATCTTTACGCTTGAGTGTGTTTCCGTCTCTTTTAGAAATTCAGCATTTGGTGTATTCAAGGTGGTTTTTTGTTTTTTTTTTTTTCTACTGCATCTCACTAGTTGGTTAATACATGGGAGCAGAACCTTCATCATCTTCTGTTTCAACTGGGAGTTGCCCTGACCCATGTGCAGGACCTTGCGCCTGGCTTTGCTGAACTTCATGCAGTTCACACAAGCCCACTTCTTGAGCTTGTCCAGGTCCCTCTGGATGGCATCCCTTCCCACCAGTGTGTGGACTGCACCACAGCTTGGTGTCATCTGCAAACTTTCTGAGAATGCACTCAATCCCACTGCCTATGTCATTGATGAGGATATTGAACAGTACTGGTCCCAGTACGGACCCCTGAGGAACACCTCTCATGACTGATCTCCGCTTTATCCTTTCATTTTATGAAACTGGTGATTAGTTTTCTTTCCTATTTATGCTAGTTTCATTCTAGTTCTAATATTCTCTTTGAGCTGGTTATTTATCCTAGAACTCTTGTCTCTGCACTGTATGTCAGTTAAAGAAATAACATTTTGCTAATTGCTTCCTTTAAGTTCTTTAAATATATCCCTTTGTAAGAAACAATGATCTAAACTCTTGATTTCATTTTATTATAAATATTATTTTTAAATGAAACTGAACACATACAATTTTGTACATAACTTTCTGTTAGGTACCTAATTCCCTTTTCAGGTCAACTCTTGATCACATTTTCAGAAAATCTAATAGATGCAGCTGCTTAAATTCCACTGATTTCTGAAAATGAGGGAAAAAATATTGAATCAGATTGAGGTGTTTGAAAAATGCTCTCTATATCCACAGCAAAGATTTTTAATGGTTATGTGCTCCATTTATAAAGCTGAAGAAGTGTATAGAAAATCTCAAAGTACAAGTCCCTTAAAAAGTTGCCAGAAGCAGCAATGTGTCTTAGAATATAAAAGATGTGCTGAAGATCTGAATAGCCCTGCTGGTGCTTTTCTTTGAATTCATATGTTCTATAAGGCTGATTCCAATCAGCACTGATGATTTTGATAGTAAATAAGTTAGGAATAGGTTTATGGCTCCTTTAAGTTCTCTATCTGTCCTATTAGTTCCAGCAGGTTTGTAATCTGAAAGGCATTTTAGGACCTGCTAAAAGCATTGCTGTTCTCAGGTCTCAGCATTCTAGTAGCAAATAGAAGTGCATATAATTGAAAATGCTGCAGTAATTGGCTGAGTGTGAAAAATATGAAGATGTATTTATTTGCTGAAGTTAGGAGCTGCCCTCTGGAATTCATCTGGGAATGACAGTATTTATTGGTTTTGAAGAAGAAGAAAAAATTCCTTTGCAATAGATAACTCTAATTCCTTACTGTAGAGGAAGCTGAGCATAGAGTTTTCAATGGCAGAACATGTGTGAGGTAAATGAAAACATTCGGTACTGCTGGCTATTGCAGCTGAACAAAATTACTTGCTTTTTATACTACCTCCACAGGTAAACTTCCCTAGCAAATTCCTTTGGTAAGACAGCAGAATCTTCTTCAGGGAAAAAAGAGACCATTCAGGGAAAAGTTCATTAATTTGACCATCCTGATTTCATTCATATGAAATATGTTCAGTTGCATATCCTAATATCAGGACAGTTGTGTGGTTCTCAAATTTCATACTGCACACAAGTATTTTGATTACTTCCTGCATTCTATCACCTGCCTACTGAGTTTTAAAATCTTTTAAAATCTATTCTGCTGTTGCTGCAAAAGAAAAGATATAAAAACTTAAAAATTATGTGCAGTTACCCTAAGAACTGGTGAATGAAAAAGAAATGGTGAATGAGCACTCAAAATGAAAGTTCTGCTGTTGCTGTCTCCATCCATCCGTGTGCAGGTCCCTACCACCCAGAAATGTTTTGTATTAGCCCAGGCAGTTTTACAGATTTCCCTCAAAAAGTATTATTTACAAGTGCTCACATGAATGATCCAATGAAAATATGAATTACAGATTGAAATCTATTTTGCCTAATTTAAGCATGTAACTCAGTTTTAAACCTTTTATCCCTACTGTCCTGCTCAAGGTTCTCCCAAGTACGTCTGTATCTTTCTCAAATTACAGGAACCAAAGCTGCTTCAGAAGCTACATCTACATTTTGATCTTCCCCAACAAGCAGGCCTAGTCTCTAAGGCCCAGTGATGCAGAAAAAACTGTCAGTCACACTGCATCCCAGGGGCAAACATTTTATGTCCTAAAGACTTGTCCTAAGTCTCCTCAGGTCTGTGTGGTACCCTTAGGTATAATTGTTTTATTTGTTTTATTTCAGTCTGTCTGAAAAACTGTGAGGGCTATGTTAAAACACTGGCTGGGAAGTTCTTTTGTTGCAGAATGTTTCATGCATTTTTACAGCATGCAAGTGTTTCTTGCCTTCAAGAGGGCCATGAGATGGGAATGCCTGGGGGAATGCAGTTTGATGGTTGTTAGAAGACTATACATGACATGGAGAGCCTAGTGAAGTCTCATCTTTGCTGCCTGTAAAGTGTGGTCCCTGAGCTCAATGTTTTTCTAGAACTGCACTCATTTTTATCTCAAATGGAACTAGCAAGTTTACTCTGAAATGAAAGCCTGAGAATGAACTATCACACACGGAGTGGGGATGATAGAGAGCCAGATTCCAGGAGCCAAGTTATTTGCTGGTGTAGATGTACCCAATAGTATTTTACAGCTGACATTTCACCAATACTGAATCAAGTGGAATCATTACCCTCAGCATCTTACATATAACACTACTATTAACATGTCAGAATGTGATTTGCCTTGACTTTCATTGTTGACTTCCATTTAATTTCTTTTCCACTCTAACGTCCTGCACCTTTTCCTCTGCATTTGTGTTTACTCAGCTATTCACAATCTAGTATTGGTGAAAATGATTTCCCCCTCCAAAGTGTAGCACTTGACACACATCTTATTGAATTTTATCTTGCTGACTTCAGACCATATCTCAAGCTTATTACAGTAATTTTAGATCTTGATCCTGGTCCCTAAAGCATTTGTATGCCCTGTGCTGTTAATTAATATCATTCATAGATTTCATACATAATCACAGTTCATTTTGTCATGTAGGTCACTAATGAAAATGTACTAAAAATTAGTAGATATCAAATATAATTCTGTGGCTTATTCATGTGCTTATGTTTGTCCTACTCCTTTAACCTCTAGTCTGAGAATCCCCAAGAGGCACCTCAGTAGTTGCATCAGTATTTAATACTTGCACTCTTATCTAATCCGGTTCACAGAATTATATTTAAGTTATCAAACTCTAACAGCTCTGCTTATGTCCCCAAAGAGGGAGCAGTCTGTCACTTACTGAGCTCTGCATTAATGTGAGTTAGTTGTTCTGTCACTAATCTTGCATTCCAATTTAGAAATAAGTGACCAAAAGTGGGCTACTGATGTTATATTTTTCTCATGTTATTTGCAAGCACTATGCATTTACTCCGCCATATTTCTAGAAATCCATGGGTCTGCAGGAAACTGCCTCTGAAAGTTTTACTGTATCAAGTGACCTACTTTTCACCTTAGTCCATTTGACCACAGCAGAAATATTTACTATCAGTTACTGAGGCAGGCAATGTGGTATTGTTTTTTCTAGATCAGCATACTTTAATGGCCATGCAGTCTCTTAAATATCTCTTACAGACTCTGGATTTAATAAATGATTTCTAATTGACTAGGTGTCAGTGGCAACATTCTAGAAAACTCAGTTACATGGGATTTTTCATTGATTTTCCCTATATTAGGAAATGAAATGTCAGATACCATTAATTCCATTTTCACAATAAGAAGCATACTGCAAAAGTAGCTGCTAAGTGAAAGCATTTGCAGCCTAACGCACAAAAGAAGTATTCTTTTTAAATTAATCCAATATATAAACAATTATTACAGTTATGTGCCTCTGTGTGCCAAATTGATGTGAATGTAATTACAATCTATAATATGGAACCATTTTGCAGGCTTCTAGGAAAAATATGCATTCAGGTATATTCTGCACTCATTTATCCTTATACAGTGTACTATCTGCATCCAGCAACACAGAAGGTGGTTAACCCATGGTTTCTAGGAGTTCTTACCTATGATGGCTCCATCATCCCTGACATCAGCTTGCACTTACTGTTTTACATGGCTCAAAGACAGAACTCTTATAAGTATACACATGTTTACCCAGGCTATATGTTGTTAGTAACTAGCATGTGATCCAGAATAAAGTTTATGAGACGGACACACATATTCATTAGCATCAGTGGTCCCCTGTTCAAAATGCATTAGTCTATCTTTCCTGCTTTCCTGTGTCTGCATTGGTGTAATCAGGCATTCATGATCACATGTTTTCTACAGATGTAATTCTACAGCTTTTCTTTCATGTGACTGCATTTATTATGCCAGAACTGACACCAGTCTCTATAGTCCTAGGGAGATGATATGAGCAGCCTGGATGTGAAAATTCATTTGACTATGCACAATTTACTGTAGTGCTAGAAGTTCTTATGCCTTTGTAGAGAAAGAAAAATCCATGACCTTTCTAAAGCATGTGATGTAGCATTCAATTTCCCTGCATCTGATCGATAAGCAAGCAGGAAATTATATCTTTTGCCATGGTAGACAAGCATAATTAAGCAATAAGGCAATGGAGGTAGTTGTGATTATCTTAAGATGCACCTGGGAGCTGCCTTGTTGCTATTTTAAAAAATCTTTATGTTAAGGGAACTGTATTAATTTCTGCTTAGAAAGATAAAGTTGGCAGTTTGGAATGCTCATGAGCAGCAGTTTCAGTTGTGCTTCACAGAGAGTCATGTGGTGTGTTCACACCAAACAACGAGGCTTCTCCTTCAACAGAAGCAAAGATCAAGCAGGCTGTAAACATTTAATTGACAGTTCAGACCTGGAAAAAAACCAAAAACTACTACAAAAAAAATTATGCTTTGGATGGCTGCCAGTGAATGTAAAACTTACATTTTTACCAGTTCACAACAAAAATATGTTACCTTCACCACTTGACTTCTAGGGAAGACATATCTGCATAATTAATGCCATTGCATCCACATTCTAATTTATGCATTTTAATTATACCAAAGGCCCAGTGAATAATTAATGCTATCAAAACAATGGGTCTGAAGCATAATCTGAAAAGTATCACTTTTTAATGGACTTTTGTAGATTTAAATAACTAATGAAAGCTATTTAACTATTTGATTGCAAAAGTATATCCCCCTGATAAAATCAAGTATTAACTACCATTGTTGAGCAGCATCTCAAGTGATGAAATGTTAGCTCAGACTACCTGTTTTCACAGTTGTCCAATCTGAGTATACCACAGTATACTAACCCACCTGAGCCATATGTATGCAGGAAAGAGATTTATTTGGATGTTTGCCCTGTGTGAGGGACTGACATGTCATTGGCATCATCTGGATGTAAAATCCAAATTCCAGGCACAAAATTCGTCTTTTACCTAATGTCTTCAAGCAGGTCAGTTCATGCAAGTTTCATGGGGAGATTTAGAACTGAATATAAAGAAATACAATATAGAATTCATTACCTCTGAGTTCAGCAATCTAAGAATTAAGGATGTAGTCCAGGTTAGTAATTTAGAGCCTTGCAGTGGTCGACAGAGAGAGATAACACCTCTGGAGAGTTTCATCTCATCCTAAAATAGGTTTTTGAAATAGATGGAATTAATAATCATTTGGCAGTGGCTATCATTTTTCTGTTTCTTACAGAGGAAGCTTAGGATACTGCCTTAGACCATATACCTAACTTCTAGACAGTCTAGTTTAGGTGAACTTAATCTCACTAGCAATGACAGCTTTTAAAGTACCGTGTGAGAAAGACCTACTCATACAGACCTGAGGGCATAAAGACCAGGGCAGAACAAAAGGACTCCGAGCACAGAGCTGTCCAAAGCTCCGTGTGTTACACTGACAACCAGCACCCCTGCTGCTTGGTCAAGTCTCAGGTTTAAAACATGTCACACTCATTAAGAAGTCCTTCCCCCTCTGAAAGTCTCAAAATGTGCATTAATGTTGATCTGCTGTGTCCAAAGGCTTGCCTCCACCCTGGTGTGGTCCCTGGAAGGATGCTGGGCAGTGTGATGTGCTAAGAGCAGGGTGTCCCAGACGTGCAGCATGTCCTAGGTTTGGTGTACTCTGAATTTGACAGCAGACAGAACTGACTGCATAGCATGGAAAGCCTGATGGCAGCAAGTACCCTTTTCTTTAGATGAGTAAAACGATACAGTAAATGATGAATTACTGCAATACTCAACAATAAATTACATACATTCAAGTAATATCAACTTGTCAATACGAATATAAAATGAATAGTTTTAACCAACATTTTTATTCATCTTTTCCATGTCAGAAGTTTACTCTTTGACCTCTAATGTAAAACATTCAAGAAAGTGTTGTAATATTAACAGTATAATGAAGGACTTGTAAAAGAAAGAAGACTGGCAAAGCTGCTGCCAATTTTGAATATCAGGACCCTTGTTTAAGTGCATTATTTGGGGCTCAGTAACATTTGGCTCCTATGTTTTAAGTTTTCTCTTTTTACCTAATATTGTATATTGAAATCAAAGTACTTGGCTCTCCAGCGCACCCACCTGAGTCACTAGGGAGACATAGATGGGGACTATGTAAGAACTAATTGTGTTTTCCCTGTTTTCAGTTGTGTTTTCCCAAGCCTGGACATGAGTTAATTCTCTTGTCAGTGTTTGTGGTCTGTGCTGGGCAGGTGACAGTTACATTCAGTTTGAGTGTGCTGGATGGCAGGTCCCCTCATACAGATGTGGGGAAGGAACATGGTGGCATAGAAAAGGCTCATGCTGAAGTGCCTCTGCTCCAGGGAAATCTCAGACAGCCATAGCCTGCTGCTGCCTGGCCCTGCCGAATATTTCATAGAAGGTAGAAAGCAGAACAAAAAAGAAAACCTGCCTTATTATCAGACTAAAACTAGTTTCTTTCTTCTGAGGAATAGTACCTGAAAGAGCAGACTGGTGCAAACTGGGAATTCTGTGGCAGTTAACAGGTTAACCCTGGTTGTTTATGTGTTCTTCACCGCTCAGTTCTCCTGCCCAGGAGCTAGACAGCACCTTGATGGTATTCCTCTGCACTCCACTCCTCTCTACTTTTCTTACTGCAGTACCTACAACAAGCACTAAGAATAATTATTCAAGAAACACAACTATTTTATTAAATCCAACTTAGAACCAAAACCTCCTTAGTGTGTACGCACTGGAAACCAACGATCTAACAGTGCTAGTTAGTCTAGTGTTTTTAATGTGGATGACAAAAACAGCTGCTGAAGCATGAGCTCGTGATCTCTAGCAAAGTGTCTCCCTTTGCTTCTGCCTTTGCAGGACTATGCTGAGAAGGAGAAAGCTGCAGCCAAGGCTCTGGAAGATGTAAAAGCTAACTTCTACTGTGAACTATGTGACAAGCAGTACCACAAACACCAGGAATTTGACAACCACATCAATTCTTATGACCACGCTCACAAGCAGGTATATCTGACAAATGTCTGTGCATGTTACAGCAGTCCATCTTCCTTCCTCATTGATTGTGGGAGGTTTCTAAATTTGCTCAAGTAGAAGACAATTTATTATGTGATGTTTTCAACTTTAACATGTTATTTTTCATCAAAATAAAATGTAAAATATTGTTTTAATCTTCACCACAATTTCTTTTAAGCCCCTCTGACTAAAAGATCTCCATCTACAGTTTTAGATAGGTGCTCAATACCGGTATTCACACTTCATTTGATATATTTAAATGTGGAATTACTTAAACTAGAGGGAGAGGGAAGGACCACTTCCTCAAATGTCCGGGTCCCTCTTTTGGATGCAGAAGGCATATGGCCATGCTGTTTCAAGCAGTTTAGTTTTTTAAAAAAGCATGTGCTTTGTGAAGTTGAAGTCTATGTCTCCTGATGTTTCTCAGGGTGGAATACATTTTGCCTTGCATGCAGAACATAATATAAAATAATGGCTACTATTGAACAACAAAATATTGGATTCCTGGGAAAAGATAACAGATGCTAATTTTTTGTCATTGCTTTTGTAACAATTTTAGCAGGTCTATATGTGGTAGGTATATTCTACCCATATATGCCTATTATTCTTCTATCCTGCATCCTAATTTTCCTCCAATTTTAGCAACGTCAGTTGGCATTATGCAAGGAAAATGCAATTAATTCACATAAGCAGTTCAGATTTCAAAGAAAACTGTTTGCAAAGTTTGGGAATGAGCATTTCTGAACCTCTGATGTGACAGATCATATCTGCTAATCTAACATGTGAAGTTGGAATGTGTAACTAGGTTCCACAGATGTATCTTTTTCTCCTGTGTTTCTGCTAGTGCTTACATTACACAGTTCAAGTTCTTATTTATTGTGTGCATTCAAGTTGCCAGTTTATTAGTGCCTTCTGGGTGATCACACTTCTGGGTGCATGGGGATACCTTACAAATATCATTTAGGAGTTGCAGGTATTTCTGACAGAGGACTAGAAATAAGTGTTATGTAAAACAAACATGCTGAAGGAAGAGTGCCTCAATCTCACTGCAAGCAGACTTAATGTCTTTTGCTGTATTATAAAGAATGTAAATCAGCCTGGAAATTTCTATCACAGCACTGCATTAACAAACTGCTTAGCATCTGCCCACCCATCATGCTGAACCATCCTGCTGAATTCAAGCAGGCTGAAGTCAGCTATCCATGTGTATTAATGGGACTCTTTTGGCCCATCACTCCAAAACTACCAATAGATTCATCTGATGTGTTTCTGTATTAAATCAAAAGCAATTCCTCACATCACCATTCCATTAATTAATCCATAAAACCGGCTATAATAATACAAAACAAATGCTTTTCCAGATCCTAAACACATGACTCTAATCCCTGTAAATCCCAATTTGCTGCACAAAGAATTTTTTCACCCTTCAGCTGATTTTTTAACTCAACATAAATGCAACTGAACTGAAATGAATCTATTTGTGCCCTTCCCTTTTTACACACTCCCCCTGCAAAAAGCAGCTTATGCAAAATGAAACAGCCTTCTTGAGGAACCATCTATGATTGGGTTGTTGGGCAGGGGAGGTATTGGCAGCATTCTGTTATAAAAGGGAATGTTTAAGCAATAAAACTCTTTTTAGTTTGTAGGTAAATTTAGTGCTTTAAAAGCTGCCAGACACAGTACTGGGAACTAAGGTTCTGCATGGAAATGCACGACACATACAGAATATCATCTGACAGTACAAGCTCACCCCATCCTGCCCTTTCAGATGTAGTTCAGAAGCTCAGTTAGTGCAGGATTAGCTAGCTACCCTCCTGATGTGACAGGGTGATTCAGTCCCTTCTCCCCTCTCACTTCTTGACTGCTCAGCCAAGTCTGGGAACAGCATTAATTTGCCTCTAGGAATAGCGTGGATGAGCCCTTTCTCTGACTTTTGTAATCGGTCACAGAAGAGCCTTTATTCTTCTTATTTTTATCAGAGTAATCTTCAAAGGAAACAAATAAATGGTTTCCTGTGGTTTTAGTTAGCTTAATTTCAAAATGTTTGTTCTAGGAAGGATAGTAACCATCAGGAAAGTGTCTTTCTCCTAAGGTATGTTTTTTGTTTCCTAGCAGAAATTTGAGGGTACCTTTAGTCATCCACACAAATATGTTCTAGGCATCATTCTTCTAATGGAGAGTAAATTAAAATAAACAGCTCTTTACATCTCAGTGACAATACAGTGTAGTCCTCCCATGTGATTTCACATTTAAATGCTACTTCTTCAAAATTTGTATTAAAGTGGCAATGCTGTTTAGAGAAGATAAAAAGGCAGAAAAAAGGGTATTGCACTGAGTACTTTGTCATGTCTTTTGTTTCTCTTCCAGAGGAAACAGATTTTATTCAAAGAATTATGACTCTAATATCCCAATATTATGGTTTTATAAAATTAATTTTGTGATCCATTTTCTTATCTATGATTTCAGCCAGTTGTTAAGGCAGAAAGTACTGAGTCCTGGATTTAGCAGTCAGCATACCAGCTGTTGCCTTCTCTGTCCTCAGAGGACTGCAAAATGTTATGATGACAATTTGGCCTTGTTTGCATAACTGCTCTTTCTGCTGTGTTAGGTTATTCTAAAGTAGTATACTCACAGAGAGAGACTTTCTCTCTCTCTGCATGCTACATACGTTCATACTTACATATATAAAAATATTACATATGTATGTGTGCATATATACCAACATGCGCATACAAATAAAGCTTTGACAGAACATCAAAGATCCCCCCACGTATATCTTCATTATCTTCTAACGCTGTAATGACCCTGGAGGGCTTTAATATGATTTATATATATTTTAAGTAATATTGTCTGAGTATTAAGCAGTTCTTACTTCTTTGGTTTTCTTGATAGCATCAGTCTTAACTAATGTTGCCGACATCTTTCCTTACGCACTACTCCACAATAATTTTTCATTCATGTTACCTATTATTGGAAATTAATTTCTTTCAGTGCAAAGCTGGATAAACTGAACTCAGAAAATCTGGTTGAGTGGAAGGCTGTGCTCCTACCCAGAATTACTTGAGCTCCCTGTTGTTAAGCCTGATACTTAACAAGGCTGGGGCTGGTGTGTGGGTGACTTTCCTAGGAGCATCGAACCTTTCATCTCCATACAGCCCTGTGCATACATGTCTTATTGGCCCAGCACATACCAGCTAATACACTTGAAATCAACGGCTTTTTTCCTTTGTGTTTTTCATTTGCTATGGAATCTATGAATTTATAAACTCCTGGGCAGCAGTCATGGGCAGTAGCACATTTGATAAATATTTAATATCTCTCATCAGGCATCAAGGTGAACAATGTTTGCTATCGCTTGCTGTGTTCTCGGCAACAAAAGTTTATGCATCAGAATGGATTACCTTGGCCCTGTCAAAAGTTTCTGAACACTGAAAAGGATAAGCGTACTGGTGTGAATTCATTCAAAAGTGACTAGTATATAGAAAATCAATATAGGCTGCTGCCTGAAAATGTAATATATGTGGATGTATGTTACATGTTAAGCTGAAAATAATATGGAAGTATAGATTTTTCAGCAGGGTTGTAAGTCACATGCATGTGTAAAAGGAAGGAAAACTTGAGCGGAGATATCTATTTGTTAACATTATTAAATGGAATCTTTTAATACCTCTGGGTCATGCATAGCATTTACTCATTCAATTAATGTCAAAGTGGTTGGAGCTTTCAATTTTTGTATAAATAATCCTTAGTAATCAGCAAGGCTTTTAGATGTCAGCAAAAGAGAAAAATCACAAATCTGTTCCATGCACTGCAATATAATAATTGTGATGATAATAATATAAATAAGCAGCAAAGAAAAACAAGACTGTATTGCCATCTTGGGGTTTCTAATGACAAAACAGGTCTTTTAGTTTTGTTGCCAAAATTTAGCTATACAGTTAGGTACATCACATTCTTGCATATAGAAAACAAAACTATCTCAATTTTAGTGTTCTTGAAGCAGGCAGTACTGTATAAGTAGATGAACAGAACTTTCAGTCTACACTAGCTCACATGCAAGGACCTGTATCTTTGTATTTAAATCCATGCATACTAGCACTTGGGTATATTTTTTACATGGAAGTCTGATTTAGTGTGTACAGCTGTGGGCACTTGCCGTTAAGCCTTTATGGTGCTTGTGGATTTAAGCTCTAATTCAGGCATAGATTTAGCTCCTGTTAAACATCAAAGCTAGCAAATATGCCTACATTTTAGCTAGCATTGCCTCTATCACCTAGAAAATGCACAGATAAGTGAACACAGAGAAAGCTTCAGGAATGAGTGTAATACTGAGATGAATTGTTCATTCATCTTCAGGATTTTTTTCCCAGCATCTGCATATTTATTGGAGGAAAAGTCAGTCCTGTATTTTGGCTCTAAGGTACCCCTTTCCTATTAACCATATAATTTACATTTAGAGGAAAGGAAACTGGTTTGGTGGTACCTGAGAGATTGGGATCTGGGAAATTAGGCAAACACAGCCACACCAAGAAATATATTTAGATGTAAGAACACATTTATCAAGCAGAAAGGGCTACACGAGCATGAAAGCCCACTACTATGTGTGCTTGTGTAGTCTCTGCTCTTTTCCCTTGATAAATAGGTGGACCCACTGTCCCTCTTGTACTCCCATGTGAACAAAGCTAACATCCTTCCCTGCAGCCCTTGCTTCTGTTTCTCTGCATCAGGACACTGGCTTTTAAGAAGGGCCTGTTTTATTAGGGCCAGGTTTTGCACATGAGGTCTGTACTCTCTGTGGCATCCTGAGAAAATAATCGGAATGGCAAAAGACCTCAGCATTTCTTGCTCTCCATTAGCAGCAGGTGCTGTCTGCAGTCATCAGCATTCTGCTCCTATAATCTCACAAAAATCAGCTTTGTTTGACGCTTGTTAAGAAATACATGCATCCTTTTAATAAAATTTTCATATTTGTCATATCCCTAGTAAGAAAGCCAGAACCAGAACTGTATTAAAGCAAAGGAGTCAAGCAAGAGAAACAGTAATATGTTATTAGATTCCCTCAGCTGGTTTATAAATGGACTTGAAGTGATAAAGGAATTTTGTATGTGTGGTAGTTATTGTCCTACTTTTAGTTACCAATAGATTGCTACGCTCAAAAGCAGCTATCGTATACACAAATTGTTATGTGTGTGCAATTTGGAGGGTGTAAAATTAGGTCCAGTCCTGAAAACAATTGTGAATTTGCTAACATGTATGCCTATCAGCAGCCCCACGAAAATAAAGTATTCAAATGCATAAAGTGAAAGATGCTCTGATGTTTTACAAGAGATCAGTTTTAGAGATTAAGGTTATTCCTTTTTTTTTTTTTCCACCTTCAGAACATTTACCATAAGTATCTCTTGTCAGCTTAGATGCTTCTGACGCATAAATCAAAATACTGAAAGCGTGATTCAGTATGGTCAACAGATTCCCAGGTTTTTCCACAAATTATTCTTTAATTTTAATGAAAGCACCATTTACTTTTAGCTTTAGGCAAATCTATTACCAGTTTATGGTTTAACTATCACCATTAGACAATTATTTAGAATTGTCATCTGTGCCTGTATACCCCTGTCAGACACTTCTGCTTCATGATGAATTTTGGGGGTTTTGATCCTGAAGAACTCTTAACTGCTATTTTATTTTTAACTTAATTGTTATTTTATTCTTAACTGTTGTTTTATTCTTTACAATAAACATACCAATTCAATTTTCCCTGGTCTTTCCTTTTAAGCGCATCTTTCTCTTCCCTTGGAGAGAGTATACTCCTTATATTTCTGGCATAAGTCTTGGTTTTTTTCATGTGAAAATGAAAGCTAAAAACAAAGAATTATTTTCTATAGTCTATCCTATCATTTCAGTAGCTTTTTGTCTTAAAGACACACTGTTCTGTTCCTCATTCTGAAACCAGTGATTTTCTTATTGTTGCTTATGCCTATGCCATTTATTACATTCTCTAATTTCCGTTATAGCTTCACACTTCCTTAGCTTTTCATCATACATTGATTTTGCAATGTGTGTTCTTGTTCATACTCCCAAAAATTACTTCCACTCTGTTTGTAACTGTTCCCAAAGAGAAGGTTTTTGATAATTTCTTGCTGAATAGTTTTCATTTTCTCAGAGTGCCTTTCCCATAATTAACTTAAAAAATTCTTCTCATTCTTTCAGAATTTGTTCTTGTGAATTAGCTCCTTTTACTTATCCCTTTTGTACCTAAATTAGCTTTGATTACAAACTAGATTACCCCATGGTTTCTACTAGATGGTTAGATACAGAGTTGACTGTGATGTTTATAATTAAGGTTTCCAAACACTTTGTATTTTAAGACACAGGTTTCTGTTGCTCTCAGGGACTGGGGTGAAGTTTACATTCTGCATCCTAACCTTTAGTAAAATACAGTTAAAATATATAGTATTTGCAATGTCAAGAATAAGGAAGTAGTAAGGCACCAGAATCAATACTGTTTGGACAACCTAATCTGATACTTTCATGTATCTGCTCTTTAGTAAAATCTTTACTCTCAGGTTGCATGTTGATTTCCCTAAGGAATACTCCCTGACACAGTACTGAAGATGCACCATACTTGAGGAATGAATCCATCTTGTGCAAGGGATGAAGCTGTTGGCTACAAAAGAACTGATGATATGAAATGAGGAGGAAACAGAATGAGAACTGGGTTTAAGAAGTTATTATGGGAATAGGGGTAATGGACAGAGACAGAAATTTCAAGAATAGAAAGGCATGGAAGTATCACTCTGAAATTAGAAGACAATGAAAGGTGTGTACAAGAAAGGGAGAAGAAGGGAGTTGCAAGAGGAAGGACCTGGAGAAATAATCTATAAATAAGGGAAAATACCAAGATAAAGCACAGGAGGAGACCATCAGTGTCAACCACTAAGAGCCTCCGATGTCTAAGCCATTTTACTTAGAGCTGAGGAACTGAGTGAATCAACCAGATAGGCTATATGAAAATCACATTTCACAACTCTGATTCTGTTAACAAGAATACCACAGATATTACATTGGCACAAAATGTTGTATTGAAAATAATATAAAGGACTTACACAACATAAAAAGTGTCTGGGGTCTGAAAAAAAGCAAAGAATGAAATGTATAATGCTGTCGCTCATGTACGATTCAATTTTTTACCACTGATAGATAATATAAGACCAAAATTTTATTGTCCTGAACACTTCTTTCTGTTATTTAGAAATAGAAAAATCCTGCCTTTCTAAAAGCATGTGTGCATCAGAGCTGCTGTGCTTCAAACTACCAGCAGTCCAGCATCTTTGAAATGCTGAAGTAGCAGTGCAGTGAAACAATCAGATTGTGTCACATCACAGAAACTAATGCAAATAAAGGTGCCATAAAGCAATACAGGATGACATCAGCATTGAAGCCAAGGAGTAGTGTACAACATATGAGCAAAAGCAGGATGTAAATGATATGATAATTCTGTGGCATCACTGTACTAAGAACATTTATTTTGCCAGTTTGAAATGGTCTTAAAGTGAATGCTTAGTTTACAATATTAATGCAATATTTTCTTAATGTTATGTATTATTATTCTAATATTTTCTTATGTATTATTGTTATGTATTTATAGCTGTGCTACACAGAGATGCTTCAGCTGCACTCTACAGCAAGTGCATGTACCAGAGTAGCTCTGGAGCAGCAGAAGCAACATTATCAAATACCACTGAGCATGCTCTGGTGATTGGGTGTGACTCAATGCAACAGATTCCAAACAAGCATCTTTATTTAAAACTTACCGATCTGTACAAATCAGGGGGCCTTATTAAGAACTGATGAACCTGCTACCCTGCCAAAGCTCGCTGCTTTCTTACTACTCAGTGATAAATAAATTGGCAGTATTCATCTTTTTAAAATTGCATGTTGCTTAGAATAATGAGATTCCTTTAATCATTAGCCCTCAAAAAAACTTCTCGCAAATAATGCAGAGCTTCTTTGAAATTTAATGTCTTGATAAGCTAAACTGTTAAATGTTAGATGCTATGGAATTACATTTGGTGTTCTTTAGAATGAATGTTAATTAATATGTAAATTAGCAATTTAACCCTCTTTAAATTGGAAAAAAACCCATGGGACACCTAATTTCATAGTTGTTAATGATGGTCCAATGGCTGTAAGATATTTCTTAAGCGTTTCATTATATAAGGAATTACAGAAGTGTATTATCAGATTTTGGCATTTAAGACATAGCAATAGCCAGAATGTCAGTTAGAGGAACTGCTCTTCATTAATGCCTGTGTTATTCTACTTTTCATTCTTCTCAGAGGGTACACTTTTTAATCACTAAAGTTTTACAACCAGTTTTTCAAGGAGGAGGAATGGTTGATGCAGTATAATGGATTCAAATAAGCAAGGAATCTAAAGGATTAGATTTGTGGAAAAAAGAAGATGCCAAACTACAGACAAATATTAAATTCTACCCAAAAATATCAGTTTAAGTTTTAATTTTGTACAATAATTCCCCACTCAAAACATGAAGAAACGTTTTCTTATCTAATTATGTCTAGACTAAACATGGTAAATCTGGTTGAAACTCAACATCTCTGGTTCAAATAATTTTCCATTACTTCAAATGTTGCTTCCATTTCAAATATGGAAAAGGAAAAAATTCTCAAAACCAGATTAATTCAAACATTCCATTATGACTCATTTAACATGGTATTTACAATGTAAATTCAATAAATTTGGAAACAAAAGACTTTCTGAAACATTCTGTTCAAATAAGAAGTGGTTTTGAGCCAGTCATACTTCTTTTTCATACTGTCTAAAAAGGGGTGATCTAAAAAGGGGTGATTAAAATCAATATATTCCTCTTTGGTTCTCAGTTCTAAAATGATACATGCAGTACATGGGATATTACTTAAGAAAATGGCATAGCTATGGAGAACCTATGTTTTATGTTTAAATTATTCCCATTTTCATTTAACCTTTAGGGTACTCATGCTGCAGTTTTGCCTGTATTGTTTAATGAATAAGATAGATAAATTACACTGGGTGTTGCTTTCCTTTTTTGAAATGTCTGTATACAGATGTCTTTTCCATTATTTAAATGCCAGTAATAAGGACAGAAGAAACAGAATATACAGCATGTTTTATACCTACTTCTATGTAAAATGTTACAATTCATGCAAAAACGTCTGGTTCACCATGAACTAATAAGAACGTGGCGAGACTGAACAGAGACATATATTTCATATTCCAGCTTCAAAAGATTGGCAAACATTAGATAATGTTGCTTATAGGCCACATAATTTGCACCTTTTTTTTTTTTTTTTCTTTTTTTTTTTCTGTAAAATCAGTAGATCTGGAATAACTGATGTCATCTTAAGGTCAGGCTCTACACATCTTGCTTCAAATGGTGAGATGATAGAGACAAAGCACTGCCAGATGCTATGTCTTTGATTACTGTCTGTTCACAAGTACTTTAATTCATATTTGTGGAATGGCTTGTAGAGTAAGATACTATTCAGCCAGATTAAGGAACCTGTTGTTACAACACATCTGTACATATTTTACCTGGAGCAATTCTGTGCCATAGTCAGCTTTTTGGAAGTACTGGGCAATAAGCTTTGTTAGCAAAATGTTGTACCCTCAGATGCTTACAGAAAAATTGTTTCTGTTGGCTTCTGCATAACTTCTGAACAGTGCTCTCTTGCTCATATCTTTCCCTCCTCTGGAAAAATAATAATTATTCTAGTCCCATTGGCATCTGCAAAGTATACCTGGCCCTATGAACATCTGTCTGGAATCTGCATCTGTTATAGTTCTGTTCATTTTTTACTGTCTGCATCTTCCATGCAGTAATTAATATGCAAGACTGTAGCTGAGCAATTGATTCCTGTGGAGCTTTAAAGTGACGCTAATCAACTCTGTTTGTGTTTGAGGAACTGCACAATGTGCCTTGTATGTCTTTAAGGGGCATTCATAGCAGAAACAAATATTTAAAAGAAAACCACAAACATATCTGTGCATCACCAAGACAACAATAAAAGTGCTGAGATTAGTCATTTATTATCCTTACTTAGTTAAAAGCATTAATTAACATCTTTTAACATGTCTCTAAGGGAAAAATAAAGAAGGTAACCCAGACTAATTATCATTTCACAGCTTTTGCAATTTCATAATAATTAGATTCCACCAGGAGCCATTAAAAAGATGAGGGCTCTTTAAGCACCTTCTCAGATTAAATTGTAAGGGAATATCTAGGGAAATGTGGATGACATTCATGTACACTACCAAACAATTATCACAGGTGACGGAACAGTAAAATCCAAACATTTCCTGAACAAAAAAAATTACAGTTAAACACTTGTTTATCAGGAAATGCTATTATCATTGTACAATGGTTTTGCAGGAATGTGAGAAGATCCAAACCATTTTTCATTTGAAAGGTTTACATAATTTAGTTTCAGTCAGTTTGAAATGGTTCATAAAGATTGCAATACTTAGCTTCAACAGTGTTACTTTAAGAAAATACTTTAAAAATTATTGCAAAGTACTTAAAAATACTTTTACATGATGAAAATTATAACTTTAAGGCATTATGTTTCATCCCTGTTTAGATGTATTGACATCAAGTCACATGGAAGCACTAGAAATTTTCAGGTTTTATTAAGTATTCAAAATTTTATTTCTCCCAGTAAGACTAAAAAGTAAAGAAATCCCAAATGTCAAGATTCCCTGCAGAGCAGAAATCCTTGTTCTTTAAACAAGTCTGTAACTACAGAGGAGTTGACAGAAACCCCCTGGAACTCTGTAGGATAGTTTATGCTTGTAGTTAGTATTTCTCTGCTTGTTTTCAGCCCTTAGCATGTTGATGGATTTTTAGCACTGCTTTCTTCAAAACAGGTGCTTAAATACCGATGTTTAAAAGTGCAAGTGCAGTCACATTCCATTGCTCTGTATTTACACTATCCATTTAGGATCTGTGGGATTTGGAAAAGTACTAAATTCTATCCAGCAGAAGCGATATAACCCCTTGCTTGTATTCTGCATCTGCCCTGGATCTCCAGTATTAGATAAGGATATGATTTTGTGAATATCAAATCATAATTAGTTGAGAAATTATTGCATAAAGTAATATCATGTTTAGAGGTAAAACAGTGCAATTTATTAAATCACATAGTTATCAATATCTGAATACAAAAATATTGCCTAAAAGGTACAATGTAATGTTTACCTTTTAAAAGGAACCGAGGTATTCAGATTAATTTTGTCTTGTTCTTTACTTCAAAACAAAATTCAGACTTCTCATCAGCCCCTAATGACCATCTTTTCTGAATTCTGCATTACTTTTATATCATTTCAGCCTGTGTTACAGCAAACATTCAATTCATTGACATAACTATGGCTCTCAATAGCCCATGTCAGATTCTGATTTCCTTTCTATTTTGGAATTTAGCACAGTTTAAAAAAGAAAATGAAGATTCTGGCCTGCAATTTGAAAATAATCATAAATTGGATCTGTACACATGCAAAACAGCAAGTCATAGCCTAATCTGAACATGGAGCATATGAGAACTGTACAAGAATTGTTATAGCAATTTTATTTTATTTCAAGGAAATTAACACATTTTTAATATTATTCCTTATTTATTTTTGCACAAGGTCTTTCTAAAAGCTAGACTAATAATACCTGGGAAAACAATGGAATATTTTTTTCAGAAATTGAAATGATAACGTGTGATCCAGTTGCCCTACTTCTCCTTGTCTCCCAAATAATTTACAGTATTGTTTTAACTCACCTACTCCAAAGAATCTAAAGTCACTATCACCATATTGTACCCGTGTTAGCGCATATTTTAAGGGGATTGTTGTTCCATTTGAGTACATAAACTCACAATCATTCTTTTTTTTTTTTCAAGAAATAATTAAAATTCAAGGGTGTAGGAAAGTATGGATTATCAGAATAAGAAGTCACAGTATAAATAAAAGATCAACTTCAAATTTATAAGAATAAAAAGTTTCCTGGGAGGGAATAGTAGAGTAAAGCTTGCTTAAAAGGTTGGTTGTGTCAAGTGACAGGAAAGAATTTGAGAAGTGACATAAAGTATTTCAGAAGCAGAGAGTGATAGATCAGGTTTATAATATTAAAAATGTCCATGTCTACATGAAAAACTAGATGTGTGTTTATAGCATCATTTGATGTAAGGGTGAATACAAACAGACATAGTCTGGAGCAGAGAGAGAGACATTGAATGTTACCCCAAATAGCTTCACAACATACAAGGGTATAAGAGAAGTAGTTTGGGATTATGGTTGTAAAAGTGCATCATGTTCATTTCCACCCCCTTTCCAGGGAGAAGTTTCTAGAACAGTATTAAAATTTTTAAATCATGGAATCACAATTGAAGGGTGTCAAGTTGCAGCTCCATGATATGTTACACACCAGTGGGCTGAACTGCATTTCTTGACCATGTGTTTTCTTTTAGCTCCCTCTCTTCTCTTAGAAAAAGCCTCAGGCACTGCATGTTGCAACAGCAGTATGTTCAAGGGGACCAAATACAAATAAGAAATTGCAAATAAATAATATTTTAAGTATGTGGCAATAAAAAGGCTGTTAGATAGGCCAAAGTATCTTTGCCTTTATAAACTGGAAAATTAGGACATCATTCACTCTGCACAGTTTGGTCATCTTTTTCCATGACACACTGAATTTGCTTAGGAAGCACCTTATTGCTTTTGTTATTTCAGAGGGAAATGTTCAGAACTGTGAAGAGATAGATAAGTCAAGTAGAGGGAAAAAAGGACACTAAAGTTAAAGGAGACAACACATATTAATAACATGAGACAAGTCTGGAAAAGAATTAAATAAAAGAAAAAAGATATAATCAAAATAACCTCTTTTTAATCAGTATAATTTACTGAGATGTATTCTCAGAAGATTGTCTCAGATAATCAAAGGCTAAAACAGGCTTTTGCAGGAGTGAATTACCCTGGAAAAAAAATGGGACATCTGTTCATCTCCTTCTGTAAATAAACCACAGACTGGAACATAAACTGCTACTCCAATCCCATCCCATGCATGAAGAAATTAAAATTAACAGATTATCCATCTGAATTTGCTGCCTCCGTGGGCCTCCCTTCTGTCAAGAATAGAACAAAAATACTTCCTCCACATTATCGGTCTATGAAAAGCTGATCTTTAATCTATACATTATTAGCATTATGACGATCAATACAGGCATACAGGAAATTTTAAAAGCTAAGCGATTGTATTTAGTAAATACAAATAAAATATTTGCATACATTTTATAAATAACAAACTGTAACATACACTTCTTTAAGGAATCTACTTTCATAAAGGTGAATAAGCTTGCCAAATGTACTGGGAGGAGGAATTGAAATGGAAAGATGTGAGAGAGACCTAGGAAGTTTTAAAGAGCACTTGGCAAATGGTTTAAGAACCCAAATTCCACAATTGGAAAAGACCAAATAGGTTATAAACAGCTTATCTCATTTAGAAGGAAAGTCGATTCTCTGTGGCTTAAATTTATAATAAAGGAGAGAAAGGAAAAATGGATGGTAGAGATCATAAATCAGAAGTGAAGAAATTGGGAAAAAATGATGGAGGAAGTAAAAAGGGCAAAAGGAAAATCTGTAGTCATCAGAGATGAGGGCAAGAAGGTTTCTGAAAGTATATTGAGGACATAAAGAATCTTCTGGTCCAAATAGAAATGAATTACTTGTTAGCAATGATGTAAAAAGGACTATTCAATACAGATTTCCGTTCTATACTTGGGGCAAAGCCAGACTACTTAGTCACATCTATGATGTTTATGATGACTGTGAAGTACCACTCTACCAATAGCTAAGAAAGATATTAACCAGCATAAGCTAGAGCTAAATATTTTTGTATCTGCAGGTTCAGGTGACCAACGTTTAAGAATTAAGAAAGAGATGGCCATAAACTCTCCTAATCATTAATGTTAATTTTTAATAAGTTTCAGAGCACTAGAGGAAGATGCATCAAATTAGAAGCTAGATAATGCCATGCTACGATTTAAAAAGAATAAACAAGAACATCTGTCATCCTGACATTAGTGCCAGTGAAAATACTGGCATGACTGATACAGGACTCCATAAAGTATTAAAGAATGATAATGTAATTAATTTCTTTTAAAGTGGTTTATGTAAAATAGATCTTGTCAAAGTAATTTGATTTTATCAATTTATCTGTTAAAACATAGCAAATCGGGATGTCTTCTGTCTTGCGATATGGAAAAGTTTTGATCAGGTGATTACAAAAGTCCTTTATGACCTTTTCTTATTGATAAGAACTACAAAGGAATGTCATTTGTTAAACCTCTTTTACTTTGAGCAGGCATTTTGTTACAGTATTGCTGCTAGATTCCTGGATACCTTTAACTCTCCTACTCCAGAAGATATCAGTGTACTTTAAGCAAATACAAAAAAAGAGAATATTTTGGTTTTGACTGAATAAAAAAACCCCAAACAACCTAAAATTCTTTTTATGGACTGCTATTACATCCTATTAGAAAAAGCAATATTTTACTTCCCTGAGATATTTGATGAGGTTTCTGCTTCTAGCTGCATTTAATATCCTTGATGCGCATATTATTTTTCACTATTTGCCCTGACCCTACCTTTTCATCTAAAGTGCAGTGAGCGGTGCCTATAAAGAACACTACATTTATCTCAAATACAATTTAAAATGACTCTTTTTAGTGATGAACTTGTTCTCTGGTACAGCACTTTCAAATCACTGTGTAGTGGTCTGCTGATTCCACTTTCCTTTATGTAAAACTATAGATGTAGCACGATAGGTTTGTAATAGGTTTATCCTTTATGCTTTATTGTTGTTCCCTCAGCATTACCATAATTATCAAGAAACAAATTATTATACAGGTAAATCAAATTTAGGCTTAATTCAGATGTCTGGCATCTTTCCTCTTGTTTCAATAGGCTTACAAAAAGTTAGATGCGGTAAATTAAACATATATCTGTAACTGCTGACTCAGACTCCTCCTAGCTCTTTTCAGAAGTCACTCCATGTCTCTTTGCCTTCATTTATTTATTTCTAAAATGACATCATGGTAGAGATACATGTTTCATAAGAAGCCTGAAATCTGTCTGTGCAAAGTGCTATGTCAAATCTATGTACAGTCACTTCTACTATCATTTTTGTTACTCTGAAAGGCTGATTACGACATTGAGGAAAGTTTGAGTCCAGGCTTTTCACTCACCTGTTGAATTCTTGGATAATTCAGACTAATTTTTTTTTTTCCTTAAAATGTATGTGATTTTGTATCCTGCCCATTAGAACAAATTAAAACAAAGTGGTGAGACAGGCCTCAAAAAGGTGTGGAAAATGCTTAAATATTTTTAAAATAAGATTACAAGTACTGAAATTTTTGAAAGGAACTAGCCTTGCACAGGGTCTGTAATACCAGTTTCTTCTCTTTAAGCTGCTTAAATAGAAGGAAAAATAAATAAAATATATGAGATGATGTTTTTTTCTCTGGCTAAGAAAGAGAGACGAACACCCCAATGAGTGAGGAAGTGTATGGACATGCAGTGAAGATACAACCCCTGCCCCAAGTTTCCTATCATTCAAATGTGTTGCTTTTACTAGGTGAATTACTCCGTATTCCAAAGTGGCACCGAATGTGTCTAACCAAGTTATGCAGTGTGCAGCCAGCTTGTTGAAGCATATGACAATAAGTTTGTTGGAACTGATATAAACATGGGTGGTCAAGTGGGGCATATGACAGATCCACAAACAGCTCAGGCCTTCAGACGAGTGAGTTGCTGCCACAAAGTGCCTGTTCTGCCCTCTCCCCTATGGAAATGCCCCCCATGAATTCCATCTCTTTTAACTTTACTTGAGGAATTCTCATGAGCAGTACAAATGGATATACTTTCATTCAGCAATGATGAAATGAGTTTAGTTAGCAAGAATACTTGCAGATCTGGTTGAACAGTAAGAAGCTCCCACAGAAAAGGCATGGGCAAACACTAGCAGGTCTTGATGCTTTCTGACATGAAGAGCCATTGCACTAAATCAGACCGTCTTTCTGTACAGACTTAACAGGAATTTCTATGAAGAAATGTGAGAACAAGCCCTCCAAACAGCCATCTGCAATTTACCCTTCTGGCTGGATCTGTGATAAACATCTTATTCACTGATAGAGGGATTCTTTACAGCATGTCTGAGGACCGACTTTCCCCCCCTCCTGCTATCATCTTATTCCCTAACCCAGTCACACCAGGATATTTTCTGTCTTCCCATTCACTCCCACTAACAATATTGAATCTGTTATTGTCTGTAACATAAGATACTCCAAAAACTGATTACTATCACACACTTCAAAATCATCTATAGCTATTTATGGGTAAAACAAATGAAAATATATGAGCTAGTTTTTGAGCTTCATATCTCATGGTTAATTCCTATCTATAATAGCCTTCCCAATTTATTTTTAGGATTTTATTTACCATAGTGTAAACAAATTCCTTTGTTGCTATTTTCTTCCTTTCACTTAGAGAGTGAAATCCGTAAGCTTCAGACATGAAGTCTAATTATGTTCTCTAGTAACTATCATTCTCATTTGATGGTTTGCAGTGTGGCTTCATTTTAAAAGTAATGTGATTGGTTCCAATGTTAGGGTTACAGGCAAGAGAATAATTACCAAAATCCACGTTCCTTTTTTTTCCTCATTTAACGCTTCTATGGTGGATTTGTTTAGAACTTAATTAAGGAGCTTTTCAGCAAAGTGAAAATCAATCTTTAAAGCCAATCAGACACTCAAACACTCACATTAGTTCATGGACATAGACTCAGAGAAGGCTCTCTAAATATGACAGGAGTCATATAGCTTATGCTGACTGAAGAAAGCAGTGGTATATACTGCTTTTTTTCCTGGGGCTGCAATGCTTTACAGATTGATGAATATTTTGGAGGGTGCATTGTGAATGATATTCTGGAAAAAAGAAGTCTGAATATAAGTGGAAGAAGTCACTTAATTTGTTCTAACCTGACATTTTCTAACTTAATGCATGTAATTTATTTTTTCCCAGAGTTGCCTTCTATTTATATCAATGCAGTTACACTACTGTGAATAACAAAAGGATTTGCATGTCAGTATACTTGCAGCAACAGTTATTTGCCCCAGCATCTGAAGTAGTTATACCAATATCTCCTGTTAGATCTATATAATGGGATGAGCATGGCCCCTGGCAGAATGCTCAGAAGGAGAAATGCTCTTCCAATGATCCTCAAATTGAGAGAGAGTGAATGAGAGCGCAATAGAAAAAATGGTTCCTAAAGCCAGAGATCCCCTAGAGAATGAGGGGAGGAAAATCTGGCAGGGAAATACAGATTATGAAAACCTTCTCTGTGTTCTTGTCAACAATTTATACAAAAACAGATATCTTCCTCACTTTCTTTCTATTACATGTGCCAGAACTACACTTTTATGCAACCTGTAGACATGAATATTATCTGAAACAATGAAAATGTACCAACAGCACTGATTTCCTCTCTCTGTCAAAATTCTATGTCTGACGTAGAATCACAGAATAGTTTGGGTTGGAAGGGACCTTTAAAGGTCATCTGGTCTTACAGTCCCTGCAATAAGCAGGGACGCCTTCAACTAGATCAGGTTGCTCAGAGCCCTGTGCAGCCTGACCTTTAATGTTTCCAGGGATGGGGCATCTACTGAGCAACCTCTCTGAGCAACCTGTTCCAGTGTCTCACCACCCTCATCATTAAAAATTTCTTTCTTATACCAAGTCTAAATCTACCCTCTTTTAATTTAAAACCATTATCCCTTGTCCTATTGCAAAGGCACTGCTAAAAATTTTGTCCCTACCTTTCTTATAAGCCTCCTTTAAGTACTGAAAGGCTGCAATAAGGTCTCCCTGGAGCCTTCTCCAGGCTTAAAAACCCCAGCTCTCTCAGCCTGTCCTCACAGGGGAAGTATTCCAGCGTTCTGATCATTTTTATGGCCCTCCTCTGGACCCCCTCAAACAGGTCCATGTCCCTTCTTGTACGGAGGACTCTAGAGCTGGATGCAGTACTCCAGGTGGGGTCTCACTAGAGTGGAGTAGAGGCACAGGGTCAACTCCCTCAACCTGCTGGCCACATTTCTTTTGATGCAGCCCAGGATACAGTTGGCTTTCTCGGTTGCAAGTGCACATTGTCAGCTCATGTCCCACTTTTCATCCACTAGTACCCCCAAGTCCTTCTCCTCAAGGCTGCTTTCAGTCCCTTCATCTCCCAGCCTGTGTTGATGCCAGGGGTTGCCCTGACCTATGTACAGGTTGCACTTGTCCTTGTTGAATTCATGAGGTTCGGATAGGTCCAATTCTTGAGCTTGTCCAGGTCCCTCTGAATGGCATCCTGTCCCTCAGGTGTGTCAACCACAACACTCAGCTTGGTGTCGCCTGCAAACTTGCTGAGGGCACACTCAATCCCACTGTCTATGTCACTGATGAAGACATTAAACAGCACTGGTCCCAGTATGGGCCCCTGAGGGACATCACTCATCACTGATCTCCATCTGGACAGTGAGCCATTGACTACTACCCTCTGGATGTGACTATCCAGCCAATTCCTCATCCACCAAACGGTCCACCCATCAAATCCATATGCTTCCAATGTTGTGGGGGATTCTGTCAAAAGCTTTACTTACAGAAGTCCAGATAGATGACATCTGTAGCTCTTCCCTTGTCCACTGATATAGTCACTCCATCACAGAAGGCCACTAGGTTAGTCACACACTTGCTTTTGGTGAAGCCGTGCTGGCTGTGTCAAATCACCTCTCTGTCCTCCATGTGCCTTACCATAGCTTCTAGGACAATCTGTTGCAGGATCTTCACAGGCATAGAAGTGAGGCTGACAAGTCAGTTGTTCCCAGAGTCCTCCTTTTTACCCTTTTTTAAAAATGGGTGCAATGTTTCCCTTATTTCAGTCATGAGGAACTTCACCTGACTGTCATGACTTTTCAGATATCATGAAGAGTGGCTTGGCAACTACATCAGCCGATTCCCTCAAGACTCTGCCATGCATCTCATCAGGTCTCATAGACTTATGTATGGTCAGATTCCTCAGGTGGTCACGAACCTCATCTCTTGAACTGTGAGAGACTTTGGTCCCCAGTCCCTGTCTTGCGGTTCATTCACTTGAGAGGTGTGGGAAGAGAGGTTTCCAATGAAGACTGAGGCAAAAATATTGTTGAGTACCTCAAGCTGCCTTCTCATTCATTGTTTCCAGTTTGCCAGTCTTTTTCATCAGGGGGATATGCTTTCTTTGACCTTGCTTTTCTGGCTGACATACCTGTAGAAGCCCCTGTTATTATTCTTTGCATCCCTTGCCAAGTTCAGCTCCAACTGCATCTTGGCCTTCCTCACCTCACCCCTACACAACTGGTCAGTGTCCCTACACTCCAGAGGATACCTGTCCATGCTTCCTCTGCCTGTGCATCTCCTTGCGCCCTTTCATTTGACCATCAGGTCTTATCTCAGCCATGGTAATCTCTTGTCTTTCTTTCCTGATTTCTTACATCTGGGGATCAAGAGTTTTTGTGCTCTGTGGAATGTGTCCTTAAATATCTGCCAGCTCTGTTCTGCTCCCTTGTCCCTGAGGGCAGTCTCCCAGGAGATCCTATTGACTAACTCCTTGAACAGCTGGAACTTTGCTTTCCTAAAATTCAAGGTCCTGACTTTACTCTTTGCATGACCCATTTTCCTCAGGACTGCAGACTCCATCAGTGCGTGATCGCTGCAGCCGAGGTTGCCTCCAAGCTTGACATCATTGATTGGTTCACTTGTGTTGGTGACCAACAGGTCAGTCAAGTATTTCATCCCCTCTGGCAGGGCTGTCTATTGCCTAGCTTAAGAAGTTATCCTCAGTGCATTCCAGGAGCCTCCTGGGTTCTCTACAGCTTGCAATACTACTTTTCCAGAAGATGTTGGGGTGGTTGAAGTCCCCTAGCAGGACAAGAGCCTGTAAGCATGAGACCTCCTGTAGCTGGAGTAAGAAGGCTTCATCAACAGGCTCCCCTTGATCAGGCAGCCTGTAGTAAGCACCAACCACAAAGTTCCCTCTGTTGCCTTGGTCTCTAATTCTTATCCATAAGCTTACAACCTGCTCATGGCTATACTTCAGAGACAGCTCTTCACACTCTATCCATTACTTGATGTAGAGGGTAACCCCTTCACCCCTCCTTCCTTGCCTATCCCTTCTGAACAGCCTGTAGCTATAGATAGCCACACTCCAGTCATGGGATTTGCCCCACCAAGTTTCAGTAATCACAACTAGGTCATAACTTTCTAGCAGTATGGTGGCTTCCAGCTCCTCCTGTTTGTTGCCCATGGTGGATGCATCGGTGTAGAGGCACTTCAGCTGGGCTGTTGACCATGTGACCTTCTTAGAGGAACACCCCTTAGTAATTAAGATAGCCACCCTTAATACTCTCTGCATGCAATGAAAAGAAAGAGGTACTTTTACATCTCGCTTTATCCCTCTTGTTTTAGACAGCTGCTATAAGAAGTGTTTAGGTCCCTAAAAGTGCTTATTTCTTCCCAGTGGTTGTAAAGAAGATCTAAGCAATTACTATAGGCATCTAAGTTTGATTAGATGAATAGCAATCCAGAGAAACATTCACATGCACAGGGAGCAATAGAAATCAGGATCATAACTCTGGAAAGAAAGTAATCTCCGTACTGGAAATGCAGCCAGTGGTGAGTATGCTACAAATGCTCATAGGTCAGTGAAAAGCAAATACTGGCCACAGTAAAGTGACAATTTAAAAAAAACCCCCAACATTAAGAATGGACAGAAATTGCTAGACCACAGGTATTTAGCCACTGTTATTTCATGTCTAGCGAAAGGTAGTGAAGATGCAGCTCCATTAACTCGTTTGGATCTCCTGGTGATTCATACCAGAGTTCAGAAGGAAAAGAATAGATTCGGCAATTTTTGAGTGGGTCTTAGACAGAGGAGCCAACATGACTCAGTCCTGGTTGTATAAGTAAATCTTTCCATAACATTTAATATAATTTTTTAGTCTTTTAATATTCTGTGTGGGTGTTTATAAAAAAGGTACGGATTACTATTAGATATGGCAATGTCCACACACATGTTTTCATGCACATGTTCACAAAAAACAGAGAAATAATAGAACATGAATTTTAAAATGAAATATAACTCCATGGCAACGATATTTGTAGAAGGTGAAGGACAGAACACAAGATTTCTGTTAAATAAATCATAATTTATTACACATGCCTGTATTTGGATGCCCAGTTAAGTACCTAATTACATGAAAAATGCAATTGCCATGTAAAGTGATGTTAATTTTCAAGCACACCTGTTGAGTTTAGGGTTGTCATTTGGGTACCTGCTCAGTTGCATGCTGTTGTACACCACCTGCAGAAAATATTTGTGTGCCTGTCAGGAGTTTGGCACAGGTTATTAGTGAAGAAAACCATTGCTTTGCAGGTTCAGAAGGCAGTCTCATGGTCTATCCAACATAGCTGACAAATTTCATTATGATTCCTAGCTGGAGCTCTGGCAGTGAAGCTTTTTTGTTTTGATGAGGGGATGTGCAGGGAGAACCCTTTCTCTGCTCAGACTAGATGCTTTTGATTTCTTGAATTTCAGCTCCAGTTGATGAGTCCTCCCCTATGCTCATCTACATTTTTTTTATTCTTTTCTCTTCTTCCTTGACACATGCTGTATGCCATTAGAGAGCAAAAAATACTACTAGAACTTCTATTTTTGGTGTTGGTCCATTTGCTTTGTTGATTATCATCCTAACTGTCAAAGAAGTGAAATAGCATTGCTTTGCAGTACCTGTGCTCCATAGTACTAGCTTTCACATTGTTCTTTGTTTCCTTGACAGATAGAAACTGTTTCTGTTTTTCCTCATGAATGCTTTATGTGTGATACTGAACAGCTCACAGTGACAGCTAAAACATAGCCAAGTGGCACTAAAGGACATTTCTCAAATGTATTTCTTTGCCCTTTCTTCACATTGAAGATGTTAATGAGACTACCTATGTTTTTCTATGGGGGATAGGTTCTTTACTGCTCAAATATCTCTACACTCTTGCAAATATTACTTAGGTGACAGAAAGTGTGGATTCATTCTAGGAAGAGTCTCTGAGTTCTTTTACAGCTTTGCCTTTAACATATTATTTAAAAAGATTCTTGGACTAAAAGCAACATTGTCTTACATATTCATCCAGTTTATTCTAAATTGCAGGGAATGAGATTGAGGAAATGGAGCATTATATGACTGTGCTGTCAAGGGGCAAGTGAACAGTGAGAGAGGGCATGTAAAGAGACAGGCAAAAGCTAAAAATGAGATGGAGCAACAATTTATTTTCAAGGAACTGAAGCCTAAGAGCTCTAAAGAGGACTTTGCAGCTGTCCTGATTTAGAATATAGTTCAGTGAAGTACTAGATGTTGGAGCTGATAGAAACTTTCTGGAGAAACATAAAGATTTGAAAGACTGTAAATATTTCTGATGAAGATGGTTAAACTTTCAACAGGTGCCAAGCAGCAGGATGGTTCTTGCTGGTTGGTGATGCACCGGTTCCCTGAGCAACTGCCTTTCTGGCCTTCTCATCCTCATCCATGCATGCATTTGCAAGTATAGAGATCTGTAAAATATATTACACACGCAAGCTCAGCTTTATTCCAGTATATGCCTATGGATTAAAGTCGAACTGACTGAATTAAATAGGAAAATTGCAAATACATTAAATGGTGTCTTTTTGTGTATGCATTTGTACACAATAGAAGATTTGTGTATTCATAAGAAACTGAAAAGCTATCATTCATATGTAGGTATATATCAGCTAAGTAGCAATGGCCCAATCATGTTGTTTTGTTAGGCAAAAATAGCATTTTCAATATCTTCTTAGGATGATAGCATTTTAAGTGTATTTTTACTCTCCATTTACATACTAACTTCACCAAAAGGAAATCAATTGAGTAAGAGGAACTGCATCTGTGTACATATTTAATCCCTTCTCTTTTTTTTTTTTTTTTTTTTTTCACACAGAGATTGAAAGATTTAAAACAAAGGGAGTTTGCTCGAAATGTTGCTTCAAAGTCATGGAAAGATGAGAAGAAACAGGAAAAAGCACTCAAACGTCTCCACCAGCTTGCAGAGTTACGGAAGCAGTCAGAATGGCAAGTATTTAAAATTTATATTATGTTTTAATGCCCTCTTTCCTCAGTCCCAGAAGAAATCTCCATATTTTTACTCCTACACTCTGTAATGTGCAGAGATTGTGTATACTGTAACCAGTTTTCAGCTGTCCCCAACTCCAAATGTTCCTGTTCTGCAAACCATAAAATCGAAAGCCCCTGAATTAATTACTTGCTATTTGAAGGTCTGTATTTTTCTCCCCTGTAGCTAGTTAATCTCATCTCTCCTGAACTGAGTGGCTTGAAGATGTTTCTATAATATCACCATTTTACCTTATTCAAACTGACCTGGATAGATTAGTATAACTGTCTTATCTTTTGATAGTAAGTGAACAGGAGAGGAAAAACACCTTTTAAAGCATCGGTACTTTGTGAATCATTTTCACAGCTTTTAGTATACTGAGATTATTCTCACAGTTTCTCTGTAGAGTAATGGAAGTATCATTATATGAATGACAAACAAGTAATTAACTGAGTTAAGTTTATCCAGTCCTGTTATGTCTATTGATGAATATCAAGATACAATAGAAAGTTTGCACAAGTAAGCCTTTACATTTCAGAAATCTCCTTTGTTTAATGACACTGAATGCTTCACTAGAAAAGATTGCCACCAGACCAATTGTTTATGTTAATCTATGACCATAATGAGATAAGTAGATAATTAAATTGACATCCTTTTAAATTTGTATCAAGCTCTTACTGTACCCTGGAAATAATGACATTGGAGTTTATTATACACTCATTTTGGCCTATGTAATTGCTTTTGAGTAGTCTGCTGAAATATAACAGTTTAGTGCTAATGTATCACTTTTATGGTTACAACTCCATTTTCATACAAATCTGAAAGAAATGTAACCACCTGAGGGAAGATGCCTTTATGCCCAAGCAATGAAGATGTAGCGTCAGATAGATAGGCCAGTAAAGTCGGTGATAATAGGAAAGCCAGAGTGAGACTGGGAAGGAAAAAGCAGGTTTGCTTTTAGAAAGAGCCATGAGTCCGTAATACTTAACAAAGAGCCTGGAAAGACAGTGCTCACTATTCCTTTTTTTTTGTAATGACTAATATGTTCAGGGGTGGCTGTGATCTCGGTGGAGGGGTAGCATTCCTAGTCGCTCAGGCAAGACAGAAAGTCAGCCTTTCTAAGCAAAAGTCTACACACACACATACACACAAATACACACTTGTTATTGTCCCCAAGTACTGCATCTCAGGTTCCAGCAGAGTTCCTTACAACAAGCTAATACAATCTGACAAAAAAATTGCTGTTAATCTTGTGCACAGAAAAATTGAAAATGCAGCTTTATTTTGCTGTTCCAATGAGACTTTGAAAAGGATCTCTTTACACACCTTCTCCAAGAAATAATTTCTTCTTGATGTACAAATAAGGGTGAATTTGTTTCTCTTGATACCAAATTTGTGGCAAATGCAAAGATATTCTCAGAAATGCATACATATTCTCATACTCCATGTTGACCCTATTCCAGGGAATCTATATCATTCCCACTGCTGAAGATCAATGCATTTTTATAGTATTTATAAAACATGCTGGCTTATTTATAGATAGCTGTTACACAGATCTGACAGTTGTAATTAATTTATATTTAATTAAAATATTTTCTAACTTTTAATCAAACTCTTTACTGAAGCTGTTTCCAAATTTTTTGCATGGAAGTGTACTGTAGTACTGCATTGATAGCAAATGTAGATAATTGGTCTAATGAAATGCATGTTTAAAATATTACTTGGAATAATATTTGTATGGTGGCTATATATGTCTCATCTCTAATGGAAAATGGGAACAGTCATTCTAATCTCAGTTAATTATCTGCTGCAAGAAGTCAATGATTTACCATGTTTGTTAAGGCCCTCTTATAATAGGTTGATTTATGGGGTTTTTTTAAGTACAAGAAAACTAAACCACATATTTAAAATCTGACAGGTTTTGGGAAGAGGAAAAATCAATGAAAGTAGAATACTGAAAGAGAAAATATGGCAAAATAAGTCAAATGGTGGTTGTTAATGAGAGCACTGAAGTTGCCATTATTATTGATGGAAATCCATCTTGTGTCCTTTTCCCCACCAATGTTTGGTGATAGTTTTAGCATTAATATCTCTTTGAATATTTCACAAAGTCATGTATTGTGGAATAATATAAAGATAAAATAAAAGTCTACTCTTTAAAAAAATCATACATACACCCCCTCAAGCAAGTAGAATGCTGCCTTTTCCCTTATAGAGTTTGATTCTGCAGATACTCCAGGTGCAAGTGTCATTTTGAACAAGGCACAATTTCCTTTGCAGTGGCCTCTCAGAAAAACAAGACTTATAACAGACCAGGTTGTCCTTGATATAAATTCAGAATAAAGCCAATATTGTTTATTCTGGATGTACATGGGCATAACTCTGAAAAAGAGCATTCATGTGCTGGCTTCAAATCATATAATTTCCTGTATGTAAAGATTGTCTTGCCCATATAAAAGCCCAAGCTCAGGGCTAGACTGCACATTTACCCCTTAGAAACTTTAGAAATTTAGTTTTCCCTTGTAACAGCATTACTGATACCCTTCTTTACCAGACAGACTTCTTCAAATGTGAGTTTTGTCTTTACTTAATAGAGCTTTCCTGTTTGTTTGTTGTTTGTTTGTTTTGTTTTGTTTTGTTTTAATTTATTACCTTACAGTATCACTGGAAGTGGACCATTGCTTAAAGCCCCCAGATTAGTCATGGAAAAGCAGCAATCACCAGATGGCATTTTCTTGTACAAGGGCAGCAAGTTCACTGCAAGTTCTCAAAGAACTGACAGGAATGAAGGACGAGGTTTCTCCAGCAGTGTACTAGAGAAACAGCAATTTCTCATAAGCAGGCACCAGTCCCCTACTGAAAGAACCCATACACTTGGAAATCAAGCTTCACATGCTTTCCCAGATAACACAAATACTTCTCCAAGGGCAGGAGTGTCTTTCTCATTCTCTAAAAAAGTCCCTTTGAAGCTCGAGTCTTCAGCATCGGTCTTCAGTGAG
Organism: Athene noctua; assembly: GCF_965140245.1. Lineage (NCBI taxonomy): Eukaryota > Metazoa > Chordata > Aves > Strigiformes > Strigidae > Athene > Athene noctua. The sequence goes on from NC_134038.1 coordinate 127,376,577, forward strand.
ACATCTGAAGAAGGAAATGATTGTAGTGAATCTCCCAACCATAAAACAAAGCAAGGTCTTGAGGGCTGTCGTTCTGGCACACTTTTGGAGGAGGATGTGAAAGCAAGCTTGGATAAAGTGCCATCTATTACACAAGACCAATTGGATTTGGATAACAGTGCATCAAGTCATGTAGCTGCAAAACCTAAAATGCTAAAGGAGAGTGATAAAAGTAGTGATAGAGAATTAGAAGAAAAGGTCAGTGCTCATCCTTCATTTTCCAAAGTCAAAATACAGCTTTCAGATTTGGATTTTTCTGGTTCCCTTAGAGAAACAGATCAAGAGAGCCAATTGAATGAGTCTGAGCAATTGTTAGAAACTCTCATTTCACCTTCATGTCAAGCTAGCAGTTTTTGTACACAGCTGAACACCTACAAGCGCAGGAATGCCCACCTGTCTGACCAGTTACCTGAGCTCCCACAAGAGCCAGCACCTGAGCTGGCATGTGCAAGCAACATTAATGACAGTCCTGGAGTGGTAAAAAGAGAAAGATCTTTGGAGAGTTCAGAAACCACAAATGGGAATATGGAAACACTGCCAAGGCAAACCATCATTAAAGAGGTTAAGCCCCAGTCATTGCCTTTCCTCCATGTAGTGAGCAAAGATGGCACCACTGCTCTGCAGTGGCCCACAGAATTACTTTTGTTTACAAAAACTGAACCCTGTATTTCATATGGCTGTAATCCATTGTATTTTGACTTTAGACTCTCTTTAAATCACAAAGATAGTAAACAGCATGAAACAAACAAAGCAAGCTGTGAAGAGCACTCTATAAATAAGACTGCAGATGAAAATGAAGCCTCAGGTTTAATAAAACACAAGCAAATGTCAAATGAACAAGATAATCAGTTGTTGAAACCAAAGAAGATGAAAGGTTCCCTAAATCCAAGAAAGGCCAAGCAAAAAGCTGAGTCAGATATAGGCAAAGAAATGAATGAAAATGGTCAAATGTGCGTTGAAGATTATTTGAATGAAAATATACCCAAAGTGCCTGGTTACCTTGATGTCTCACAAAAGGATTATATGACAGAAAAAAGTCTTCATACAACACTGAGAAGACCTTTAAAGCATCATTTTCATATCTGTGAAAGAAAAAACCGGAACATCAGAAATGAAAGCATTTCCTTTTCTGCTTTTATGTCTAGGATTAAAAAGTCTAAAGCTGCAAAATGTCATTTAGTTTATTCCGAGGAAAAACGTGAAAACCAAAATGACTGCAGATCCGTTCAAGATGTGGCCAGCTGCAGCAGTGACGTAAGTGACAGTGGAAAAGACTCTAGTGGAAGTTTCCTTAGTTACAAATCAAGTTCAAACAGCAAGTATTCAGAAAATGAAGGATGTGGAAATTTAATGAGATGCTGGAGATTCCCATCTCCTCAAAAATCCTCCTCTGACAGACATTCCAGCTATTCTGACACTTCAGTTAGCAGTACAAGTAGTTACATGAGCTACATGAGTCCCACATCAAACAATCACAGCAGAAATCGTTTGCTTTTTTATTGTAAAAGAAAAAGCAAGACAGCTGAAAGGCACAAATGTAAACATGCAAAGCACAAGTGTATTTTCACTTCTGATGATACAGATGAGGATTATCTTTGTCATAGTAGGAATCACAGGACTAGAAACTGTACACAGAGGGGCACAATTAAGTACCGAAGATGTTCAAGGCATAAAGTTTTACAACACAAAGACAGATCTAAACAGAGGAGACATAGACACCAGCATCTGGGCAAAGTGCATAGTAGAAGTTACCATAGCTCCAAAAGTTGTTCCATCAGAGATTCAAGAAGCAGTGAAAGATCATCTGGTAGCAGAATATCAAGAGGCAGCAGTTCAGGATCCCTCTCAAAAGAGACTGACAACTGTGACAAAACAAACGAGGATACAGAAAGAGGTTCTAAAACTGAACTGGGAAAAGCTGAAACTGCACATTATGAATCTCTGAATGTGAATGGTCAGTCAAAAAACTTTTCCACCTGCTCTTCTAAAACCCTGGAAAAAGGCATATGTGGAAAAAGAAAGTCACTGACAGCCAAGTTACTTTTAGAAAGAGTGCAGTCCAAGAAAACCCAGGAACAAATGCGTGATTCAGAGAGATTTTCAAACATTTGTGGGGGAGAATTAAAGGACCACTCTCAAAGTCACTTTGCTCTCCAGTTTTCAGCAGCAGAAGATGACATTGCAATGTTACCTGTGCAAGAGAAACTTCTAAGCATAGATGAAAATGACAGGGGACATAATGAAAGCAGTTTGTCGGAAACCAGTGTGAAGAAAACCAACTTTGAAGCGTCAGAGATAACTAATGTTGCTCTTTCAACAGGCACTGATTATGATCATTGCCTTTTTAAAGACATCATTCAAATAGGAACAGGCTATCAGAGCCCGAGCACAAAAAGGAACACAGCAATAAAGGAACAATCCAATCTCTTCATTAGTGAAGTGCAACCCTTTATACAAAGCTGTGACCCAGTACCAAATGATTTCCCTGGTGCTTTTCTCCCTAATAGATATTCTGTTGTTGCTAATTCAACAGAGACCAAAGAAGAACTACATGATGTAAACATGGACTCAAACCAGGCAGAAGGCAGTTCAAACTCTCTTTGTGACAATGCTATGCAGAAGTATGATGACACAGTAAATGACCTAGAAGTGTACAGTAAATCCACCTCCTCTCCTTTAACGCAGCAGCCTATCACGTTTTCACCAGAGGAAGTAGATAAATACAGGTTGTTGCAGCTGCAAGCCCAGCAGCATATGCAGAAACAGCTTCTGGCAAAACACCTGAAAGTTTTGCCTGCCCCAGGACCAGCTGCCTTCTCTGCAACACCAGCAGTTCCTGCCCTCCCTGTTCAGCAGCATGCTACTGTCACCACCATTCACCACACACTGCTGCAACGTTTTGCTGTCTCAGCATCTGTACATCCCCATGGCAGCCATCTCTCCCTGGCACACCTCCACCCCCTCTCTCAGGCACATTTTGCCCCCGTATCACTTTCCCCATTAGCACCAGCCCTCATTCCCACCCACTCTGCTTTGCTGACAGGACATCCATTGCACTTGGTCTCCACCACCCCCCTCCAGCCTTCCCCACTGACCTTCCCTGTACTGCCACACACTGCATATATCCCAGCCTTATTTACACCACACCTGAATGCAGCCACACCTTCTGCCATACATCCAAATCCCTTAGTTCATCCATTATTCCAAGGGCAAGAGCCCCATCATCATTCTTGCTCTAGCCAGACCCAACAGTTGCCCACAATTAAAGAAGTTTTCAGTGTTTCTAGCTATTTAAACTAGCCCCAAAAATTACACTATGGCTCCAAACCCAAATTTTAATAAAATAAATTATTCAGTGTTCAGTCATGTGTCTGAGGGGAAATGTACTGCTTTGCTGAGAGCACAATGACAAATATTTTAAAGGCCACATTCTGGCTGACAGCATATGAATGTTGATTTAGTTCCCATATCACTGAGTAAAAGCTGGTTTAAAGCCTTTTATGATACTGTCACAAGGAGGATGGGGTCCAACTAGTATCATTTGAAAGAAGGTTTGGAAAAAACAACCTGAAGTAAAGTTTGTGATTATCAGTAGGAATGGGACCACAGCACCCAGATATCATGTGACCAAGAATATCAACACTGATGAGTGACTTGAAGTAGCGCAATTTAAGGTAGAGCAATCTCGACACACCTCCAAGGTTTGCTTTTCTGAGTGTGTATATGCAACGGCAATGTACTTGATCTAGTTAAGGTATTTCAGACTGAGCAAAAAAGAGGGTATCTGGGACCACAAGTTCCTGGTTCTGTCTCCTGGCCAAAATAAACTGAGGAGCCTCAGAGTGAGGGGTGATACCACTGGAAAAAGAGGTACAATAACATCTCAAAGATTTACTTTAGTGATTTTATCCCTAGGCTATGCTGCTTGGATGGTGTAAAGGGACTGCAGTCTTGTCACAGGTACAGAACAAAAAATTCCCTTCGTGTAAGGGAGCTCTGCACTGGCACAAGCAAGCTGCTATTTTTCTTCCTGAGCCAAGCATCCAAGAAAGCAAGGGAAAGAAGGGGATGAAGACAAGTTCTTTGGCATTGCCTGTCTGTGACTGTAGCATGGGGTATGTCAGTGGTGGGCTGCAGCAGCCCAGAGCTGCTAAGCAGCTAGTGCTGGCTTCGAACATTAGAGGTCCTTGGCTAAAACTGCAACACTTCTTTCCTACCAAACAGAGCTCTGGCATGTGGGAAAGTCTTGCCCAAAGAATGTGTAAATACTTTTCATCCCTTTCACAAACAACATGAACAATTGGCTGGTCCTATAAAATTATTCTGATATTCATAATAAAGCAGAAGTAAAATTCTGAGTGGCTCTCTAGGTCAGGTATCATATAAAACCATATCACAGTTCTCATCATATACATCAAGGTATATTGAATCTAAACAAATATGTCAAGATTCTCGCATGGCTTCCCAAACTCTCAACATACAAACTGAAGTTCTGAATCTGCAATGTTTGAATGCATGTATCCAACCTTCAGGGTAATGCGTGGTTGAAATTGCTAGTAATAACTGTGTATCTGGAAATAGGTGAGGGCTTCAGCACCTCTTTGAATGGCACATTTTGACTATTTTTATAATGTTTCTAATTCAATGTGGGATATTTAGCATGAAATTAAGTTCATGGTTAGTGTGCAGGCATGATTCCCAATATAATTGGACAGTGAAGTGTCTGACAGACAGTACCTGTTTGTTTGGATTAGAAACATCTGAAATAATTTAAATTCTTTTGCAATAATGTAGTGCACAATTAATAATGTATCTTTCAGAATCGATGTAGAACATATTTAAAAATTTTTGGAGGATTTTATTCCATTATATCTGGCTATCTGAAGAAACTGAGAAAACTAATTGCAAATGAGTTGGATATTTAAAATACAATTTAGGACCAATTTTCTAACTAGATTGATCCATTACAATAGAATGGAATTGTTTTAATTTCTAAAAGCAGCTGCTTCAGCATAAACTGGTATTATGCCAGACTTGTCAACTGGCATTAAAAGTTGTGACTTCTTGTTTTGTATTTGCAAAGTTAAAGTTTCTTTGAATACTGAACATTTTATCCATCAAATAAAAAACGTCAACAAAAAGATATAGAGACCGAGAAGAAGCAAAACATTTTTATATTTGAAAAGGTTAGCAGAGCCAGCACCCTCAAATAACTTTTGGTTGGATTTCCAGCTGATTTATTAATTTCATTAACAAAATGGATCCATGCCATTTTGGAGTTACTTATCTTTATGGTTTAATTTTCTCATTTAAATTGTAGGGAACTATCCTTTCATTTTTGGCTGAAAATCTTCCCCATTTTAGATCTGAATTTACATATTATTTCCATACTTCTGAAAATGTATTTTATCAAAAATATTTCACTGAATGTGACTTAACACCTCTGAAAATTAGTACTTGCTTGCTTGGAAGGAGATCCCTCACTCAGTGAACCACTTGGAAATATTACTTATATTCTGCAGAAAAACTCTGAATTGGATGTTTTAAAGGAGCAGGTCAACCTGTGCCCTAGAAGAGTCTGACTGAACTGCAGTTCAGGGCTAATACCAGCTGAAAAGATTAATTTCCAGCCCTACAAACCTTTACATTTATGGGCCCAGTTCCATTCCTAGTCAAGAAAAAACAGCTGTTCTCATTGTATATAAGAGTTCATTTGAACCCTAAGTAGATAACACCAAGACAAAAAAATGGAACAGAAGAAATGACAGACTAGTCTCATCTTTAATGTGTATATACACATTTTCTATCCTTGCTTCTTACAGGGTTAATATTGTTGAAATTCCTACGGCAAGAATCCTGACCAACTGAAACTTAATATCCTACTACATAGATCATTTATGGGAAATATATATGTTTCCCTTACTGTATGCACAATACAATGGGATTCTAGGAAGGAACCAAATCATAGGATGTCCATGCACCATTGAATTCCAACAAGGATGATCTGTTAAGGCAAATGAATAGACAATGAAGATTAAATTCAATTCTTGGAACCATGGGAATTAGGTTTTTGAGAGGTATTGATGGAAAAAAGATAGATTAAGAAGGAACAGAAACAGCACAATAGCAAAACAGCAATCGTTGACTACCAACAAAGGGAATGTCCAATATTGTTCTTAGTACACAGGAGGGATTTTCTTGGAGAAATGTAATAAAATTGTTAGCACAGCTGAGATCATATATTTGCTCTACTTGCATTTATTTTTCACCAGTAATGTACTTTAAATATGTATCATTACTATTAAAAACCTGATGTATGGAGCCGTGCTACAATTTTGATTTTATTTAGACTGGTTTTTAAAACAGTGACAATATCCTGGTGGCAGTGATATATACACTCCAAGTTAATTACCTATTTTAGCTTGATGGTATGTTCTTGATATATAATCCAAGGAAACAGGTTACCCACACTGTAAAATTCCAGTTAAAAAAGTTTCCTGAGTTAAACAATGATAAAATGTTTTTGTTTTTTTTTTCTATTTTATTATTATTTTTTGATAACTGAGGCACTTCTGGAATACATTTAACATGTATATTTGTTGTTCAAATTTTCATAAAAATATCATTTGACCAGATTGATTTTAAAAGTGTTAAGTTTGTATTTAAAACTGGATAATACTCTGGCTAGTATAATATGTAAAGTAGTAATTTGTTTTGTATTCTCTGTATAAAGTGTTTTATATTATACAGTAGCTAAGTGAATTGCACTATTGTACATGCAGCGCGCCTTTTTTTTTTTTAGGTTATTCAAGGAATTCCTGGGAATGTAGTTTAATGCAATAATTTTTTTTTTTTTTTTCAATAAAAAGGCTTACTGGTATAAAGAGTGTCAGTCATGTATTTTTAATGTAAAGCATACCAAAAGACAGCAGCATAATAAAATGCAGAATGATGCAAACATATTCTGTATTTTAATTTGCAGAACTGAAATATATTTAATTCGTCCCTGTGGCTATAAACCTGAAATTTCTTAGAATGTTTCCTAAAGATTTTAGTATGTGTTAAAAAAGTGGGTTGTTTAAATGGAACTGAAAATAAATATTCCTTAAAAAAAATTATTCTATCTATGTGGTTTTTGAAAGTACTTTTAATAGACCAACATCCTCCTGGATATTTTTATGCACTCATCAGTTTATTTAGAATTACACTTATAACTCACTTGTCAGATTCTCCAAATAATCTCTCTGAGCTATGATTCCTAATGCTTATGTAGAAGGTCCTTTGGTAAAGAAGCTAACAGTGGGATCCACAAATGCATTATTTATTCACTTTTTCACCATTTCCTGAAACTTACCTTAGTCATGGTAAGTATCTCATAATCCCTTGTTTTACCTTTTACCTTATATTTTTCCAGTTTGTTCATTGTATCCTTTTCTGACTATCTTTCATGTATATTGTAAGCTTTCTGACACAAGATTTTGGATTTTGTCACATAGGTACTCAGTTTTGGAGGTCCCAGGTACTGCTGCTATACTAATAGTAATTGTAAGGCTTGTTATGGCCATCAGTAGACAGTTTCAGAAGTTTCATATCTCCAGGTGATCACAAAGACTTGAAGTAATGTCAAAACAAGTGTCTTCATAGGTGCATGTAAGAGACAAAACTGTCTTTTGAGGTGTGGTGTAACAGAGAACATATTCTATTAGGTACGTCTGCATAGCTGGAAATACTTTGGCCAATCTCTGGGACCAAATTAATTTGCCATGCAGTGACATCTCATGACCCAAGCATTTTATAAAATCTTGAAATCACAGCAAATCAACAGAGACGTAATCAACACAGAGTATCTGATTCCATTCAATTGTGTTTCCTCACCAAGTTGTTTCATAATAAAAACAAGTTTCAGAACTGGGCAAACTTTAAAAATGTGGCATGTCTGAGAGAAATCCCCTGTGAATTAATATCTATACCATTAACTGTTAACTACAGTAGACTTCTGGTTGAGATCAGATCTCCACCTGTTGTTGAACAAAGTGATATTGTTTTGACTAAGATGTAATATGTGAAGAAATGAAGTTGTCCACACCTTCCTATTCCTGGTGAAGCTAACTACTAATCACCCTTTCTTAAAGCTTAAATCCCAGATCGGTTTAAAAGTTGAGCCTAAGATGTTTGGGTTCTGTTTGTTTTTTTCTTTTTCTATACCACAATTCATCTGTTCAGGCCAAACCTACATTTAGGACAGTAATTTCCTTGAGAATGAAAAACAAGTGTTTTGCCAGACTTGAAATGTCTCTTATCACCAGATGGAGATGCTTTTTGGAGGAAAAACATACACATATACATTTCATTTAACTTAAAAATGGATAACCAGATAAAGCAGATATTTCGAGACAGGATAAAAGATAACATATTTGTAGCTACTTTTGTCTAAATTTAGCTTCAAGCCACTCTTTTTGCTTCCCTCAGTTAAAATACTGTATTAATGTGTCCAGCTTTAGGAAGACCCAGATATTACCTCTACTTCAGAGGATCTCAACTTGGGGATGGGGTTGTTCTTAGTGATCCGGTTTCCCCCAGAGTCCACTTGGATGGGAAACCTCTCTGCCCTCAGAAGGCTTCCTGTAACTCTGAGGTGAGCTCTCAGGGCTTCTTCCATCACAGTACTGAGTACTGCGGCTTAAATATATCTGGTCCTTGGTCACAGGCTAGACAGCATTGTCACCCAGCCAGGCACATTACAAAATTAGCATGATTGCAAAACAGAAGAGATCAGCACCTCCCTCTCCACTTCCCCTCCTCAGGGAGCTGTAGAGAGTGATGAGGTCACCCCTCAGCCTGTTTTTCTCCAAACTAGACAAGCCCAAAGTCCCTGGCTGCTCCTCACAGGACATTCCTTCCAGCCCTTTCACCAGCTTTGTTGCTGTCCTCTGTGATGGCAGTGAAGGACCTTCACATCCTTCTTAAATTGTGGGGCCCAGAACTGCACACAGTACCCCAGGTGAGGCTGCACCATTACTGAATACGGCAGGATAATCATGTCTTTTAACTAGCTGGTTATACTGTGTTTGATGCACCCCAGGATGCAGTTTGCCCTCCTGGCTGCCAGGGCACACTGCTGAGACCTGTTGAGCCTGATATCAACCAGCAACCCCATATCCCTTTCTGCAGGACTGCTTTGCAGCCACTTCCCACCCAATTTTTACTTGTGCCTGGTGTTACACCATCCTAGGTACAGAATCCAGTATTTGAGTTATTAAATTTCATCCCAGTAATCACAGCCCAATGCTCCAATCTACCTAGATCCCTCTGCAAGGCCTCTTGTCCCTCAGGAGAGTCAACAGCACCTCCCAGTTATCAACAAATTTGCTAATAGTGCATTCAACTCCTGCATCTCTCGCCTCCCCTTCCCTTCCCTTCCCTTCCCTTCCCTTCCCTTCCCTTCCCTTCCCTTCCCTTCCCTTCCCTTCCCTTCCCTTCCCTTCCCTTCCCTTCCCTTCCCTTCCCTTCCCTTCCCTTCCCTTCCCTTCCCTTCCCTTCCCTTCCCTTCCCTTCCCTTCCCTTCCCTTCCCTTCCCTTCCCTTCCCTTCTCTTCCCTTCCCTTCCCTCTTTCCCCTATTGTGCTTTGCTTCACTGTTTAGTCCTGCAATCAATCACAGAAGCAGAGCCAAAGAGGAAAATGAGACTGAGCCAGAACAGGAAAAGAGAGAGAGAGAACAGTACAGGAAGGGATGCTGGAAACATATTAGGCCAATTTTCTTCAAAGATGACATTTGAGTGTCCCTGTGCAACACCAGCAAAATCTTTCCTACGCTCTGGTGGGAAGTCTTTCACTTAACCTTATTATTCAAAGTAAGAATCTTAATATAAACTTTATACAGAAATAGAAAGAATTACTGGGAATGTGACTCATTATCTTGCTCTTTCTAGACACTAGGCACAATGATAACAATGGGGGGGGGGGGGGGGGGGGGGGGAAGGAATCTGCAAGCCAGTGAACTACACTGCTGCTTTCCTGAGATTGGGACACACTGTTGTGATGTGCTTGAACGTTTCTCTGCCTCAGGGCTGAGAGGCAATACCCTCACTGTCTTCAGGACCATCGGGCTGAGTCTTAAGTCAACACCTTACTTGTCTATGGCACTTTTAAAATACTTTTTATTATTCATCAATAAACACATTATTTTCTTTACCAGAAAACACAGAATAAGCCAAATAGTCAACTGCAGAAATTATAGACAGAAATAAATCTACAGTTACAGAAATGACTATTTATTCTAAATATCTACTGCTTAACAGTGACCAATCTGTTTTGTGAATGTGCTTAGAAGTGTGACTGAGATGTCAAGCAGTAGATACATGACTGTCTTAAAAGAAGACTCAGCCCAAACTCATTTTTTATGACCTAGCTATAAACCCTTCAAAATAAAGATAAGGTTGAAAAGCTTGATAGACTTCTACCAAGCAGTGTAAGCAGTTCTGCTGCCTCTACTTAAGTGCACATCTAAAACTTATATTACACACAGAAATCAATATTTCATTCTTATGAACCAATAAACTTTTTAGACCAAATAAATTTGTCATTTGCAAATCAATAAATTAAATGTATTTATCAATTTTATGTATGAAACTGTTCTGTGTACTCCAAGCTGTATATGTGTGCAAATCAGCAACATTAATAAATAAATCATTGTGAATGGAATGAACCAATTAGTCTCAGACAGCTATAAACAAACTATTTCTATAAAAAGCAATATGTCCTATACAAAAATAGTTGAATTATAATGTTTTCTTCTTTATTGCATGTAATTTGTAGACTGTTTTCTTCCAGCCCCAGTGAGAAACCCTACGGAATTTAATAGAAAAAATATTATGTGTATGCATGTTGAGGAGGGACCGTGTGTCTTCTTAAGGATGTACAGTTGTATCTAGCAGAAACTTATAACGCTGGCACAGAATTCTGCAAGAAAATCAAAGGGAAGACGTACAGGTAGGAAATACTTTTAATCAGTTGTTGCACATTTTCACAGCTGAAATACTGCAGAGTTCCAGAAGCAGAGTCTTTTTTCCTGTCCCTCACGATTAGAAGCCATAATTTGCTGAGGAAATGCTTATCCGTCGTCTGTCCACATTATTATGAAGTGAAAAGTTATCAGAGAAGATGAAAACACTAGAAATGTTTGCTCCTTGCTTATGCCAGGATTTCTCAGAAAAGATTCCAGTCTTCTTAAGAGTGTACTCCATTTTCAAATGACTTTGCTTTCTCCAGAGGGCTGGAGCACATAGGGTCACCAGATTTGAAGAACCTAAACATATTAAAAGAAAAGTTAACACTGCATGTTTTTTAAGATGGGACAAGTTTCCTGCTCACACAGGACTGGATTTTTTCTGTCCTATCCATAGCATGCAACCAATACATGAAGTACACAGGAAAGTTTTCAGGACTATATTATATTTCTCTCTCTCTCCTTGAGACACTTGAGAAACTGTCCGTGAAAAAAACCCTGACAATTAAATGAGATGATCCTTGGCCTGTTTTTTAGTTATTAGTAATTTCTTGAAAGGTCTCCATAACTTAAAATATTAATGTTTTTATTAATATAATCTATAATTACAGTTCTGGCATCTACTGCTGACGTTATATGTTTAATCCTTAGCAATGAGCTTTCTCCCCATGACTGTCCCTCTCAGTTCTGTTCTGTGACTGTGTTTTTTCAAATGCTAAATTATCTGGATTTATTTTTCTTAAATAGTGTGTTAGATAAACAGTTTTTATATTATTTTTATTGGATACTATATGGGTCAGGGTGAAGTATAATAATGAATCTTATTATGGGTTATGAACAGAGCTTGTGATTTGAAAATAATTTTGTCTTTCATCTCAGTGTTGACAGCCCCCCCTAGCTTTTCACAAGAGAGATTCTCAGATGTTGAGGGCCAGTGAGGGTGCCTGAATGGGAGAGCAAAACAAAGCAAATGATCACAAGGTCTGCCTGTGAATGATAAAGGTAAAACAGAGGGCATGTACAAAGTCTGAAAAGCAATGTCAGATTTGTGACACCTGGAGAAAAGGTTATGTTAATTCCAGAGGGTGCAGAGAGCACCAAGGAAAGGTTAGACACATGATGGATAAAACTAGAGAGATTTGCAAGCTCAAATGAAACCTCAGATGAGCAGCTGTGATTACCAAAAATTTCTGATGGTTTTTTTTTACTCACGGTAGGCTGTAACTTTTGCAAAAATAGTAATTTTTTTTCCCATATATGCTCCTTGTCAAGTCCTAAGACAAACAAAGTCAGATAATGATGAAAAATAACGAATAACTGTACACGTGTTTCAGAAACCACACAAAGATGTGTTTAGCTACTGAGTAAACATTTGGTCAGTTCTTACTCTGCTTGATGTGATATGTCCATTCCTACATTGGGTTCATTTGAAACAGCAGGTTACAGGCCAGTGTTGAGCAAGTATAAGCAAACAGCATGAAACATTTCAAACTGGTGAAGTTGGTTCATTTGGATGTAAGAATAGGGGAAAATGAGTCACAGCTCCATCTGAATCTCAAGAAACTTGTATGCTTGGTGAAATGTATGAATTAAAAATCTGTTAAGTGGAAAAAATGTTAATGCGTAACATTAGCATTTTTTCTAGAGAGTTACAGCAATGTGTTTTCTAGGAAATAGATGGGGAAATAATAACTGCAAATAATAATTTAGGAAAATATTGGTCATGATATTTGATAATGTTTGATAGGCCAGTGTCCCAAGAAACTGTGGTGTCTTTCAAAAGAGAAATTTACCTGTTTCTTTTCACAAAGTTAACCTGATGCAGAACAACGTCTTTGCTGGAGCACTGACATCTGAGTATAGTCATAAGGAATGAATTACAAAATTCTCCACAGAACAGCATTTGAGGTAGCTGAGGCAGGGTGTTCCACAGGACGAGCAGATTCCTCCACTTTGGTGGACCAGATGTCTGTAGAAGATGATATGGAGGGTACACTGCAGAGCATCAGTCAAGAACCTCCTAGCTGCAAGCCTAGATATGTTCTCCATATAATTACTGGAAAGACCACTGCTGAAATCTCTAGGCATGCAGATATGCCTCGTATAGCATTTCAAGGCATTATAGATTGCTCATGACTCAGAATCAGCATATTTTTTTTTTAGGGGGAAAAAAAAAATGAACCAAACCAAGCTACAGTGAATTTAAATTTGAAAGTGTCTCCTTAATAAAAAATTTCTCAGCATATCTCGGTACTACAAGTATATATTAATGCTAACTCTAAAATCCTTCTAGAACTGTAAAATACATAAACTCTTTAATCATGCTGTAAAATTCCTATTGCCTGTGCAACACAAATCCTTTCTCTCTGCACGACTGGGCCATCATGATGATGGTAAACCCTGTAAAATGAACACTGAGAATACATATAGTATTTCCCCTTGTTGCTAATTCAATGAACACCTGGATTAAATATGTTCTGATCCTTTCTTTCTGAGGTCACTTATCTGCAGTTGGAAGCAGAGAAAGAGTTAGACTATTGCTAAGGGTATATTTTCAAAGTACAACAGAGATATTTAGCCACTTAATTTTCCTTAGAGGCAATATATTATAAAGGCTTTGTGACCTTTAGGTTAGAATACATGGGTTAATGTGTAGCTTCATTTTTTTTCTAAAGATTTCTCAAGGATTTCTCAGAAAATCGGCTTTAGAAACTCATAGTAAATAGAGACATAATCAGCGTGATCAGACATGCTCAGACTGAGAAAGTCTCCTTGGCAGCTTGGAAAACTAAAAGCATTGCATAAAAATCATATCACAGTCCTGTCTGTCAGTTCCTGTTAGCAAAACATTTCAACTTTACCTTAGCATTTCTTTGGCCTTCACAAATTCAAGAATAAATCAGTATGTAACATTCCTGCTGAACACTTTTCGGGTCTAAGCATATAAGTAGTCAGTACTTATCGAGAAACTTAACACTGAGTCAAATACTGGCTTGAACTTTCTCTGATTATGTGTTACTGGCTTCTCATAAGCTTGGTCAGCAAGACTGACGGGCTCCAGAAGCTCAGTGACACACTATGGGAAATTTGTGCCACTGTGCATTTCAGTCTTTGCCCCAGTATTTGCGTCTACTTCCCTTTATCTTCACTACCCGGGGTTTAGACCTTTCCAGACCAGAAGCCAAGGCACACTCTTGCCCCCTGTATTTGTGACAGATACGCCACAGTGCTCACATGACACACTGTGTTAACAGATCTGCCAGTGAAAACTCTCGTGTTATGGAAATGACACAAGATTAACTCATTGCATGTGACATGAAAGAATCCTCACACCTAAATGGGACTGCATAAAATGTAGGTGTCTACTCCTCCTTGATCACCTATATTCCCTATATACTGAAGAGCTCTTACAGTGGGCTCACAGCACTTTCCTCAGGATCACTAGAGCCACCCTTGCTAGGTGCTTACCTCTCCCCACTGAGCTTAGGAGATGCCTACATGGCAGCTCAGGATAGATGCCTACATCTTAGTGTTCAAAGTAGATCAACAGTGTAAGATACATATTGCTATGGTTTGGGCATCTGGAACTTTTTTAAACTCAGAACTGGAATCACTACAGCTAAGCCAACTCATCATGATAGAGGTACTACTCCTGCTTAAGGAGAAGAAGAGGAAAGCAAGATGTAAATCACAACAAGTCTCTTTTTTTTCAGCTATTTATAAGTAGATGCCTGTTAAATGCCTGCCCTGACTGAAGCCAAAAGAAGGCTAACATTTCAAATACAGGTAGGTTTAGCTCCAGTGCTTTACAAGAGTTATCTAGAATTATTTGCCAAAATATTTTGTGACTAATATATGATGAAAAGTATATTTTTAAGCAGCTTGTGAGCAATTTATGAAATTAAAAAGGTTAAATTTAAGTGTTATTTGCTTCATGTTATTTGCCCAGTTCAGATGATAATTCAGTTAGATTCTTACATGCTTTTGCACACAGTGCCAATTTAATTCCTTGGTTTTAATTTTTAAATTTTTCTCCTTTCTCCCCACTCAGATAAAGATACTTTCCTCATCATCAGGTTGGTTGACTTTCAGTGCTAGTTTTCTTTAGCTGGTGTTAAATAGTAAGTAATTATTATTCTGTATGTCACATAAACATTTGGTACAGTATCTGTTTTTCATCAACTTTAGCTGCTAGAAATGAATGAAAGATGCAGCAGTGGAACATTTCAAAAGGTTTTGTCAGAGAAGTGTGTGGGATTACCCTTTATGTGAGTCTAAGAAAGTCCACAGTAACAAGTTTAGATAAAATAACCACAGAAAGAAAATGACAGGCAAAGAAGAGAGCCTTCAGAGACTCTTCTTTTGATAAGATGCAATTAATACAGAAAATTATATTATTCAGATTTTGGTCTTTACTCTCTGACAAACCATTAAAGCATCTGCTACTAACCCTGAGCATAGGACATGCAAAAGCATGATAGTCATAAATAGACCTAACATAATGATACATCATAGTCTTTTTCCATGAATCGTCAATGCACAAGAAATCTAAGGCCCAGACAACACTGCAAAGGACATTTCTCAACCCATGTTGGTCAACTCAATACTCTCCCTGATGTATTTCAAACCTGAGGAAATAAAGGGAAATAAGACCTTCTATGATGTCTCATAAACTTCACTAGGGAATGGATGGTTTTAGCAAAAGTGAAGGCACAGGCAGGCCCCAGGGGAGCAGAAGTCCTGTGAGTGAGCTTGCCCTGTGGCAGAGGAAGCTGGGGAAAGCTCCCAGGCTGTGGCCAACAAGAGGAATGTGCTAAGAGGGACAGCTGCACTGCTCTGTTTGCATGGGAAAAGGCTTTAAAAGCTGAGCCTGGTCCAGCTAAAAAAACCACAGCATGGAGATAAACAAGCAGTCTACAAAAGCAAATAGCCCTACAAAACAAAGATAGCTCATTTTAACCCTCTTTAGTTAATGATGTGAGCAGCTGTGCTTAAAAGAGCATGAAGACACAATCTAAGGGAAGGGCAGCTCCCACATCCACATAAATTCCCGTGGTGGAGGATGCATGCCATCAGGACTGTTTGCCATAAAGTCTGCACTTTATCAGAGATTCTGTCCTTTCTGTACAGACTTTCTACTACATGGACTCATTCAACTCTATTTCCTGACCTGAAAATTTTACTTTGAGAACTAAATAACTAGAGGTTTTACCTTTGAATTGTGACATTTATGTATATAAAAAGCCATTTAAGCAACCTACAGAGCTGCTTATATATTGAGTACATCTGCAGTAGATGACATTGATGTCAAGGTGGAGAGGACCTTCACATACTCTGCAGAGGACTCATTATGCTCGTCTTGGAAGAACAGAAATAGTGGTTGGATATGACAGTTAGCTATAGATATCTTCAAAGCATAAGATGCCAAGCCATTACAGTTAGTGCTTGAAGATTAAAATATCTCAGGTAGATCCCATTAGGACCCAAAGATTCATTGCAATGTGCTTCATTGAAATGCTTATATTACACCACATGAGTTGGCTATAGCTCTCCAAATAAGGACATAAACTGCTGGAGATATGACAGAGGAAATGCAGGGCATTCATTGCACACAAAATTGCTCTTTCCCATTGTGGTCCTTAAAAATTTGCTTGACAGTCTAAGAACAGATCCAAATTTTGTAGTTCTAGTTTCGTTCTATTCTTACTGCCTTGATTCATCTTCACCAGTTGAGATCTCTTTCCTCCTTTCTGAGTCCCTCAGAGATCATGTTTTCCACCTGAACCGCCTTTCAACACAGACATCCTCTGGTGCCATCTCTCACTTCCCAGTGTAAGTTGTTATAAAGCAAAAGTATACAGCATTTTAGATTTATGCTTAAAATATAAAATGCCAGCCTCTCTCACATCGAGGCCTCAAGGCTTTTTTAAGATCAAGTTACTGCTGCTAGAAATAGGATGCTGCAATTGAATCTGTGATTCTGTGAATCATTTAGAGTTTTATGTTTTCTTATTCTGCACTATACCAGGCTTCCAAGTTGGGCATGTGTACATGTACATTTGATGACATCTAATGTATGCATACAGCTTATATAAAATTTACGTGATGTTAATTGATCACATGCAGGCTCTGATGAGCTCCTTTCCTTCTGCCAAGCTCCACATATTTTAGTGAACTTCTGCACTGGTTCATGTCCTGGATCAGAGTGATACATACATCATATATATCTGTGGTAAGTACAAATATACACTTTCCTATGGCATCAACAATAAATCAGCTAATGTGTGACAGCTAAAATAGTTCTGATTTATATAAGTTGCCAGATGAACAGAATGTTTTCCATTGCTTTTTTATTTCAATTTCAATCTCAATTAAATATAGATGAATCAAGTTCATCCATATTATGTCAGGGGTAAGAAGTGTCCTAGCAATCATATTGTTTCATACTTAGTGTTTGAGGGTATTTGTGCTAAAGAGAACAGTACAAATTGGCAGAGAAAACTAATTGACCTAGTACTAATACATTATAAGGAAACTTTACTATTCATTGACATTAAACAATATGTACAAGAAACCCTAGAATTAATAATTCTTATTTAAAAGGAGGAAAACAAGCTTACAGAGAGTCTAATGTATTTTCTTCCTACCTCTAGGCTATCATTTGAGGGGTTTCCTTATGTACAGACACTTCAAACAAGCTCTGAACCTACTGCTGAAAGCAGAGCAAAGGATCTTCCTTATACTCTGCAAAAGAATGAAGAATTAAGTGACACATTTCTGGTATGATAATCAAAACTCTAATGAATTTAAGGGAAATAATAGATTTTATCATCTTATGCAAGGTCTGCTGATGAGCATCTGGGTTTCACCGGCATACTGATTACTGATGGTCCAAACATATTAAGCTTTTCAGTCTCTTTGTTCACGGAATTGAAGCAGCACAGCAGAAGGAAGAAAAAAGAATCCTAAAATTATTTTCTATTGTTTTACGGAAATGCTTTATGAATTCATATATCTTATGGACAGATGGAATAATTCAAAGGTCTTATTTTATAAATGTATCTCATTATTTCACTGCTTATGAAAACTCCCTACCTTTCACAACGAGTCAGCAAGGTAAGGCTTTGTTATGTGCTGTGAACTACCGAGGATGATTCCCAAACAGCAGAGGAAGATAGAAATGTATACATTTGACAAAGGTAATGTCTTGATAGTACTTCTGACTTTCTTTCAGTTTCAGAACTCACATGTGAGCTGAAGTTTCACTCAAGGCACTTTTAACATTTTTTCTAAATATAACACATATAAATGCACTGAAAGTTAAAATTAACAGTCCATGTTCTTTTTAAGTAAGCAATTCTGTTCAAGGAAAGGACAACAAGCTATTTCAAGAACTGCTCAAAAAAATTTTCTAAAATCACACTATTTTCTCATTTCTTGATTAAAATAAAAAGATAAATAACTGCCTATGACCATCTGAAAATCTTCATTTGTCTCTCTTGAAGTCATGGCTAAACCTTGATTTTTTTTTCTAATTTCTAGCAGATATCCTGCTTCAGTAGGAACCTTCCTGCTTAGGTGACCAAGACATGATGAACAATACACCTGAATGCAGCTGTCTGAAGCATGGATTTCTGAAACATGAAAAGTAATGACCCAAAGACAAGGAGAAGCCAGGAAAATATGCTGCAGGTGAGACACAGCACTGAGACCGCATAGCAGTGAAAAGTTTCTCTTATAGAAAAGGCTCCTAACGCAAAGAGATACCACCTCTTCCCTTCCATTATTTCAGCTCTAAAACCTGATTTTATCCCATTTTCCTCATCTCAATGTCCTTCTTTTCTTTTCTAAACTCTGAACCCTGTCTTCCTTGTTATTTCTGATTCTATTACTCTATTACATTTTGCTGTATCTTTTCATTTACTTTACTTTTCTGCCAAAATAGTATGACATCAGACACAAGGCCTCTCAAGGATTAAACTATCTTCTCTAGAGAGGTCTTCATGGCTGTAGCAACTGAGCAGGTGAACAGGTATTGCAAAATCAGTGGTGTATATAAGCAAGAAGATCCCTGGCACAGTAGTAGAAAGATCATAGAAACCCATCTCAAGCACAGGAGTCCCATATTGTTTCTTGCATCAGCAACCAACCCAGACAGACTGCCTTAGTTTGGGGTTTCTGCTTTTCTCATACTGGACTCCTGACTTGATAGATGAGAGGATAATGTTTCTGCATTCAGTTTGTTCTGATCTATTCCATCATGTCCTAGAAAAAAATTCACTGGGTGGGGTACATCCCTTAAAACAAAAGGATGAGAAGAGGGACAGAATAAAAGAACTTACTTCTTGAAAAATAAGAGGGTAAGAAAAATATTTTTGCTGCTGCAATTTTTTTCCTAACAATGGCACATTGTATGAACTAAGTTATTTCTGTTTCCTTATTTACCTAATATAGGAGTGCATTGAGCTGTTCTCTGTCACACTGGAATGTGCTGTACCTGTAGGAAGGCACCACATAATATGATTCAAGGTGGCCTTTTTATCTAGGTTCACTGCTAGTGTTTCAGACAAGCATGCAGTAATCACAGAATATTTAAACTTTATGAATATGTAGTGCAGCCTTGAAAGTAGTGAGGAAAAGAGGAGTGAGAAAAACAGTGATATCTCTTTAAGACACTACCAACAATCTGTCTTCTTTGAATTTGTATGGTCAGTTTAACAGCTTTCTATTTGTTGGTGTTCACAGAGTTTTCCAGTTTCCTAGGAAATAGCTTATTACAAAAAAAGATGCCACAGACCGAATCCACAGAAGTCTAACCAAAGCTGCAGAACTTTCTGGGATATTGCCATGATACACAGGCCAGAGCTGTGCCTCTTTTACTTGAATGGACAGTGACAACACAGTTCCTACAACCCCTCTGTTCATACTGAAGAAAAATGGAAACACTATCTCCTCATTTTCAAATAAGTTATTTCTCCATTTTGGACAGGTAGTTTAAAAGAACTGGACATTTACAGTAGATAATGATTCTATGCGAGCATGAAAGCTGTACCAAGTCATTGGATACAAACTTAAACCTGCTAATTTCTCAGTTTATACCTCAATGCTTGCAGTTTGCCCAGAAAAGTAGGGTTTAGGCACAGAAGTCCTTTACTCACAATTCCATAATTCCCTGTTTATACCTTCCAGAACACTCTCATCCTTCTGCCCATTACTGGATAGAAATTGAGAAGACCTGTGTTGGGAGATAATGGACATGTGAGCAATCCTGCATATGTGCACGCCTTGGCAAGGACATGACAAGGACACAGAACAAAGAACTCAGCAAACAAACAACTCCAGGAGATGGGTTGGGCGGAGAAAGACATTGAGTGTGGCGCTTATTATCCAATCACAAGAAGGCTTGAAGCGCGTGGACAAATCTAACTATCCAGTCATAAGGATTGTACCACGTACCGTTTGCATGCACAGGAGAAAACTATAAAAGGGCTTGCTTACCTTCAATAAATTGGCATTGCTTGATCATACTGGTCGTGTGCATGTCCATAGCTCCCGCAGACCTGTAGCAGTCTGCTTACTGATTCTCAGAAGGTGTCTCCCAAAGTACAATGTGGATGGCCTTTGTGGAGGTTATGATGTACATTATAATAATTTTGGCTAAATAAGAAAGTATGCAAGGTTGATCCTAAATGACAGTGGGGGCATATCTGGAGGTTTTGGTGGAGCAAAGCATCAAGGCACACATGGTTCTGTTGGTTTCTGTCCAAGGAATATAAAGGCACCAGAAGTGGAGCTTCACCACACCGCAAGATGCATGTGGTCTTCAAGGCACAGCAGCTACTTACACCTCCAGTTAATTTCATTCAGGTGCAAGAGCAAATGGGTGGACAGAGAGAATATGTCAAGTGAGCCTTTGTGCACTAAATGGCTAGAGTTTGTTTGCCTGTATGCTCAAGGCTGGAATCTAAAATGTTGAAGTGTCTTCTTCTCAGAAGAGCTAATGTTTTAGGAAACAAGTAACAGTCTGTACTTTTTAACAGAACAGTTCTACTTGTACTACTCACTGCTCAACATACAAGTGATTGTCATACACATTCTGACTTTTTTCTCTCTCATTCTCCATGCAGTCATGTGATAGGAGGTATTTACTTCATCTATCATTTATGAACTTCCTACAGTGCTTCCACCAAACAAAGAGACTTTGAAAAATTAATGAGAAAGTCCTAGGGAAGTTATATCAGGGAGATGAGTGCATCAGGTGGAGTCACCAATTTTATTTTCTAGCCCTTTCTGACAGTAAAGCCATGTGTCTTTAAATTAGTAAAAAGAGAAGTGTAAGCAGGGCAGAAAGCAGCAGGTAAGCAAACCACTGCCATTTGAACACAGCTCCAGATTTAGATATGCTTTGAGGTGGGATATATTTCAGTATAGCACAATAAGCCTACTGCTACTCAGCAGCCTAGAGCCACCAATTGAAAGGGATGCATTTCCATTATGTACATTACAGCAAATATTTCCTTATTTTCAAATCTGAGTTACCCATCCGAAGCCACATTTGTTATATTAAAATGTTAAAAGTTATAAACTGAAAACATCAATTTTCCCTTCAAAATCCCTTATGTCAGCCATTGAACCTTCCCCCTAGGAAGCCAAGGTTAGTGTCTCCCATCTGGCCTTCCTGGGGTGAATCATCTAGCATGTTCTGCAGCTTTCTGGAAAGTGCTAATACATCTAGTCACATTTTTGCTCTGAAAGCAAACATTTTTCACATATGAAAAATGCATAAATTATTCACCGGTTCACATATAAGAATAAACAAGCAATTAGAATACAAGTTCTGTTTGCAACCTAAAGGATTCATCTTGAGCGAGTCACTAATGCACCTGGCAGAGGTCCTGAAGCAGCCTCCAAGCAGGGCATCTCAGGGCTGCAGCACACCACAAAACAGAGACACCACCTTGGATTCACAAGAGAACAGATCTCATTGCTCACTGCAGTTACACTAAATGTGCTACATCCAACAGGACAGGCATGACAGGAGGGCAATAAGGCTCCATTTTTAACAAGCGTTTTTAAATAAAGCAGTAGAAGCCCAGGTGATTGGTTAAACCCCTGACTTTTCTGTGCCTTAGGTTAGCGAGGTCATCTAACTCCTCTGGGCCAGTCCATGACACTATTCGTAGTGAGTTTAGATATGATCATTTCAACTTGAAGAGACCAGACAAAAGCCTGTCTGGTATGGCAAATGTTAATTTCCAAGAATATGTGAGAGATGTGGGTAGGTGATGTCATAATTACTCAAATTACTCAAATTATTGCCTTTCTTTTCAGCTTGTCTTTTCAATCTTGAATGATCAACCCAGAATTCCTTTCCTTGGCTAAAGCTTTGTGTTTTCTAAAATCACCTCTCATTACAGAGTGGATGCATACACTGAACCTGTTTTGTCAATCAATTGATTTGTCAGTGAATTATTATTCTTTTACATTTGTTAAATATATGATCAGCTGCCTCCTGCAGCAATCAAATTTGAGAACCGAAGCAAAATATTTCATACCTCTAACACACAATAATAAAATCCATACTACTTCGTAATTAACATCCATGTAATTGTTGTATAAACTTATCCAACACCAGAAATACATATGGATTCCCAGTCCCAAACATAATGGGACTGGGATTTGGCTGTGAGGAAAAATTCCAGAATGCAAAAAGAAAAGAATATATGTCCCTGTAGTGTATAGATCCCCACTTGCCACTGAACATCGCTATTGTTTCAGGGTCTGAATGTCAGAAGAGGCAATGATCCCTGGCACACACCTGGAAGGCAGGCAGCCAAGCAACACAGGTGAATCAGACCAGCACATGCTCCTATCATGCTGAAGCCATTTGCTTCTGACACCATTTCTGTGTCACGGTGATCCTCAGAGAGGCTGGGAACTCAGGCACATTCCCATACAGTCCCCTGCCACACTCCCTTTTGTCAACCTCCTCTGGACTCCAAACTGTGTATGGAAGCTTCTCCTTGAGAACCCATTCCCACTGCATTTTGGGAAGAAAGTGAGTGCCCTGTTTGCATGCTTCAGCATGTGTTTTTATGGCTATAGCAAATACCAGAGGCACACGATCTTCTCGGGACAGTGGCTGCTCCCACCTCCAGTTAATTTCACTCAGAGCTAGCTGCAGGGTGGGTGCGAGTACAAAGGCTAAATGTGCAGTGAGCCTTTCTGTGCTAAATGGATAGAGCTTGGCTGCCTGCAAGCTTGAGACTAAATAAATTATATATACAGCCCTCTACCTGGAAATGAACATAAGTGGCATATTTAGTACATGCTGTTGCCTTCTAGATTTCCAAGCTGTTGTTTCTGAAGTTGCCAGGTAGAACACATTTCATGTATGACTAACTCTCATTCATTCAGTTTTAGATCAGTTTGGTTTCTGTGAAAACTTCCTCTTTCCTACTGCACTGATTTTTTGTCCTCTGGGCTGTGACAGATTGAACACTGTCATTTCAATGCTCATTGCCACCAGGGGTAACAGAGCAGGTTCTCATGTTTCCACTAAAGCAGTCTGCTCAAGGGCCAGGTGTCTCATCTAGTGCTCTCAAGAGCTGAAGCACTCAAAGCACACATCTGAAGCTGGAATTAACCGGGCAACATGGAAGACACCTGACATCAAGTGGAAGCAAAAAAGGAAAATCTAATGACCACAGAGTCAGAAACTCAGTGAAATAATGGTATTCTCCAAGTGATCAGCTTGTTACAGATGGGTAATTGCTATTATAATGACATGGATAACACTATTTTTCCTACAACAAGAAATAATTACTTTGATTCAAAACACTGGCTGTCTGACAATAGAATACCTACCTCAACACCTGCAGACCAGGAATGGACAGCTGTATTTTCCTGATAGCACTGCTAATCAGGTTCCTGCAACTGCCAGATCTTTGATTGAGGTTGAGGGGACAGGTTGCCATCATGCTTTTAAAGTATTTTTTCCTCTACCTGCTGCTTTAGTCTCAGTTCCTCCCTTGCCTTTCCCTACTCTAAAACACGTTGGCAGTGAAGCAAATGCAGAGAAGAGAAACTGCCAGCTAGTCAACTGATATAAATGAATGTATTATAGTCAGTAGACCTATATCGATATATGTGAGACAAAAATTAACCCCAAATCTGCTCAAATGCTAATTAGTATTTGATATTATCTGCAATGATTATGTGAGACACTAAACCCACAAAGGAAATTGTGGAGTAGGCAAACCTATTATCCTCAGGTTAGCAGTTGTCAGCATTCCAATCTTCCTTCTAAGCTAAAATAGACATTTAAACATGTGCTTGTTTCTGATTGTGTTCACTTCATTTTCGAGAATAACAAAAATACAGATCATTACCTGTTATAAACTAGATGGAAATGATGCAGGGAAAAAAAAGTCACTTTCTTCCACAAACATGATCTGCTGTACTGAAGGATTTTGTAATACTAAATTTGGACCAACATCAAGGACAAAAGTAATCTCACAATCAACACAGTGACAAGCTAAATGCAATGGCAGTAGCCTTCACAGAGCCTGTCCTCCAAACGAGCAAGTTTCCTCTAAAGGCCTTGTGGAAGTATAGGGTTATTCAGTGTATATAATTGTTTCCGTAGAATAGAAATCTCCAGACATTTTTACTTTTATCTACTGTACACACAGCTATATTGGCTTATGTCACTTTCTTCTACAGATTGATGGAGTGCTGTCTAAAGTTATGTAGCTTACTCCTATAGTATGATGCTGAATCATGCTTCTAAATAAGCATGAGAATTAATAAGGACAGGCAATATGCATTTTGAGTTAATCTTAATTATACAAATGTTTCCCTTATAAAAGACTTGCCAACTTGAATGATTTTTATTGTTTTAAAATTCAGTATGGATCGAGATTAGAAGACAGCCAGCCAAATAATTCGTAGGGAACTGAAGAGGAACCTTGATGAGTCAGTTAAGATTTGCTGCAGAGTATAATGAAATTATGAATGTATTAAAGTTAAATGGCATTTCTCAACATCCTAGACATTGTAAAAAGACAGATACAACACTAGGAATGTGGTTTAACTAGGTGGCAATTAAACTGCTTTAATACAACCAGGAAAGCACATTTTATAACTTGCTCTGTGCTCTACTATTCTGTCTTCTTTCTCACACAGCTGCCTCCAAAACTTGGAGGCCATGGATCTCCAACATGTAAGGTCAAGGGTAAATAACAGGTGGTTCTTCATTGTAGATCTAACGTGGTTGTCATCCAGTTAGAGGACTTTATTGCATCATTCTCCTGTGAGGTCTAATCCAGTATGGATCAAAATCTTTTGTTGCATGACACTGTGAATGGGGCTTGCTTTAACCTAAACTAGCCCCTGAAATTATGTGGAAGAGAAAGAAAGAGACAAAGTTTAATTGTCCTCCACATTAAAAATCACTTTAAAATTAATGCATAGAGCACATTACTGTCATGTCAGCCTTGGATATTTTCCTTGTTTATAATTTCCTTGTCTTTATATTATTTTATAATTACAGCAAGAAGTTCAATATCAGCTCTCCATAAGAAATGTGAGGTGTGGCCCAGCCAGGGAGGAGAGCAACAAAGATTCAGACAGGTGTTCATGAACACATACATTTAAAAGGCATGTTTTGACATACCCATGGGTATCCCAGTGTAGGGGTGTCGTAGTTTGAGCCCAGAGGACAACTGAGGACTACGCAGACATTCACTCACCCCTTCCCCCCTCAACACTGGGAAGGACAAAAATTAATCAAAAGGCTCAGGAGCTGAAATAAGAACAGGGAGGGGTATCTCATCCGTCATGGTCATAGGCAAAACACAGGTTCCTTAAGAGAAGAAAAAGAACATCACTTTAATTCAAAGACTAAGGACAACAACAGTTGACAGACAGAATGAGACAGTGAGAAGTGTTCTCATATCTTAAAAACACGTCCCCCACCCCTCTCTTCTTCCCAGGCTCAGTTTTGTTGCCAATATCTCTACCTCCTCTCCCAGCAGCCCAGGGACAGGAGATGGGGTGCAGTCAGTCCGCTGCTGCTTCCTCCAAGGTGTGGGGAAGAATCACTCTTCCGCATTCTTCCCCTGCTCCACGTGGCGTCCCTCTAACAGGAGACAGTTCTCCACAAACTCTCTCTGCTGTGAGTCCTCCCCACGGGATGTGTTCTCTTGAGATGCTCCGGCGTGAGTCACCTCTACATGTTGCGGTCCTCCCAGTGCCAGACTACAACAGCAGGGGCTGCTTCTTCCCACAGAGTCCCGGGGGTGCTCCACAGGCTGCAGGTGAATCTCTGCTCCTCTAGTGGCCCCCATGGGTGTCGGGGGGAGGGGTCAGCCCTGCTGTCTCATCACGGGATACAGGGGGACTCTTGGCTCTGGTACACCTTCCCTGCTTCCTCCTCCTCCTTCTTCTTTCCACTGACCTCCGTGTTCACATAGGTGTCCTCCTCCTAACACCTCCTCATAAGTTCCCACCCCCTCTCAAGTTTCCCTTCTTAAATACGTTATCACAGAGATGCAGCAACCATTGATAATTTGCTCGGCCTTGGCCAGAGGCTGGTCTTACTTGGATCCAGGGGAGCATTCAAGAGCTTCTCACAGGCACCACTGCTGTAGCCCCCTCCCCCGCTACCAAAAACCCCACCACACATAAACCCAGCACAAGGGGAAGGACTTGTGCAACAAACAGCAAGGCTATGACCTCATCCCCCTGTTTTCAGCAGCATCTTCTGAAGACTGTTTGATGTGTTCAGGCCCATCTCCACATCCCCTACAGGGAGTCTGGAAGCAGTAGGGAAAAACCAGAGAGGGACACGGATAACATGAGCACAGCAAGCATATGGCTCACCTGGACATCCTTGTTAGGCTTTCCAGCTGAAATGTTTCAGTCACAACTCAAGTGGGAAAAGAAAACTGCAGGAAACTCACAGAACCAAAAGCCTGCAATATTTCCATTAGAAAACACTGAAATACAGTGAGTGAATGTATGGAATGTGTTTCAAATCCTGGGCTGATAATGAGACTAAACTACCTAAATTTACGACCTTAAAGCAGGTGTTCTCTGTAAATTAGGTGTCTAATCTTCCACTGTAGCTGAGGCAGAGCATGATTCAGCTGAGGAGCTGTGGGGGACTCAGCTGAGGTGCTGAAACATAGTTTCCTGGTGTGATGTTAAAACTGCCACTAAGCTGAGACCTTGTTGTCCACCTTGATGTGAGCTGCTCCCCAGGCTGTGCAGTCAGTCATCACCAGAGATGCAATTTGGGTGTCTGATGCTATTTCAGATGCTCAAGGGAAATCCTCCTGATCTACAGCTATCGCTCAAAGGACACACAGGTGCTGTAGGTACTGCATTGTATCTGACAGGGTTCTGCAGATGTCTTGGGTACAAGAAAGTCTCAGCCAGAGCAAGGCACCTAAGTTTTGATAATTGAATCAATTCTCAGCCAGAACAAGGCACCTAAGTTTTGATAATTGAATCCTACTCTAGCACAGTCCCTAACATGACTGTGGCTGCCTGAAACACAGCCCTGCTCAAACTTCCTAAAGTCTAGGTAAGCAAAACATGGATGCTTATCTTACTTAGTCCTTGTATTTCACTACTGGCAGTAACAAAACCTGCTTTTCTATGATAAGAAAAGACATGCTGGCAGTATGAACATGCCGAATGCTCCAGAAGTGAAGACCCCAGTGCTTCGAGACCCATTTGGTTCCTTGGGCTCAGGGACAAGTTCCACAGATTGTGCTTGAGACAAGTCAGATGGCTGTAAGGATAGGAACCTGAAAACCATACAATCCCTGTTCTGTGTCACTTTGTTGCCACAGATCCAGAAGCTTAACCCTGAAAACATGATCTCAACCTTAAACTTTTGGGGGCTGATTCCTTGGGCACCGTGTCTCAGGCTGTGGTAGCAGAACGATGGGGAAATCAGTTGGTCTGGGCCTCCTCATATAGGACTATTGTGCAGACTGGTTGTCCCAGACCTCAGAAAAAAAGTGATTCAGAGGTGTTGTCCTCATAGCTGTGTAACTGCAGAGGCAGACATACATGTTGCACAAGCCTTGTCAGAACTGAAACCCTGTCTAGCTCACAAAGCACAGTTGTTCCCATTATATTTAAAAAAACCAAACCCAACCAAACAAACAACAAAACCAAACTTCATAGAAATGCTTTGCTTTTTTTAGATCTCAGTTTTCCCATTAATAAATCCCACTTCTCTGTAAAAGGTCCAGTGAGGCCCAGTGTAATACCCTGATCAGAGATCAGGAGAGAAAATTAAAACTCATTTCCACTTGCAAACAATGGAATGAATGGCACAGCTATCACAATATGTGGGTCAAAGTTTCCCATGAGAAACATCAAGTTTAATTAATAGGATGTGTTACATGTAATGATGGAACCTAAAACTAGATTTACAAGTTGTTAACAAATACCTCAGTATGCTTTTAAAATTAACAACCAATCTTGCTTATAATATCTTTCTACAATATTTTGTTTCATTTACATAGAGATAGATAGCTAGGAATGTATAAGCAGTGATTCAATTGCCATATTATTTAGTTATATAAAGATACTAACTTTGGGTTTAGAACTACTGAAAAAAGCCATTATTTTGTTGCAGAAAATGTAGAGATTTAAGGAAATATGAAAGCATCAGAAGACTAAAGCTAAGGAAGCAAATATTTTGATTCAAAATGGAGCTGTGATTGTCTTGTCTTTCTCTTGTCCTCCACAGGCCAAGTGCTTCATTTCATATAGGTGATGATCAGAGATATTTATTCTTCCTCTGACTAGAAACTTGAGGAAAGGATTTATACTTTTTAAGTGAGCATCCCTTTGGTTCTCCATACATCACTTCTTTATTAAACACAGATTCTACCAGGCTGTGATATGATAGAGGAAAATCATCAGATAATTTATGAGGTAGCCTTCAAAATTCATCTGATAAAATACCTGAAAAGTAGACTCTTCTAATATAAGGCTGATGTTAATCAAATAATGTTCTTCCACAGACAACTGGGTAACACAAGATACCAAACATTTTTCTGGGATGGTATAAATTATGCTATCTTACTTCAGTTTACATATATTATCATTGGAATGGGTAGAAGTTTTGGTATGAGGATTTGAATAGCCTGCCTTTTGAATCACCAGTGATTTGAAATTCACAAGTTCAGTCAGCATCAGGCAGCTTCTTCTCTCCTGCCAGCAGACAAGGAGATCTGAAGGAAGACTGAAACTCTGGAAAGGCTGTGAAAGACAAACATTTTGCTCAAGTTGTCCACACAAAATCCCAATATGCAATGTGCTTAAAATAAGTTTTTTTTACCCGCAGCACATCCAACTCATTGGTGTCCAATAAACTTCCTACTCCTGTCTATCTGTACCACCAACCTTTTATGAAGTTCTCTCGTCCATGGTCTCTCAGTTTTCTCACTGGCTATTTGTCCAGAGATTGTCTGAAAGGGTATGGTTTAAGGTGTTTCAGTGCCATGTGGAGGTGCACAGAGAAATTTTCACCACTGAAAAGCCACTGCAGATGTCTTACTGAGACCAGTGGGTACAAAGTGAAATCAAAATCATGTACTGCTGCTGAGCCTGATCAGGATAAGACCACCAGGTGCTGTCAGTAAAACCACAAACAAATAATGTTTCTGAAGTAGCTAATGTATGCTGAGAGAGAATAGAATATATTTACTAAGACTCACAAAGCCCCTGCAAGTGTTTTTGCTACTTATTGAAGAAGGCAAAGTTCAGGCACCAATGACACTGTCACTGGATCCGAAAATGGTAATTTTCTGGCCAATGATGCTCATGATTAGATGGAATGTCACAAAGGAAAGTTCTGAAACACTGAGTAATATTGAAGAATATGCAGAAAAATGCCAAGTATTCAAAACCATTTTCTTTTGGTTTCAGTGCTTTCTTTATTTTAACTTTGTAGTTACACATAAAAGACATGATCTAGAGTAGAGCTGCAGGAATAATGGTGGGCCTTGCTTTTTATAATTCAAACAATGTAAAATTATACACTCAGAGCAGTCTGAAAAGTGAAAAGTTCTGCTTTTTTTTTTGCCTTTTTTTTACCTTTTAAAAATTGGGTATTGGTGGAGTACAAGGAGTACACTAATACCATCCCTAACTTAAATTTCCTAGTTCTGCTGTCAGAAGTAGAGCACTAGCAAGAGTGGATAAAGGTCTACTTCAACAGGCTTATGGTCTTAAGTTTAGGATAGGCCTCATCTCATCCTTAATTCCTGTGCTGTTGCAATGGACAGACAGCAACTTAATTTTGCTTTTTTTCTTTGATTTGTGAGAATGCAGTGTGATATGGTCAGCTGGAGTATCCAGTGATGAAGGCAGTCAAATGCAAAATGAAAATGCTAATAAATTCCAAAGAACATTGTCATGCACAGTCCTATAGATCAAACTGCATTTTAAGAACCTTTATGATCTCTTCAAATACCAGTCTACCATATGTTAGAGAAGTTATTTTAAAAGAACTCTCTGTCTTTGATGTGCTAACAAAGGGAGAAATGACAGTAGATATGAAAAAAATGGTGGGTCAGTCAGGAATTCTAGACCATTTCTCTGAAAGTGGTATAAAAGAATGGCTGAAAAGTTTAGCTGGGAAACTACAAACAATATGTTCATTGTACAATAACATGAACAGTAACAAGGAAAAAAAAAAGGGAGGAAATCCCACAGCAGCAAATATCATCTGAGACACTGAAAATGAACAATTACTTGTGCTATGTACAAAATGAAAATCACAGACTTGAAGTCTTTTCCTCTAACCAGAAACAAATGTCTTTCAGCTGAAAGACACTGAGATAAACTGTTGTGAGCAAATAATCAGGCAAGACAGAAGAGTCTGAAAGGAGAAATCATGACTACCCTTATAAAGTTTTTAAGGTGGGAGAGGACAAAGGATTAAAAAAAAATCCAGTTTTATGTCAGAGAATATCCCTCTAGTCATAGATCTGGAGTTCACTGGTAGGAAGGTATTCAAGTGAACTGAAGGGATTCCTACTACCATAGGGAAATATTTAACCTGGTTAACATTAGCTCAAGTAGATTTTTTATCTACTCTTTCTGAAAAGAGTGAGTGACAGGGCATGGAGGAAATCATATCCTGCCCAAACCTGACTTGCCAGAGTGCCTCTGGATGGGAGTGCACCACGGGACAGCTTTGAGCCTTCTCCACCTCTCCAGACTAACCAAGAAATCTGCCTTGGAGTAAAGTGTATTCTGTACCCATAGCTTTACAGACAAAAATAAAACTATAAAAGAGGTTGTACTAATATCCCATGATCAGATTGTTCTAATCACCAATATAAGATGAAAAGCACTCATTCACCATTTAAAAATGATGGAGCCAAGATTCCAATATGGGGAAAGGTTTATAGTTGAGTTGTAAATCTTGGAAAATATGATTATACTATCAAAACAACAATAAAGGATCTTAATCTATTCAAACACAAACATTTCTGCTATAATTACAAATATCAGGAACTATAAAAAACTGGGTCAAGTGAAGAATTAGGAGAATAGGTATTACAACTCCTACTGTTTCTGCAAACATTTTTATTAGCTAAAGAAGCAATGGAATTAGACCAAAGAGATTGAGTTTCTGGAAACTATTTCTAACTATAAACTAGCAAAGGAACAGGGAATTCTGGTTACATTGCAAGCTATTAAAGTTGTTTTTTCTTATTCCCTTTTTTCTCCCAAATGGCTGTTCAATATGAAAAATTACTCTCTGTCAGCAGACTTTTTGTAACCCACCCTGATCAGCAACTTCCATTGTTTTATTGAGATAAACTGGCAGTATAAAACCAAAAGATTTTACATAAATGAAGTTAAAAACTCAGAAACAAGGTTTTGTCATGCAAGAATAGAAACTAAAGAACAAATTAGATTCTCCCTGTCAAACAAATTAACAATAAGCAGCCCATTCTGAACTGCCTCTTGATTCATTTCCTCTCAAGGTGAAGTTGTGCAAAATTATTTACTGACTAAAAACCTTTTCAATTGCTATGGCTAGTATTTATTGTTATTATGAGCATTAACTATTCCTATAGTTCTCTAGTGTAAACACCATTTCTCAATTACATGTGATAAACAGAGAACGGTTATCACCTTTTTTTATGTTCCATTTTCCTCTCATTAAAGTTCATTGTTTTCATTTAAGCCTTATTAAATAAACATCCTGCAAACATTTTTGGTAGATTAATTTCTTTACTGGAGAATAAGATTTTGTTAATACAAAACCATTTTTCAATATAGCATCGGATGTTACAAAATGTCTAAATCAAAAAAATGTGAAATGTGGTTTGTTCCAACTTTTTTCTGACTTTGTTTGATGTTTTCTAATTTAAACAGTCATACATTGCCCGTGATATTTTGTTTCCTCAAAACAAGGACTTCAGTAACTTATATCCTATTCAATTCCTGAATTAAAATTTGTTAGAATATCTTTTAGTGACATTTAAACAGTTTAATCTTTCAAGGATAGCCAATAACTGTCTTCATTGTAAGTCTCTAAATCACTCAGAGCTCTGGGTTGAAAGAGGTCTCAACAAATTCCCAAAGCTTCACTGTTCAAGATAGGACCCATTATACCTCTGACTTTCTATTTTTCTCCTTAATTTATCTAGTTCCTTTAAAAGTATTAGAAACTAACAAATGTTTTGCTTAAGCCCTTGTTTTGAGCCAGGCAGAGTAACTCTGAACCTGAGTTCCCAGCTTCCAGCACAACTCTGTGATCTGCCTTATACTCACTGAACAGAGTCCTTCCCCACACAGCTGCAGGCAGCTGATGTGGATTCAGATTTTCTCAGAGGCCACTGACTTGTAGATCTCCTATTTCTGCACTCTCTGGTTTTGTCACTGAGACACTTAATAAATATACATCCTTCTACCCTTGCTACCATATTTTAGCTCAAATTTTGACCACCATTGGCAGGCACTGTAAGGTGGCCTTTCCTTTTCTGTGTTACCAACCATCCTACCTTTCGAATCTTGTTATTCCTTTCTGGCTATTTTTGAATGCTCTTTTCTTCTCCCCATAATCAGTTAAAAATTTCATGTCAGGTTAAATGCTTGGTGGGAGGGGTTGTTTCAGAAAAAGGAAAATCAGAGAGTTTTATAGTCTCTTTGAGTCCATTTTTTCCCCTCAAATGAACAGAAAAATCAATTATTAGATAGCATTATACAGCAATTCATGCTCTGTAATGATCCAGACTCTCCATAGACAAAGAAAAAATAACCTGCTAAGCTACAGACAGTAGAGCTAACCTGTAATCATTAGCTCCAGAAGCACTGAATCTTCCCAACTGGGCTAAATGGAGAATCTCCATTAGTTGTCACTGGGGAGGTATATACTCTCTTTGCAGGACAGCAAATACAAATGGAATAACCACAAAAACATGAGCAGGACTGAAACTACATGCAGAGAAAAGTGACTGAGTCTGCTTTCCAGCCTCCTTATTTTCCATCTTCCCATTAGGGGCTTTTGTTAAAGAATATGTGTTCTGGGTGGAAAAAAAGTCCTTTTCACCCTGTGGGAAGATTGCAGCAGAAATGATTCATGTCAGCTTGCTGTCAAAGTCTTCTTACCACAGCCCTTCTTCCACTAACGAGTTTCCCCACAGGCCAAAGATTTCCTGTCCCCTATTAACGGCAGGAGAGAATAGCCATGAACATTTGTGCCTACATGCAAACTCACTGTTTCTAATGTCAGGCAGACAGAAATACATAAAAATATGCCTTTTTATACCTTCAAAAACCAGTTCTGGGCTGGATTAAAGGTTTTCCTTTACTAAGACCTTTTACTTAAGGAGAATATCTGCTATGTCAAAACCATTGAAATAATACTGGTGTTGGTATGCCATAGAAAACTAAATACAATTCCTGCCCAGCTGAATCAGTGTGAAGGTGAGGACAGATGGCCCTCAGAGGACACCAAATGGGGGTCTCTAATGGCACATTCATATCCCACACAGGTGGGCAGAACCCACTGCACATCTCTCCACCGAGTGTCACCCCTGCTGCCCTGCCCCTTCCTCTCCAGGTCCTGGCTCCGAGTTCTGCCCTGATCCCTGCTGAGCCACCCCTGCCCCAGCACTTCCCTTTGGCCCCTCCTCATGCCACCACTCACCACCCAAACTCTTCTTCCCTGCCGTGAGCTTCCTTCCTGACTCCATTTCTGTTCCCCTAAATCTCAGGTTTGTTCTCGAGTCCTCATCTATTCTCTTTCCCACACACAAACATGTGTTTTATATTTTTTGGCACACCAATAGCAAAACCCCATTTTTTCACCAGAAATCCGTTTGTCACAGGTTGTAAGTATAGAATCAGAGCACATTATTCAATAAAGTATATAATTTCTGGCTGTTTTTCAGCACAGAAAAATACAAATTTGTTGTGCATTATATACACTTGTATGAAAGTGACAAGACCCTGTTGGGAATTCAGCATGGATTCTTTCTCTCTCTATATTTTTTTTTTCCTGCCCACAATATATTCATGTGGAAAATAATATAGAGTTCTCAGGTATTTTGGTAAATATCTGTCTGAAGAAAATTAGTACGCATCTCATCTGACAACATGTATACCAGCTGTATACAGCTACAGAACTATTTCCATTTTAGAGTCAAAGAGCAAAGTTAAAGACGTTAAAACTGGGTGGTTACTTGCTAGTTAAGAATAGGAATGAGAAATTAAAATTACATCGGTAAAGAAACAGAGCATAACTTTAATTATATGCTCCCAGATTTATTTGTGTTTATTTACTTTGTAAGTAATATATTCTGCAAGAAATGTAATATTTTGACAGATGCAAATGTTTGTGGGAGGGCCTGTATAAGTGAGATGGGTGAAGGTTTTTGCTGATTTTAGTATACACAGTTTCAGCCCTCACATTTTGCTGACCTTTATTTTTATCATCTACTGCTGCTGATGATAAGCAAATAACTTGTGTTACCTTTATTTTAATTCCAGCAACCAAATCCATTAAGAGTCACAAATATTGTCAGAAATGTAAGCCTTCCAGAACAATTTCAGATGTGGGAGTTGGCTAACCTGAGTACTCTGTTAATAGAAATCACTGCTTCTTTCTAGCTATAGTTTACATGTTTTCTGTCTCCTGTTTGGTGGGGAAAAAAGACATGAAATTTGCTAACAACAGCACCTGTTATTAATAGGAACGTCTTTCTGGAAGATGCTGGCACATTTACTGTCAGTATCTTCTCACACAGGTATCCCTGTGAAGGACTCTGTAGTACGCTCTGCTGTTATGCACACTATAAATTGTTGCAGTTTTATTCTTGGAACCTTTCTCAAATGTCAGGATTTTCCATAGCTGTATTGAAAACTTCACAGTGATAATTTAGCCTAATTCACTGAACCTCACTGTCTTTAAAATCCTCTGGAATAAGGAATTAGACACAGCAGTTCTTCATAGTTTCCAGGTCTCTCCTCTCCCCCACGTCAACACAAACCTACCCTGCATTATTAAAGGCATGGGTCACACCTGCTTAAGCCACAGCAGTTAACTATGTCAGTCAATTAAAACACCTTGGGCAAAAAGTCAGAGAAATGAGATCTTCACAGTTGTAGGATGACAAGTTAAAAGTGATAAAGAAGACAAAACCAGCATTTTTCCCAGTTCCTGCTTCTTCCAGCCTGACAAGATGTGGCATAAGGACCATCTCCCACTCTTGTCTTGGGGACCCACTAAACTGCCTGTCACTTCATTGGGAAAAAAACGTGTCCTTCACCAATCTGTGATGCCTTGTGGTTAAATTGTTTGTTCAGCCTCACTCTTGCTCTTTCCTCAACTAATATCTTAGAAATTGCTCTCAGAGTCACACAGGAGCTCTCTATACACAGTGTACATGAAACTGTGTAAAGGCAGAACTTCGTAGAGTAGGGCTGATGGTTGGACTTGATGATCTCAAGGGTCTTTTCCAACCTGAATGACTCAATGATTCTATGAAACATTTAATTTTTCCCATGTGTACATAAGTAAGCTCCAACAATTATTTAGGTGGACGGTTCACCTAACAGGACTATGCTGGTTTCAGTAACAATTTCCACACAGTACTGCATTTTGCCATATAGATATACCCTCAGTGCTGGTGAAGAAGCACGTCCTTATGGGAATTATTTTCCTTGAAAACATGAAATAATTTAAAAATGCTTTGACAAGGCTCCATTGTAAGCACTTCATATCCCTCTCCTAATAATGCCAGTGGGGAAAGCAAGTCACAAATGTTCTGACAGTGTTTCTCGTCTCAGAAATGCCAGTTCCAGTCTGATCACTCATCCTGTATGCACTGGTCTGCTGTAGGTGAAGATAAAGATGCTGGTCTGACAGCATCTCTGGAGTCAGACCCTGTCTTGCCAAGTGGGTTCCTGCCATTTCCCCTCTCTCTGAGGCAGCCACGTACCAAGCCCATCCCAGAAACTAGGCTGAGAAGCTCAGAGCTGCCAAGGTGCTCTTCAGGGGCATCATAGCCAAGTGGACCCAAGCGCTCAGCCCTGTTGCAGCCCACCTGACATCAGAACTCCCAGGCACTCCCAGACAGATGGTTTTCCCTGCCCAGAGAGGGGGACAGGTGGAACTTCCCACCACTCAATCAGCCAGCTTGGGACTCTGGGCTTTTACTGGGCATTTTAATTGGTGAGTGATCTCTCTGTCCTTATCTCAATCCACAAACCTTTTGTTATATTTTGTCTCCCCCGTCCATTTGAGGAGGGGCAGTGATAGAGCAGCTTTGGTGGGCACCTGGCATCCAGCAAGGGTCAGCCGACCACAACTCCTAACACTATAACTGAAATATGTAAGAAGCCAGTCTTTCCCCTGGATGAAGTCAGAACATGCAGTCTTTAGTGAAGTATTATATTCAAAGAGGGCACACATGTTTTCCAGGATAAGCTTGGTACTGTCACAGGATACTGAGAGAAAGCTGACAACAGTATTAAACCCCTGACTTTTAAAAAGTATTTTTAAAGACATTTTCTTAGGCATGCCCTGGTGTTGATGGCTCAGAGAAATATCGTTAAAAAAACAGCTGAAAAAGTTGTTGTTACAGTAAACATGAATTAAGTTTAATAGCCTTCTGCCCTCCATTTCAGGCCTCAAGTGCTCCCAAGAGGTCAATAAAACATTCCTGTTATTATAGTCTGTCAAATAATGCAGACAATGCAGGTGAAAAGTTCTCAAATAAGTGAAGAGAGATGTTGTGCTAAGCAAATAGACAAGAACAAACCAAAGGTACGTGACCATATGTGCTCCTGGGAGCCTTTGCTTCCCAGGTACTGCACAGAGTTGCCATGGTTCCTTCTGCCCCGATGACTGAGTTGTCCTGTCAGACTGTTCCTCGCAACTGCAAACTGCACAGCTGGACTCCCCATCACATTCACAGGGCAGTGGAAGCACTGCTGAGGTAACATCTGTGGGTATCATGCCGGCACTCAAACTACTCTCAACTACCTGTGGTTGGGACAGTTTCACAGGATCACAGGATAATGCATGCTGGAAGGGACCTCTAGTCCAACCTCCTGCTCAAAGCAGGGTCAGGTATGAGATCAGACGAGGCTGCTCCAGGTTTTATCCAGTCAAGTCTTAAAAACCTTCATAGACAGAGACAGTACAACTTCTCTGGGCAACTTCTTCCTTGCCCCAATTTTCTTCATGGGGAACAATTTTATCCATATATCCATTTCAAATATCTGTCATTTAAGTCTATGCCAGTTGTAACCGTATGACCTTGTAATATGGTAGCAAGCCATTGCCAGTAGCAAGCCATAAGTTCTGTACTGAATTTTCAAGGCCTCAGCACTGAGTTTGTCATGCTTGTTCTCCCCGAACAATTTGCACCTTCCTTTTACTTGGTTTAGCTGTTACAGTAGTTTTTCTTATTGATTTGTGGCTAATTAGTTTTACTTTTATTTGTCTTTTTACAGTACCACCATGGTTTTATGACGGAATGGTTTAGTATAGGGAAATACAGGCCTGGTGTGATAGCAGAGGCCTTAGGACATGGAGAGACTGAATGCAGCATAGAGGAGCACAGGCGTGGCATTACAACAAAAGGGGCAAAGACTGGCTCTGGAGACCTCACAGATGTAGACAGCACATCCATGGTCAGTTAAAGAAATGCAGACCTGGAGCTGCACAAAACTAGTTTTAAGGGAAACAGAGAGAATAAATAAATAGTATCTAGCATACATAAAAAGCATGATATATAACAAATTAGAATTTAACATGGAGCTACAGACTAAGGAAGAATAGGTAAAGATGTAGAAGTATGTTAGCAAACATGTAAGAAACACCCCAAGTTGATCCTAGAGTGAGGAAGAAGAAACTATCAACATGTACATCTTATTCCTCCCAGAGAAGGACTCCACATGCTGATGACTCACAGTAATACCACCCCACAACCATCACCAAGGGGAAACCTCCATACCTCAAACCAGCCTCAGTACTCTGAGGAGCAGGGTAAGGGTGAACATAACATGAGAAAATGGGATAGAAGGTAGGTAGTGTGTGCACAACAATTCTAACTTAATTATTATGATTATTGAAACCTGCTTAGGCTATTCTTTATTTTTCTGTAATAAGAGATCTATACTAGTAATGATTAGTCCATTAAGATTACAATTATACTAACAATAAATTATTGGCTTTATATGTATAAACTATGCTTTATCTTCGTCTATAAACAAGATTTTGAGCATAATGCCATTGTCTGTCATCCTCCTACCATGTAACACTGTGAAGAACTTCTTTCCATCTTTAGAGCAACCTCTTTGTAGGTTCTGGGTAGCTGCTACGAGGTTTCCCTGAATATGTCCCTTCCATGGGCTAAGCATACCTTGGAGTCTCAGGCCCTTCTCACAGGCCAAGTACTCCAGTCCCCAGCCATCTTGGGTGCCCTTTGTTGAACTCCCAGGTTTGTCGGTGTCTGCCCGGTACTGAAGGATCTCAGACTGGTCACAGTAATTGAGATGTGGTCTAATGAGTGCTGATCAGAGGGGAGTGATAACTTCTCTGGATGTAATACCTGTGCTCCTGTTCATAAAACCTTGCTGGTGCCAGGGTCATGGGAGCTCCATACTATGTCCTCCAGGGCCTGCAGACCTGCTCCTAGGCAGTCATCCCCAACGTGTAGCATCATGGTGGGGATGGAAGACTTAATCCTGGTTGCTGGACTCTGAGTCTGACCATGCCAAATTGCATGAAGCTTCCATCAAGCCATTCCTCCAAGTGCCCCTCTATCCCCTCACTCCAGGTTTTTGATAAAGATGTTGAACAGGATAGGTCCCAGCATACACCCCTGTAGTACTCCACTTCTAACTGACCCATTAACTACTTAGGTCAATTACTCGGAAATTACAGGTTTTTACCAAGCTAGTTTTCCACCTATTTAGACTTTAGTCTTAATTTGGATACAAAAAATACTGTCAGAGACTGTTGGAAGACTTACTAAAGCCAAGGTCAATGACATTCTCTGTTCCCTTGTCCACAAATCCAATCACTTTACCATAGAAAGCAATTGCGCTCGTCAGGCAAGGTCTACGTTTAGCACATCTATACAGACTGTTCCCAAGAAAAACTGCCTTCATGCACTCAGAAATGTGCTCCAGGAGGACACACTTCATGATTTTCCCAAGAATCAAAAGGAGGGTGAGAATTTTGGATTGGTCACTGCATTGTCTTTTTAGCCTGTTTTAAAGATGTGAATAATATTTGCCTGGTTCTCGGGGTCTCCTCCACCCACACACACTTCTAAGTCATGACTGAGACGAGCTTTGCAAAGGCACCTGAGAGAACACGCAGTGGCCTTGCCCAATTTGGAAATATGAGATGGACTTTTAGAGCTCTTGACGAAGCTGACAGATGAAGTCTGTCTCCACTTCTAAGGGGCTCTCAGTGCCACCAGTCATTATGTTCCTGCAGGTTTTATGAAAGCAATACAAAATTTTGATGCATTTGCCTCAGGAATCCCTCCTACAGGAGTTCTCTTTCAGAGATGAGCCACACTGAACTACTGAACCTGAACCACATGACAAAAGCAGAGGAGTCATAGGAAATGTAAAGAGGGCAAGAAAGGATGGAAACCACTGCAATGGTCTCTGAACTCTTGGGATGATTATGTGGAGCAAATACTGATGTTGTACTTGAATGCCCAGAGGGTCATAACTGATTATATGCATACGATTGCTGGGCAAACATTTGCTTGCAGGGAACAAATTTCACAATAGAAAAAAGAAGTCTTATGAAGTAGAGCATGTCATAAAATCATGAATTTGAATGGCTTTAAAGGAATTAATAGACTTTGTCAACCCAAGCAGTGGTAGAATGATAAACAAGGAAAAAAATCAAATAGCAGCTTTCAGAAAAAATTATGTAACAATGTTATGGTTTAAACTGTACATAGGGCAGTAAGTGTGCACTTGAAACCCCTGCAAAAATACAACCTCTGCTTTATGACAATATAGTATTTCCAGACATTCCCTTGTGAAAAGAAATTTTTCTGAATTACTGCATGAGTGACTCCTGGGGTATTTGTAAAAGCTTCTATGATTCAGCAGAAGTATGCAGGCAATACAAGAGTAAATGTAACAGAAAGCTGACTTTCATCCAGCAGGTCTTCTGCTTTGTTTTCGCCATAAACTGGAACTCTGTTCAAGTAGAAACACCCTCCTTCTGCCTCTTCCTCTGATATTGTTGTCTGAGAGGGCAGGTTATCTGAGGACTTAGTCTCAAAGAATGATACTTTTAAAGGTTTCAGATTATCCAAGTTGTGGTTTTTATGCATGGAAACACAATCATTACTTCAAGGGAAATTAATTCCTCCATATAGTGCTAGAGTAGTTATACTACACTGTCAGCTGGAGTGAGCTGTATGCTGATATACACCTGCTGAGTCCTTCATTTGCCAAAATACTCATCTCATCATGCCCAGAAACCATACAGACTTTTAAAAATCTGATGTAAACCCGTCCCAAAATAGTTACTCCTCCTGACACAGTCCTCTCTGGGTGTCACCAACACAGTGCCCTTTACAACAGAAAGAGATCATCTGCAGGGCAAATTTTTCCCAGAAGCCCAAGCCTTTTCTCTGCTCAGTTGAGTAGTGCCATGCATACTTTGCAGATGCTTCTCACTATTTTCTCCTTCTGTAACATCATTGTTCTTTGGCACATAAAATCTATTGAAAGAGTAGCCAAAGATCATATGAAGGATGAAATGTGGAATCAAACTAAGAACAAAGGCAGAAATGATTTTATTATTATTTTCTGAATTACCCAGGATAGGAAAATCTCCTAGGCTTCTACCCTGTCAACTCTTGTGAAATTAATCATTTTTATTAAGAGATACCTTCCATACATTGGAAAAACAGGTGAGGTTGTATAGCCAAAGATATGAGTATCCTTCAAGCCATTCAGTGAACAATTGTCAACGGTGAGCTGTATAAATTCCTTTCTTGACTGGTCCGCTCTCTATACACAATGTACTTTTCAAGCCATGTACCCATATACAACTAGGTAAGGCAACACATATATTAGGATGATCATGAAATGAAACACATGCATTTATTTGCCAGACCCTACTCTTAGTAATATTCTACAGAAGAGAACAAAGACAGTTTGTGTAATTTAAATTATTTGAAGCCAGGCTGATGCTGGTGATCTGTCAGACTCCAAAGGGAGGTAAAATGAATTGAGTGATACCTCCAACTGAAGGGTCACCATAATGTAGTTCCAAGAAATCTCCCATATAAAGGTTTCCTCCACACAGTTAATACCAGACACCGTCAGGAAAGATTTCAAGAGAAAATACTTCATTTTATCCCAACTGATTGAAGAAACACACCTGACTAATTATACCAGAGGGTCCCAAAACACTAAACCACTTAATTTTCTAGTCTGGAAAACACTGAAAATATATAGTCATTCACTTTCCTGGGGGAAAAAAAAAAAAAAAAAAAAGCAGCCTATTTGTACCAAAATACTAATTTCAAAGCTACTTTTCTCAGGAATTTTTTAAAAAATATATTCTATACAATCCAAAGGTAACAGGGATGAAGACAATCAAATTGGAAATGCTACTAGGCAGAAATTTCTTTTTTCTCCCCACAGAACACAACTGACTTATGCAAACAATTGACATGTCTGACTTCTTGTCATATATAGCATTAAGACTTTAGGATTACCAAGATCTCCCAAAGTCTGGAATGTTTCCATAAATGGAAGGAAAATCAGTTATACTGACCAAAAACACAACACAGAAGAACTGAATGGCTATATAAATTGTCTACTGTAAGACAAGGCAAATAAAAATTGTATAAGGTTAGGGAGAAATTTACTCAGCAAAAACATTTCTCTTCTTTGATTATCCAATATGTTCATTCATCTGCTCTGAAGCATCTGGTGTTAGTCATTATTGGAGAAGGAATGCCAGCCTAGATGGTCTACGTTCTCATCTGTACTTCAATTACTATGTACATTCAAACATTCTGTGACATTTTTTTCTATAGGGACATTAAAACTTTATAGCAATTTTTATTAACAAAGCGTCTTGACAAGCTATTTGGTAATATAGGCTGAAAAGCGAGAAATGTTTCCTACTAATGTCAGGATGACTTCATGTGATGCAACAAATGAATCGACGTTATACATATTTTAATCCTGTATTGCAAAAAATCTTATTAATCAAAATTAGTATATCATCTCAATAACAAACTAGAATAGCTCAATTAACTGGCTATTGCATTTTTCTAAATTAGTTCTGCCAACTGAAATATATCAAAACACTTGTAACTGGAAAATCCTGGTTTTTACTGCTCACTGGGTGACTACAATGGCAGAAGTAACACATGTCACTACATCTCAATCTGGAATCTCAGCAGACAATCCATTGGCCATACCACTGGGAATAAAGCAGTACAGCTGGATTAATGTCATCAGATATTGCAGCTGTCTCTAGTATGTAAAGTCTCCTAAGTGACTGGAGCATAAATGCTCATGAAGAAAGAGAAGCAAAATACATCTTTCACAAGAAAAAGTTCATAAGATTTTGACCATGGTGCCGACAGAAACTGTTTCAGTAATGAAGAGATAGGTTTTCCTCTGTGTGCTACAATCATCCATATGGTCTTCTCCTTGGTACCTGATTCTCAAAGTGAGATGATTGACTCAAAGGTGCCTATGCTCTGCATACAAACTCAATTCATTCAGTCCCCTACTTTCACAAGACCACTTTCATGTTCCCTATATGAAAGAGATGTCAAGTTTATTCTTAAAAATCAGTTTTAGCTCCTCCTACTCTCATTAGATACATTGCCTAGAACCTGAGTGTAATGATAGGTAAAAGGATCCTATCAGTTCCCAGCCAAATTCTTTCATACCCATTTGATATCATTCTAGCAAGGAACTGAATGGCACCCTGGAAGCAGCGATGGCAACAAGGGCTCTGTGTGTGTGACTGTGAGTACCACCAAAGCTATCATAACAAGCTGGGGTAAGGAAAACTGCTTAGAAGAAGCACTCCATCTTTCAGATTTGCCCCATGTGTAATCATGAACATGATCTTCACGAAAATGAAATAACAGAATAAAAGCGTCAAGGTTAATAATATTGTGTACAATGGATGCTTCTAATGATACTTGATTTCTACAATATTAACATCTTTTTTTAAAAAACATGGTTTTTTTAAGGAAGCCTAAGACTAGTAAGAACAAGCCAATTAAGGACAAAAATATGAGTATTACTCAAAGAAACACTGAGGGAAGGGAAAATAAGAGTTCCACATAGCAGATAGAGAAGAGATACTCAGTCCATGAGATCAAGGTAGCATGTCAAAGAAGAAAGGAGGAAGGAGAAGGAAGAACTTTCTACCCTGTCAGATAAAACTGTCTCAGTCAGTCCTTTTTTAAATCATTGTTGTGTTTTATATAATGACTGTTTAACACAGAAATGCAAACACTGGCTTGTATATCTCATTTACAGAACTGCAGACTCTTGCCTCAGTGTCTTGGACTCTTGGTTCTTGCTCAGGCACCGTCTTTGGACGTGAAAAAACTTTACAATTTCATGAAGGGAGACTGATTTAAAATGATAGATTAGGAGCAGTCCTGTACTTTAATGTACTTCCTCTTTGAAATGGGGAATCTGGGTTTGACCTTCCTCCGGCAAGCAGAAAGTGATCATTTGTTACATTCTGAATCCTACAGGAAAGTGTAAAGAAACTAGACTTCCATGGATAAATTGTGAAGGTCCTTTCATAGATTATTTTTAGCATGAGAAGATAAGTGTAAATTAAGAGAAATTAGAACATGGATCTAGTCTGAAACCTGGACTGTATGAATTTATCATCAAACAGAGTCTATAAAGAGTTGTCTGAGTTTATCAGCAGATTTATTAACTGGTTTCACCAGTGTAAAATAATCCTGTTTGCACAAGACTGGCCTCTAAATTAGCTATTACTAGGTAGGAAAGAAAAGCTAAAATTATGGTTTTCTGAAATCTACCCCCATTATCTACATGCTCACTGGCTGGTAAATAAAAGAGTAATAATGATTAA
The DNA here is from genome assembly GCF_965140245.1 of Athene noctua. Lineage (NCBI taxonomy): Eukaryota > Metazoa > Chordata > Aves > Strigiformes > Strigidae > Athene > Athene noctua. The sequence continues at coordinate 127,421,259 of NC_134038.1, forward strand.
GAAATGAATAGAGAATGAAACAGAAAGCATCATTATGTTACTGCATAAATTCGCAATGTGCTCACATCTTAAATGTTGCATGAAGTTCTTGGCAAACCTCTTCTAAAAACTTTATAGTGGAGTTAGAAAAGGACAGAGAAAGGCAATGAATACTATCAGATATGTGGAATACATTCCAGATTAGATGAGACTGTAAAGAAGAGGATTTTATAGCTTGAAAAAGCCAGTGAAGAGGATATGATGTTGCTTAATAAAATTAGGAATTCTAGGGAGAAGGACATTTATTGTTTCTCAGAGTACATGGAAGAAATGGAAATCAACCCTTGCAAAATCACCAGGTAGTACATTTACAGTAAGAGCTACATTTTTCATATAAATCTATTTAAATTGGAAACCCATTGCCACAGAATTGCCACAGAATTTCATAGAGGTTAGTAGGATAAATGGTTTAAAAATGCATAAAACAAATACACAGAAGTTAAGGTCATTAGTAGCTTTTGAAAACAATGTTCTAAATGCTAACTCAAGCTCAAGCAGGCCTTTAACTGCTGATTGCCATAAATACATTTTTTAAACATGTAAAGGTCACCTCATTATAATTAGAGTGGTCTGTTCTGATACACATTATAAAAGTTATTGTTTTATTGATCTTAGCATTTCCAAAATATGTATTCATCACCAAGTCATGACAAGACTGAGTTACTTCTGAACATACATGTACCTGAAGAACTTTAATGTGAAAAATCAAGACAGTTCCTCAATTAAACAAAATTTTATTTACTAAGCCTCACCACACACTCATTTTAAGTGTCCCAGTCATATATTAGGTAGCACAGGTCCTTTGAATAGTGAGGTTGAGGGATATGATTTGAGTTTAAAAGAAATCTGTAAACTCTCCATGAAAAAAAAAAAACACAACCCAAAACAACCAGCAGCTCACTTCAAACAGCACTGAGAAAAAGGTCACAATCTTAGATATTTCTGTGGAATAAGCTAACCATATACATCGTTTTATATTTTTTGTGCAGAGATCACATTTTATATACCAAAATGTCAAGTACAGCAAGAGCCATTAATGCTAGCTTTATAAGGGTTTTCTTTGCTCCACTTTACATTGACCCCATCTCTGTACGAACTTCTTAGAAAAATTTATTCCTTATGAAAAATCATAAGTTTCCTCATTGCTGGATATTTTCCCTCTTTATATGAACGAAATCCAGTCTTTGAAATCTTCCCACAGAAAAACAATAAATCATGTCACCAATCAAGGTTCATGCACCCCGTCTGCAGCTGAAGATGGCATTTATTTTTACACAGTGGAAGGACGCCTTCTCCAGACACATGATACAGCATCCTGGAAAACAACATAAACACACGCTCATCCAGAAAACCAAATGTTTATTGGAAGAAAGCTTTGTGTATTTTATTAATAGAAAAGACAACACGGAATCACAGAATAGCAGTTGAGGTTGGAAGGCATCTCTGGAGAGTGGCTAGTACAACCCTCTGCTCGAGCAATTTCAACAAGACCTGGTTGCCCAGGACCATGTCCAGACAGGTTTTGAATATGTTCAAGGTTGGGGACTCTACTGCTTCTCTGGGCAACATGTGTCAGTGCTTGATTACCTTCACAGTAAAAAAAAAGTTTTGTCTTGCGTTTAACCATTCTCCTTTGTTTCAGTTTCTGCCCACTGCCTCTTGTCTTGTCACTGGGCACCACTGAGAAGAGCCTGGTTTTGTCTTCTTTACTCTCTTCCATCAGGTATTTATACAGATGGTTAAGACCCCCCTGAGCCTTCTCTTCTTCACACTGAACAGTCCCTGCTCTCTTACTCTCCCCTCATATGTCAGATGCTCCAGTCCCTTGATCACCTTTGTGGCCCTTTGCTGAGGTTTTTCCAGTGTGTCCATGTCTTTCTGGTACTGGGGAGCCCAGAACTGGAGCCAGCACTCCAGGTGTGTTTCATCAGTGCTGAGTAGATGGAAAGGATCATCTGCCTTGACTGCTAGTGATGCTCTTCCTAATGCAACCTAGGAGGCTGTTGGCTTTCTTTGCTGAAAAGGCACATCCCTTGTTCATGTTCAACTTGGTATCCACTGGGAACCCCAGAGCCTCTTCTGCAGAGCTGCTTTTCAGCTGGCTGGCCCCAGCCTCTACCAGTGTGGGGGGTTATTACTCCCCATGTGCAGGACTTGGCACTTCCCTTTCTTGAATATCATGAGACTCATAAAGTTCACTTGGGCCAGAAGCTGTTTAGCAAAATGGCTATTTATCATGCACAGAAAATGTTTCTGATTATATCCTATTGTATATCCCTGTGGTTAACAGGTTGATAGCAAATTTAAGAGGAATTTTTTGATTATTGTTATTTGAGATTATCAAGATTGGGGGTGCAGGAGGACAAAAAGAAAAATGTGAGCATCATAGATTGAAAATAAGTTCCTTTAATGGGCCTTGAGTTATCATTTCTTGATTATGGCAGTTGTAAAGCTTGAAAGATGTCTATGAAAATGTAATGATCAAATACTTGTGAGTTAAAATTTTCAGCTTCCCTGTTCTAAAAGAAAGCACAACAGAATACTAATCATTCTCAAAATATTTTCTTTTTTTTAAAGCCTAAACAGGTGGTGTTCAAAGTGCCCAAGGAGACAAATTATCCGCATCAAAAACTCCAATGCGGAAAGACATAACCCAGTCTTCAGTCTCAAAGGGAGGGAGAAATGCAGGAAAGATTTTCTGTTAAGGTGCCTTGATGAGGTATAATTGCTATTCTCTCACCAACAAAGAACTCATTTAGTATTTTGTATTTTAGAATGTTTTCATATTTGTTCCTAATTGGTAGAAAAAAGGAATCAAATTACTGTTGACAGTTCTCATATTAATACAGCCTTTTACCTTAAATGTGTTTGATGTGTAAAGTTATACCTTTCAGTTGAAACTTCTGTAGGACTGAGTTATTCAGTTGTCTTCAAAAGTCAGTATCCCACTCACCACTAAGCTTCTAACTTTTCCATTCTGAGGTTATATGATGCAGGGACTGTATTTTCATTGAATCACATGGTAAGGTTGGCCAGAAGATTAATTTTCAAGAGAAAATGGAAAGAGGTAAGTAGAAACGGTAGAGGAGAGAGGAGGGAGAGAGGAAGGGAGGGAAGAAAGAAGGATAAAGTCAACAGAGTCTTGTTTGATTTCCCTTCTGAAATACAAAACACAAATTATTATTCTTCCTGGATGTTCACCCTTTTTGATCTAACTGCATCTCACATGATTAATTTCTTATCAAATTCTGCTTTATACATCTATTTCTGGATGGTTTATTTTTTTTTTTCTCAAATCATGTCTGCTTGCTACTCATTCATTTCTCACTCACTATTTTTTCTTCCACTGCATTTCCCTGCTGGCTCCATTTTCCCTTCTGAGCTGCATCCTGAATTCTGTGATTTCCATCACCTCTAATAGCTTTCCTTCCTCTGCTTTTTTACCTCATTGATTCTAACCTATAGTAGCACTTGTCTGTGCCCTTACATGATGCCTTGGGAATGGACATTCCATGTCCAAAAATCTCCAGTACAGATTATTTGCTAAAATGTCTTTCCCCCCCCCCCCCCCTTTTTTTTTTTTTTTTTTTTTTTTTGGGGGGGGGGGGATGGGGGTGGTGGTGGGGGTGAGTGTAAAGACAGCTAGTAAGAGGTTATTCATGTTCTATTCTATTTCCATTTTTTTCTTTCTGTCTGACTGTAGGTAGCAATGACTATAAACTTTCCCAAAGTATCTGAGCTTCTCATAGTTTCCTCCAGCTGTACATGTCCTTGTGTTCCTTCAGCTCCTCTAATCATTTCCTCAATGTGTTACTCCCAGGACTACTCTTTTCACCATCCAGTTCTGTGAGGTGAAGCAAGAGAAGAGTCTATTATAGGTCTGTTTCATTGCTTCAGACCTGACCCCTGTGTCCATATGAGCTATCTCTCCTAACCATCCAGCTAGCTGCTGACAAGCAATCCGAATCGTTTAACTTTCTCTCCACTGGCCTTCTGGCCTTTCTCTTTCTTGATCACTTTTGACAGCACTTTCATCTTGCTATTGACAGATAACCTGGTCATTTTCTTCTCTTGGCCTTTTCCTTACAACTTTACAATAAAACTTTTTCTAAATCTTAATGGCTCACTCTTTTAAAATACCTGTATCTGAAATATAGTTCTAAAGTTATATAAAATAATGTAGCAAAGAGCTCATTTTAACCCACTACCTTAGTTACGGTGCCCGTCTTGCAGCCATCCCCTAATGACCTCCCATCTACTTATTTTGCAATAAAAATAATGCACTTTTACTTAGCCTTATCTTACTCTTACTTCTCAGCTCCATCCCCCAGTCACTGCAATGTCAACCCCCATTGCCAGTCAGCCAGGTCTATCCTATATTCGTGAAGTTTTTAAGCAAACACCTTTGACCTCCCCACAAAATGACCTTGTTTTCTCAAATCATTCCCTGAAACTATCCTTTGCCATGATGCTTACAGGAAATACACTTGGCAACAGTTAGATGTCTGGTAAACAGAGTGCTGCCTGCTGTCCTTTCTATATATTATCTGCTCCATACCTGTTCTTTTACATCCACCCAATGTCTTAAACCAGAAAGAATACTTTTAGGAAAGAACCTTGTCTTTTGACTTTTAGTTAGTGCAGCATCTAGCAGATAGTGATCTTTGCTGTAACAGAAACTTCTAGACATTGTCAGAGGATATACAGTACACAGGATATCACTGCATATATAAATAAAATAGACATGTTCTGCCAACAATCTTGTGAAAACCTGACAGGACCTGGGCACAAAATGTCTTGCAGTCAAACTGTAGATCATGTCTGCCAGTGAAAAGAATAAATGCCAAAAGCTTCTAACAAGTTTTACCATGAAACAGCTAAGCTTTGTTTCCTTTTTATTCCTTTACATAATACAAGCATTCTGGAAAATAAAATATTTCCAATGTTTAAAAAAAAAAAAAAAAAAAAAGTGGATTAATTAAGTTATAGCTTCATTGATACAAATCACAGAATCACAGAATCAATTTTCTAGGTTGGAAAAGACCTTGAAGATCATCCAGTCCAACCATCAACCTTAACAGTTCCCAACTACACCATATCCCTCAGCGCTGTGTCGACCCGACTCTTGAGCACCTCCAGGGATGGGGACTCCACCACCTCCCTGGGCAGCCCATTCCAACCCCTAACAACCTGTTCTGGGAAGAAATGCTTCCTAATATCCAGTCTAAACCTTCCCTGGTGCAACTTGAGGCCATTCCCTCTTGTCCTAACGCTTGTTACTTGGTTAAAGAGGCTCATCCCCAGCTCTCTGCACCCTCCTTTCAGGGAGCTGTAGAGGGCGATGAGGTCTCCCCTCAGCCTCCTCTTCTCCAGACTAAACACCCCCAGTTCCCTCAGCAGCTCCCCGTACGACCTGTGCTCCAGACCCTGCACCAGCTTCGTTGCCCTTCTCTGGACATGCTCGAGTCATTCAATGTCCTTTTTGTAGCAAGGAGACCAAAAATCCTCATCTCCCTGGCTGAAAAAAGTCTAGTGAAGGTGACCAGCTGTAAGACAGTCAAGAATCTGCACTCTGAGACATAGAGGGCAGGAAATCATTTATCTAAGGCCACACAATAATTCTGTCAGAAGATTAATATATTCAGACAGTAGCCTCTTAGATCTTTTTTGATGTGAAAAATAACAAAATAAGCTGATATGAAATTCTTCAGTCATACAGACTTGTCTGCAATCTGAATCACATCCATATGAATAATTTAAATTTGTATGAATCTTGTCAGCAAATGTTTAAACAAGCTAACACACTGGCTCTGATCACAACTGGGATGCAACCTCAGATTTTAATAGAGTGTCACATTTCTGCAGGAGATCCAGTTGTGTCAGAGAATAGTCCTGCAAATGCTACTGTATCCCCAATATTATATCTCTCTGATGTTTGAAAAACCATCTGTGGAGAACTTTTTAATCATGCACAGCTATATACTTTTTTTTGTTTGTTTGTTTGTTTTTTTTTTTTTTTTTCCCACTAATCTGGTTTCTTCTTTTTTTTTTTAATGGATTCAAGAATAGAAAATATACTTACTGAAAATCTGGGAGATAGAAGTACAAGGTTAGATATAATTCAGAATACAATGGATGAAATGTTTGAAATCTCTCACTTAAGATTGTAAGTGGCTTATAGAGAAATTTTAAAAAATTGAGATAATGCTTGATGGACATGATGCTATCCATGTGCTGGTTTTTAGATTGCTATCTAAGAAACTAAGCTGATGAGCTGGAAATAAGTTCATATTAGAAAATTTAATATTGGTTCTGGTTCCTAAAGGCAAAATAACCAGAGAGGTTGAAATATAATCTTCTGTAAAAGATTGTAGATTGGCCAGCCATAGATAAGTTTGAAATGCATTTATAGTATTTCTTGGCTTGTCAGATTTTTTCTTATGAATGGCAATTATACAACATCTCAAACATTAGTGGAAAGTCTCAGTCTGAAGAGAAGTTTTGAGAGACATAAAAAATCAAAATCTAGTCTTCAAGTGTCATGAGTCATTTCGTTTTGATGATTTTGGTAATAAATATGGATTAGCTAAAGATTAGGCTTTGAGAAATTAGGATAGGGAGAATAATAATTATGTCTAATATTCTTTTAATTCTGAACTTTGTGTAAAACTGAGTAATCATATAAAATACTAAGCTTCTGCTGGGAACTCCTATGCCTATCACTAGTGCTCATTATTATTAGTACTTCTCTAAATCCTTCCAGTATTATTTGTCCTGTGACACTCCACCTCTCAGCTTTTGAACAGTCCAAGAGAAATTATTTAATGAACACAGGCACATACACACACATTTAAAAGTCTGCAGAGAAACCACCAAGAAATCCTGAACTGGAGTGAGGTGGGACCAGCTCCTTGGATGGAGACCAGCAGCATTCTCTTGAGGTCTGAGTTACTCTCATGTGGCTGCAGCAATCTGCACCTGTCCCTTACCTTAGAAACAAGCATATATAACCCTGGTTATGCCCTGCCTCTCTTCTACATGCCACACTCAGTGTACCGTGACTTGAATGTGGCACTATGCAGGTCAAAATGGATCATGTCTTCCTGGTCATCTATATGACTTCATACGAACGTCATCAACACTGTGGGGTGCCAATTCCAGTCAGTGCATTTTGGGTCTCAAATAAATTTACAGATTTTTGTCAAAGCACAAAGAATTTTAGAAAACTTTATTATTTACTGAGCTCCTTCTTCCCTCCCAGAACCCTGAAGCTAAAATAATTTATAACATTGACATTTCACCATCCATAATTTTGTAGCAAATTTCCATTTGCCCTTTGCATTGCATTTATGAATAGTTGTTGGATTAAGTTTGGTTCTTGCCTACTCCACTAACTGCATGAGCAAAACTGTGTTGAGCTGTAATTTGACTCACTGTTAATTGCTGACATATGGGATATTGAATAAGGAGGGGAGGAGAAAGTAGTCCTGGGGGGTAAGTGATTAGCAGTCTAAACATGAGAATTACTGACATTCAGTGATTTTACATTTTCTGACTGTTCATTCTAAAATGCTGTCTCTCAGAATGTGCTGCTTCTCTGTTTATTTGGAGAGGAAGATGCTATGGTGAATTATTTTATAAGAGAGAAGTCAAAAAACTCATAAATCCTGCAAGTAAAGCAATCTGCCAGACACAATCATGCATATTTAAAACTATTTACAAATGGGGCAAAGCACGAGCAGCTGCATCCAGTACTTAAAGCTCTCAGATGGAGAACAGATCATTTACAAATACCAATGAGCATTGCCTGGGAAACTTGCTGTATGTACACAGCGGACACCCAAAGGAGAAACTCCTCATTTACCACTCACACTTCCTCTAATGGGGAGATTATTTGGAAATGAGAAAATAATATATCACCTACACTCTCATAATCAAAAAGATTATGTTTGAAATATCCACCCACTAGTAGTCAAATGAAGAGTGCAATAATGTAAAAAGCAGAAAAGCAGTTCTTCACTTAATCAAGAGATAGAATGTATTAAGAAATGGCTATTTGCTCAGACATTACTTATATTTTTTGGTGATACAGTTTAAATGCTAAAAAATAGCAGAAACCTTACAAGCTACTGATATACCTTGAGCAAGACAGTCTTTAAGAGATGGCCTATATCTGTTCAGGAAGGATCAGATTTACCAGTGTCTAGTCAAGGATGGGTGGTTTATTGCTATATTCATCATCTGTAATTGTCTGAGGAGAAACAAAAATAGATTATCTTCTGACATAATAAAATTTTCCCAGAAATTAACAGTGTTAAAATTTCATTAGATCTTTTTCTTTTAAATAAATTTATCCCCAGTGCTAAGAAAGGGGAATATCCTCACCTCTGTAAAGGCTTCTAATCTATGGCCCTCACTTTTGATTACTGCTACATGAATCCCCTGTCTTGGGATATCGCAATATCTTATTGTCCTTTCTTTTTCATAGTCTGAAGAAAGCAATGATCTGACTATGTAGGAGAGGAAAAAGTGCATCTGCAAGTGTGAAGAATGGACTTTCACATCTACAGGTAGGCTCAACTAAATTTCATTAGCTTTAGTTCAAAAGGGGTGATAAGAAGCAGCCAATAGTTTATTGAAAACCAAGAAGCCAGTCCTGCAGGTGTGTGGTAACAGACAAAGCTCCTTGACAGAGAGAGACTTCAGAAAACACCAGGGTATGAAGAGAGGTTTTGTTATTATATTCATCTGGACATATCAAGAAAATTTAAAACAAAGGGGGGGAAAAAAGCAAAATAGGTATAAAAGGAGAAATACAGGAAATTAATATAAGGCAGTCATAAAAGGATCTTACAAAGTGACAAATTTTTGTCTTAGTTTAGCTAAATCAGTATGACATGAACACAGGCAGCCTTCCGGGAACTCCACAGATCCTCCCAGAGCAGGATTTCTAAAAACTGGCAAAAAAAAAAAGTATTTCCATACTTGTCCCCAACTGTTCTATCAAAAAAGAAAGAACCTGTCCCCATTAAAATATATTGCTCGGTGACCTTCAGTCCCACAGCCTAAAGATGAGGACAGACAACACCATGACGTAAATGTAGGGGGCCTGCAGTCACTTTGCTGAAATCAGACCAGTAAGGAAGAGTTATTGGAGGATGAACTCATCTTTAGCCTAAATAATAAATCTGTGTTCATGAATGACTACAGAGCAGAACAGAGTTTATGGAGGAAATGAAAACATATACACATATACATATATATATATATATACACATATATATATATATATGTGTGTGTGTGTGTGTGTGTGTGTGTGTGCAATTCCTCAAATGTTAAGAGAAAAATCCACTTTCCCCAAAAAGATTGAAGATGTTTTTGGAATTATTCTTACTTCCTGTACTAAAATTTATTTCTAACCAAAACATTCCTCAAATTTGTTATTTTCTTATGGAAAATTTGAATCATTCCAAAGACAAATTTGTAATACCTTAGTCTCATGAATACTGTTATTTCCAAAACACAATAATGTAAAAGCTATGCCTTCAACTTTAAAATCTCATTTGTTTGAAAGAATCTGCACATGATTGTAAATGTTCGGGTTTTGTTGCATCCTGTTCCAAGCTACAACATAGCATGCTGGTGGACTTGTCAAGAAAGCACCAGTCACCTGTGGGACTTGTAGGCAGAGGTCATGCCCTGCTGGAGCTCAAGCATGGTATCACTAGTCAAGGCACAAAAGAGCTAGAGAACGTGTATAGCCTCCAACCCATGTGAGCTAGCTGAGCATACTTCTGGGAAGGTATCTGGCAAGCCATATGTTACAAGAACTTCATACTAGGTTTCATAAGATTTTTTGCCTCCTGGAGACGGCCTCTGTGCTTCACCAGTGTCAGCTATGGGAATATGGAGATAAACTGCTATGTTTTGCAAGAAGTGGATTGCCTTAGTCATGCCAAAAATATATTATTCAATTAAGAGGACTCAGCATCAGTAAACCAGAATATGACCCTATTCTGATTAGAATTCAACTGGAAAAATCAAACCTACTCCTACCTGTTTAACACAGCCTGAGGTACATTTATTTTCCTTCAGCTGAAAAGCTACATTCAACATATATAATCGTATGACTATCCTTGTCTTGAACCTTCAGATGCAAAATGTGGCTTTCTGCTCAGTGGCTGGCCTACATACATGTGGAAAAAGGGAAGGTCTGCATTTAACCCACTGTAGAGAAGAACCTGCCTCTTTCAACCAGTGACATTTAGAATAAAATAGAAAGTAATATTGGGCAGAAGGGATAAAGCAAAACAGTCAAATAAATTTCTCTGATCTATTAAATAAGCAACTGAGAGAAAACAAACTATGTGAAAGGAGATAAAGGCAATGGTAACTCTGACAGCTCTGTCTAAGTCTGTGCCAGCTACAGACTAAAACATCATTCCCATTCTTCTTGGATTGCAATAAAGGACCCAGATGCTGGGCTTTGAAAGATAGTTCTCTAGCAGCAGGATCTGACTTGCTGGCAGGCTTGTCAAACAGTTTAGCTGGCAACCTTGAAGCCACCTCTGTGCAGTAACATGCAGCTCAGGGCAGGCTTATTTCCCTATATGCCAATTCCTTGGACACTGGTTGTTCTTTCTGATGAAGATAAAGCAAAAAATTCATTTACAGTTCTGGCTCTTTTCAACAAAGTATTCAACAAAGTTAAAGTATTTTTGCAGAAATAGACATGAATTTTTTTCCAGTTTCTGCACAACTCATCATATGTGCCATGTTGAGTTGTACACATAGTCAGTGACATACCATGTACAGCAGTCTTGAACATAAAGTAAATACTGCAAGGTGTTGTTCTTTAACATTATTCTGGTAACAATCAATAAAGCTGCAAGTAAGCTTTGTGTCAGCTGCAAATTGCACATAGAGCAACTTCAAGCAAATCCCTTTTTCACTTACTGGAAACAAGTAAAAATGTGTATTATTATATCATGACAGGTGTCCCAAGATAGTACTGTAGGTCTAATTTACTTAGTTATTTTTTTAACATCGGAGCAAATATTTAGTCTCATGAAGACAGAGTGCTGCTGATTTGAGTTTACTACAGTTGTGAGATTGCAAAGAGAAAAACACGCAATCAGCAAAAAAAAAAATGCAGTCTTTTCTTTCACTATGATCACAGTTGAAGTTATTCCTTACCAAAAAAAAAAAAATATTTGGCAATTCTTTTACACTTCTGTTTACATAATGTAAGCAGAAATAAAATATGAAGAAAGTAAATTCCATTTTGAATATATCAGTGCTCTTTCCTGTGTCTCTTGTGTTACCAAGCTGCACTGTTGTACTCTAACCATTCTATACAGGATTAATTGTACAATATTATAGCCGGCTAAAAGCTAATTGTATAGTTATAAGTTGGACAGTAAGTCTAGTGGTCTCTGCTCCCCATAGAGTTATCAGAGAAAGACAGCTATGTACCTGAGCGCAATTCATCTGCATCTCACATGCTTAATATGCCGTGGAGTGCCTGTTTCTCACTGGTGACATTAGATGAAGCCTATGTAACTTAGGATAGACACCTACATTTTATTTAGGCAATCTAAGTCAGATGAGAAGGCCACCAGCTTCTCTCCCATGGGGTGATCTCACTGGGATGTTGATATCAGAGGTACCAGTTACAAGAGCCTTGTTCAGTCACCAGGCCATGTAGCAGGCAAGAGAGTGCTTCTTTCCATGTGGTCAGACATTTCCCATTGCAAAAGCCTGTCTCAGCTGCCTGCCATTTTATGAAGTGCTAAGCATTTGAAGTGACCAATACAAGGTTGCCTCAGACTGGTTGGTTAGGTGGTTTCAAAACCAAAAGATAACTGTAGTGCCTGTTTCTAAAAGCAGAGAAAAATCTGCATGCAGTTGGGACAGAAGGGCACTCATCCATGGGCAGGGATAAAGGCCTTCTCTTTTCTGATTTTAAGACCTGTAATTCACTACGTACTAGTTAGTATAATCTTTTTTGTTGCACTTCTTCCAAACATCTCCAAATGGCTCAGCCACAGTCCACGAGGCAGCTACGCCAAACAGCCCAGTGAGCTGGGCTGCCACAGAAACCTTCCTATAAGGCTGGTAACCTAAGCAGAGGCTTCATAATCCTGAGTACTGGTTGCTAACAGCCATGTAGGAGCAGGCTACAGGCATCATTATGTGCCCTAAGTTTCTATTTGCTTAATTTCCTTTGCATTTTGGACTTAGGTCTGTTATCAGACTGTGAATTCCTTGCAAAAGCAAATTTTAGAGGAAAACTACATAGCTGAAATCTGCTTTTACATTGAGTTCTGGCTCCATTCCTAAAGCAATGCAATCACCACATTAAACAGGAGGGCATTCAATAAGAGTAGATTTTATAATGACATTCTCTGAATAATTTGGTTTCAGAAAAATAAATCAGGAAAGGATTCTGGAACAAAAGCCAAAGGTGAAGGAGCATCCTCCAACAAAAATAAGAAACAAGATGGTCTCAAGACCGTGGCCAAAAGACAGACTGGAGAAAAAGAAACAAAAAAAAGGCAATCAAACAGAGAATAAGGGTGAGAAAAATATTTTCCACCCAACTTTGCATTTTGTCCTGCAAGAATTTTCTGCTGGACTGACACACCTGTCTAGAATCAGTTCATTAAGGTAATGGCCTTTCCACCAGACAAAAGGCAGCAGGAGAATTTATAGTTACTTCTGGTCTTGAACAAGAATCAACAGGGATTGTAGGAAATACCTCTAAGTAGTGAAGTACTTCTTCCAACTTCACAAAATCATCAATAAAAAAGTAAGCATGAGGTCTAAACTGTAGTACAATCCCAGGTGATTAACAACCTGAATAACCCAAACCAGTCCAGTAACAGGAATAAATGTCTTCAAAAGCATAGAATTAAAATGGATCAGTAGGATAAAGAAATACAGATTTTGAAAATGCCTCTCTGCTTTAGAGAAAATAGGTTATCCTGTAGTAGATTTCCTGGACAGAGAATGTATCTGTATTCAATGGCTTAAAGAACCTTCACTGCAAAAGACCATAAAATCTTGCTGCTTTGACAGGAAAACCTGCACAGTGCCTGGGAACTGTCCAGACTGTCACAGCATGGGAGATTTGCAATATATTATGCAGCATCTATGGAAGACATTAATTTGAAATAGGTCACCCCCAAATATAAAAAGGAAAGTGAGAGCCTATGCAACTGAGTTTTCACTGAACACAGTACATGAACACAATACACTTCCAGACCTATTGCTACCTATCAGCTTTAATTTGCTGAAACAGTCGCTGTAAGTTATATTATATAAAATCTATAAGATTTTTTAGTTTTTAGGTTTTTTCAGTGCTCATGAACAGATCTGTCCTTTACAATCCATCCCAAACTAAATTCAGTCATGATTTTTATCCATCCTATGCAGCTGCTCTTACCACAAAAGCGTTTCTTCCCTGGGCAAAGTGCCTGTATCACTGTTCACCTGACAGACTCTGCACCTCACCTGGAACTGTCAAAAAGGAAGCATTTAAAGCTAGGAATTACACAAAAATGAAAGTCAGCTTTGAAGGTATTCTGAGATGTTCTTAAAAACACCAATAATTAAAATGACTGCTGGGGGATCTCACCATCGGTCCGTCAGGATTCCCAGTTTCAGGCTCTTTTCCCAGTCAAAAAGAATGAAAACATTGTGAAGCTGAAAATTAAATCCAAGGTTGGCATGTTATCACTTGGCTCCAGAAGCCGTCAGAAAAGTGCTCAACATGCCAAAACTCTTGATAAAATCATGCAAGTTTGCAATGTTGACAGTGAACCTGCTGTCCCCTGTATGTGGGGCTGCTCTTTGATAACCAGGTAAGTGAGATGTCTCAAGCCTCTCTCTGGAGGAAAGGAATTATCATCTTTGGCCTTGCAGAGTAGAGGCTCATTAGCTGCTGAGGAGCCTTGCAGTGACTTCAGTATATTTTTATTTGAACAGGACTGCAGTAATTGTTTTCCTAACTCCCTTGTGAGGTTGCTTGTCCCGTCCTCCTACATCATCTTGTTGCCCTCATACTCCAACTTCAGAGAGAAAAAACAGAGAAATTCTTCTTGTTTCCAGGTTCAAATATTTGGTCATATTATAACAATTTTTCTCAAGGCAAACTGTATGTGTTGAGAATATGAAATGAGTGTGAAGATCGGAAAAGAGTTTTAAGGGTGTTCTCCCTGTTTTAAAGCTGTGCCTTCCCCAGGCTTTGGACATGACATGAAATTTGGAGATGTGAGGCACAACCCACTGATGCAGAATTAACTCCTTTGGTCTGTTTACATTTCCTGCTTGCTCAGCCACTCTGCAGTGGAGAATTAACCTACAGCCTGCCTAGTCTGTAGGTAGATGGTGAAGAAGCTTAGGTTTCTTTATTCACATAGCGAATAGATGTCAACCAATCCTGAGTTGCTGCAGAGGTTTGCTGCCATGCCAGAGGCATTCAGCTATTTTGTTAGTTTGCTTTTCTAGCCGGCAGGAACAGAACAAATTGGTAGGTGATACACTTTCTATCCAGACAGGGACGATTATGGTCATCAGTCATTGCTCTGTCAAATTGGCTCCTACCGAATCTTCTTCTGTGACAGCCACAGAGAAAAATCAGCTGACTGCTTTCTTGCAAGCAATGGATACTGTGAAAGGAAGATGCCAGGTGGCAAAGTGGTTTAAAGCACAATGGCTGTTAATGGCGTCCAGCTGATATTGTGGCATTAGTAAAATATGTGAACTCAGAAAAAGTGAAAGAACACAACACAGTCCCCAGTGACGCTGCAACATGAGGAAGCATTTAAAAATAAAAATAAAATCTCTCAGACCTCAAAGAACTGAGAGAAAATCTCATTTTCTGTTCCTCCCAAAATAAATCTACTTCCCCATTGATAAAATAACTGTATTCTTTTTCTAGTTAGAGGTACCTCTTTATTTCTGTTTGATTCAAAGCAGTCAAACCACATCTCCAACAGGAAATTTTATATAAAAAATATCTCATCTTTACTGCGGCAAGAATTATCAGGCATCAGACACAACACTTATCCTCACTTTGGAAAAGAGGGCTATTTTCTGCTACATCTGCAACTATACATCCTCCCCATTACCCCAAACACCAGCAATTAAATAGAAACATCACCTCCTTTGTCTATAGATGTACGTACCTCCACACATATAGTTATTTATTGAATCACAAATAATATTACTTTTCTGCTCTTGACCTCTTCAACCAGGGGGACTTGAGCTGAAAAACTGGTAAGTTAACTAAGAAATTTTGTTTCTAAAACACAGCCTAACAAAGCATATATACTTCTGCAGAGGTGGAGCAGATCAGGTAGTACTTATTGCACTGCTTCTTTGTTTTAAGCCAATTGTTAGGATTCTGCTCATCCACACTTACCTACCTACAGGTTAGGGTTATAGTTTAAGTGTCAATGCAGCAGTTATAATGGACCAGCACTGCAAAAACTCGATATTTTTAAAGATTTTTTTAAATTAGAAAAACTTTTTCCTTCTACTTTACTTCTTTTTACTGATCCTAAAATCCAAACCTTGCCTAGTCCAAGTTGATCACCTTGACTCTTTTCATGACTGGAGATAGACTGTCCCTAACCCACCATACTGGTTTTAGACATCTGAGGGAGGGTGAGATAAACTGCTCCTAAACCATCTTGCTCTTGGCCTAAACTCTTCTATTGTTAGAATTAGCTTAGATTGTGACCCACATTTCAATTTTTAAAGGAGGCACGGTACACCTTACTTGCTGTTTGCAACCTGCTTCATTCTGGTTTGAGTATCACAGAATCACAGAATCACCAAGGTTGGAAAAGACCTTGAAGATCATCCAGTCCAAAAGTTGACCTAACACTGACAGTTCCCAACAATACCATATCCCTCAGCGCTGTGTCAACCCGACTCTTAAACACCTCCAGGGATGGGGATTCCACCACCTCCCTGGGCAGCCCATTCCAACGCCTAACAACCCCTTCTGGAAATAAATGCTTCCTAATATCCAGCCTAAACTTTCCCTGGCACAACTTGAGGACATTGCCCCTTGTCCTATCACTTGTTACTTCATTAAAGAGGCTCATCCCCAGCTCTCTGCAACCTCCTCTCAGGTAGATGTAGAGGGCGATGAGGTCTCCCCTCAGCCTCCTCTTCTCCAGACTAAACACCCCCAGTTCCCTCAGCCGCTGCCCGTACGACCTGTGCTCCAGACCCTGCACCAGCTCCGTTGCCCTTCTCTGGTCACGCTCGAGTCATTCAATGTCCTTTTTGGAGTGAGGGGCCCAAAACCGAACACAGGAATCGAGGGGCGGCCTCACCAGTGCCGAGTACAGGGCTCAGATCCCTTCCCTGTCCCTGCTGGCCACGCTATTGCTGACACAAGCCAGGATGCCATTGGCCTTCTTGGCCCCCTGGGCACACTGCTGGCTCCTGTTCAGCCAGCTGTCAATCAACACCCCCAGGTCCCTCTCTGACTGGCAGCTCTCCAGCCACTCCTCCCCAAGCCTGTAGCGCTGCTGGGGGTTGTTGTGGCCCAAGGGCAACCCCCAGCATTTGGCCTTTTGGAAACTCCTCCAGTTGGCCTCAGCCCATGGCTCCAGCCTGTCCAGGTCTCTCTGCAGAGCCTCCCTACCCTCGAGCAGATCAACACTCCCACCCAACTGGGTGTCATCTGCAGACTGACTGAGGGTGCACTCGATCCCCTCGTCTAGATCATCAATAAAGATGTTAAACAGGAGTGGCCCCAAAACCGAGCCCTGGGGGACACCACTCGTGACCAGCAGCCAACTGGATTTAACTCCGTTCACCACAACTCTCTGGGCCCGGCCATCCAGACAGTTTTTTACCCAGCGAAGTGTGTGCCCATCCAAGCCACGAGCAGCCAGTTTCTTCAGGAGAATGCTGTGGGAAACGGTGTCAAAGGCCTTGCTAAAGTCAAGATAGACAACATCCACAGCCTTTCCCTCATCCAGTAAGCAGGTCGCCCTGTCGTAGAAGGAGATCAGGTTTGTCAAGCAGAACCTGCCTTTCATAAACCCACGCTGACTGGGCCTGAGCATCTGGTTGTCCTGCATGTGTTGTGTGATGGCACTCAGGATGAGCTGCTCCATCAGCTTCCCAGGCACCAACGTCAAGCTGACAGGCCTGTAATTTCCCAGATCATCCTTCTGACCCTTCTTATAGATGGGTGTCTCATTGGACAATTTCCAATCAGTTGGGACCTCCCCGGTCAGCCAGGACTGCTGGTAAATGATGGAAAGCGGCTTGGCGAGCACCCCAGCCAGCTCCTTCAGCACCCTCAGGTGTATCCCATCTGGTCCCATAGACTTGTGTGTGTCTGTGTGATGCAGCAGGTCACTGACTGTCTCCTCCTGGAATGTGGGGGGGTTGTTCTCCCAGTCTCTCTCTTCTGGCTGAGGAGGCTGGATTCCCTCAATACAACTAGTCTTGTTATTAAAGACTGAGGCAAAGAAGGCATTAAGCACCTCAGCCTTCTCCTCATCACTTGTTACCATGTTTCCTCCTGCGTCTAGCAGGGGATGGAGGCTGTCCCTGGTCTTTTTTTTGCTGTTGACATACCTACAGAAACATTTCTTGTTGTCCTTGACTGCTGAAGCCAGATTAATTTGCAGTTGGGCTTTAGACCTCCTGATTTCCACCCTGCATAGCCTCACAGACTCTATGTAATCACTGTGTGTGGCTAGCCCCTTCTTCCAAAGGCTGTAAACTCTCCTTTTCTCCCTGAGTAGCAGCCAAATCTCCCTGTTCAGCCAGGGTGGTCTTCTCTGGCTCTTGCTTCTCTTACAGTACCTGGGGACAGCCGGCTTCTGTGACATTAAGTCTTCCTTCTTAAAGAGCGCCCAGCCTTCCTGGGCCCCTATACCCTTCAGGATTGTCTCCCAAGGGAACCTGTCAAGCAGTTGCCTAAACAAGTCAAAGTTACCTCTTTGGAATTCCAGGATGTCAGTTCTGCTTAGCCCTCTCTCCTGGCCTCTCTAAGAACAGAGAACTCTTATTATTTCATGATCGCTGTGCCCTAGTTGCCTCCAACCGCCACATCACCCACCAGCCCTTCTCTGCTCACAAAGAGGAGATCCAGCAGGGCACCTTCTCTGGTTAGTTCTCTCACCACATTTGTCAGGAATTTATCTCCCACACATTCCAGGAATCTCCGGGACTGGTCTTGCTCTGCTGTGTTGTATTTCCTGCAGACTTCTGGGAAGTTAAAGTCTCCCACAAGAACAAGGGCAAGCGATCATGAGATTTCTCCTAAGTGCCTATAGAATATTTCAACCACCTCTCGGTCCTGAGTGGGTGGCCTATAGTAGACTCCTACTACAACATCTGCCCTGTTGGCCTTCCCACTGATTCTAACACAAAGACACTCCACCCTGTCCTCACTACACTTGTGCTCAAAGCAATCATAACAGTCCCTAACATACAGCACCACTCCACTGCCTCTCCTTCCTTGTCTGTCCCTTCTAGAGAGCTTGTAGCCATCAATTGGCACACTCCAGTCATGGGAGACATCCCACCGTGTTTCTGTAATAGCCACTACATCATAGTTTTCCTGCTGCATTATGGTTTCAAGCTCCTCCTGTTTGTTACTCATGTTGTGTGCATTGGTATACATGCACTTCAGACAGGCTGATGTCCCCAGCACCTTTTTGCATTTAAAGGTCCTAAGTCCAGCCTGAACTTTCACGAGTGTTACCGCAGTATTGATCCATCAATATCCCTTGCATCTTTTTTGTGCTGCCTGTCTCCATCCCTTGCCTCCACTGGGATAGCAGGGTGAGGGTCATCACTGGCACAACAGCCCACAGACTCTGCTAATCTACCCTGAGGCTTATGTCTGGGATTTCTAGTTTTGTCCCCTCCCCCCTTCAAATCTAGTTTAAAGCTCTCTCAGTGAGTCTTGATAACTCCTGCCCCAAGATCCTTTTCCCCATCTGGGACAGGTGCATCCAATCTGATGCCAAAATGTCTGGCTTCCTGTATAGTAACCCATGATTGAAAAGTCCAAAGCCCTGCTGGTAATATCAGTCTCAGAGACACAAGTTAATCTGCTGAGTTCTCCTGCATTCTTCTTCATACATCCTCGCAACTGAAGGGATGGAGGACAACACTACTTGTGCCCCCAACCCCTTAAGCAGTTTTCCCAGGGACCTGAAAACTCTCTTCATTGCTTTAGGCCTTCTCCTGGTGATGTCATCACTACCTACCTGAAAAACCAAGAGAGGGTAGTAGTCCTTGGGTCTCACTAGGGTGGGGAGTTTTGATGTGAAGTCCTTGATGCGGGTCCCAGGGCTGCAGCAGACTTCCCTATGAAGTGGGTCTGGTCTGCATATGGGGCCTTTGACACCCCTTAGAATGGAGTCACCCACTACAATGACCCTTCTTGGGTTCTTTTTAGAATTGGTAGTGACTTTAAAACTGAGAGGTATATTGAGGGAGGGTGTAGGAACAGGGCTAGAAAGGAAGCAAAAAGCATCACTGATGAAGACTGGGTCCTGCGTCCACTGAGGGACTAACTTGAAGAAAAACACAAACCCAACCTTCTCTGCTTCCTTCCCACCCTACCAGTCTTAAATTATTCATTAACAGCCTTGAACTAAGTTATTTAAAAACATGTCTATTGAGGAGGGCAGCATATGGTGACATAATGAAATACACCTGGAGTTTACCAGAGATGGTACATGCAAGAAGAATCATAGAATCACAGAATGGTTTGGGTTCAAAGGGACCATAAATATCATCTAGTTCCAACCCCCTGCCATGGGCAGGGACACCTTCCACTAGACCAGGTTGCTCAAAGCCCCGTCCAACCTGGCCTTGAACACTGCCAGGGAGGGGGCAGCCATAGCTGCTCTGGGCGACTTGTTCCAGTGTCACCACCCTCACAGTGAAGAATTTCTTCCTTCTATCTAATCTAAATCTACCTTCTTTCAGTTTAAAAACATTGCCCCTCATCCTATCCCTACAGTCCCTGATAAAGAGTCCCTCCCCATCTTTCCTGTAGGCCCCCTTCAAGTACTAAGAAGATTTACTTAGTAAAGGAGAGCCTCTGTTTATTATTTTTCATCTCAGAGCTACTCTCAAAATATTTATAGTTACAGCCTCCTTTCTGTTTCAGTAAATCTGCACCACTGTGTCAGATGAGGATCTCACCCATGCTGAGTTACTTTCCTTAGCCAGTCAGTCAGACCACTTTACCATAATCACTTAAGGTGCAGTGCTTTGTTATTTTGTATCAGACCCATTTAGCCTGCTCTTTAGCTTGTACTTCATCTGAACAACCACACAAAAAAAGGAGTGTGTTTGATGTTCTATGGTGCACATCCTTGTACAACCAAAAACTTTGAGGAAACCACCTTAAAAAAACAAATCACACTGTTACTTTACTTCCAAAAAATATGCATCCTCTCACATAGGTATGCCATTTCTTCTGCACTGCTTAATATGCCATGGCTGAAGTATCGGTCAGTATTAGAACAACATGGATATAATTGTCACAGACTGCCAAAAATAATTTCCCACTTGGGTTTTAACTCTCGTTTGCCAGCACAGCCGATCTCACCGTAGATACCCTCACATAGGTTAGCTGAAGTCAGAAGTGTCAAGCATCTAATCTAAGTCTGGATTCCCTTGACAGCAAAGGGTGACTGACACCTCTAGTACTGTCTAAAATGGGGGGAAATTAAGTTACACAGGTGCTGTGCATCTGCCTTTTGAGTGCAGAAGGAACACATTAGCAGACAGCAGTCTTTATGGCAGCTAATGGTAGGGTGATGGATTCCATGCATGGAAACCTATTAACAGACAGGTATTTGTCAGGAATATGGCATGTGAGGATTGATCATTTAGTTCTGACATCTCTCTTCCTGCTGCTACATGTAAATCCCATAGCTTTTCCTTGTAGTCCCCTGCTGCATTGTCAACTGATAAGATGGAACATTCTCCTGGACTGCTGCCTCCGCAGTAAAAAATGCCTTCAAAACTCATCTTCATTTATCCAGTATTTGAGTAAGAGTTAGCTATCATTTTATAACCATTTTCTCTTACCCTGACTCAAATTGTGCTATTCTTTTTCAACTCTCCTCCCACATTTCTTTCTTGTTTTCCTTCTGATCTTTTCATGATGTTCTTACAGAACTGTAACTGTATAACATATCAGTGCAATTTAACAAACTGAATATTCTGCATAAAACACAACTGGTAAGTCTGCCTAAGTAATACAGATAACTAATTTATTTAAGATATAATTATAGCTAATACATTAATAAAAATAGCACTGTAATGTGTGAAATCAGCCTCAAGCACTTATATAACTGTCCTTTACAAAAGTATTCCACACACAAGCCAAGCTATTGAAAAAAACCCTGCCTCCGTCCCTGCCCTTTTTTAGAAGGTGAAAGTCTTTTATTCCAAGCAGCCAGAGTTCACTATATCCGTAGAGGAAAAATAATGTTTTTTAAAAAATAATATAAAAAGCAACAGTTTCTCTGCTGCTTATGAGCTTAAAAACTAGATGGCAGCAAGGGAGAGAAAGAGACTTTTGAAAAATAAGCTTGATCATTTTGGCATCATCCTTCAAATTTCTGTTCTCACAACAAAGACTTAAACCATAATTTGGGGATGTTACAGAGTGGAATGAAAAAGAGCTATTACCCACTCAATAAATCCAAGACAAGTCTCCTGAGTTCTCTACTGGCTCTGCTAAAACATTAATTTTAGTAATCTCTGACTCTGTTTAAAAGCTCACTCTTAGAAAGGCTGATGTATCTTGAGAGGTTTGATGAGATTGTAAGTTTGTGTGGTAGAATGAGCAGTAGTGATATCTAAGGCTTCTCTAGGGCACATGGTTTGGTATCATGTAAATATTTTGCTAAGAAATTAGAGGAACACAAAATCAACAGGCCAAACGTTAAATGGAATAAAAACTGATGAATTGGTCTTAAAGTATAGTTGTGAATTATGATCAGGCATGAAGGCTGTAGGAGACAACCTTGGTAATTTGTTCTTTTCTTCTGTTTACTAAAAGAAAATCATAGCATCATAGCATCATACAGGTTGGAAAGAACGACAGTAGGTCACCTACTCCAATTGTCTGTTCAGAGCACTGTCAGCTATGAAGTGAGAAAAACTGCTACTGATGACAATCGGACAATTAAGCAGAAATTGAAGGCATGTGAAAAATCAAGGCAACAGCTTCCTTCTTAGATCTGTTTAAATATGTCTGTCTGGATGAAAGAAAATCAAGTGGAATTTTATATTATTAAGTATGAAGTGAGACTGCCTCCAGTCATCAAATGGGAGATTTTGTGCTCATAAATACAATTATGTGCTGGTATATAATAAAAACATTTTACTCTATAAAAGATTCAGCAGAGGATTATAGCTAGTTCTTTCATATTTATAATCTCTTACTCCAGTGTTCAAGAAACTAAGCTCTCACATTAATTTTTAAATAAGCTAGCTAAGCAGGTATTGAAAACTGGTTTTGCAGATGATTTGGAGTCAGTTCTTTTGTTTCACAACAAATCCTGAAATTTCATATTGCACAGAAAAAAAATTGAAAACTAATAAATGTCTGAGAAGAATTTGATTAATTAACAAAAGGCAGAAATCTAGACAGGACCTGCAGCTGACGTGGAGGCAACAGCCAAACCTGAACTGCAAGTCCTCTCTCTTCAAGATTAGCCAAACAGGCTGAACTTCACCTCACAAGTGTAGACAGAAGAATATTGATTATTACAAAAGCTATATTTGCTACCAAGATAGCAAGTGCTCTGCTGACTTCTGGTGTCTAATTCACAAAAGGTTCGATGAAAGAATTCCAAGAACATCTTTTAGGAGAAAGCTGAAATTACTGATAGCAAAAGAGCCAAGGATTTTAGTCTATTTAGTTTAACAAAGGGAAAGTTAAACAATGACATAATACCAGTACAAAACACTAAAGAAGAACAGCATTTTTTCAATCCAACAGACAAAACCAGAACAGAACACAGTGGCTGGAGACTGAGGGAAACTAGATTTGGATTGTCAATGAGGCACAAATTGGCAACATTGAAAGCAATTAACCTTTGGGGCAATATAGCATAATTTATAGTGGTTTTGCCATATTAAAACACATTCTAAGCACTAAACTTTTGCTAAAACAGGGATTGCTTGAGTGACGTTTTATTATATAAAGGACTCAGCTAGAAGACTGTAGCCAGCTCTTTCCGATTTATAATCTATTACTTCAGTGTTTAAGAAACAGAGCTCTTATTAATTTTTAAATCAGGAAGATAAGCAGGTATTAAAAGGTATTTCTGCACATGATTTGGAACCAGTTCTTTCATTCCAGAAGGTATTCTGAAATTTTCTATTGTTCAGTAAAAAACTGAAGACAAATAAATGTCTCAGAAGAATTCAATTAATTAACAAAATCTTTCATTTCAATATTATCAAAGTATCTCAGACTTCAGCATTCTGGAGCATTTCACTTAAACTCTTGTATTAAAATGTTAAAGAGAATATATTATCTTTACTAAGTAAGTCAAATCAAATTGATATAAATGTTTCAGTGCTGTCAAAGCGAAACATTAGACATTCCCATTCTCCCATCACAGCAGTCTCATGAAGCATTAGATTTCAACAGAACCGTATTGTTCCGAAGAAAGCTGTTCTTCAATCCTAACAATGCAGTTAGTTAACAGCTTCTTTTACTGTTGCCCAGATAATTCTTTCCAAACCTAATCATTGCCACTGTAGTAAGAGACACTAAGTACAAGAAGAAATTGCAACATCAACAGGACAACAGAAAAACAATACACTGAACCATGAATAAAGTGAATTGAGTAATTCTAGTCTCAGTCATTTTCCATATTTCCTCATTTTGTCTTTTTCCATTTTCTAATATTTTTCTTTAATCTGTAACTTTTCCTATTTACCAATTCTCTCTTCCCTAATTATACAGTCAGTCCTAACACATCCTATATTTTTGTCCTGCCTTCTTCTCTTCTCCAAACACCAACATCATTCCACATTTTTCCAGTTCTTGCTAGTCTGCCTTCCTCCAACCTTCCCCACTGTCATTCCAGCATTTTACTTAGCTCCCTTCATCTCCTACTGTCAACCCACAAGCAAAGATAGCATTCAATGGCTTTCCCCTCCTCCCTTCATGCCAGCTGGTTTCTCTTTTGCTTGCTAGTTTCTAGAAGAACAAGCTTGACTTTCATGCTGGGCAGCAGCATATTAGCAAAAGAAGATGCATATAACGCAGCTGGTCAGTGACTAGGATAAATAAAGTGCTCCCGGAGCACAACTGCCTGCACTGATCTGGGACACATTTATAAGCTGCCGACCAGCACAGAGCAAAGAGACAAATGGCCTGTCTTCAGGAGCATTAGACACCTTTTTTTTTTTTTTTTTTTTTTTTTTAATGCGGGGTTGAATGTGAGCACTGTCCTTGCTGTGTAATTGACACCTATATCCCCATACACAAGAACTTGCCCTAGACAGAAGGTTTGAAAGAGACTGATACAAAGAACTTGTTCCTTTTTTTGTACCAGCCTTTGAAAGAGCACTATCACAGTATGAACAGTGGTTTAGTGCAGATCTGAAACTTAAGTAATAGAGATTGATAAACAGGTGCTAAGTATCACCAAAACCAGAAAGAAACTGTGGGAACTGAACCACCGTCCTGCTGGTCCTCCCTCAAAGGCAGGGAGAGCAGGGCCAGTGCAGGAGATATTGCAATAGAATCAGTGCTAAGAGAAGCTAAAGATCGGGCAGCAGGTCAAATCAGAGCAAACTGTTTCAGAGCCTTACTTTGGCAAAAAAGATACAATAAAATTTATTTATGTCTAGGAAATATGGGTTTTAATGCAAAGCTTTGGATAAAGTTTCTTATCAATAAAGCAGAGGAATAAGGTGAGACTAGTGATAAATATCTCCTGGGACTTTCATTTCCTCTAGTTCATTCTCTGAACTTGCTCCTGGGAATTGGTGCTCCCAGGAGCTCTTGGCATAGGGCTAGCCCAAAAACGTTATCAGAAAAAAAAAAAAAAAAAAAAGAGGATTGATGAGTGTTAAAAGCAGAAGTAAACATGATTTCATGATATGAGCTCAGGCCATTAAATCCAGACCTCAAATTCATTCACAGGTGTTCATGCCCTCCTCTCACAGCTGGAAAATAGAATCTGTCTTAGGAAATTTCTTCATTAATGTATTTCAATTATCATGTAAAGTTGCTGAATATTTTCAGTTCTGGAAACAAGACTCAAAACACAATATGTTTTTTAATGGAAGAGTTTCTTCCACCTCCCCCTCACCCCACATTACAAGCAACTAATGTTACTTATGAAAACTTTCACTACAAAGAATTTTTTTTTTAAAAAGAAGAGGGCCACAGAGCATTGCATTGAATTCAAAATGTCAAGCTAGCATACCATTAATTATAAAATATCAGCTCTTTTAAACTTTTGCAATTTGTTCCTTTTTCTATGTAATATTGTATCTAATGCAACATACTCATATTTCAGGCAGAAATAAACCCTGAAGAAAGCTGAATAATTATGTTCTGCAAAAAGATATTAATTTATTAGATCCTAGAAATACTTTATTAGTGAAGGCAATAGATGCAAATACGATACCGTTATTTTTAGCTCCTGGCTGATTTTATTGCTTTCCCAGTTTAACTAGCATCTTTTATTTAGCTTAGTTTATTTTCTGTAAATAGTTAGATTATTATGTACAAAATATCTTTATTAATCTCTTTTTTTGCTATTAGATTGCTCTATTGCACTAACATTTTAAGAGGTCAATTAAAATAAAATGGAAGATGAATTGGCCTGCTGGAAAGAAATCTCAGTACAGATACCTACAGCTTAAGGCATCTTTAGAAGACAAGGTCAAGCAAATTGAAGGCTATGCACCTGCTTGCCTTTTTGCAATCTTGATCCAGATGGCCTCTCAAGAAAACGAATTTCATGATAGAAAAGCTATTATTCATATTTCTGAAACAAATCACATATTGATGGATCCCAATAATCTGGAGTAATGCTCCAGGCTGTATTCATGGGCCCAGCTAAGGCCAAATGACAGCACCATGTTCTGTGTGTACAGGCTGTAGAATTTTTTTCAAGAATCTGCATTAAAACATATCCCTTTGAAAATAGTGGAAGCAAACAAAGGCAAACCAACAAAGCAAAAAAACTTGTTCCTTCTTTTAATGTTTAAACTCACACCCTGTTTTGGCTAAATCATATAATATTTTAAAATGTAATTAATCAAATCTAAATTTTCAGCCACTGCAATCACTTTTCTGTCCAGAGCTGAAAAATCTCTTTTTTACTTCATATTTCTTTTCTCTATGCAGCAACTATATGTAACCATCAGCCTTTGGTGGTTACATAGCTTCCAGTATCTTTTCAGCAAACTGAATAAACTGAACTTCAAACTTCACTAGTCATAACAAGGCTTGTTTTCCTGGTCTTGGATCTCTTCTTTACCTGACTATTTACTGAGTATTCTCCAGTATTTCTGTATCTTTCTATAGTGGTGGTAAAACCTCTAGTCGTGGTCTTATTAGAGGTGGGTACAGAGGCATGGGACACTTCAGAATTAAACGCCACATTGCCTCCTAGGATTTTACAGGGCTGATATTGCAAGCTAATCTTTCTGGTTCAATACTATCTTTGATGATGAGTTTCCACCCCACTTTGATACGAGAGTGTGACACAGTCCAGTATTCACATTATTGTTGACCTATGTTACCTGATTAAAGAAAAATCATCCAGACATACAGCTTCAAATCCCAGGAGGCCACGTTCTGGCATGGTGGTGTTTGAGTCTGACATTCAGTTGGCTGAGAACTAGGTGGTTCGATGATCTTCAGTCAAATGTAAAATTTCTGTTCTGGAATTTATAAATGCTGAATTTTAATGACAACATTGTAAGCACAAAGTACCATCAAACCTTTTAGGTCTTTTTTGATGCAATTCTAAAAGTTGGCTTTTTTTTTTTTTTTTTTTTTTTCTCTCAATAAATCAAGCCAAATACCAGACATTTCCTTCTGAATGAAAGTGCTGATTTCTGTGTATGGCTGGTTCCAACCAAACATAGTTTAAAGCGACATCCACAGCAAATTGCATACCCTGCCCTTTACACAGACTATTCATTACAGCTCAGATGAAGCAGCACTTCTTTGGACAATGGGTACAGGAAAGCCACAGTATCAATGGAGATGGAGACTGAATTGTCATTCTGTCTTCAGAGAGTCCACAAAAAGTCAAGGCTGAAGCATATTGTAGATATTGTGCATAGAAATAAATGTTCTCTACTTGCTCTATACCTATTCCAATGGAAAAACAGAAGACCTCAGATTTCAGGACTCTCTGTATTTTATGCTCTGAAAATCACTCTTTGAAAGTGAATAAAAATTGTAGAGAGTACAGTATCCATGCCAGCAATACAACACTAGTGTCATGCACTTCTTTACACATGGTCAGACCTGCTACCACTTACACACCACAGAGAGTGTTTGAAGAGTAGGGTAGGAAAGCACCCAAGAAAGCATTTGAAGTGGGCACTGAAGCACAGCTAATGATTGCCTCGGAATTTTGTAAGAACACAGGTAACAAAAGCAGTATCAAGGTGTGTCAATAATACAGTAATGTGTGTATAAGCAATCCTGCGATATCGTTAGCACACGAAAATAAAAAATTGTACCTTTAACTCGACAACCATTTGTTTAACTGGAGAGTTAGACCAACAACTAGAGAAGTCGCAATACAAAGTTATCCAAGCACTTGCCATTCGGTGCTGTTCCAGAAGAACAAACAAAAATAGTGAAAGGAGCTGAAAGAGTGAATGCACATAATCGCTGCCTTTGTTTTTTTTCTCAGTATGCTCCACTGCCACTCCCCAAAAGGGTTCA
Organism: Athene noctua; assembly: GCF_965140245.1. Classification (NCBI taxonomy): domain Eukaryota; kingdom Metazoa; phylum Chordata; class Aves; order Strigiformes; family Strigidae; genus Athene; species Athene noctua. The sequence continues at coordinate 127,449,259 of NC_134038.1, forward strand.
ACTGAAGAGGAAGCAAGTACTCCAAGGTGTCCACATTCACTGGAAAGAAATGCTGTAGCTGTTTGTTAAGGTAAAGACTAATCATGTGGTGTAATTTATTGAAGACATTTGGATTATAGCACTGCCAACTACATAGTATTTCTACTAGGGCTTAGATCTAGCAATAGTTTATGTCTACAACAAGACTAACTCAGTGGTGCCCACATTTCTGGTTTTTTTCATTCCTTCATTTAATATCTGGGCAGATTCCAACTATTTGCGTATTCCAAGAAGGGGAGCACCCCATACACTCGCTTCTCTGACACAAACAAACATACAGCAACCACAAGTTTACTGTTGTGTAAAACTATACAGACAACACTTTCAAATGCACCCAAATCATTATATAACATTTAGTTATATGGCACTACATAAGTCATATTACTAGTATGCAAGCAGAATCGCCCATATAGAATAGATGATATACACTTGATGCCAAGTATGAAGCTGCCAAGTTATTTGCAGGTACACAGCAGTGCATTTCTCTGACACCATCAAAGGGCATCCTGAGCACATGCTTGGTTGCATCATATGAGGATGCTACAGTTAAAACAATTGATGGGATTGTCAGTCTGTTCCCAGATATCCTTGAGGTAGGGACGTCTGATCAAAACTAGAACTCCTTCATCACCAGACTTAAGAGTTTAAACTGATAATTCCATTAATGAATTTATTTTTTCTAACATAGCACCCTAATTTTAATTTAAAAACCCATATTTTCTAATAAACCAAATAATAACACTGATATCATATCAACAAAACTGTAGCCCTCTGGAACCTGCTTGGTTTAAAAACAAAATACAAATTCTTCTGTGTCTTTCTGGAGAAGTGTAGTGTAACCTCTGTCTTACTTTTTAGGATTCTTACCTCAGCAGAATCTATGAAAACTAGAAAGCCACTTTCCATTTTAAAAGTAAGTTTTCCACAAGTCAAGAATTGTTCAGAGTTTTTAGACTCAGGTTTTTCATCCAGGAGATAGATCAGCAGTCTTCATCAAGCTAAAACCAGAAAGACTGATGCTTATTCTGCACAGATTGTTTCATTCCAGTAGTTTACTGTGTACAGCACAGAAATTATTCCACTAACATTGGGCAGGGCTGCAACTTATATTCTCCCACTCTAATAACAGCCCATTTCAAGGTAAAAAAATCAGACCTTCAGCTTCTTGCCTATTCAAAAGCAACATTAAAATAACACAAAGTGAAGTTGCTTCTCCTATTTCAGCTTAGGCAGCAGTAGTATTATTACCATTAAGTATTTGCTAAAAAATCTTCTTAGATTTTATTTAAAGTTTCAGTGTTTGCATGATTTACATGCGCTTTATCATTTTCTCACACCTTCTTATTCTCCTATTGCGAGCTTTGCCCAGTTGTATTTTCCTTGGCCTATTTTCTATCACATCCCCCATCCTGGATCACAAACATCCAGGCTAAAATTCTTGAGGGGGTAGTGAAGCTGGCTAGGGAAAAGAAGCTCCACAGTCTTCTGAGTACTAGCATTTCCAAATCCTTTCCACACATTTTCACTGGAAAGCATCATATCTCTTTGTTATAAAAACCACAGGGAATGGAAAAAGATAAATTAAGAGCAGGCATCTTGTCTGAAGAACATACTGGCATACCCATGTTCCCCAGCACTGGCTCTGAAATTGCACCGTGTTGTGCCAACCTACACATCTATCTTAATTTTACACCTGGTAATCTAGTGAGTGTTGCATGTCTTCAGGTGAGAAAGGTTGTTTCCACAGCAAAGACCTGGTCCTACATCTGTTGTTCCTGTCTTACCTCCAGTCTGAAGGAAAAGTTCCCCTGGAAAATCCTTACCTATATTCCACTGGATGTCCCAGTTTAAAGCAACCTTCAGGTTCTTGCCCTGTGCAGGAAAGCAATGGGATCAGAGGACTGAAGTCAAACAGTAACCATCTCCATACCTCTCCTCTCCACTGTGATGAGATTTGTCAAGTTCTCTGCTAAGCCCATTCCCTGTAACTGAATGACGGGAAGTGTGACGTCCGCAAGTTTGCAAAGATCAGATCTGGAAGCAAGTGAGAAAATTAAGCCATACAGTCATGCAAATCATTTGATGACTGCAATCTTGAGACCATCTTTAAAGCTTAGAGGAAAAATTTATTCTGGATTTGATATCTGCTCTTCTCTGGATCTCCTTTGAAGTTAAAGAAGACTTTCAAAAGGCTGTTACATGAAAGTTAACCTCAAACGCTGTGTACTGTGAAAAGGAATTTTATTCACTTAGGGGCATTTTATTTAATTTGTTCAACTAAAATTCTATTCACATATTAAAAATACAGTTTTACCAATATTTACAAACCAGAAACATTTTTATAGCAGTGAGGTTTCAGTGATTTAAAAAGAGGAAATTAATACAAGTTTTCATGTATGTATCATTGTATTTAATTCTACATTTCTTACCTTGACAAGCTTTTCCAAGCACTAATTGAAAAGAGAGGGGGAAAGGAAGATAAAACTGGTAAACTGAGTTTTAAAAAGACTACTAACTAGCCAGTGACACTCCAGAGTTCAAATGCTCATGCGGCTATGCCATGTTTCCCCCTAAGGAGAGAGGGAAAGAGAGGAGCTGGGGTGACTTTGTTGCTGCCCTGTCCAGGTGTGGGGCAAGAGGTCAGGACCACCCCTGGGATCAGTTTGCTCTCTGTGGCAGGCAGACCCAGAATAAGGAATCACAGTGTTCAGAGCAGGCCATAACGTGGGTCCCAAACAAACAAAAGACAAATACCAACCTCTGGCCCATCACTTCACACAGCACAGAAACAGACACCAGTTCATTTAGCAGTCTTTGACAGACCCAAACGTGTCTTATGTGACCACAGCCACACGGGGCTGCTGGGTCAGGCTGCTGGGCTTGGCATGTTCTCACCCCTGGGGCTGAGCTACACACTATTATTGCAGCTTTTATCTGATGAGAAAAATAAAATATGGATAAATCTCCACAGCACATTTTAAAAAATAGCAAGTAAAGGGAGCACTTCAGTTTAGGATAGTATATATCCAGCTTTTTAATAATCTGCTTTTCAGCCCACTGAGACACATAGAACATTTTGTTTTGTAAATAAACAGAAAAAAAAAAAAGAAAAAAAAAAAAAGAGAGAGATTAACTCAAACTTCCATTACAAAAAGAACTAAAAAACTGTTTCAAATGTAGTCTATATGCAAAGGAAGGTCTCATCCATTTACAGTTCTTGACCTTTAAGCTCAGCTACTATTTTGTTTTAAAAAATCTTATAATAATGATGATAAAATAACTAGCAATTTCAAAGAAATTATTCAGACACTGACAATGCAAAAGAGTTTTTCATACAGAATTTTCAGAACACTGATGTTTCTCAATAAGGTTTATCTTATACATTATTATGCCATCCATCATGTTTGTTTTTCATTAGTTACCTTAGTCATTTATACTTAAGAACCAGCCTTGAATTGCTTGCAGTTTTATCTCTGGCATTTTCAAAGTTACTCTGATTACTTATATACATGTTAAGAAGGCTCATAGAATCATAGGATAATGTAATTATTATAAACATTTTAATGGTTATTAAGATGTGTTTTTCATGTACTAATTAAGGAAAAATTGATAGTGATTGATAGTCAACAGTGACCTGTTATAAAATAAGGAATGTGATATCACCAGAAAACCACTATTGTTCCCCTATATGGCATTAGTGTTGCGTATAAACACTACAATGTCCTTCCTCATTGCAAAGAATGATGAAAAATAAAATGTCGGTACACATGGTCTTATTATTCCACCAAATACTCAGTTGCAAAACAAATGCCTCTATGGTTTACTGCAAGATTAAGGGCCCACTAGGGCAAGTTCTCCATACTCAGAACACCCATCAATTTCAATGGCAACTCCACACACAAAGCATTTCCAGGATTAGCCCTTAATTATTTATCAAAACCATGCCCTAGAGCTTTGAATGCATTGCAAAGACAAATGGAAGGATTCAAGCAGCAGACAATGGAGTGCACTTTTCTGCCTTTACAAAATATGTGGATGCTTTTGTATAAGCAACTCACTGACAGCCTGGTGAATAAGATCTGGAATGAAACAACCAAAGAGCCTAGTAGAGGCTAGGGTCTGTGTGCCTGGGGAGCAGCCTTGATGAAAGGGACCTGGGAGTCCTGACGGACAACAAGCTGAACATGACTCAGCAGTGCAGGGCTCCAGCAACAAAGGCAAATTGGATTGTGTATTACTAGTAGGGATAGAGATGTGATCAACCCTCTCTACCCAGCGCTTGTCAGGCTGCACCTGCAGCACTGCGTCCAGTTCAGGTCCCCACAATTCAAGAAAGATATGGACAGACAGAGGGTCCAAAAGAGGGCCACAAAGATCATCAGAGGGATGGAGAACCTGCCCTATGAGAAACACTGAAGGCATTAGGTCTTTTCTGCCTGCAGAAGAAAAGTCTCAGGGGGAACTCATCACAGTATTCCAGTACTTAAAGGGTGGAGGCTCTCTCTTCACAAGGAGCCACATGGAGAAGACAAGGGTCCAAGCTACACTATGAGAGGTTTCATCTCAATACAACAAAGAATTTTTTTACAGTAGGAGCAATCATTCGCTGGAATAACATCCCCAGGTATGTGGTAGTGTCCCCATCACTGGAGTCTTTCATGATGCAATTGGACAGGGTGCTAGATAATCTCATCTAGGCTCCTTTCTCACAAAAGGTTAGATTAGATGATCTTTCAAGGTCCTTTCCACCCTGGGCTTCTCCATGATTCTATGAAGTTTATAGCTGAATATACAAACCACAGTACTATGCCAGACACTTGAAGATGTCAGTCAAGGTTCATACCTCCCTCCAAAGTGTTTGCAGTGATAAAACAGGTGCTATTAATATTTTTAAATTCCACAACTGTGTTTTTTAGTCCTCATCGAATGCTCTGCTGGAACATCATTCAAAGTAACGAGACAGGCAAGAATGTTTCAAGTAGGGTTTCAGTGTTATCACACTATTAAAAAATCATATCTATTCCTTGGATATTTGGTAGTGTAGGTTAGATAAAACCTAGACTAGGATGCATTTGCTAAGTATCTACTCTCAGTTTTGACACTTGCCTCCAACTGATGCACCAGAGAAGAGCAGGTTTCTTGCAGACCCAGTATTGTACCTGTAGGCTCCACAAAGGCATCTGGGATACTGTAGTGCATCATAGTCTGAATCACATGCCCATAGCCCATGTTCCACCTACTCTGCTTCAGGTTTCCTCTATTATCTTCAGCAAATCTCTTAAGATACTTGTAAACTGGTAGACATGGAATCTACTGCAGAGCTCACAGACTTAGGCTTTCATGATGGACACATCCCAAGCCTATACCAAGGTAAAAATTAAAGCACATCAGTTCCTTCCTTTTTGTGGGAAGAAAAGCCCATTGCACTGGCTGGACGGAAGGCATACTGCACTCAAGCCAGGCTGCCAAGGTCTCAGGGGCCATGCTGTGGAGCAATGTGCCCCCTCAGCAGAGATGCAGCATGCCTCTTCCTCAGCCTCCCACCTCACAAACGGCATGACAACATTTCCCTCTCACACAGCGGTGTGGTAAAGATAAACACTTTGAAGCCTGTAAAGTACTCGGATGCTCAGGTGGTATGGCAACCAGATAATTACCTGACAGACATTTCTCTGTGCAATTTTCCACACCTTTTTAATAAAAACTGGTGAGAAAATCCCAAAGCCAAGCAGTAAAAAGCTTACTGTAGAACAAGCTTCAAACCTGACTACCTAAGTGAACTATGAACATACACAGGTTTGCATGCGTGATTTGCCATGTAACTGGGTATAAATTTATACACTGCTGCAAACTAAAAGAAGGCATTCGCCACAAAACCTTTGATGTGGCTATAAAGCTCTGTTACAAATGGTTAGACAAAAAATCACTTATGAGGGGAAAAACCAGGCGATCTGCTGGCAACTACCATTTCAATAGCAAATGATGCAAGGCAATCTTCTCTGTAGGCAAGCTAGTGCTAAGGAACAAGGTTTAATTTTACAAATTCCTATGACCATAACAAGGCCAGGATTTGAAGACACTGAAAGAAAAGCTGAAGGGAAGAATTCTTCATCCTTTCTCCCCTTTGAATTTTTACAGCAGGAATTGGTAATATTTTAGGCTTTGTTAAAATGTATCAAACTGATTCTCTAGCTAGTAACTCACAAAATTATGCTACTACTAGTATATAAGGGAGGAATGGTAAACCTGTGTCAACTATCAAAGTCTTCTTTCTCTCTTCAGCAACAGGAAAAATATCTCTGGTGGCAACTGACAGCTGAAGTCATGGTGCAGTGGGTAGGGCTTCATTTATATTAATGAAGGTGTCAGTATAAGGCCAGGTCTTGGTGGGCAAGAAAGGATGTTCCCTCCCATCCCTGGGGCTGACTCCTCTTCCACAGAGTGATTTCTTAGGAGAGAAAGAAGCTGGCACCTCTGATTCATGGGTCTTGTATTTGTTTCAGAAATTAATAGGCTTAGGTCCAAGAGCTGTTGTTCCATGTCTTTTTGCAAGTGTTAAATTCACTTTTGAGATAGGATTATATCTAAAGGAACATGGTAATTTATGGTAATTCCTCTAGGGGCACTACTGAGGGAGAAGTTTCCTGAGGACAAAGGTAATAAACTATGCTGACTGCAGAAGATCCAGGTTATACAGGCTAGCACTCACAGATTCTATTCCTCCCTCCACCTCCCAACAGTTTGTTACTATCCCTACTGTGCCAACAGCATCTTCTAAGCCTCAGGTCTCCTAGTATAATTTTCCATATTAGTCTCTATATTTTCTCCAAAACAGTTTCAGGTTGGACTGTTTGGTTTGGGTTGTTTGTTTGTTGTTTTTTTTTTTAAAGAAAGAAAAGCAACACTACAAAAGGCTTGTTGTAAAATGTCTCAAGCTGTTATACAGGAGGAGGCTAGAGAGTAGTAAGGTGGCCAGTTAAACCAGATGATAAAGGGAAATACTATCTCTGGCAAGAGGCAAGTTCAGTGTTATGTGGACAGAGAAAAATTTTCTCTACTCAGTTGAGCTGCAGTTCAAATGCTTCATTAGCTACATCAGAGGTGGGAAAAGCAGCTGCAGATGCAACTTAGACAAACCTTGCTTTTCCAGAGTGTTTAAACAAGACATAAAATGTTACCATGAGGTTTTCATTCAGGATTTGCATGAGTATGTACTGATATTTGTAATACAAGCTAAAAATTTCTTGGACTGAATAGGTGCATTCAGTTTAGCTTAAGTAATGTCATTCCTTAATGAATACATGGAAATGTAAATTACATAGGTCTTAATATCTTCATTCTCTTTGGTTTCAAAAAATCATAGAATGGTTTGAGTTATATGGAACCTCAAAGACCATCTTGTTCCACCCCCCTGCCATGGGCAGGGACACCTTCCACTAGCCCAGGTTGCTCAAAGCCCCGTCCAACCTGGCCTTGAACACTGCCAGGGAGGGGGCAGCCACAGGTTCCCTGGGCAACCTGTGTCAGTGTCTCACCACCCTCACAGTGAAAAACTTCTTCCTTATAGCTGATTTAGGTCTACCTTTTTTCAGTTTAAAACCATTATCCCTTATCCTATCACTACACTCCCTGCTAAAGAGTCCCTCCCCATCTTTCTTATAGGCCCCCTTCAAGTACTGGAAGTCCACTATAAGGTCTTCCCAGAGCCTTCTCTTTTCTAGGCTGAACAACCCCAACTTTCCCATCCTGTCCTCATAAGGGAGGTGCTCCATCCCCCTGATCATCTTAGTGGCCTCCTCTGGAGCCACTCAAGCAGGTCCATGTCCTTCTTATGGTGGGGGCCCTAGAGCTGGACACAGCACTGCAGGTGGGATCTCATGAGAATGGAGTAGAGGAGGACAATCCTCTTCCTTGACCCACTGCTCACACTTCTCTTGATGCAGCCCAGGATATATATGGCTAGCTTGCTGGGCTGCAAGGACACATTGCTGCCTCATAGTCCATCCACCAATACCTCCCAAGTCCTTCTCCGCAGTGCTGCTCTCAATCCACTCATTGCCCAGCCTGTATTTGTGCTTGGGATTGCCCCGACCCATGTGCAGGACCTTACACTTGGCCTTGTTGAACTTCCTGAGGTTCACACAGGCCCACCTCTCCAGCCTGTCCAGGTCCCTCTGGATGGCACGTCCCTTCCCTCCAGCGTGTTGACCGCACCACACAGGTTGGTGTTGTCGGCAGACTTGCTGAGGGTGCGCTTGATCCCACTGTCCATGTCACCAACAAAGATGTTAAATAGCTCTGGGACCAATACGAACCCCTGAAGAACACCACTTGCCACTGCTCTCCACTTGGATATCAAGCTGTTGACTCTTTGAGTGTGACCATCCATCCAATTCCTTATCCACTAAGTGGTCCATACTTGAAATACATGTCTCTGCAATTTAGAGACAGGGATGTTGTGTGGGACTGTGTCAAAAGTCGTCAAAGGCCACTGGATCTACTTTGGAGCAATGATAGAAGTGTCTGCACCTTTTGGTGGTTAACTATTGCAGAAAAAGCAATTTAAAATCTTTTGCACCCCATTACAGACCCTGCACTTTTTCTGATTAATTTGCAGGACTTACGTACAGTTAGAGGTGTACATGCCAAAGCACTGGCTTGCTGCATTGTAAGAGACAGTAGATAATCCCCAGGGATCCTCTCCACAAAACAGCAAGTAATATGAGCAGACAGAAACTGTATTCTCATGGTGTAGAAAGCTAAGCATCATTTCCAGCTGTCCATCATGCCAGACATGGTGTCTTTTATTATTATGAAAAGTACAGTGTACTCAGTTAACCTGTCTCATGAGAACAATTATTTGTCAATGCACAGTGGCCAGATCAGCTGTGTCTCACTTTACCGAATTACACCTTTTAAACAGAGAATACTGACTTACATTATCATCTAATCCTTATTTTATGGGACCAGTATCTAAAGTGGGTAATACTAACTCATGGATGCTGACATATTATGCATCAGCATAGTAATACAGCCATCTTTATTTAGTCCTTTGAGGAGATTTCAACCCTCACAAGGGAGTGATTTATGTGTCTGTATCTTCAGAACTGCAAAGACCTTCCTTTCTAGAAGGAGAGTTTCAACTTCATTTTGCTAACTCAGGCCAAAGTCTTTCCTTACTTATTTTGTTGAATCTCTGTGCACAGCCACAGAGGAGATTTTAGTTCCTCCTCTATGTGAACTTTCTCAGAGATGTTTTCCTCTCTGACATTAGATATGGTAGGATTTTTTAATAGTCATATTCTTTTGGAGACAGGCTAATCTCTCTAGGCTGTCATGCACTTCCTAGTCAGGCTGACATGATGTCCTGCATTCCCATTTATGTCTCTAGATGTGGACAATGTCAAAATGTATGTGAAGTAAAAAGAAAAGCTCTAATTTTTCCTCAGTAAATACTGGGTCAGACCCCACCTACAATACTTCACTTTTACAGTAAAGACCACTGAGCTAAAAGAGTCAGTACAAGTGACAAAAATATCACGTCAGGTTACTTGTGCAGAAATGTTTAGGATTCTGCTGCTGCTTCCGTTTATTTATTTATTTATTTATTTACTTGCTTATTTATTAAAGTCAGCACCTATAGCTTTCTTAGCCAATGGAAGAAAAGGCTCCATGCTCTCTCTTCCCCAGTGACATCTTGAAAACTCTACACTTCATTCATTAGCAGCAACAAGGGTGTTTAACATTGACTTGTTACATGCAAGTGGGAAAGCAGTGGCATAAAGAAACTAGTTTTAGGATACTTTAATGCTAGAGTTTGAGAGGGGTTTGTGTGGGTGAGCACACACATGTGTGTCAAGAGTTGCAATATAATATAGTCAACAAATATTTTTGGAAAGCCTTATATTCTTTACATATCTCAATGGATCAGTTGCAAGGTGATCATTTGTAGGACTAGAAAACTGCCTTTATCGTTATCAGAGGAGCTAGTGGTATGTTGGTTTAGCAATTAAAGCAATTAATTCTGACATAGATTTAATAAGAACAAAAACCAAAGTCTTTATAAATTACTCATCCAGCTTGTGTATAATAGACTTCCTTCCCCAGAGTTTGATTCTGTTTCTCTATCAGTAGTTTCATGCAGAGAAGGACCACAGAAATTCAAATATTTAGGCAAGAGTCTGTGAGTATCTTCTGCAGCTGTCTCCCATGTTATTCTAATGCCAGCATAAATCAAACAGCTAATTCAGAGAAATAGCCTATACCTGTTCTATAGTTAATCAAATATTTTTCCAAGACATTAAATCATGTGAAAACAATTTTCAGGTCCCTTGTGATCCAATCTGTTGTTGTCCCATTGCTAAATCCTGCAAGATATTAACCAAACCACCAACACATTGATACAAATTTTACTCATTGGACTGGGATTTTTCCTCCCAGAAATCAACCCCTTCCCAGGAAAAATCCAAGACTGGGCTTGTCTCAGAGGGATAGCTCTCTCTGGGAATACCTTTTCCTTCATGCATTGAAGATATTGGGCTCAAGGTCTGCAGCTAAGCACAACAATTTTTTACACTCCTCCAAAAATGACAGTATGGCCTGAAGACAATTAACTTTGCATCTTGTCCTCTTTAGAATTTATTCCCTGGGAACCACGGAAGAGACTGAAACCTGAGAAAATTCCTGTCTGCAGAGCTCCCCTTAGGTCTTAGTGTAGTAGCGGAGATCCTCAGATACCATCTGCCAGCAGTCATTTAAAATCCTCAACCAGTGTAAAAAAACCCCAAAACATTTGGTTGTTTTCTCAAGGGAGGAGGTAAAGAGAATATGTAACTATAGACATGCTAGGTTTAGGTGTAAATTACAAGTAGGGGAAAGCATAGAAAAAAGAAGAGTGACAGTAGACTAATAAAATATTATCCTAACGTCAAACTGCCAAACCAAAACCACTGCATGCTAAATATTAATTTTTAAATAGAGTTGATATGGATTTCATATGTTGTCTGTGCCAATTATACTAAATGAGGAATATATTTTGGTACTGAACAGTCTCTATTAGAAGGAGACGTCACTGAAGAGATTCTGTTAAGACCTGCAGAATTACAACACTTGTGCTCCAAATACAACACTGGAAGCCCTGAAGGTGGAAGGGGAAAGAACAAGAAAAAAAATTATTTCTTTCTATGCCTCAGAAGAATCTGAATTTATTCCAGGGAGAATGAGGCATGTTTTCTGAGTAACGTACTATTCTTTTCTAATCATATTCTTAAATAACTGTTGAGTAAGTCACTACTCAGCACAAGACTGACTCTGGAATTAATTAGGTGATTTTAATGATAAAATGTTACTGCATTTGATATACTGGTAAAACAATGCAAATGAGTCTAGGGAATAGAATCATAGAATGGTTTGGGTTTGAAGGGAGCTCAAAGATCATCTCATTCCAACCCCCTGCCCTGGGCAGGGACACCTCCCACTAGACCCAGTTGCTCAAAGCCCCGTCCAACCTGGCCTTGAACACTGCCAGGGAGGGGGCAGCCACAGCTGCTCTGGGCAACCTGTGTCAGTGTCTCACCACCCTCACAGTGAAAAACTTCTTCCTTATAGCTGATCTAGTCTACCCTCTTTCAGTTTAAAACCATTGCACCCCATCCTATCCCTACACTCCCTAATAGAGTTCCTCCCCATCTTTTCTGTAGGCCACCTTTAGGTACTAGAAGTCCACTGTAAGGTCTTCCCAGAGCCTTTTCTTCTCCAGGCTGAACAACCCCAACTCTCCCAGCTGGTCCTCATAAGGGAGGTGCTCCATCCTCCTGATCATCTTTGTGGCCCTCCTCTGAAGCCACTTGAGCAGGTCCATGTCCTTCTTATGGTGGGGGCCTGTCACTAGTGAAAGTATTGACACAGTAATGATTTAGTAAGAAATCTAGATTTATTAATAACTGCAGGAATTTATCAATACAAAATAAATCAGAAAGAAAAGCGACTTATTCACAGATTCTAAAATGACAAGATTCACTCTAACTTACTTAACGGTACGTTAATTAATACATATATACATGTGCATACACAAACGGACATATACATACAGAAACAAAGGTGTTTGGATTCAGTAGAATGAACACAAAAGGGACACACACACACAGAAACAAAGGCAAGGGTACGTACCCACACACACACCAAGAAACAGCGAAAGAATGGGTGAAAGAGAAGTTAGCTCAAAGAAAATTTCCCTCTCGAGTTTAGAGCAAATACTCACACTGCCTTGGCATTCCTCAACAGGTGATAATTGAGACCCGAGCGGGGGGACTTCGCCCTGGCCTTCCATCTTGAGCAGACGACACCTTAAGGGTTTTGGTACCTGAGAGGCGTCCCAGCTCAGGGGAGATGCTGGTCACAGGCCCGCTGCGATCCAGGAGAGCTCAAAGGGTCTCCCTGGTGGTCACAGTTTATAGGTTCCAAGATAACTGACTTTTGTCAAATACCTTCTGGTGCTTTCCAGCAGTTGTAACTGTGCAACTCTGTTATTGTTCCATCTGACCACATCCCAGGCACAGGTGTGCCAGGCCATCAGAAGATGATGGGCCATTATAACCGTTTCTGAGCAATCAGGAGGGGCAGGAGCCAGGCTTCTTAATGTTATCAGTTCTTATCTCCACAGACTGGTGCATAGCTCGGGGGGATGTGGATGGAATCACAACCTAGCACCAAGCAGCCCAAAAAGGAGGTTCAGAGAGGGGTAAGAATTGTACCACCACAGGGCCCCAGAGCTGGACACAGCATTCCAGGTGGGGTCTCATGAGAGTAGAGGGGGACAATCCCCTTCCTTGACCCACTGCTCACACTTCTCTTGATGCAGCCCAGGATATATGTGGCTAGCTTGCTGGGCTGCAAGGACATATTGCTGGCTCATAGTCCATCCACCAATACCTCCCAAGTCGTTCTCTGTCGGGCTGCTCTCAATCCACTCATTGCCCAGCCTGTATTTGTGCTTGGGATTGCCCTGACCCATGGCAGGACCTTGCACTTGGCCTTGTTGAACGTCCTGTGGTTCACACAGGCCCACCTCTCCAGCCTGTCCAGGTCCCTCTGGATGGCACATCCCTTCCCTCCAGCGTGTTGACTGCACCACACAGCTTGGTGTTGTCGGCAAACTTGCTGAGGGTGCACTCGATCCCACTGTCCATGTTTCCAACAAAGATGTTAAACAGAGCCAGTCCTAACACCAACCCCTGAGGATTGTCACTTGTCACTGCTCTCCACTTGGACATGGAGCCATTGCCCACAACTCTTTGAGTGTGACCATCCGTCCAGTTCCTTATCACATAAGTGGTCCATCCTTGAAACACATGTCTCTGCAATTTAGAGACAAGGATGTTGTCAGCCACAGTGTCAGATGCTCTGCACAAGTCCAGATAGATGACATCAGTTGCTCTTCCCTTATCCACCAGCACTGTAACCCTGTCATAGAAGGCCATCAAGATCTGCGGATGCATTTTATCAGTTCCCATGGACTTGTGCAACTTCTGGTTCCTTTGATGGTCTTGACGTTATCTTCTCCTTCGGTGGGCTGTTCTTCATTGTCCCAGTCCCTGCCTTTGCCTTCTATGTCTTGGGTGGTCTGGCTGGAGCACTTGTCAGTGAAAACTGAAGCAAAAAATTCATTGAGTTCCTCAGCCTTCGCCATATCCTGTCTAATCAAGTCTCCCGTTTCCTTCTGGAGAGGGCCCACATTTTCTCTGGTCTTCCTTTTATAATTGATGCACCTATAGAAGCTTTTCTTGTAGCACTTGATGTCCCTGGCCAGATTTTATTCTATCAGGGCTTTGGCCTTTCTAACTTGATCTCTGGATGCTTGGACAATTTCTCTGTATTTCTCCTAGGCTGCCTGTCCTTGCTTCCATCCTCTGTAGACTTCTTTTTTGTGTTTGAGCTTGTCCAGGACCTCTTTGTTCATCCATGCAGGCCTCCTGCTGTTCTTACCTGACTTCTTCTTTGTCAGGATGCATCGATACCTAGCTTGGAGGAGGTGATCTTTGAATATTAACCAGCTTTCTGGAACACCTATGTAAGCTTGAAAAAAAGACTGTTGCCTCAAGGCAACATATGTTGGAAAGATACAGACATCCTCTTGCAAATAGGCTGCTGTGCCTTCAAATGCTCCTGTCCTTTGACACCTGCCTCACCTTTATCAGAAGCTGGTTCTTGATCCCAGAGCAGGCAGCAGATGGGATCTACATCTATCTATGTTCGTCTGTTCACTTACATTTCTTGTATAGGGCTTTTGTGCCAATATGGGGAATGGTGCCAATATGGGAAATGATGAACTACAAAGAGTGTCAGGCTGGACTAGGGAAGCTCTAAAGACAGAGGCAGTTTGTTCCTGCTGAATTTGCTAGAGTAGCACTACTTTGGGCAGAAGGATCAGGCAGACAGCTGCAGGGAATAAAGTGTTATATAGCTTCACATACATTCCCCAGATTCCTTCTGTCACAGTTTATCCTCAACTGCTTTCTTGACTGCTTTCTTGCCTGTTCGGTGAGCAACTGTGCTCCCTATGAATAACCAGTATTGTTATTACTTTTCATGGTAAAAATCCTAATGAAAGCATACCGGAATCCAGCTATGAGCAAACTTTAGGAGCAGTTTATTGACAGCTAGTATGATACCAGTAAAAAATAACAATACAGTAACCAGTCTCCTGGTGCTCCAGTGTTTTGCAATTTTTTTCCTAACTACATAATGAAGCAGCCCTTTAAGTCATTGCTGTGAGAATCATCTATTTCCTGTTCCCAAAAGGAACAGGAGAGAAATACCATAGGACCTACAAGTATTCACCTGGAAAAAAAAAAATGCAGCCAGGAGCACTCAAATGAAATAGATACCATTTGGGATTGAGGGGAAGGGGGAAAGTGTGAAAGTGGGAGCAACATCAAGCAGCTGTCATTCTCTTTGTCTTGAAAGTAAAGGTTAGTGACCAGAAAAGCAGAATGAGGAAAAAACCCTCTAAGAGAGTGGATAGACCTTGGTCAGAACTGTGACAGTTCTGTCTCACTTTATTCAAACTAGTTGAAGACTACCTAGAGACAATTGAATTCGCCATATGCATGTATTCACAAACCCCAAAACATATATTCTTCTTTAGATTACAAAAGCAGGTAATGTAAAGATAACTACACCCCTAGCCCACCCCAAATTAGGGTTATCTGTGCAATTTATTTTCACTCTGCCTGCCTAGGAAAACTTCAGCCACTATATTTAAAGACTGGAAAAACAAATTGCAGATCTGAACTAATCAAAATAACATAAAACTCAGGCAGGTTAACTGATCTCTCAGATTTAGAGTCAAGAAGAGATTTTCTCCCAGTGCAGATGGACATGTTTCTCAAGGATTGTTCACCCCTCCCTGCAGCACAGGCTGTGAAGAAACTGTTACAAATCCTGTCATTTCAAGGTTTTGAACCCGTGTGATGCATACTCCATTATAACCCTTTAAAAAGCCTTCTGCTTAATCTAACTAGGTGATAAACAGATGAATGGATAAAGGCTGTGGGACATATACAGGGCCTGACTACAGAGCCATGCTATGCCCTGTCTTAGAGTTTTCACTGGGTGTATCTGAAAGGATCTATCAAAAAATGAGAGGTAACCTGTGGCAATCATCAAAAGCTCCCATTAAGCACTAAAGCATAATTTCAAAATAAAAATATTTTATATTTTAATAGTAAAGAGTTGTTTATTGGGCTTGCCCTTTGTTTTCTTTCTCTTCGTCCGACAATTTCCTATCATCAGAAACAATTTTTGTAGAAGACATTTCACCAGTCTCTAGACTGACACTTTCATCAGTGAGAAATCGTTTTTCCCCAAGGCTTTCACTTTTCACTTCTGCTTTCTGATATCTACTATTCAGCCATGAAAAGATGCTCAGGTCTTACTTCACACACACACAGAGCAGTTTCCTACCATAGTCAATGCACCCTGTTTATGAAAGGATTAAAGTTTTAAATGTTAAACTAGGTCATGCCATTTAGGCATATATTTGTTGGTAGGGTTGAGAGCACTGTCATGTCCTGCTTCCTCAGAAAGCAGGAACTATTCAAAAAAGCTCCTAGAGCATCTCAGGACACTGAATGGTTGGACACTGAACCGTCACTCTTCATGGACATTTTTTGCCAGGCTTTCTGTATATTTTGCCTTGAGTAAATTATGAAACAGATTTTTCCCTCCCAGAATGGATGATTAGCTAGAAGCAAGGACACTCATGTAGAACTCAGAAGTCTTGTGCCTGTCTTCACAGAGCAAGCAGAAGCTTGAATTTGGCTCACCTACACCTCAGTGGCCCTTTAAGCATCAGAACATTTATCATCTCTAGGAACGCTGTGTTATCCACAAGCAAGGTAATGTTGTCCACTCATTATATTATTCAGCAAGTTTATATTATCCACAGATTAAAGAAAAGATTGTGGGTTTGTGCCATACTGGAACAGAAACTAATGATGAAATCTCAACATTTTGTGGAAAGCAGTAAAATGAGATGGTTCATAACACCCATCCAAAACCCCACCCTGAGAAGCCAAATCCACTGTTCAGCAGAGTTTCTTCTGCCTTTCAAGTTAGAATGAAGCCACATGCAGTTTGTTATAAAAGGTCCTATCACAGTGAGCCAACACAGCAGGTACAAACCTCTCCAAAACAGACATGGCTGCTCTATACCATTGATTCTACAACCATCCTGGGTTTTGAGCTGGCAACTGGGGCATTTTACACTGGTTTAGACCTTCCTTTTTATTCAGAGACCTTATTTCTAAAGACAGCATTTAGCTTTCTTCCTTTTAGCATTTCTTTGTAAATCAGATTCAATGCATGGGACTCCAATTTTTTGTCCACTTACTCCAAAACACTGCATGCTGCAGAGGAAGCCACATGATTTCTCAGGCACTTCTGAGCACGTTCTTCAAGACTGTAACATTTTAATTATAACAGTAGAAAAAGCATCCATAAGAGGAAGCTGCTTTGCCAGCACAGTGAGGCAACAGAGGAACAATTTCTTTAAATGCCCTTCTCAATTCAAATTAGGAAAATTAAATTCCTTATATCAATTTTTTTCACACATCAACACAGTTATGCATGCAAACACATGCGCAAATGTGCACACATATTTATGTGTACATGTGTGTATGTATATACATCGTAATAGATGTGTAAAAAAAGTGTTTTATATTTATGTGTATGCACACATAATTGTATGCATGCTTATAGCAAGCCTGTTAAGGATGGTATCTATTTCTGCCCAGCAGTCTCCTTCAGAAGAAGCTATAGAGCTGTGGGCTTCATTCCCTGAGATATGCATATATTTTGTACCATGCGACAGGATAGGCCAGTCCCTCACATCCCATATGGCTTTTGTGCTGGGGATTCCACATCCAGTAACTGTCAAGTGCTGTTAGAGAGGGCAGGAAATCCATGCTGCATCTGACAGCACAGCAGTCTCCAGATAGCTGGAATCGCAATCGATAGCTAACAAATGGCCATTCCACTTACGCTATAATGAGCCCCGTCTGAGCCTGCTTTTCCCACAGAGATTCAGGCACTAATTCTAACACTATTAGCTCCTGTATCTGATCATAATGACAGTTAAAACATGTAATAACATTTTAAAAACAGACTGTAATTTCTTTTTCTCTGTTCAGAATTTGTACTTGGACAGCAAATGGCTTAATGAACCAGTTTTGAAGACTTTTCTAATTACCAGATGTCCCTGGAGGATTTTTTTTTTTTTATTTTATTATGCAAAAAATCACTAGACTAGCATGTATTTTGGTTGCTCTCAGAAACATTCTTCCTTCTAGTTGAAAGAGACTGCATCTTGCACTAGGTACTAAGGCAGCACTCTAAACAGATTCAGAGTCACTCTCACTAGCTTTCTCATAAATCTCTGCAGCTCTGTCAGAGTTGAGTTGAGTCAGTTCACTATGCTGAAATTGTTGTTTTTCTTTGGTAGTATTTTAGTTCTGGGTCAGATAATGTATGTGGAATCTCCAGTTCCTCTGCTTTCAGCTACAGACCTATAAATTTAGGGAGGAGTAAGAAATGGTACATAATGGTACATTAGATCTATTTTAAACCTAACAACTCCCTTTCTAGGGAAAGGCTCAACATTGGCTTTTAATTTGAGTGTGGTTTTTGTTGACTTTGGTTGCTGGGTTTTGTCACATATAAAATGTAAAAATTAAAATCTGAACTTTCCTGTGATTAGGTTCTAATCACTATCCCATTATAAGACACTCAACGATGTTTCTTTCTTTCTTGCAGCTTCACCCAAAACCCAAGGTGTACTGAAGAGAGGGACAGGCAGAGCCTGTGCTTATCAGGTTGGGAAATGGAGACTTCTCTGATGTTGAAGGCTGGGACCTTGTGACTTCTGGCACTAGAGGATGCATATGGAATGAACAGCAGGATTTGGAGGTCTGCATGCAGTTACAGGTCTGTGATCTCGTTGGGATCACAGGGACATGGTGGGATCGCTCACATGACCGGAGTGCCACCACGGATAGATGTAGGCTTTTTAGGAAGGACAGGATGGTATGGTGAACAGGGTGAATTGCCCTTTACATGATAAAGCAGAGGAGATGCATGGAGGTCTGTCTTGGGAGAGGTGATGGACCAGACAAGAGTGATTCCATTGTTGTGGGCATCTGCTACAGACCTCCCAATCAGGAATAAGTGGATAAGGCCTTCTTCAGACAGCTGGAGGAAGCCTCTTGCTCACAGGCCCTGGTTTTCATGGGAAACTTTAACCACTCCAATGTCAGCTGCAAGGGCAGCAGAACAGGGCACAGGAAAACCAGGACATTCTGAAATGCATTGGTAGTAACTTCCTGACACAGGTGATTCTGAAGCTGATGAGGGCAGATGCTCTGGTAAACCTCATACTTACAAACAAGGAAGAACTAGTTGAAGATGTGGAGGCTGGGAATGGCCTTGGCTGCAGTGTCCATGAGATGATGGAGTTCAGGATCCTGAGAGCAGAGAACAGGGCAAAAGGCAGAATCACAGCTCTGGACTTCAGGAGAACAGACTTCATGGATCTTCTTAAGAGAACACCATGACATACAGCCTCAGAACGAAGCGAGGTTCAGGAGAGCTGGTTGCTCTTCACAGATGCCTTTTCGAGGCTCAGGAACAGTCTGTCCCAATGAGCAAGAAATCAAGCAACAAAAGCAGGATGCCTGCAAGAATGAACAAGGAGGTCCTGACTAAAGTGAAACATTAAAAGCAAGCATACAAGATGTGGAGGAAGGGTCAGATCACGCAGGAAGAAGATAGAGATATTACCTGAATGGGCAGGAAACTGTAATTGCTGCCAGCTAAGACTCAGTGAGGACTCTGCTGCTTCTGCTTGGACCAAACAGTGTATCACGCTTGAAAGTATCCTTGCTTTTGTTCTGCAGTCTACTTTAGCTGTGGAACAGGATCCTGAAACTACTGCCATGGCTGACAGAGCTGACCTATCACAGAATCACAGAATCATCTAGGTTGGAAAGAACCTTGGAGATCATCCAGTCCAACGCTTAACCTAACACTGACAGTTCCCAACTACACCATATCCCTCAGCGCTATGTCAACCTGACTCTTAAACACCTCCAGGGATGGGGACTCCACCACCTCCCTGGGCAGCCCATTCCAACCCCTAACAACCCGTTCTGGAAAGAAATGCTTCCTAATATCCAGTCTAAACTTTCCCTGGCACAACTTGAGGCCATTCCCTCTTGTCCTATCACTTATTACTTGGTTAAAGAGACTCATCCCAAGCTGTCTGCAGCCTCCTTTCAGGTAGCTGTAGAGGGCGATGAGGTCTCCCCTCAGCCTCCTCTTCTCCAGACTAAACACCCCCAGTTCCCTCAGCCACTCCTCGTACGACCTGTGCTCCAGACCCTGCACCAGCTCCGTTGCCCTTCTCTGGTCATGCTCGAGTCATTCAATGTCCTTTTTGGAGTGAGGGGCCCAAAACCGAACACAGGAATCGAGGGGCGGCCTCACCAGTGCCGAGTACAGGGATGAGATCCCTTCCCTGTCCCTGCTGGCCACGCTATTGCTGACACAAGCCAGGATGCCATTGGCCTTCTTGGCCCCCTGGGCACACTGCTGGCTCCTGTTCAGCCGGCTGTCAATCAACACCCCCAGGTCCCTCTCTGACTGGCAGCTCTCCAGCCACTCCTCCCCAAGCCTGTAGCGCTGCTGGGGGTTGTTGTGGCCCAAGGGCAGCCCCCGGCATTTGGCCTTATGGAAACTCCTCCAGTTGGCCTCAGCCCATGGCTCCAGCCTGTCCAGGTCTCTCTGCAGAGCCTCCCTACCCTCGAGCACATCAACACTCCCACCCAACCTGGTGTCATCTGCAAACTGACTGAGGGTGCACTCGATCCCCTCCTCTAGATCATCAATAAAGATGTTAAACAGGAGTGGCCCCAAAACCGAGCCCTGGGGGACACCACTCGTGACCGGCCGCCAACTGGATTTGACTCCGTTCACCACAACTCTTTGGGCCTGGTCGTCCTGCCAGTTTTTTACCCAGCAAAGTGTGTAATTGTCCAAGCCACGAGCAGCCAGTTTCTTCAGGAGAATGCTGTGGGAAACGGTGTCAAAAGCCTTGCTAAAGTCAAGGTGAACAACATCCACAGCCTTTCCCTCATCCAATTAGCAGGTCACCCTGTCGTAGAAGGAGATCAGGTTTGTCAAGCAGAACCTGCCTTTCATAAACCCACGCTGACTGGGCCTGAGCATCTGGTTGTCCCTCATGTGTTGTGTGATGGCACTCAGGATGAGCTGCTCCATCAGCTTCCCAGGCACCAACGTCAAGCTGACAGGCCTGTAATTTCCCAGATCATCCTTCTGACCCTTCTTATAGATGGGTGTCTCATTGGACAATTTCCAATCTGTTGGGACCTCCCCGGTCAGCCAGGACTGCTGGTAAATGATGGAAAGCGGCTTGGCGAGCACCCCAGCCAGCTCCTTCAGCACCCTTGGGTGTATCCCATCTGGTCCCATGGACTTGTGTGTGTCTGTGTGATGCAGCAGGTCACTGACTGTCTCCTCCTGGATTGTGGGGGAGACGTTCTCCCAGTCTCTCTCTTCTGGCTGAGGAGGCTGGATTCCCTCAATACAACTAGTCTTGTTATTAAAGACTGAGGCAAAGAAGGCATTAAGCACCTCAGCCTCATCACTTGTTACCATGTTTCCTCCTGCGTCTAGCAGGGGATGGAGGCTCTCCCTGGACTTTCTTTTGCTACCTGCATACAAACATTTCTTGTTAACCTTGATTGCTGAGGCCAAATTAATTTCCAGTTGGGCTTTAGCCCTCCTGATTTCCACCCTGCATAGCCTCACAGACTCTTTGTAATCACTGTGTGTGGCTAGACCCTTCTTCCAAAGGCTGTAAACTCTCCTTTTCTCCCTGAGTTGCAGCCAAAGCTCCCTGCTCAGCCAGGGTGTTCTTCCCTGTCACCAGCTTCTCTTAGAGCACCTGGGGACCGCCTGCTCCTCTGCCATTAACACTTCCTTCTTAAAGAGTGCCCAGCCTTCCTGGGCCCTTATACCCTTCAGGACTATCTCCCAGGTGATCCTTTCAAGCAGGTGGCTAAGCAAGACAAAGCCTTTTTGAAGTCCAGGATGTCAGTTCTGCTTAGCCCTCTCCTGGCCTCTCTAAGAATAGAGAACTCTATTTGCTGTGCCCTAGTTGCCTCCAGCCGCCACATCATCCACTAGTCCTTCTCTGCTCACAAAGAGGAGATCCAGCAGGGCACCTTCTCTGGTTGATTCTCCCACCATCTGCATCAGGAAGGTATTTCCCACACATTCCAGGAATCTCCAGGACTGGTCTCGCTCTGCTGTGTTGTATTTCCCGCAAATGTCTGGGAAGTTAAAGTCTCCCACAAGAACAAGGGCAAGCGATTGTGAGATTTCACCTAAATGCCTATAGAATATTTCATCTACCTCTCTGTCCTGGGTGGGTGGCCTATAGTAGACTCCTACTACAAAATCTGCCCTATTGGCCTTCCCACTGATTCTAACGCAAAGACACTCCACCCTGTCCTCACTACACTTGTGCTCAAAGCAATCATAACAGTCCTTAACATACAGAGCCATCCCACCACCTCTCCTTCCTTGTTTGTCCCTCCTAAAGAGCTTGTAGCTATCAATTGGCGCACTCGAGCCATGGGAGACATCCCACCGTGTTTCTGTAATAGCAACAACATCTTAATTTTCCTGTTTCATCACGGCTTCAAGCCTCTCCTGTTTGTTACCCATGCTGCGAGAATTGGTACACATGCACTTCAGATGGGCTGGTGTTTTGCCCCCTTCCCCCTTCAAATCTA
Source organism: Athene noctua (assembly GCF_965140245.1). Taxonomy (NCBI): domain Eukaryota; kingdom Metazoa; phylum Chordata; class Aves; order Strigiformes; family Strigidae; genus Athene; species Athene noctua. Next base: position 127,471,671 of record NC_134038.1, read on the forward strand.
GTTTAAAGCTCTCTCAGTGAGACCAGCTAACTCCTGCCCCAAGATCGCCTTCCCCCTCTGGGACAGGTGCATCCCATCTGATGCCAAAAGGTCAGGTGCCCTGTATACTAACCCATGATTGAAGAATCCAAAGCCCTGACGGTAACATCAGTCTTGGAGCCACCTGTTCATCTGCTGAATTCTCCTGTAATCTTCCTCATCCATCCCCCCAACCAAAGGGATGGAGGAGAACACAATTTGTTCCCCCGATCCCTTAAGCAGTTTTCTCAAGGACCCGAAATCTCTCTTCATTGCTTTAGGCCTTCTCCTGGTAATGTCATCACTAGCTACCTGAAAAACCAAGAGAGGGTAGTAGTCCTTGGGTCTCACTAGGGTGGGGAGTTTTGCTGTGAGGTCCTTGATGCGGGCCCCAGGGCTGCAGCAGACTTCCCTATGAAGTGGGTCTGGTCTGCATATGGGGCCTTTGACACCCCTTAGAATGGAGTCACCCACTACAACGACTCTTCTGGGCTTCTTTTCAGAGCTGGTTTTAATACCTGGTCTGAAGTGACCTGGCCTTGGTGGACCTTGGTCTTCCTCGTTTGTCTCATTTTCTTCCTCCTTCTCTTCTTTGTTCAAAAGTTCAAGGGCCCTGAATCTATTGTGAAGGGACATCATGGAGGGTGAGGGAGGTCGGGAGAGGATTTTCCTGCCTCTTTGAGCAGGGACCTGTTTCCAGCCTCCCTCGTCTCTTGGGGACCCTCCTTTTGCCTGATAGCCAGAGGATGAGGCATTACCTGCCTCGTTTGGAGCCTCCATTTGCTCCTGTTGCTTTAGGGGTGCTAGGATGTTACTCCACTAGTCAATTTCCCTTTCACACTCCCTAATACTTCTTAATCTCTCAACCTCTTCTTTGAGTTCTGCCACCAGGCTGAGAAGGTCATCCAGCTGATTGCAGTGCACACAGGTGCTGTCCCTGCTGCTCTCCAGCAGGACTGACAGGCTCAGGCACTCCCTGCAGCCTGGGACCTGCACCACTGCATGTTTGCTTGGCAGCTCTGTCTGGGTCGCCACATTCTTTCTGGCGATGGTTTTGATGCAAGTGGAGACCATGGTTCAGTTTACTCGTGAAGGACAGTAAAAAGTTGCCTCAGGTAGCTAATTATGCTCAAACATTGTAACTGGAATATCCAGAGCATATCCACAGACTATGGTTTCAACTGCTCTTCTGCAAAGCAACAGCGGCTTTTAAGTTTCACATTCCTCCTAAAACCACTACCTTTTCCTATCGAGTTCAAATGCCTCATCAACTATTGTTACAAACAGTATCTAAGCAAATTATTTTGGAGATGAGAGATGTAAGTGCTAAAACTGTCATTAACACTAATTTCAAGGGGTGTGACAGATTGGAGAAATGTCTGTGTTAAACTGTGAACTTGTTTTGGTTATACCCTTCATGGTATTGTAATTCCTATGTTGGACTAGGATGTATAACTTCTGTTAGACTAATTGATATAGTTGGAAACATGACAAGCTTTGGAGCAGACTTCTTGTCTTCTGCTCCAGTAAATTCTGGCATTATTTGGTACATCTTATTATGCAGGAAAACCAAACAGTTCTATCCTCCCCATTTCACTAAGGAAGCAAATTTCCCATTGATGATAATTGGGTAGCATCAATTAAACTACAAATAATCTTTCTTAACATGTATTTGGTTATGAAGTGTGCTGCTTATATTTCAGATCTATAAAAGTATGCCTCAAACATCCTGCTTTTTGCCAGCTGTATGTACTGATCTAATAAAATATTGAATTTCTCCTTAGAAACCTGAAGTCACTTATACATTCTTACAGAGTCATGGCTAGGAAGACCACCTGGTTTTATCAAAGCAGCTGCATTCTTCATGCTACTCTGAATCCTCTTTACCTCTCAGATTAAACTCTCCTTACCTTCTTGTATTAATTCTTGCCTGAATCCACTCATTGGAGAAAGAAGCTGTAAAAGGAGCTCTGCCAGAATGACTGGGCTTGGATAGCGGAATCTCCTTGAGGCAAGAAACAATGGTTTCCTCTTTACCAAGTGCTCTTCATAACTTCTGAACCTCTCAAACAGATTTGGTCAAAATTAAATTAAGGTGGAGTTTGCAAATGTACTGAACTTTGCACATTTTGTGATAGCTGGTAGGGGAACTGAAGACCTGTGTGAGTGTCGTGCTGAGGGGCAAGCAGTTGTGAATCTCTCTTTCAAAAAGAAGCAGCCATCTGGCATGGGCTCCTGTTTGCAGGATTAAACACGCAGAGTGCACAAAAGGGTCTAGGAGAACTGGAAGAAAGGCAATAGAAATGAGTCAGAGGACTTGCAGCAAAAACTCAGGAGAATTTGCCAGTCATGTGGGCAGAAGCTGCAGATTTTCATCACAGGATCTTTCTCCTGACTGCCTGTGGCTGCTTTGCGCAGCCACACTGGCACATGTATAACCCAAATAGTACAGCTGGCCCAGAAAGGCTTTTTTGGCCCTGCCTGTGGCAAGAAACATTGTGAAGCCAGTATTTTACAGTCTGATAAATAATTTATGACCAGATATGCCTTTTGTAGTTGTTTCTGATTTTCAGCTTGCATTATGATTGACAAATCAGTGTGTGAGCTTGGAAAATGGCTTGTATTAGCCAGTGTTAATAATTATACAAGAATCAGAGCAGACAGCAAAGATCTTGTCTTCAGGCAACTATCTTGTGATAACAAAGAAGAATGATGGCAGAAAGGTTAAGAGAGATTCCCCAGACTCTGATACTTCCATATTATTTTAAATAGGACAATTTATTTATGCTTTTTGATCTTTGTTTGGAGGGCCAATTTTTTTAAAAGGTGTGGAATTTCCTTTTTATTCATGGTTTCTACTCTTTGGTGAAGCTGGAGCTGGGTATCTGCAACCTAACCAGCATAAATTTAAAGACAATATTTAGAAGCCTGTAAAAAGGTGGCCCTGAGACTCTTTCATGACCCATGAATAACAAGTTAGTGTTTACACCATATTTAATATGAAGACTGTGACCAAATCATTAACCTTTAGTAGCGGCCACTGAGTAAATGTGTCACATAGTACAGAAGGAACAGTAAATCTGTGGAAACCGCACAGTATGTGGAGTGGCTTCTCAGCTGCAATCTAAGACAAATGAAAAATTATTTATCAGTGCTATCTCTATTCTCTCTAAGTTTGGGACTTTATGAAGCACAATTTTTTATCCTGTCTCATATCATTACCCTGATGATGTTTTTTCTCTTTTTTTTTTTTTTTTTGATTGGCAACATTTTCTATCAAATGATGCACTGCTCTGTTTTTTTAGTTGTTGAATTTTAACTTCTTTTAATTTCTGCTAATTCTATATAATCATAATGGCTACCACTTAAACACTTACTGTTGTTGAAAAGCACACTACAGTAGAGCTGAAAATTGAGAACATAATATACACATATCCTTTCTAACACTTTGGCCTAGGAAATCTGGTATATGATTTGATGTCCAACTCCCGCAGTCTCTTCTCTCTCAGACTGTTATGTATACTTACAAACTTTTAATTCACACTTCTGTTTCTGAACTGAGGTTTGCAGGGAGCTTCAGGTCCAGTTTTCTTTTAAATGTATAGTGTACCAACTTAATTGACAAGAATTTTTGCACACTTCCATGAGACTTATCATTGTCATTTGGTCAGACAGTAGAATAGGCTGCCCAGGGAGGTGGTGGAGTCACCATCCCTGGATGTGTTTAAGGATCGTTTGAATGAGATGTTGGGGGATATGGTGTATGGGAGAACTTTGTAGAGTAGGGCTGATGGTTGGACTTGATGATCCCAAGGGTCTTTTCCAACCTGAATGATTCTGTGCTTTAGGAAACATGTTCAAAAATATAACACTGAAATTCAGCTGAGTTACTCTGGGACTTAAATTTGCATCACAGAAAATGTAGCAAAAGTGTCTTCTTGTAGTTTATAGACAGGTCTCAAACATTTCAGTTTAAATTCCCTCAAAGTCAACAGTTCAAATATTTTTCTTCTTCAAGATGGATTAACTCATGGATTTCATAAATGTATTAATTCACTTAAATATGCAAGTTACAATGCTGAATTGCAGGCTTTATAATTTCCTACGTTACTGCAACATTGTATTTCTAATTCATCTACTATAAAGAAGCAGACAGATTACAGCTCCTTTTTTTTGAATCTTTTGCTTACATTCCCCAAAGGCCATCTCTCTCCACTCAGCAACATGGCATTTGTTAAACACAAAAGTCAGTTTCAACTGTGACTTTTATTCAGAAAAGGGTAGAAAACCTTTTACAACTGTACTTAGTTATGTTAAACCTTGAACTCATCATCACAGACAAGATACTTTAACTGGAAAAGATGAAGTCAGCATATTTGGAGAGAAATAAGTTATGTTCACATGTGGAAGGACACTCCTATGTTTATCAGCGTTAAACAAAAAGATAACAATGGTCTGACTCATCAAACATGTTCACTGTCTGCAACACTTTTCTGAAGGTGTCAATCTGATTTAAAGAGATTTAAAGTTACAGAGCAGGATTTCTCTGATGTTTTTCCAGCTTCCAGGGTGACTCTCAGGAGACACATCTCTGGGTAGAAATAGGCAGTTTCTCCCATTAGATGAGATCCTATTTACAACATCTTCTGCAAACATACTTTCCTATATTTCCTCCATTAGATCATTCTAATCAAAACCTAGATCTTATATGTTTCAAATCTGAGTTTTTGTTGTCACTATAGCTAATAAAATCCATAGCTCCAAACTAAGAGTTACGCTTATATAGGACTTAAAACAGGATGCATAAAAGCACATACATGAAGTAAGAGACATGTAAATTAATTATTAGGAAGAAAGATGTGGCTGAAGTGCCAAACAATCTTTGTGATTCATTCTTTGGTCTGCACTGCAGGGAGATACCTTTGCAAAATCCACAGATCCAGCCAATTAATCTCACAAAGATCTTTCCTTGCTCTCACCTGGAAAGCAACAGCTTCTTTCTAGCCCTTGCTCAAGTCAGTCTGATGTATTTCAAAGTTTACAAATCTAACTTTTTGTGCTAGAAATGCAAACCCCAGTTGCTGTAGTATGAAATACAAATGATGCAATTCAGAACACTTGTGATGAATGATCAGAGGATGATTTAGGATCAGGTAATGGTCTGGCTCATCCCTTCTCTCAGGGGTTTCCAGCCTCAATGGAGAGGGTGCTCATGTAGCAGCAGTTGTGCTATCATAGTTCAAAGCTTGTTGCATTAAGAAAAACCCTCATCAGTGCACTGATTTATTTTAATATGGTAGGCTACATATTACAGAAGTCTAAGAGTTTCCATGCAAATAGGTGAGTTGCATTTGCAGAAGTGGCAAGCAGCCTAGTGATAGGCCTAGTAGCAAGACATGCCAACTACAAGCACATCTAAGACAAACCCATTCCTTTCTGTAAGTCATAGTCCTCAAATTTTAGGCTCTAATTTGTCATATGCTCATTATTTTTCAAATGTTCCTGAAGGAACCCAAATTTCCCAAATTCAGATACATGCTTACTACAAGGTTTTTCTGTGATTTTCCCTTTTAGGATTGTTAGATTTTGTATTTACGAGGACTGAATAGCTGCTTAATTGATTTTTCTAGTCTCAATAAGGTGATAGAAATATTATAGATACAGGCACCTCCAATCATCCGTAATAGTAATTGTATTATCTTCTCCATATCTCCCCAGGCAGACTTTCCTGTGCATCTGTTCTGTACTAGTTTACCTTTATTTATAACTTACAAACTTCTCATGCTCAGGATTGATGGTTAAATAATCATCCTGAATGAGACTGGAATCAACAATGGTTTTGGACAGAATACACTAATGTATGTGTTAAAGTACAGTTGAGCAACCTTTCCATAGGTAATAGCTGAACTGTCACATGTGAGGGATTTACCTATTTTGTAAGGTATTTGTTAACATATTCTTATCTTTCCTAACATATGTTCATTACCACAAATTGCTCAAATGCATGTTGTTATATTTCAAGTTGTTTTTTAATTATTTTATTCTGTATTTAGCTATTTGGTATTTTGTAATCTTTATTATTTTCCATTCAAGCTAGTGGCAAATGATGGCCAGTTACCAAAATCCTGCATACCAGGAGTTTTAGCATGAAATTTAAGTTCCATTTCCTACAGACTACTTGGAAACATGAGCCACATAAATCCACCTCATACAATAGGTCTATGCAAACCTGGGATTTGAATAGAATATTTTGTACCTAAATTATGCTGCAAAGTCCACACCACCTCCTTTGAATCTCTTCTAAATTCACATCAGATTATACAATTTGAAAATGCAAAAATAAAAATTCCATACCTCTCACATAGAGTGAATGCTCAGCTGAGAATGCTTGTAAAAGAGAAAGCAATGTTAAAAGGTCAATTGTAATACAGAAAGATTGAAAAAAAAAAAAAAAAACAAAACAGGCATATGGACTTTCTAAAGTGGTTCATTAAAACAATAGAAGGTAAACCAATGAAAGAATTGTCATGAGATATACTTGCGTGGATTTCACACTCTGCTACTATTTGATATAATCTAAATGTCACATATTCATTTTGTGAGATCAAATTGAGTTAGCAGTGATCAGGAGAAAAAAATGAAAAAAATGACACTGATGAAGAGTCCCCACATTAAATGTAAATAATTAAGGAGGACCTTGACCTGAGGACAGATAGAACTTCACATAAAAATTTATACAAACTGGATCATAGCTTAAAAGGCACCTTTAATAGATATTCATCATAGGTAATTGTTATAGAGAGGAATATCACAATTATTCATAATGTCATGAAAGTGATTTCTTAAAATATGTTCCATTTTTTATCAAGACAAAATGTATTACCATTGTACAACCTAACTAGGCAAAAAATATCCACTGGGAAACGGTAGACTAAAAATATAAAAGTAGCCATACGTGGCCAGGTATAATATTCACTGGCCAGAGACATAAGTTTAACAAAAAGTGGAAGTACTAGAAAAGCAAAAGCTGCAAATTCCCTGGTATGTCATTCCACCATTCACCAATGTATGGTTTCAGATGTCCCAAATCCAAAGATTCAATCTGGATGCAATCTAGACATTTATTTTTAATTCTTCTTGATGGATTGGTATTTGTGAATTTGTTTCATTCCTTTCTGAGGTCATGTATATTTTCAGTATCTAAAACTTTGAGTTTATCTGCTTAATAATGATTTAAGTGGCAAAAGATTCCTTCTCTGCTTGTTTCTGCAAAGCCTACTACTTGATAATTTCATATAGTACCATCTTCTGAATATCTTCACCATCTCCATGATATGAGTAACATTTTAGACTTTTCAAAGCTGAAAAATTTCAGTCTGGTTCTTTTTTTTTTTCTTTCTCAATTTTTCTGATCATATTTTACAACTTTTTAAAATCTTTTCTGGACCGACAGTACACATGTTCAGGTGCTATAATTAAAACTACACAGACCACAATGTGGGTATAACATTTAGTATGCTAGAAGTTGTTTAATAAAGTTTTCTGGGTTCTCCCTCCCATTCTTTTCCCACTTCACTATTAAATCCCTTTTCCAGATAATTTGTGAATACAGCTCAATGAAGGCTTCAAAAATGGAACTTGAAAACACTTGCAATCTCCCTGCACTATGAATCTCACCACTTGTTTTGCTTTGTTCATTATCCAATTTTTAACCCAGAAGGGCAAAATCTCTCTTGTCTCCTTACAGTTAATTTACCTAAGTCTTTGGTGAGTAAAAAGATTATTTTAAATCCAGACCTCCTCAGTTCTTCCCCTTTAACTAATTCTTTACTTCAAACACACAACATCCTTCTCTCTAAAATGGAGAGATATGGATTTAAAGGATGGACAGCTTAGTGGATAAGGAATTGGATATATGGTCTCACTCAAAGAGTTGTGGTCAACAGCTCAATGTCCAAGTGCAGAGCAGTGACAAGTGCTGTTCTTCAGGGGTCAGTATTGGGACGCTACAGTTTAACATCTTTGTTGGTGACATGGACACTGGGATCGAGTGCACCCTCAGCAAGTTTGCCAACAACACCAAGCTGTGTGGTGCGGTCAACACGCTGGAGGGAAGGGATGTGCCATCCAGAGGGACCTGGACAGGCTGGAGAGGTGGGCCTTTGTGAACCTCAGGAAGTTCAACAAGGCCAAGTACAAGGTCCTGCACATGGGTCAGGGCAATCCCAAGCACAAATACAGGCTGGGCAGTGAGTGGATTGAGAGCAGCACTGCAGAGAAGGACTTGGGGGTATTGGTGGATGGAAAACTGAATATGAGCCAGCAATGTGTCCTGGGCTGCATCAAGAGAAGTGTGAGCAGTGGGTCAAGAAAGTGGATTGTCCCCCTCTGCTCCACTCTGATGAGACCCCATCTGCAGTGCTGTGTCCAGCTCTGGGGCCCTCAACATAAGAAGGACATGGACCTGCTCAAGCAGATCCAGAGGAGGCCACAAAGATGATCATGGGGCTGAAGCACCTCCCTTAGGAAGACAGGCTGAGAGTTGGGGTTGTTCAACCTGGAGAAGGCTCAGGGGAGACCTTATGGTGGACTTCCAGTACCTAAAGGTGGCCTACAGAAAAGTTGGGGAGGAACTCTTTATCAGGTACTGTAGGGATAGGATGAGAGGTAATGGTTTTAAACTGAAAGAGGGTAGATTTAGATTAGATAGAAGGAAGAAGTTTTTCACTGTGAGGATGGTGAGACACTGGCACAGGTTGCCCAGAGCAGCTGTGGCTGCCCCCTCCCTGGCAGTGTTCAAGGCCAGGTTGGACGGGGCTTTGAGCAACCTGGGCTAGTGGGAGGTGTCCCTGCCCATGGCAGGGAGGTTGGAACGAGATGATCTTTGAGATCCCTTCCAACACAAACCATTCTATAATCTATGAAACTAAGATTCGTGAATAAGTGAATTTAGAAAAAAAGTTCTCCTTTATATAATTTGTGGTATTTATTGACTCTGGTTTCTTCTATAATTTGTTTTATAGCTTCAAAAATTTTCCAGTGTGGAAAAAGGTCTTATGTCAGAAATATCTTATTAAAAAAAAAAAAAAAAAAAAAGCAGCAAGCTATACCATAATGATAACTTTGAAGAATTCCTACTTAAATTTTCTTAGAGCTCTTCAGGAAAAACCATCTGGCCCTGCAGTTTATCATCCATTTTACCAGTTTACAGCTAAAACAATTCCTTAAATTTAACCCCTGTGAAGATGAGCTTCAGTGTGGAAACCTCCCTTGAGCTCTTTTGTAGCAAATACTGGCACAACGGATTAATTTAGCTTTTTTGCTATGACCTTAAATTTGTGTTTCTTTATACCTCAACTAGGAATCAGCAAGTATAAGCTGGTAAAATTCCTGCTTTTCTTTTTTTTTTTTTTTGAGAAACGTTTTAATATTTGTTAATGTTTTTAACAAGTTCTACCTCAAAGCATTTTTGGTCTGCCCTATTACGGCCTTGTGTTTAACTAGAGAGTATTTAAGCTCCTTCCTAATTTTCTTATTTGGACAGTCTTATTTTTTTTCCTTAAGTATGCTTTTTACTTCTAACAGTTTCAGTGGTTAATAATGCCAGAATTTTGTCTATTGTTTTGATTTTATATGGTTCTTTCAGAATCTTTTCTTTTAACAAGCAATACATATTGACTCAGCACTTCCACTGTGATGTCTGAAAAAGTCTTCATGACTCCTACAAGAATTTCATCCTTTTTCACACTCTTATTAAGTCCCTTTTAACCAAATTTTTCTCTTCTTATAAGGCTCTTGAATTTTATTATATTTGTATACTAATGTTAAAGAAACTTTTCTGTGATTATTCCTTGAAGCTTGCTTTACGTGTTTTTCAGGATTTAAACAAGAGTAGCTTTTCCTTCGTAGCTTTTTGAAATAATTGTTCCAGGAAACAGTTATTTATGGTGCCTAAATTTATTCTTTATGACACACTCCATTGTGATCAGTATACCTCCTACACATGGCATAAGTGAAACTTCCTGCTATTAGTGGGGGTTTTGCTCTCAGAAGCACACAGCAAACAAATTTCTTTCAGCATAAGTACTGCCCCTATTATGTTTGGGTTATCTCAACTAATACATTAGCTAATACCATGTTCATTCTTCTTATGTTGGGGAATTGAATCTGCAAGGATTACATTAGTCAGCTTTGTTTTCTCTAAGATATAACATCTCTCTATCATCAATATAATTTATTTTATCATTTGATCAAAAGACTCAAAAGAACCAGCCAGATATAATGAGGAATTTCAACTGATAGAGCTCAGTATGAGAGTTGATCTGGAATTTTAAAGTATCATTTCTGGTATAAGCTGCATGTTTTTGACATTTAATTAGTTTACTATCATATTTAATGGACTGTTTATTGAAAGCATGTTCTCAATTTCTAAAATTCTGCCTAGATCTAGGTGAAAGAAATATAATACTTGTTCACAACGATCAAGACAAGCACATAAAACTGGCTATGCTAAGCCTTGCTGTATCTAATAAATCTCACTATACCTATTTCAGACCCAAGTCATACACTCTGGTGTCCTGTAACTCACATATGTGTCTTTATTTCACCTTTTGGCTGTTCTATTGCACCTCTCTATACGACAGGGAAAAAATGAAATGTCAGAAGATGGTAGTACTTGAAAATTGGTTTTTACTTTGGTCTTTCCAGGGCTTGATTCCAGCTATGTTACTGATTCCCTATACCATTTCCCCTTGTCTCTGACTCTACAGGGCTTTGAATTAGACCCTATATATATGAGGTAGAGGGAGCAAGACATTTCTTAGATAGTTGTAGTGAATAATAAATAGCATGAGTCACATGAACTGTCATCTTAACACTCTACATTACTGGGGAGGTTTTTGGAGGTTGGCTTAATGGATGTAACTACTCATCACTGTAAAGAAAGGTGGTGTCAATATTTATTTGGGCAAAGTTAAATTCTGTTCTATTGCTTGCATATGACTCATATGGGTGTTAATAATATTCATTCCCTCATTTTTTGCAGGTGATATGTTTTACAAAATATTTTATTGCCTTAATGTGCATTAAGAAAAATATTTTTGTAATTTTTTTCCTCCCAGAAAAAACACAGTCCTGCTTAGTCATTGTCCTAAATTTTCTCTAGACATTTTGAACAACTGCAAAGTGTAGGGTGTTCCTAAGTCAGAATTAACTCTACCTTGCATTCACCTGGTACTAAGGACACCATCAATTTTGTTTCTTGACTAGAAACTCAGAGAGCAGCAAGTGGAATTGGTATTGACCGATCTAGGAGGGTTTCATGAGTCAGGTTTGCTGAGTGGTACAAGGACACCATGGATAGAACCAGGAAAGGTCAAGATTGTCTGGATACTGACATCAGATTTTTGAAAGGAGACATGGTGATAAATGTGAATTATGTGCTCCAACCACTGATTATGCTGTGGGTGATCCTGGCAATTTGATGCTACTTAAAATGTAATAGTTAACACAGACACAGAAGAAGATCGAGACTGGTTTTTACATATTTCTTTAGAATAGTTTGCAATGTGGTTGTTTCTGTAAGTTCTGCCTAAAACCTTTCTCACAATAATAAATCAAAATACACTTATAACGTAGCACGAGGTTCATTTCAGATAATAATATGACATTAATATGACACAATTCATTTTTTACATTAAATCTAAATCAGCAAATTGTGTAAGTGTGGTTCTGTATACATGCCCATTCAGGAAAATTCTTGATCATATGCTTAGCCATAAATATGCAGTACAATCCCCCATATCAGTAGGAAGTGAATATATGCCATATGCTTTCCTGAAAAGGCTTGAATTTCCAAATTTGACTCTATAACATATTACTCGAGATAAATAAGCATCTGATTCATAAATGGATACTTAAAAAATGTCAATGTTCACAGGTAATAATTGGGGAAGTGAAGGTCCCCTGCAAGTATAATTATTTTTAAAATACATTGTTAGGAAAAAGAAAAGTTTATATTATCCACTTTCTATGAAGTGTTCAAAATCCTGTGATATATAATTTCCTCTTAAGGCCCATTAATCCAAATACAGGAGTTATGGAAATTAACTTTAACTTTTGTTCATCTTAAAACCAAGAAATTAAATTCCTAATCCTTCTCTAGTGTAGCTGTAGTTACCAGTACCCTTCTGTACAGGGTTTTTGTGCTAGAGATGACCAGGTGAGAATATTTTTTCAATCCTCAGGGTGAGGAGGCTGCTCTCTTCTGTGTGTATGTCCAGGCAGACCCCTTGTTGCCCAGCTTGGCCAGGCCCTGGTGGGTTTCTGAGTGGAAAGGTGTTGAAGGCTGCCTTCAGACTTGGCTCTCATCCATAGGCAATCACAGATCTTGTTAAAGCTTTGGAAAATGTTTGGCACCTTTCATTCAGGCTAAATGGATGAAGAAATTAGGCTCCTTTGTGGAGCAAGATAGATGGAAATTGTGAGCACGGAAGCCAACTACTGTTTTTCCTCTTGCCTTAGGAGAAGCCAGGCTTCTTGTGTACACTCTTTGTAAGTAATCAGCACCAAGAAAAATGTGCGGCTTGTATTATCACTTTCTCTTCTCAAGACAAACAAGCTGGCAAGATCCCAGCTAGTCACTAGCTACTCAGGTCAGAGACATCAGTGCACTAATACTATATCTTTTGAAAATGCTTAATGGGCTCTGCTTCTTCAGTTTCTAAATTACAATTCAACAAATTAAAGTGAGATTTTGATGATTCATGTTTATGTGCTAAAGTACAGCACAAAGAAAAGCTGGGTCCTTGGAGAAAGAAATCAGCCTTGATAGTAAGGAGCATATTCTCCATCTAATATTTAGCAGTTATGATAGAAAATGCAATAAACTGAGAAGACGGGAATGAGTACTTGAGATGCTATAGTTCTCCAAAATGAAATTTCTTTTCATTTTTTTGGTGCCAATACAGGTTTAAAGCATTCCTACCATCAGTATCTCCCTTTCAGGTATATTGGCACTATTAACTTGATTCTAGAAGTGGTATGGCCAAAACTAAACAGAAAAAAATTAATCACTTTGCCTAAGAATTTTCATGCCAGAAATATTCTGTTCTTCAGTCCAGCTCAGAAAAAGAATCCAGTTTCTAGGTACCAGAGGTGCACAAATTTGTCATCTACAGTACATCAAGTGCAAATTGTAGAGGGATTTACACAAAAAACCCCCACCTATACTACACTCTAAACTGCTAGTGTAGGTGCTTAGAGTGGCTGAGCTTGATCCACTCTCAGATCTCTCCAATCTCATGCAAATCCAGATGGTTTCCAGTGAGCAGAGATCTCTTATCCCATATGTTATTTTAATCAATAAAGAAACTAATGCATGAATTATGTATTACTAAGTGGTTAAGAGGTACACTGACTGATACTGACTGCAAAGCTCAGCATTACTCTATATATGCCTGATATCCCATGAGAGAAAAACATCCATGAGAAAAAGAATTTGCATTACATATTAGGAATTATTTTCTGAGAGTAAAGGAAGCCTGTGTTAAGGTTGTATTCTCCTATATTTTAATGATTTATATATTCAATATGCATTTCATCATAAATGCTTTATAACACAGAAACCCTGGGAAGAATAAGCTATGGCACTGCCAGTATTGTCATAATATACAGGATTTCAAGGCAGAAATGGTAAATCCGTCTATCTAAACAGGCATCAAGGCACTGCAGTGATTCTTTTTTATTTCATACAATACATCTATTCTTTATAATTTCAGGGAATGCAGTATCGAACAATGTCATGTGAAAGACACACCTGAATTTCGAGAATACTGCATGTGAATAATCCATCAGTGTCACTTCTGTCAAATGATTTGATCTCAAATGTCTTGATTTGTTGGTTTGAATTTGGGGCAGATCACAGTGTGAGTAAAAAGAGAACAGTTCAAGCAACAAACAAATAGAAGAGGAATTAAGGCTTAAAACCTTTAAGTTGAAAAAAAGATGTTTTAAAAAACACTTTGAAAGTGTGATCCAGTTGAGTGTTTAAGGTGCATTCTACTGAGTGGCTGGAGAAGCAGGAGAGGAGACCAAAACAGTGATCTAGAGGATGGCATTTATGATCTGATACTCCTCTGGGGTTCTAATAAGTTCAAAGTTTAGGAGGCCCAGCTGCACTGGGAAATATAACCCAATTTTTGCAGTTTTACACTGGAAGGTGGCAAGCAATCTTACCACAGAAAGGTGGTAGGAAAATGTCAGCCTGTAAGCAGACCGCCACCCATCTCCCATCCCAGCTCCAAGGGAACAACAATCTTTTACATCCAGAAATTGAATCCAACTCTGCTGGTGACCTGAAAATGTTTTGTAACAGTTCTATTAATATTATTGCTAAAAGCCCTTTAAAATATTAAAAATTAGTCATTTTTAAGGACTTCAGAGTACCACCAAGAACAGCATCACCTCTCAGTAAGATTATTCTGCCCTTTTGGATTTCACTTCTACAGTATTTGGGCTACTAGTGCTGCAGTGGGATGGAAGGTTTTTTTTTGACTGAACTATGTTTAATGCCAACATCAAAATGTTTCTACAGCAATCAGTTTTTTTCTTTTCTCCTAAAAGAACATAAATTTGGAGGGTAACATGTTTGAAACCAAGAAACTGAACAATATAGAGGATAGTCTTCACCAGGGACTCAATGGCTGAAAGTAGACATGAAAGGACTATTCTGTGTCTTACAAATTAATGTAAGTTCATACTTACATTATGAACTTACACTAAGTACATATACTTACATTAAATTATGAACTTAAGTTCATAAGCACCAGAATACAAGGTTTAGCTTTTAAGAAATGGAATATGACGTGCTGTTGGAAAACAGGAATCACCTGTAAACAACATGGTTTTTGCCACAATTTGCCTTTTTCTGAATATCTTTGATAGTAAATGTCACTGTTCCAGAGAGCAAAAAATTACTTTTTGCAGAACAGCATTTTTATGAACTCAATTTTCTTACACTATTTTGTATATGAACCCTGATCCAAATCAATGCATACATAAGCTCTTTCAGTGATTTCAAGAACATAAACAAGTGGCTGATGAACAAGTCGGTCATGTGATGCCAAAAAATTGGAGTAAATGGAAGACGAGAAATATCATGATTTATGAGTTGGAAATAATAGAGTTTCACTTATTATTTTCTCTTTCAATGTGCAATAACCCTGAAATCAGAAATATTGATTGCATTTTGTAAGTTAGACTGAAAGATGAGTTTCTTTCTAGGTTGTTGAGGGCTATTATGGATCCAGTCTACAGGAGTAAAATCCCTAATGGACATCCTAGAAGGACATGACCTCTCCGACCAGGGCACTGTACCTGAGCAAGGTGAGCACAATGGGTCAGATGATGGTGACAGACTACACCAACAATCCAATGACCACCAAAGTAATGTGAAATGGCAGGTGAAAGATCCTCAGTCCCAGACAGCAATCAGGTCCACCTATCATTGCTATAAGCAGGGCTCTGAGACCACATCTCTAGAACGAGATGTTCCTCAATCCTATCCTACCGTCTTAGTCCCATGCAACCAGCACCCCTCCCTGTGCAGCTAGGAGAAAACAGCAGAATCTGTGGTGGTGAGTGGAGACTGTTCGAAGGCAATGCCTGGACCTGCTTCCAAGCTGAAGAATGGATTGCACTCATAGTCTGAATGTTCTTGCTGTAGGTCAAAAAGAAGCCTAAAGTACACCCACAAGACAAGTGTCAGTTGGTGCTGCCAATTCTTTATTATTCAGTCATAAAGCAACAGGGGGAGGTTTGAAACCTGATCCTGGAAGGTATCAGGAACCATTCACTGCCCTTAGCTCCCACTGGAAGCTAAAGGACCTTTACTACTTTTGAAGAAAATACTGCAGGAGCTTCTGTCTTTCACAGCACAAAGAACCATAGGAAGGCAAAAATACATTTTCTGTTGAAAACTGGGCAGGGGAGAAAGAAGCTTCTGCTCATAGCAAGTTTTTTTGTTGGACTTTGATTTTCTGAGTCTCTGAAGCACTGAAGAGTGAATTAACCAGGATAATGCTGCTACAAGGGACCCAGCTTCTCGCTTAGCAAGTTCTCTGCTGAACTGCTGGGTATTTGACAGATGCCTGGTGTAGAAGGTTGTGTGTCTGGGCTGAATATAAGTGTAACTGTCTACCAAGAGTCCATAAGTAAGCCCAGCTGGATACTGCAGGGTGGCTGAAGAATGTGCACTCTGCAGTAGCCTATTAGTGCCACAGACCAAGAGGAATGGGTGGTAGAGAGAGCATTTTAAAAGGCCTCTATGTTTTTCCAGCTCCTGGGCCTGGCAATACCTGAATTCGTTTTTGGTGCAAACTCAAATCTTCTTGAAATTTCTTTAACCTTTGTGAGGTTGCTCAAAAGTCACAGGATAACAATTCAAATAATTACTTTTTTCTTTTTTCCATCTGCCTTCTGTAGATGAATCTTTCTCACAAAACTTGGACCAGCCCCAAACTATGTGTGACTGGAGCCATAGGTACTGTTTGCTTTGGTTTCCTTGGCAAATATTACATAGATCCAGAGCCAACAAACAGACAAGAGCATTTTTTTAAAAAAGCAGGCTAACAAAAATGAAAGTATTCTTTTGTACTGCCTAGAATGGAAAAAAGGAAGATGAGTTGGAGGTAGGTAGAAAAGAGTGAACAGAGCCAAAACAGTTGTTTTCCAGTCCTTGCATGCAGTCCACAGGTAGAGATGCAAACTGCTATGTGACCCAGCTCTTTAGTCCCAGCTACTACTCATACCAGATTACACTGTTTACAAACACAAGACAAACTTAGAAACTATGTGGGAAATGAGGTTGCTGCTTACACCCAGAAGAAGTCACAAGCTTCTCACTGATAACTCAAGAGCAGAAATAGAAGCAAAATTTCCTATGAATTTGTCATTCGGCTCCAGTTAGCAATATGACAGCATGTTAGTAATGGCTGCTTTGCTCATTCCTGCCAAGGGAATTCCACAATCTGTTCTACACAGGCCTCAGATTCCTCCAGGTTAATCTAATGCATGATCTCCAGCCTGAAAAGCTTAAGTACTCACAGCTCTTCTCCCCAAGAAACAAACATATAATCAAATCTCATGCTTCAGGGAATAAACTGATGGCTGCAGGCTCTGCAAGGAATACTTCCCCTATTTTATGGCTTTGCACAAATCATGGGGTTTGCCTTTCCTCTGAAGCATGAGGCATTAGCTACTGCTGGATGCAGAATACCAGGCTTAATAAAGCAACGTTCAGAGCTAGCAGAGGCTGTGTTTTTCTGGTTTTGTCAGCAGCACTCTGTTTTTCCCTCTAAATTCTGAGGCAAGGAAGAACTACTAATTGGCAGCCCTGTTTGCAATGGTATGTCTGAAAGCAGTTGCATCAAAAATGGCATTACCTGTAAAGGAAACTTGGCTAATTATCTGGGGATCATACCTATGCTTGGACTCTCCTTCATGATCAGAGGGTCTGCTGCATGTAAATAGAAACACAGGTTTTATGAATGTTTCTCAAATGAGCAGATCTCTCAGAGGATTTGCTACAGCTCTCCAGTTATTATTTTATGGGCCAGTGACCAGGCTGTCCTTATAGCACAGAAAGGAATGCAGTTGCTGTTTGGTTTGCAGACATCTGACACAGTACCACATGTGAGTGAAAAAGCCTTTTCCATGGGAATAGGAATGCAGTTTCAAAAATACCTGTGGCACAGGTGGGCTTCTCTCACTGAGGCAGCCAACTCTCTTTGTCTCAAAACTGATGCTCAAAAGATAGCAATTCCAACTCATTTTCACAAAATTATGTTTCATTCCACCATTACCCCTTCCCTATAAATTCTACAGAGTGTCAGGACAAAATGTGGAGCCCAGGAAAGACACTGCAGTTCAATTATTTCAAGCAAGGGAAAAGCCTTGAATATTTTACAGGACTGAGTGGTCCTGCATATTGCGTTAGTAATAAACAAGCACAATGCAAACTCAGAGCTGAGTTCTCAGCTTCTAAATATACTGAAACTGCCAAGGCAACAGATGAGATTTTCCCATCAATAGCCATTGAGCAGACAATTACTCTGTGATCAGTTTTACACCAAGAAGAAGTAACATGGCCTTGTCACAGGTAAGGTTTGCGACTAGAAATAAACAGCCTCCATTTTATGCCAATCTTCTTAAAGAAGCAAGGCCATTTATGCTGACAGCAACAACAAAAGAGCAGATAATTTGACCTGGAGGTTCATTTAATAGTTGAGTAAATGTATGGGTTTGGTTGGGTTTTTTTCTAGAAAGACAGGTTTGTTAAAAGAAGACTGCAGCTGAGCAAATTCAAACTATCCCTTCAGCTGCCTTTACATTGTTTCTCCTTCTAAATTTTAAATGTTTGGTGCAGTTAGTTAATCTTCTAGTTCCCTTTTGGTTGGTATCTTTGGAGGTGTAGCTAGGAACACCTCCTGGAAACTACTGTGAGCCTTCAGGAGATTATCTACTGATCTTTACTCCCTCTAGGTGATTGCTGGACAACCTCCAAAACTGTGATATTTCAAAGGAGAGATATGGCACCATAGTACATCTCTGCAACAGCCAGAACAGACACCAGGGACCTTAGCTCAGAGAGTGATTAATCAGGAAATGATTACCTTGTATTATCTTTGTCTAGTTCTTTCATTCATCTGAAGCATCTCATCCCACACTTGACACTGGAAGTTGTACAGGACAGGTAGGGTCCCCATTGTAGATGTGAGTGGTGCCAGTCACGACTCTGACCCCTGGGTGGAGGTCTGCAGTACACAGATGAGAGATCATGAAAATAGCAAAGAGAAACAATGGAGTACATTGTCAAAAGACCAGCTGAAAACAAAATGTACTGGTCAATCCAAAGTGCCTCAAAATGTATAAGGATAAAAAAGTATGCTTTTTAATCTCCCAGTTAATAGCTAGGTGAAATTAAGACAGCAGCTCACAGAGGATGAAATTCAAGCACAATAGTAGGAACCAGGATGTGAAAAACAAAACCAAATGATTTATGACTCTGATTCCCAAGTGATAAGAATGAACATAATAAAAGTAGAATAGTAAAACTAGTTAGACAGGAGAACAAATCACCTTGATACCAATTTATAAAATAAATAACTTTTCAATAAAAATTGGAACTGGAAAAAAAGCGCATTTTCACACATAGCTCAGAGATCACATAAATGCCAAGTGACATGACAGTTGCTGAAATAAATGCTCTTTTTATGAGCAGCAGAGTAGTAAAGCAAGCAAAATAGATGCATAAAATGGGTAAATTTCCAGTGTATTAGTTATTGCTGCCTCTGAGCTGCAGTAAATAACAAATTCATTTTTACCTTTTTTTGTGTTCATGAATACATTTTTAGGACTGTTTTTCCACCCCCTTCTTTCATGACTCCATTTTTTAGAGATTTATGTTCTTCTTTAAAGTTTATAAATAAGAAGTATCCAGGTCTTTTCTATATGAGGCAAAAGGGCTGAAAACTCAGAAGAAACTATTTATTATGGATTTCTGAACTTTCTTTACATAAATTGTGTTGTCTGTGAACACACTGCTTCCATAAAACTTGTTTTTGTCTGGATGTCTTTCCCCTTATAAATGAAATCCAAAATAAGTTTTCTTCCAAAAATCGTGGACCTACCCACCCTGCATTTTTCTCCTTTATTTTTCTTTTTATAGGACAAAATCACAGTATGTTCTCTTTATTTACTGCTTACTATACCTATAAATAAAGGATGTAAGATTATCAAGACAGAGTGGACTGGAGTCAAAAAGATGAAAGATTTTTTTGAAATACAAGCTGACCGTTCCCAGCTGAAAATATGAAACTAGTCAGTGATTGTGAAAGTGAATAGACTTAATAAGTGCCACAATGTTCATCTCTGACTCTGATTACATCCTCTACCATGAGCCCTGCCCAAAAACCAGCAAACCCACACCCTGAAAGAAGAAGTAAAATTAAAGTTAAGGACCTTTATGTTCAGATATGTCTTTGTTTTCATCACCTGTGTAGTCATTCATATTGGTGCAAAAGACTACCCTGCTTTGCATCCATGTGCTTCATTTTTTTGCACTGAGATAAATGAGCGTGCAGAGAGCAGGGCAAACAGGAACCATAGCCAGAGTTTTTCCTTGCATTTATGAGTTCATATGTACAAATACAAGAGGGTTTAATTACTTACTGTGCTTGAAGATAAGATATCCCTTAAAATAGCAACACAGGAAGATAAAGATGATAGCTAATGTCTGAAATCACTTAGGTGTAACTAAAAAACCCATGCCAATATCTACTCATATTTTCAAATCAAGGTGAGGGACCTGAATCCTACGACCCTCCATTAATGCAGAAGAGCAGACATCCATTTAACCACCCACCTGTACCTGTTTTCCAGAGACGATTCCTAGTACAGATTCTTTCAATTCTCATGAGTTCTGTGGCTTCACAGATATCAAGACATATTACCCAAACTGGATAAATCTTTTTTTTTTTTTTTAATTTAATTTCTCAATCACACCATTCAAGGTTTATCCAGAACAGATTAATGCACTATAACTCAAGCCCCATTTAATCTAGCTGCCTGATTAATGTGTAGTTCTGGGACTTTTGCATGAAATTCAAAACAGGCATTCCAGATTATACATCGAGAGAAAATAAGCCCAGCAAGGAGAAAAAAAAAAACAAAACCACCTGCTAACTTTCATTAAAAATCTTATTCATATTGGCACAAAATTAAACAAGTAAAATAAGAAATGTATCAAACCTTAAGGACTAGTTTTTCTCCCTTCCCAAGCACTCCCCAGTCTTCACCTTTACTGATCATTAAAGCTGCTAAATGTACTGACAGCCCTCTCTCTACCCATGGAGCTGCTAGAGACAAGAAGGAGAATAGCAAAGTATAACCACATTTTTAATCAAGGAGTCACTAGAACACTTTGATAGGTTCTGCAGTGAACACATATGTCCAAGGGCATCCCAGTCCTGATGGTCAGTTAAGGACATCTGTTTATTTTCTTTTTCTTTTCCCAGGCTGCAGAGTAGAAACATAGCTGAGATTTGACATTAGAGTCACAGTTGGTATCAGTTTTCAGTCACTCTTGATTCAGGCTGACATACATATCTATACTCTATTAAGCACAAATACTGTGCTCTGTTACCCACACCATTTTAGTGCTTATCAGCTTGAGATTTTTGTTACTTGCCTGTTCCTCCAATCTTCATTCTAATTTGTTATGAATTACTAATCTTATAATTGCAAATAAGAAAGCCCATCCAGGAAATTAGGGGCTTTGGTTGGTTGTCATTTGAACTGGGATTTCAGACTTTACAGGTGTGTTTCTGTCCTTCTAAATAGGAAATAAACAGCATCTCTAACCGAAATTAATGCCGATGAGACAAAAACTATTTTTTTCTTTGTTGTATGACTCCAAAAAAGTTATGTTTTATTTCATCCTGATAGCTGGCTATCAATCATGTATGAGTCATGAAATCTTTTCATCAGTATGAGTGTCTATCACTCAATAAGCTAGATGCAGGAATCTACAGATACAGCAAAGCTGATTCCTGGAAGTATTGAATTCATCAAAGGCATCAAGCACCATTACAATATATTTTTTTAAAACCTTTTTTTTTTTTTTTCCTTTTCTTTCCCCCCCAGACCAGATGATTGTTGCCTCCTATATTGTGTAAATAAAATTTATGAGAAATCACAACTTTCTTCAACCTCCTTGCTTTTAATGATTTTTTTACATGTTTCAGAGAGTTTGATGGTCTTTGAATTAGCTGTCTTTAGTCACATCATGCAGTTAATTCCTCCTCTCGCAAATCCTGAAGCTGTATAGCAAAGCAGCTACTTGATGGGTAGCTTTGTAAAATTCATGATCTGGAATATACTAACAATGTCTCTCAGGTCATCATTATCAAGATTTACAAGCATCATAAGGTCTTAGAGGTAACTTCACTAGCAAAAAATACAGTTATGTTAGGGTAAGTTTGTATGTAAGATGACATCTCCACTCACACTGAAATTCCTGGGCATTGGACAATGTAAAATACTAACATATATGTGAAATTCACAGACTCTGTCTCTATTATGTATTTTACCATATTTAAAAGAATTAAATGTCTTAGATATTTCATCTACAGTGAAAGAAAAAGAAAGAAAGAAGAAACTTTCCAGGTAACAGAGTCTACTTCAAGGATGCATGATGAAACTCCAGATTATCTAAGATTTATGGATCTATCATTTCAGCAAGATATTCAAAATATAGTTCCTTTAAAAGTTTCAAGCTTTATTAATTCAGTATTGAGTGATAATAGATGAACAGAATGTAAGAGCTATTTATGGCAATTGCAAGAGATCACTTGTGAATAGTATATATTGTTCAGCAATTGGACATTCTTTAGGAGAGAAGGCATCTTCAGGCATAATTCTATCTTGTATTGTGAAGCCTTCTAAACCCAAAATTTGAAATTGAATAAAAATGGCAAGATAGATCAATTTCAGTACTTCTAGAATAATCTTTTCAAAACCATGTTCTATTTGGTGTGGTGCTGTCTATTAAAAAAAAAAAAGAGAGGAAAAGGAGTGAGAAAAGAATGTGGGTGAAGTGAAGAAAAATAATTTTGTTCAATTTCTAGAATCTGATTCAATGAAAATAGCAAATTAGATCATCCCACCTCAGTGTGGCTCCTTATTAGGTGGAACTGCAGTGTCCCTGTGAACACTATAAAGGGAAGAAGAGAAAGACTATCCATAAGTAACAGTAAAGAAAGACTGTGATAGTCATTCAACAGCAAAATACCCGATTCCTACACATTGCACATAATTGGAAGTCACTCCCTTTTAATTTTGTTCTATTAGAGACTAGAGACCTGTGGCTATCTCAAATTAGCTCTTGTTTTATACTTTTAAGATCATATTCTTCTGTGACTGCCAGAAGTAAAATAGAAAAGTATACTTCAGAATTGTTTTGGAACCTGAGCCCAGATATAACCAGAACTTTGTTAACACTGATTTGTTGCAGTGTATTTTATGCTGGGATGAAGGTTGTTCAGGCAGTGTGTGAAGGAATGGAAATAATTTTGTATCTTCCTCATTCTTTTTGTACACATGCAAGTGTCAATCACAAAAGCTGATGTAAAGGATGACCAACTAAAGAAAAATAAGTAAGCTTTACTCAGCTTTACTGAGCCTTTTTTTTTTTTTTTTTTTAAACTTGTTTATAAAGTTAGTATGAACCTCAGAAGTAATTTACCCTTGTTTCAATTTAGAAATTCAGATCTGGAATTTTAAAAGCTAGACAACTGGGAAAATGAGATCATAAGAAATGAGAGAAAGAGAGATTAGACCTTCCTTAGCCAAATGGTTACATTTCTTTTTTTGCCTCGACTTTGTGAGCAACTAATGATCTTCAATGACAGCTTTCTGAAAACATATTAAAGAGTTAATGCCATCTGCTAGGAGACACTGGAAATCATAAAACACATTCTTTATGGCCTTCCACAGACATAACAATAAAGGCGCATAATGCAATAATTGATAGCCTTTATTTGAAAAAAAAATGTGGCATTTTCTTCTTCTACTGCTTTATTTGTTAAAGAAATCCAAAACCTGAAAGCAAATATTATACAAATCATAAGTAAATAAGATAAAATAAGAAAAGAGAAAAAAAAATAGTCTGAAAATGAGTCATGTTTTCATGTCTAAGATAATGAGAAATCTAAACCAGAATGATTTTGGCAGCATCAGCTCTGATAAGAGTTTTGTGTAACAGTCATGCCTACTTATTGATGGTGGAAGAAAGGAGGACACTTGCTACATGTGCACTCCAAGGAAGATACTACAGGCTAATTTAGGAATAGCTTTAAGAGAAAATAAAAACAGTCGACAGCCATTGATAGTTACCAAAAGAGAAACTAAATTAGACACTCTGCAGAGCAGAGATGTGGACCAAGAGAAAGAGTACCAGGAGACTGACAAGTTGCTTCAGGAAGAACTTGATTTGGCTTATGCCAGTTTTCAGATCTGGGTAACAAGTGTAGTCAGGTAAGCAAGCAGTCTCTGCAGAATTTCTGAATGACAAAGCTTGACCACCAGAAGATCTTCAGTTCAGCTTGTCCCAGGGATGCTGATATGACAGTATGAGAGATCCTTTATTTGTTCATAAACACGTGGCCATGTTCATTTGAAAGTGCGTGGCTCCCGATTGCTGTTGGCACTTTGGTACTGACAGGTTGCCCATGGAGACAGATGAACTGTTGTTAGCCTCAGCTGGCAGCCAAACACCCACCCAGCTGCTCACTCATTCACCCCAACAGGACAGGGAAGCTAAAAATAGGATTAATAAGTGAGCAAGAAGACTTGTGGGATGAAATAAAAACAAGGAGATCACTTCCCAATTACTGTCACAGGAAAAAACAGACTCAGCTTGGGAATTTAACTTAATCTTTTGCCAATGTATGTAAATATTGGAGTACTTATTCAGATATTGGGAGAAAAAAGAAGCCACACAAAAAAGAAACAAACTAAAACATGTGGGGAAAATACACCCCTCCTCCTTTCCCAGATTCAGCTTGATTTCAGACTCCTCTCCTCCCTCTTGTTACTGTCCATTTATCCATTTATCTCCCTTGCTCCTTCCTTCACTTTTTCTCTGCTCCCTTGCAGGTCCTCCATGGGCTGCATTCCCTTCAAGAATATCTGCTCTGCCACAGAGCACGTCCTCCTTCTCCACCTCTTATCTTGGTGTTCCTTCTGCTGTTTCTCACTCCTTTTTGTTCCCTCCGCATCTTCCCCTCCTCGTCTCCCCCTCCAGCATTTTCTTCCCTTTCTTAAATATGCTTTCACAGAGGTACCACCAGCATCACTGATGGACTCAGTTATGTCTTGCACTGGGTTCATTGTGGAGCTGGGATGGGCTGTGTCCAACCTGGAGCCAGACCCTGGCTTCTTCACACAGAGGATATGTCTGCAGCTCCCCCCTACCAAAACCTCACCACCTTCACTCAGTAAAACCAGTAAGGGTGAACTGATAGACATGACAAAAAAAGACAGTGCTATAAACATTACCCTTAGCCTGGAGGTTATTGGTGGCTCTGGGCTCTGAGATTATTGGTTCTCTTTCACCTCAGGCTCCATCAATAGGAAATGCTACTTCTTTATAATGTGAAGCCCTTTACTGGACATCACGGCCATAGAAAAGAATTCTTTAATTATGGTTTACCTGGGGTTAGGCTGACAGTGCCATGACCTTTTAGGACACTGGAAGGTGGACAGAAGATGATGCAAAAGAAATCAGTGGAAGGCTGCAGGTTATAGAGCAGTAGTTATGTCACACAAGTGTGTGTAGCATTCTGCATGGTCTTGGTGAGGGCAAGGAGGAAAGAGAGCATCACCAAGGAGCTGGTGGAGGCAATTCAGAGATCTGAATGGCTTTTGATCAGAAAGAAGAAAATGGAGCTTTGTAATTAATAGACAATAATGATCAAACATAAGGCCTGATTCTTCACTTTGTGCACTCAAATCTTAAGTAAATCACTGGGCAAAAGAGATGCTCAGCAATGTCTTTGCACCTGGCTAGATTAGCCAGAATTAAAGCATAAGATCCTCGAAGTTTGCGAATATAGCCATATTTTATATAAAATTGTAATGACTTTTTAAAAGAGTTGAAAATCACTTAAATCTCTCTACACTTCAAAAGCTTCATCTGCAATGCAGAAAGTTCTGTTTTGTTTTGACATTACACTGTGGAAAAACCTACTAGGAATGCCAGTGTCAGATCACTACTAATTCCAGAGGAAAGTGGTTGCAATTCAATAGGCCATATGAAAAAACAGGATTTTTTTTTCCAAGGCTTTTGTTTCTTGTCTGGATGTTCTTTTTTGATGCAAGTTTTTCTTTAAGAACAGAAAAGTCTCTGCTTACTTAGGCTTCATGGAGTAGGTCATGCTATGGTTCACTTTAAAGTTGCATAATACATATGGCATATTATTAACTCCTTTACTATCATCACCCTCATCATCATCTTTGAAACTATAAAAATGCAAAGGTAAGACTTTTCGAGGACAGGTCACTTTTAAAAATGTCCAGGATAGTCTAACCATTATAGTGGGTTGTCAAGGCCCTTAATCCACAAATAGCAAGTGATGAAAATTACAGAATTGCCTGTTTCTTCCATTAAAAGAGGTTGAAACAGAAATAATTTCTGGAAATTGGATGCTACTGATGCATGTAGGTGAAAACAAATGACAAGAAATTCTGTTTTTCTTGGCATTTTTAAGGTCTTGAGAACAAAGATCGAGGCTTTGAATGCAAATAATTTGTGTTTAAAGTATTTTAAACCACTCAGAAACAATTAGTGTTGAATCTTTATTCTACTCAGAGTTGGAGAAAGCTGCAGAAAAAAAAAGGCTTTGTGGGGACAAAGAAATCATACAAGATTGATACCAAATACATAGACCTTTAAAAGGATTTCAAATCTGTTATTGAATTTTTTACTAAATATTTTTGCATGAAGAAACGTGGATTTCTGTGTGAAATTTGTGCAGATGGCCTGGTCTCCCATTTGCATACATAGTACCAAGCCATAAGTGTGCCAATATCCACCCAGGAAGAACTATAAACAAAATTAGTGAACATTTAAGTTCCACTTTTACAGTATTTGTAATATTAACTACCAGGTATAGACGTGTTCAGAAGTTTTGCTGGGTTCGTCACTGAATGTGTATTTCAGATCCACTCAATACCTGCTTTTCTCTGAGAACAAAATAATAAATTAATCACAAGCAGAGATCTGAAGACAAGAGCACAGTTTAATTTTTGTTGTCCAAGTAACATCCTATTTCTATAATGTTTTAGAAAAGTTTCCCTCGTCCATTGGACATTACTACCTTTCAATACCTGATCGAGAATTGGAGTGCATGGAGTAATTAGAAAGAGAGAACATTTTGTGAGCCACTTCCTTGTATTGTGTTTGATGCAGCAGCAGAACTAGAGCACTTCGTGAATATTTTTTGGCACGTTTCACTGCAGAACTTACTGAATGTTTTCTCTTGCAGGAAAATACTAAGGAAAGGTAATGAATCAAGAGGAAGCAGTATTAGGAAGGGACACTGGAGAAATGGAAAGGTTTATATCAAGCTCTAATTGTTTTTGAAGAACATCGTCCTCATCCATCCATCCATCTCAAAAAGTCTTACTCTCATGTCTCTGCCTTCCTGACTCCCAGTTTTTCCTTCTATATTTAATAAGTGCAGAAATGCTACTTAAGGATATAAAGATTGAGAGTGAAATCATAGATCCTTTCAAATTCATGACAAAACTCCCACAGATGTAACACAACCAGAATTTCAACCACAGGATATTTTACTAAGGCTGCATGAATAACAGAGAACATCATATAAGTAAAGCCATGAGAGTCATGAATGTTTCCTATCTGCACCGTACCAGCCCTCCTAATCTTTTCTCCTTCACTACTTTACATTATCCTCAAAGAATTTATGTTTTATAGTTTTCACAGAATCGTCTATGTTGGTAAAGACCTTGAAGATCATCCAGTGCAACCATTAACCTAACATTGACAGTTCCCAACTACACCATATCCCTCAGCACTATGCTTCATTTCCTTTTAAAAATTCAGTTTCATAGAAGATAAAGTCATTCTCAAATGGAAAATGTTTCAAAATGAAAAGCTAAATTGTTTAATTTAGAAAACTTGCAAGCAATTTTTCCCCCCCCCCCCCCCCCCCCAATCTTCTTATCTTCTTCATTCTTTTTAAGGTCATCTCTTCACCAGCTTTGCCCAAATGCATAAGAAGTTTTGTTCCTTCACTAAGCTGCATTTTTAATAAATTTACTACCTGCAAAAGCAATTCATCCACCTCTAGCATTTTTTTCCTTCTCAGACTATTACCTCACAAATAAAAATATTGTCTTCTATGTCTTCAAGTGTGCAAATACATCTAGAGGTATATTACACAGTAGTGACGATTTTTTTATATTCTAAATTAAAATTAAGAAAGTTCTGATGCAAAGTTCAATGGCATTTTCAATTTACACTTTAAAGCACAACCCCTCCCCTGTCATATCTTTCACTTATGGTCTTGTTTGTGATTTTCTGTTCCTATGACCAAGTTCGTAGAAACATACTTTTAACACCCATACCAACAGCTCTTCTAAAAACATGTTTATTACATATGTAGAACAGAACTACTACTATTTTAATATATATCCAGTCAGAAACAGTTTTCCTCAAAGTAAATAAACTAGTAATATCTGAGAAAGTTCAAATTTCCCAAGCCAGGAAATTTTTGATTTGTATAAAAACAATGATTTGCTGCAATGACTCATGAAGCTTTATGAAAAATTATACTGTATCCTATAAACATCCAATATGCCATAAAAATACAGCAGAAAGCTCTCATTAGAATTCTACATTTTTTTCTGTGATACTTTGCTGTATAAAGTGATGCATTTGTCCATTGATAAAACATAATATTTATGTAAAGTAGAGCTAATAGCTGTGTAGGACCATAACTCTCCTGCACACATTCATTACACAGCTCTACAAACAAGCAAATTTATCTAGATTAAACATCAAGGCTTCACAAACTGGCAAGCTTTAGGTTGTTAAGTCATTAGCGTCCTTCTGTGACAGGATGATTTTTTAAAACAGCACACAAGTGTCAGGATGTAATATAACACACTTAGCAAATGTTTTTTTAACAATCTTCATTACTGATCAGCAAAACACTGTATGAAGTGTTTTGAAAGACACTGAAAACATGTATAAAACTGGCTGTAATTAATTAAAGTAGCTTAATTCACTGAAATTAATGGTAGCTATTCAAACAGAATGATTTATATAAGGAGAAACTTTATTTTAGCCAGCACTTTTTTTTATAATATCCTTTGTCTACTTACTCTCTCCTGCAGTAGAATCAGTTTGCCCTCCCTCCTCCCTTCCTTGCCTTCTATTTTCCCCAAAATAAAATATACTTATTTACTACAGAAGAGTAAGTCATGAGGAATCATCAAGCTCTTTTTACCTGTCTGCTGTCTGCAGGATGAGATTAACTGAAGGGTTGTTGGGGCCAGAGTCTTTTTGTTCATTTCATGGGGCATCAGATTGAGCCCATTCCTTGTACTGAACAGTAACAGTGGCCTAGCACCGATTTGTTTATGCAATTCAGCTATGACAGGAGGAAGAAACTTAACTTTTTATCATTTTTTTTCGAACCACTGCATGCCCTGTGTAGTTTTATAACCAGGGCCAACTAATTTGTCATGCATAAGGTAGTTTACAGAAATAAAATGAAGATAGGTTAGTTGGGTCTAATTTAGAGACACTCACAACTCTTGCAAGATACTGAAGTGTTATTGACTGAAAAAGAAAGACATCTTTCAAGCATGACCCTTCGGTAAGACACAGAAATGGCCAGTCAGGCACCTGCAATGAGCCCGAAAGCAGTGGTGCTTATCTCCCAGCCCAGCCCATCTGTGTGATGCCATTCAGCATCAGTCCGAACTGGATATTCACTGAAGTTTGACAAGGTGATACAGATTAACAAACCAAAAGAGACACTGCTCACAGTAGCCAGTTCCTTGGCAGTAAAATATTCATCAGGATCTTCTTAATCAGTTGCCTAAGTATGCCCAAAATTAGTTTACCTGGCTCACTATTTAAACCAACTAAAACCTTTTTCCTGATGAGATAAATGGCATCTGTATTCTCTTGTAGACTATCCAGATCTGTAGCCAAATAGCCTAGTACAATCCATTCTTTAGCATGATACTTCTCTTTGGAGATTAGTGGAACCTGTATACTGTGACTGTACTCCCAAGTCCTCCGATTCTACAGCAGAGCCACAGTAGTCTCTTGTATTCAGCTTGTCCAACCTATTTAACATGCAGTTGGCACAGTCTCCTGCCTATGTAAGGGCTTTCAAAGTATCACATCACCAAATATGTGTCTAGCCCTCCCCATTCCTAAAGAAAAAAAAACAACAAACAAGCAAACTGATTCTACTGAAAAGATTGGGAGTGAGGTGACATGAATCTGTAGCTGTCATGTAGAATATAACAAAAAGCAATGATGACCATGTGTGGGTGTCCAAGGAGAAAACAATGGGCAAGTAGGAAAACATCCAATCTTTCTGACACAGAATTACTTTAATTACAGTTTCATAAATAATGACTCACTTTAACAAGGCAGTCATTGTCAGCAGCAGTCTCAGAAATGATAGCTGTTAATTAAAACTTTATTTTCAACTTTAGCTTATATTTTATCGACTAACATGGGCCTCAGAATAAGTTTAAGAGATCAGAACCTGCTGTTGCATTCACATGGCTCCTATAGAAACTTGCAGATTTATGCACCAAAAAATTATTCCTAATCTCACACACACACAAAATGGGTGCATCTCTCTTTCCTCTAGCTGGAACAGAATACCCCTAAATGATTATAGCAGTAGTGACTTGCATAGTAGATTTGTATAACTTTATATTTGTAAATAGTATGATGAGAGGCATTAACAAGCAGATAAGAAATTGCCTCATTAAAATGGTACACCTTTTACTGTCTTTCTGACACAATGTTTCTTAGCTCTGTAAGGTCTTTTCAGCACAAAATTATGGTCAAACTTTACACAATAGGTACAAATGATAGTATGGGTGTAGCTTTTAAGTTCACTTCATTGTAGCTTGAATACAATCAATGCACAAACACACTGCTAACTTTGTTCATATTCAGAACCCTGTTAAAAATAACATTGGCTCATACTTGTATGAGGTCTCCTCTTCACCCTTCCTACTTAACAAGTTCCTTTTTGGCTCTATTGGGGAATAAGATAGCTACCAGAGATGAATATCCCTTTAACATCCACATAAGCTTCTGGATAACCACTGCCTTTGAGATTTTGCTAACAGGCACCCAAATGTAAATGCAGTAAGCCACAGTGCAACATCAAAATGCAAGATCATAAAAAATTCTCATCTGCCCAGTTCTGCAGACTGGTTTTTAGTCAGTTCTTTGCCTACTTTGGGCAGAGTACAGATACATACAGATCATGAAAGAAATATGCCTTTAGTCCCAGAAGACCAAGATTTAAGTTATGTGATGTGTTCAAAGTGCTCATGGGATGCCATTTCAAACACAGGAACAGTCTTAATTCCCATACGAGAGAGCATCCTCCCAAATAGAAAATTCACACCCCATAGATTAGGAAGAAATACCACAAACTGTACATGACTGCTGAGTTTGTCTGTCTCCAGACATGTCCTCTTTTTCCACCTAGAAATCTTTTGGAAAAATCTGAGAACTCAAGTTTGTTTCCAGACGTTCTGTAGCAGATGGCACAAGGCAGCAGGATGTCAGGCAATCTCAAATATGTCCAGCACAAACTCTCAAACCAGGACAGGTACAGCAAGCTTTAAAGTTGGGGCCACTGTTAACAAATATGGTAAATAACAAAATGCCATGGAGCAGAATTTTGGCCAGAAATAAAGATATAACCAAGGAATATGGCACAAGAGATGCTTTCACAGGGAGCATTTTGGGTAAAATAAATAACATTTAACTCAGCTGAGATGCAGGTACTCTTAAATTAGGTGCAGCCAAACACTGTAAGGATCTGTTTTATTTCCATCAGTACTGCCTAGATTTTTTAATTGATTACTTGTCAGTAGGATGATTTGTATCAATTTTAGGCTTTTTTATGAGTAATATTACTATTATTATAACACTTTGGCTGTACAGATGGATTGTGTAAGCTGTCAACATTTAGAATTCTATGTAGATGATGGACAAAACTGAGCTGGAGGAATTTTTCTGAAAGACACTAATGGCTATCAGCAAGTGAGCCACTGATCTTGAATGAACACAGGTATTCTTCAACTTGATAGGTGTCTATGTATGATCTCTAGAAGCACGGGGGAAGGAGGGGCAGTCCCTTTATAGAGCATTAAGTAAAAGCCGTGGGAAGAATCCACTCAAGTTGTCAAATTCCATCCTAACCTAAGCCACACTAACTGAAGTGAGCCAGGGATCTGGTTTAACAGTTTGGTGATGCCCAGTGTGAAAGATGGCGATACACCAGTTCCTGAGTTGTTTCTAACCTCTATGCCAAGTGTTTCAGCAGTCCACTGATTTGATAACAACCCTGACCTGAAAGTGTCTACCAACACTGGGATTAAGTGATTGCTTAGTTACGGCAGTGTGCTGCTGTGCTTGGCAGAAAAAAAGCAGTAGAGAGTGAAAGAGCAGTCATGAGGCTGACAGTGACAAGGCAAGGGCAGATGCAGCCATACTGGGAATGTGGGAACAGGGCAATCCCTACAGCGTCACAGGATGGGAACACTCCCACTGCAGCAGTCTGGAAAATGAGGTGGCTATCACCTGCTTAGCTCCTTGATAACTGCAAGCAGCAGAAGCAGAATATACAAAAGGCAGCCTTAGAAAATGTACACAAGAAAAAACAGCTTCAATTTCATTCAGATATCCATGTATAGTCTCTTAAACATAAAAAGATTAGGTCAGAGAATTACATGACCCAGAATAGCAGTTTTCCTTTCAGCAGAAATAATTCACTGTGGTCCTGTATATTGGCCAAAAGGTAAAGATTTAATGACAGTTACGGGAGAAGGAAAAAATGAAATTGCTGCTGGAAGTGTTCTGGTTTTGATATTACAGAAAAGAGCAGACCAGAAAAACAGACATCCAGCCCCATAATTTTGCTAATTAAGAAAGCAAGCACAGAAGTGAATACTTTATGCAAGGCAGTATTGAAAACCCTGAAAAAATCTTTGAAGGCTCTTGAAAGTAAAATTATCCCAAATCCAGGAAAGGGTTATAATAGTGATGCCACTGTATTAAACATGAAGAAAAAAAAAAAACCCTGCAAAGATATATTTAATAGCCACAGGAGAACATATAAAATACCGGAAAGGTATGTTCTTTTAAAGATACTATACTTTAACTGGCAAATGCTACTCTAGAGGGGTTTAGTTCAGCGCTGAAGTCACTGGAGATGAGAGCAGTGTTTGAGTGGTGTAAGGTGTTTGCCCTGAGCATAGGTGGGTAGGTACTGCCTCTTGGGAAATAACTAGCTTGTCAGAGTCTAAATTCGCATGAGAAAGTGTCTCATGGAAAACGCTGCTCATGTTCAGGATTACTTTTGAGGTAAATGCGAGCAAGAAGGAAACTTTCCAGACTATCCTACTGATTTGGAAACTTAACTGAGAAAAACTTAAGAGCAAATCCTTTAACTAGGCACAACAGCAGCTATTATCTGATCCTCTACATGCTTAGTATTCAGGTCATCCACATCCAGGGCAAATGCCATAGATTATGTAGCAGGAACAGTTCTGGGAAAGGATTAAAAAAACCTTAGGGATATTGATAGATAAAACCATCCCACCCTGGATAGCCTTAGATTTCACTGTACATAGATGCAGATTTATTGAAGGCCAAAGAAAAATTTGTATTGAGAACTCCAAATGAGAACCACACGGCATTTCAGTCACCTGGTAGCAGGGGCATCATCACATTTGGATACCATGCCCCCCCACTCCCCCTCCCCTCCCCCCTCTGGATTTTATTCCAGAGAACTGAAGAAAAAGCCTGGAAGGTGACCACTAGAGTGTTCTCACAAGCACAAATACAGTCCTTAATTACCTGTGCTTTGGAAATAATCATATGCTGTACAAGGCCCATGTAACACAATTCCCAGTAGTGTACGTGGTCCACTCCACTGTCTAACATATGGCAATGACTACATTAGCATGTATTTTGCACACATTCCTACATTTACACTGCAAGTAGTTCAGAAATTTTTCTTCAAACTACATTTAGTTTGGTCCCTGTATGGTGCTTTCTCTAGTTTATAGATGTTCAAGGGACATATGTACCCACATATATTCAGGAAAGATGGAGGGCATTTTGGGCCCTCACCTGCAGTGGAGCTCTACTTTAGTTTTTCCCAGAAAGAATTGTAGTTCATGCACAGCAAAATCTCACTTTGAATCAAGATGAGACACAGCAGGAGATCTGAAGTAAAACACTAATATAGATGTAGCCAGTGCTATCTCCATTAGATTTATCTAAGGTCAACACATCTTATGCTTCCTGTGGTTCCTGACACAGGCCTGTTTGTCAGGTTTGCACATGGGGTGTTCAAAGCTGCTGCTTCTCACCTTGGCATAGATGCGGTTAAGGCCAAAACCAGCCTGGCACAAGCCTGACTCTTAAACACCTCCAGGGATGGGGACTCCACCACCTCCCTGGGCAGCCCATTCCAACGCCTAACAACCCGTTCTGGAAAGAAATGCTTCCTAATATCCAGTCTAAACCTTCCCTGATGCAGCTCAAGGCCATGCTATTCCCTCTTGTCCTATCACTTGTTACTTGGTTGAAGAGGCTCATCCCCAGCTCTCTGCACCCTCCTTTCAGGTAGCTGTAGAGGGCGATGAGGTCTCCCCTCAGCCTCCTCTTCTCCAGACTAAACACCCCCAGTTCCCTCAGCCGCTCCCCGTACGACCTGTGCTCCAGACCCTGCACCAGCTTCGTTGCCCTTCTTTGGTCACGCTCGAGTCATTCAATGTCCTTTTTGTAGTGAGGGGCCCAAAATTGAACACAGGAATCGAGGGGCGGCCTCACCAGTGCCGAGTACAGGGATGAGATCCCTTCCCTGTCCCTGCTGGCCACGCTATTGCTGACACAAGCCAGGATGCCATTGGCCTTCTTGGCCCCCTGGGCACACTGCTGGCTCCTGTTCAGCCGGCTGTCAATCAACACCCCCAGGTCCCTCTCTGACTGGCAGCTCTCCAGCCACTCCTCCCCAAGCCTGTAGCGCTGCTGGGGGTTGTTGTGGCCCAAGTGTAGAACCCAACAGTGGTTCAGATGATAGCTCAACTAACTGACCAACAGACAAGCATTGTATGAGCCAGACTGACCACCCAGAAAGCCCCTCATGCTGAAGTGCTGTAGTAGCTCTTCAAGATAGTTAGCAAATGTTTGACTGAAAACAGCCCTTCTTCTGTGAGATATGTAGTCAAAAATACACATAGAGAAAGAACTACTTTTCTGAGCTCCAGGAAAAACCACTCTGCACCCAAATTCAGCAGCCAAACTCCCTCCCAAATTGCTTCAAAATTTGTTGTGTGCTCTTGTCAGCATTTCCTTCATATCTTTCGGTTTCCATCATCTTCATCTTTTATCCAGGAAGGAAAATGTCAGTCTAACCATTTGGACTCAAAGTCACCGCCAGTATTTCTGGTTTCAACAAGTACAATCATTTTCATTACATTTAAGTCGAGCTTCCTGGGAAAGAAATGGGGAATCTCACCACAGGCACATGGCACATTCAAATTTTATCACCTATACTTACTAGGGCTATAACTCACAGAAAGAGAGAAAGAGAGAAGTATATTTCTCCAGAGAGGAGAGGACACATTTTCAATACTGTTGCCCTTGGGGCTCTACCAAGCATCCACTGCCACGGTCAGGCTTCTTGCTGTCTGTGTTTCCTTGGTTAGCCAGGGTTTTCCAGCTGGGAAATGGAGTGGACATACCACTCTATCCTGCTTAAATGCTGTAGAAGAAGCAGAGACTTCAAATTACTACCCTCAGTTGGTAAAAAAGAAAAAAAAAAAATGTTTTCCAAATCTCAAATATGTTCTTTCACCTAAAACCTGTTCTTTTGGTGAATTTCTACCTAAAACAACTTCTGTGAATCCAAAGTCCTGATTCAAGGGCTTTTTCATTAGCAGTCTTATTTTAGGAACCTACCTTTCCAGAATAGTCACCCTTCAAGAAGTTTTCAGTGAATCCCAGCAACTGAGCACCCACATATCATCTTTATGACACCAATCCTTCACCATTTTAGATTTGACCTAGAAACTGTGACTGTTCTGAGGATCACATATCCATGTTGCTTTTATAAAAAACGTCTTTTGCCTTTCTCATTCTGCCATGTCATCCTGGACTCATCCCAGCAAAAATGTGATACCTGGATCCCTCCCTCTGGATCTATTTCAACCCAGTTGCTGTGGTTGTCACTAACAGACAGCATGCCACTCTATTTTCTGGGGCTGGTCTGGAGACATGTTTGTCAGTTTTTCTTAACAAGGAGTCTCCAGTCACATAGATCTGCATCTTTCTGATAGTGGTGTGTATCTTCAGTCCTATCCCTTCTACTCTGCCTTCTGTCTGCAGATCTTTCTCCCTTCTGCTCCCATTCTCTCACACAGTTTTCTACACGCTGGCCTCATTTCTCCTCAGACTCCTTTCTACTCTGTCCTGTGTTTTGGTATTTTTGATGTTGTTGTTGTGGAATTTATCTTTTTGGGTTTTTTTTAACATAAGTGTTCTTCACTTCTTCCTTTCCACTATAATTTTTCTCTTCATTTTTCAGCAAATCTTGCAATTGGCTGTTTCTTTATCTTTTTTCCTTATCACAGGATTTTCCCCACCTCCTCAGGACTCTTCTCCCACCCAAGAACCTGCCTCCCACAGAAAAGTTCCAACTTTAGATAGCACTCTCAGAGTTACTATTTAGATACCCCAGGCACTGTTATTTATTTTATAGTGCATTTCAGCAAATCCTGTTTAATAGCTGTTGGGTTAGGCATAATCATTAGCCACTTACACAATATTTTAATTTCTGGTGTCCCAGAACAATACTATTTTATAGACTGAATCATTCTCGCACAGTACTACAGCATCGCATCATCCATCTGTTTTGGAGGTATTTTCATGCCTCAGTACTGAGCTTCATTTCATAATGGGCCAAATCTTGCTTGCTTTACTCTCTTGGTACATGCATTTCACTGTCTGAAGGAAGAGCACTGCAAATTCCAGCAAAAGTTAAGCATTTGACTCTGTGATATACACCAATAAACTCTGAAAGTGTCATGGAGTTCTCCACTTATCCTTTCCATGTTGTAACAGTGAAGTTGTATCTTCTGTTTCAAATGAAAAATCACAACAGAAAGTCTGCCCAAACCAGCAAGCTGTCAGATCGAATATGATGCTGAATTGTGCCTAAAATCAGCACATATAGGGTTATGCCAAGTTTGAGTGAAAAACATGATATTCTAAATGTTTCTCTGTTTGATTTTGAATATAAGATAACAATCTAGTTTCACTTACAGATAACAAAAATGCTATGTTTTAGATTCTATTTTTTATATATATATATAAAGAAAATAGATCAATATTTACTCATAAACCACTCTGATTTTGAACAAAATCCCTAAAACAATTCTACAATGCATAAGGAAAAGGGCA
Source organism: Athene noctua (assembly GCF_965140245.1). Classification (NCBI taxonomy): domain Eukaryota; kingdom Metazoa; phylum Chordata; class Aves; order Strigiformes; family Strigidae; genus Athene; species Athene noctua. The sequence continues at coordinate 127,509,019 of NC_134038.1, forward strand.
AAATCATCTTCAGCAAGAAAGAAGGTGTTCTTGACTACTGGTTCCATCCAGAAACCAGGAGCAGCTGACCCTCCTTCAGGCCTCTTTACAAAATCAGACATAGGCCTCCACATCTCAGAGCAAACAGCACCCACTGTACCTTCTCCAGCTTTTTTGCCAACTTCATCAACCGTTAGGTGAGCTATCTTCAGACATCTAAGACCCCTGTGTTGCCTAAGTGACTTTCTCATAGATATGCAGCACAGTTGTGACTGATAACACAGGCATCTAATGCATGAACAACGCTGTCATGTCTAGGTGCAGTTTCCTAATTCTCTGGAGTTTCAATTTTGCTTCATTAGCCATCACAGAAGCCTTGTTCTTGGGGGAAGCCACTCCTGGCAGCCTGTAAATGAAGATCCTGAAGTAAGTATCAGATTTCACCATTGAAAGTGTCTGCTGCTCTACACTCATCTTGGCTTTTTAGTGCAAAGGAAAGGAAACAGAAAAAAGGAGGGAAGGAATTTCAAACATGGAACAGCTGTTAGGATAGATTAGGTAGGGCCAAGAAAGAGACATGAGGCTTAATGGGGTGAGCCCTGAGAGCTGTGTGAATGGCCATAGCATGGGAAGAGACTGGGTTGAGCCTGGATGAAGGATAAAGGAAAGACAGTGAGAGACCTGATTACAAATCGAAACAAAATACAAATGGAAACTCAAATACAGTACTCAGTAAAAAGTATGTCCTAACTTCATTTCCTAGAACTCAATATATTAAACAATGTGATGGATTCTTACCAGCTTCATAATTCTGTCTTGTGGTGTTCACTCTAGTATTATAATGCAATTGTTATTGCAGATTCATCTTGTATTTCCTCACCAGCGAAGGCAATTCTAGGTAACAATCTATCCATTCAAAAATAATAAAATATCGTCTCCATTTTCTTTTCTAAATAACAAACCAGATCATTGTTCCTATTCTGCATAATAGGCCAGCTTCTTTACAGTAACATATCAACAATGCAAATCACTTAGGGCTTATTTTGCATTCCTCTGTACCTTTTGCAAAGCTGAAACATCTAGTAGAGTCAACAGAGTATGTATAAAATACTTGCATAGTCCTTCATATGGAAGAAGAAATAATGCTCAGGCCTCATAGTTCAGGTACCCCAAAAGAGAGCACTTGGATTTCGATGTTAGACTCAGTAGCATCTTTACATTTAATATAATTCATAAGATAAGAGCATCCCACACCGGAATACCAAATTTTCTAATGACATGGGAACTTCCAAGCAAAAGTAAACTTTTGAGCAGGGTCTCCCCACACAGAGGTGAGACATAAACCTCTATAAGTCTGGTGAGTCCTGTAAATATTCTGCTATGTCATTCATTGATAAAGCTCTAAAAAATGACATCTGCAGCTATTCAGTTTCAGTCAAAATGGGGTAGGTAGTTTCAAGATGATCAAAAATCACAGTTGACTTCCTGTCTACTTGGCTTTACCCTGCTGCAGTTCTGATACAGACATGCTTGCTGCTGAAAAAGGTAACCAAACTTTGTATTGCTTTCCATGTAGAAACAAGTTATGACAAAGTTTTTAGCTCAGATCCTGAGCACTGACAGTTTCACCACACTGAATGTTCTCTAGAAAAGAACAGTTTCTCAAGAATGAGGACTCTGTTATTGCATGGAATAGAAAAAATTACTTTTCCTGAATGAAAGAAATGATAAAAGATTTAGAAAGTCCCGATGTTCTCAGCAGTCTCATCCATGGAATAAATTTGGCTAAGAGAACTAACCTATTTCATTTTTCTGTGGTTATCTGATTGTGGAGAGGACAAACTCTTCAAAGAGGACTTCACAGGGCAAATGATCTGAGTTCATACATAAATGAAAGAGGGAATTCTCTTCATATAAAACACTTTTGCAAGAAAACCACTAACAAATCTAACTTCAGTTGGTATCAGATATGTACCATGTCAGCGATTTTGAAGAGAGAATGATGTTATTACTGAGGCTTTTTGAGTTACTCCTGAAGATTCAAGCAGCAGTGATGTAGCTTTTATCGTTTCGTTTATTTTCATTTCTAATGACAGTAAAGTCATGATTTATCTTAACATCAAAAATGTTTAAAAAGCAACAAGAAAATAGAACAATTACTTTTGGAAGACATGTTAGAGTTCAGGATGTATCCAGTGAGAATAGAAAGATTTTTTTTAAATTATGAATTATGGTAGTTGTATCTTATTACCTGGTGTGTACTGTGCATGGTAAATAATCTGATTAAAAATGTGGATAGCCTGAAGCAGCCCTCAGTACAAGAGTAAAACTAATCATGAATGTACTGGTATAAATCACAGAGGTGACATACATAGAGTCTCAAGAGTCTGAAAAATTGTGAGGTGCCCTTCTTTATTATTCTTTTAAATGAAACAGACATTTTCTACAATGATAGCTTTCTAAATGGGATACTGTGATGTTCACTTCCAGTTATGGTGCAAGTTCAGTGAGATCAGCCCAGCTTCACAGGATGGACTCCCTTGGATCTTAAAGGAAGAACCGACAAGCCTGAAGCCTGTTCCCTCCCCTGTTAACCCTCCCCTGAAGAGACAGACAAGTGCATATTGCAGGCAACCATAGATCCCCGGCTATGCTTTCACCTGGTGAGACATGACCCTATGTCGATGTAAAAACCATGTGACCATGTTGTCAGATCATCAGGTCAGAGCTAACATATTTTGTCCCTCAGCAGAATTTATTATCTCAGCCTGAATACAACCACAGTTCTGAAAATTTTGGTCTTCTGGGAGTGCAGCAGAGCAAGCTTGTGTCTGTGATTCTGGCCACATACACAATGATGCGTTTCACACTGATCATCCAAGGATGTCACCCCTTCTACCCACAAAGGTAATGAACCCAAGTTCACTAAGAGTAAAAGATTACAATTCCTTTTTCCCATTGCCCCCTTTTGTTTACTGTAATTCCACTACTGCAGTTTCCCTATAGCTTGCTGATTGCCTATATCTTTCATCTTCTTCCAAAAGGAAAACTACCATAGAAATCTTCATTTTTGCTTCAATAGATTCCCCTTTTATTTCTTGCATATGTTTATTTCTAAGGTTTAAAATGACAACCCACGCTCGCCATAACTGCAGAACGTGTTCCTCTTTGTTTTGAGGTAATCTCTTGGGCCATCTCAGAAACTTTTTCCCTAGAATGAGGAACAGATCCCTCAGTCTTTTCCACTACATCAGGTTCTTTGGAAAAATCAAACCATTCTGTTGGGATGTTAACCACTGTCATGCAGAATACTGAATATCAGAGAGATGCCTTCTACCATCACCTCTTCTGTCGATATTCTAATCTCACTACAGGCTGGTTTTAGTTTTCTACAAAACATATAATTGTAGTGATTTATTTCAGAAATTTCCCTTGGGATTCTCTAAGTAGCATGTGTTCACAGAGGAAAAAAAATATTTTTAATTTCTTTGCATTGATTGATGCACATTTATCGTCTGTTGCAACTGGTAACTGAATAAGCAGAATGTTTTTGAAGTCTCTGTGCTCTTTCAGATCCTTTCACCAACATTAGTGGTGTTAAATGCTCTGTGTGACTTCTGATCCTGATTCATCTCATCTACAGGGGTAGAATAGGGCAGAGGAACTTGTTACAGCTTGCAGACTCTGAGATCCTCACCTGTGAAACTGTTCCCTGTTTGGCAAATCGGCCACCTGCCAGTAGAGAATAGCCAGAGCACTTTCAGAAGCAAAGCACACTGTCAGCTTAGTGTTCCCTACAGTGGAGAAATGCCCAGCTAGCGGTCATACAAAACACCATAAAAGAACAGAAAAGAGAATGTGCCTTTTATTTTCAGTTGACTGATGCAAATTGAGCAAATGCATACAAGTATCTAAAGGTATATATTCATTTTGCACATGCATGCACGTCAGAAAATAAAAATGCGTTGAGATGTTCACATGTACTCTGAAAGTAAGGCAGAGAAAAAGGGACTTAATAGGACTTACTGCTAATCAGCAATGCAAGTCCTCCTCAAAACGATTCCTCTCCTCTCCTCTCCTCTCCTCTCCTCTCCTCTCCTCTCCTCTCCTCTCCTCTCCTCTCCTCTCCTCTCCTCTCCTCTCCTCTCCTCTCCTCTCCTCTCCTCTCCTCTCCTCTCCTCTCCTCTCCTCTCCTCTCCTCTCCTCTCCTCTCCTCTCCTCTCCTCTCCTCCCCTCCCCTCCCCTCCCCTCTCCTCCTGCCAACTTACTACACTTAAACTACCAGCAGTGTGTTAAGAGAAACTCAGAAAAATGCATTCTGAGGTTTTAAACTGGGCACTGTTGTGAAAATTCATTTCCATGAGGCTTTGCTCTGTGTGAGTCTCCAGTTCCCAGGGAGTCAGTCCTCAGGGATTGCTCTTCTGTATTTCTTCCACAAGAAAAGTTCTGTCTCTGGCTGTTCTAAGCACTGGTATTTGGTAATGTATGAAGCTTCTTTGACAACATGAAACTTGTTCTCAAGGATGTTTTCTAAACAGCTGCCCTCCTACTGATCTATAGTATCCCTCACTCCATCATGTGCTTTGTTTCTCTGTGGATTTGCTTCTGAAATCCTGTAAATAATACCAGATTTACAAGTAATTCCCATGCTCCTACATAAGCAGCAAATCATAGATGTGAGGTAATGAAGTTCTTGCTATTTACCAGAATCCAGAATTCTGCAGTAAACTAATAAAATTACAAAAATAAACTAAAAATGAGTAAGATCATAAGTCAAATTAATACTCTTATTTCTGCAGGCAAATGGAAAAGAAATCTACAAAGTGACCCATAGCATGTGGAGTTAGACAAAATCACAAAAAACAAGGAAAACATTTTCGTTTTCCATTTTGTAGAAACATTTTAATGTTATAAATTCTATTAATCCAACAGATATAAATATGAAGTTTCTTTACAAAGCAAAAAAACTTTCACAAGATTTTTTTCTCTCTTCTACTATTATTGTGAATACCCTAAAATATAGTCCATCTGTGGTTATAGAAAATCACAAACAAACAGGCCGTTAAATAGAATGTTAATTTCCACAAGAAAATGACATTTTTAATTTAAATATAAACTTTTCACATGAGGCTTGTTAGCTGTGTTTTAATCTGCATTAGTCTGGTTAAAATAACCAATTTCCCTTTTTTTTTCCTGTGATTCTACCACATTCTACTTTCTTTAGCTATTAGCAACAGTAATAGCAATTCCAGCACAAAGTCATTTCAGGCTTAGCTTGAAACTTCATGTTTAATGAATCCAAACATAACTAGGAAGGCATGAAATAGAAAATATAATAATCACAGAGGAATGGCAGCCCTCAAATAATAGTCCACAGTAAATCTTACTTGTCCTGGTCCTGGACTGTTTCAAATCTGCTTGACCCATAGCTGTAAGTGTGAGGAAAACTAGTATTTATTTTGCTGTGTTTTTGTTTAACCCTGGGAGAAGTAGAGAATTTCTCTGTGGCCTTCACCCTGACTTGCCAGCATCAAGTGCTCCCAGTCAGTCCCTCAAACAGGTCACCATCATTGGTGCCTGCTGTTTTAATTAAGTTCATCCTATTTGTGTACACATGTCTATTGGGTGAAGATGGCCAAGTTTTGGTAGCAGGGAGTTGCAGATGTGTGACCCATGAGAAGAGGCCAGGGACTGCCCCATGTGAGACACAGCCAGTTCCAGCCAGCTCCAACAGTCCCACCACAGGGTACAGCCCAAAACATCAGCCAAGCTGGCAGTGCCTCTCTGAAAACATGTTAAGACAGGGCAGTCAAATAAAGGAGGAGGAAACAAAAAGCGTGAGAAGCAGCAGAGGGAACACCAAGGTGAGAGAAGGAGAAGGAGGTACTCCATGGTAGAGCAGATGTTCCTAGAAGGACTGCAGCCCATGGAGGCTGCACGCCAGAGCAGAGGAAAAGAGAAGGAAGGAGTGTCAGAATTAAACCACTATGTTTTGCCTGAAACCCATCCTCCACCACTCACTGCCTCACTGAAGTAACTGAGTGTGACCTGCAGCCTGTACCTGACCTCCTTGTTTTGATTTTGACCCATGAGTCTTCTTGCTCACCCACTCTTCCTATTTTCAACCCCAGTCCTGTTGGGGGATGGAGGGTGGGGGTGAGCAGCTGGGTGGGAGAGTGGCAGCCAGATGGGGCCAAACAACCACAGTGTGTCATTGTTTGTGCCATGGTGAGTAACCACAAGGGCTACTTTTGATTTGTAAAATGTTTTACTTCATTTTTTTCTTAAAGTAATTCCCATGACACATTCTGTAACCCTCCGCATCAATTCCTTATGTGCTCTGGCATTATCCTAATGGAAAGAACTGCTTGCTTTTTTGCTTGAAATTTTGAAGTAACAAAAAGTAGCCTTAAAAATACTCATATCATGTATGCCTAAAACTAGAGAGAACATAATCACAGTTCCTTTGTGTAAATTCTGTTGTCTCAGCCTAGAACTCTGTCAGAAGGTGGAGACAGATATGAAATCAGCATGTAAATACTTAGAATTTGGCCTTTGATCATTGATGGTTTCACTTTCTCCATGGGAAACAGCACTTGATTGTTTTGATCCCCTGTTGTGACCAATGAAAAGAAAAAGCCAGAAGATAAAATACAAAATTGAAGTAAAATATTTTAAATACTTTCCTTCCTACATACATGATCATTTCTAGGTAGGGAAGATGGCTCATTTCCCTAAAAGACAGCAGTAATGTTATGATATTTGTTGGCTGTGGCCCAAGAACTTCAAGAAATAGACTCCAGAACAGCCTTCTGAAGTCCCAGAGTGTGGAATCAATCAAGAAACAGTTACAAATATTTTTTGTTACCACCTCTCTTTCCAAGAAAACATGGAAGGAAAGTTTTGTAGAAAACTGGAGGTGTAGAATGTGCTCTTTCAAGATGTGAACCAATAAAGCCAAGTTGTTCTCTTTTACCTTTTCTCCCCCTTTTTCCTTTCTAAGGCTGCTACAGAAAAAGAGTTATATAAAACTGAACTATTTTTTCAGACATTAACATAACACCAAATAGGTATACAATATCTAGGCCATATCAGTATTAAGATAACAATGCTTAACAAAATTGAAAATAGCTTAAAGTACATTTTAACCACAAGTTGAATAACAAATAGAGAAAACTAGGGGGAAAGGTTGACTATTACAGGAATCAAAATTTCAGGAATAACCTCTCAACAAATGTTCACATATAATACTGAAATCATATGAACACAAATCCTACAGATATAATGGTGTGGATGAATCTGGTGATAATAGATATCATAAGATCTGCAATATGTGTGTGGGAAAGGAACGTGATGACAATAGGAATTTGTCATGATGCTAAACAAGGGAAATTAATGTAAAAGAAATGATGATAGCCGTGATAACTCAGAAGAAGTCCTCAAGACTGTAACAAGTGCTACCATTTCTTGCCTGCTTGGTTCTCCCCAGAGCAGACTGTGTAGTAATGCAGACACTAGTTGCTTGCATGATTTGTTGCTTGTATGCATCTTTCTCCTCTCTCCAATCAGAAGAGTGCTCTGGTGCTCTGACTGGAAGAGCTTTTTAACCAGTTTATTTATTAAAAGGGGTGTCTCTAGGATTTGGACCATCAACTTCACATTCGCTTCACAGTGAAACTGTTTTTCCCATTTTTGAGGACAAGGTTTTCTTCTCCATATTCCCAGAACTTCATAGTGTAGACTCAGTCACTATGGCACTGTTTGAAGCTGTACAAATGGGCTGAGCTCTACAGATTGAGATGTATTAGTCTGTGCTCCTAAATTCATCATTAGGTATAAGGTATGAGACTCTACCCCCTACTACCACCATGTTAGGCTTTTTGCCCTAGCCAGGTAATGAAATGCACAGTTTCACAGCATTTTTAAATATCAGATTGTTTGTCTTTAGATACAGACTAGATAAACCTCAGGAATATCATTTAGCGAACACCTGTGATTTTAGTTTTTTACTTACCTTTGCAAAGCAATGCTTAAAGTGAGGTAGTATGTATTAGTTCCTCTATCTCAACCCTGTTTACATCAGCCAGTACTTCAGTGTTATCATAAGCAAAAGAAATGCAGTCAGAATGCCAGGAGCAGCAGCCATGTTGGGAACAGATAAGGTAGAGCTGATGAGTGAAGTTCTTCTCACTGAAATCTTGCAGAAGCTGTGGATCAAGATGGGTCCTGAGCCACTGCCTTCCCAAAAACAAAGCTCCTTCCCAGAGCAATGAGAAGACTTTCTTCACAGCAGCTGGAGAAACTGAGCCGAAGTGGCTTGGTGCTGACTGGCCTCATACTGTGTGGGTCACAGGCTTCCAGTAAATTTCTGCAGGCATGGGAATTGCCATCTCCTACGCAAAAGGACTCTGCACACTCCCTCCTCTAAGAGAACATGGGTAAGACACCTCTCCTCATCTCTTACATCCAGGGTATTACTCACAGGTAGGAGCCTAGACATGGTGTTGTGGTTGCAGCTGGAATAAAGTTAATATTCTTCCTAGTAGCTGGTATAGTGCTGTGTTTTGCATTTGGTATGAGACTAATGTTGATAACACACTGTTTTAGTTGTTGCTAAGCAGTGTTAATACTGTCAAGGACTTTTCAGCCCCTCAAACTGCCCTGACAGCAAGCAGGCTGGGGGTGCACAAAGAGTTGGGAGGGGACACAGCAAGGACAGCTAACCCCAACTGACCAAATGGATATTCCATACCATATGATGTCATGCCCAGTATATAAACTGGGAGGAGTTGGCTGTGGAACATCACAGCTTTGGCATTGGTTGGGCATCGGTCAGGAGGTGGTGAGCAATTGTATTGTACATCACCTGTTTTGTGTATTCTATTATTATTGTTGTTGTTATTATTATTGTTATTATTTTCCCTTCCTTTTCTGTCCTATTAAACTGTCTTTATCTCATCCCATGAGTTTTACTTTTTTTTTCCAATTCCTGCCCTTACCCCAGTTTTGGCAGGGGGGGAAGAGTGGGCAACTGTGTGGTGGTTTGTTGCTGGCTGGGGTTAAATCACAACACACTGACATAGTTCTCTGTTGATCACAATCCTTGGCCTATGTCAGACAAAGAAAAGCAATGAATATCAAAATATTCACTGAGCTGTTTACAAGATGCTCTTTCTTCACTGGACAGTAGGAGGAGCAATGAGAGCTCCAGCTCCCAGAAACTAAGAAAGAAACTTATGATTTATAATGCCAGGAATAAAGACAATTTCTTCCCAGTTCTAGTCTAGAGGGGACTACAGCAAAGTTGGTTCGGCATAATTGTTGTCTACATTATATACAGAAAGAACTGTAACTTTGTAGGGAAAACTGTGTGTTTGGTTGGTGTTTTGTTCATCCAGTCATGGCAGCACTTCCTTCGAGGGACCAGGGGTACCATTGGCTAACAATTATTGAAAGCATCAGCTGCAATAGAACACGAACAGCTCCTAATAAACATCCATCAAAAAGTAATTGTCTGCATTATTGAAGTGAAAGCTACATAGGATATTTGGTAGCAATTATTAAATTTTGATATAACAAAACATATTTTAACAAACCGAGATTTTACTTCATTAAAAATGTTTCATCCTTTTCTCTGTCCCCTCCCTCTAACACAGTTAGTGATAGGAAGGATATTTAAATACCAAAACTAATCTTAGATCACTAAAAAGCAGGACTCAGGCTGGGAGTGTCCAAAAGTTACGATATTTTGATGGATGCCGTCTACAAGAAAACCCCACCAAACAAAACCCAAAGCCTACCAAAATGACCAACAAACAAAACACAAACAAATCACCACTTTCTATTCACTAACAATGTGATAAATAGTCTCAATACAGGATTTAAGTGTTGGCCGACCCCTGGGATTCAAACTAGTCCTCATTTCTCCTGTCCCATAGTCCTGTTACTCAGGAATGTCAGTGGTGGGGCCAGTCAATGTCATTTAAAGAATCATTTCCCACGTCTCTTGTAAATAAGAATCATTCTCCAGCACTGATGACATTTTGCCTTTAAAAAATTTTCCTTTACATGAGAAATTTTTTGAGAACTTGAACTTTGTGCAATTGTCTCTTTACTAGCTATGTTATCATGTAGGATTTCAGTAAGTATATCAGAGAAATCAACAAGAAAATCAGATTATGAGTTCAGAGACTTCCCACATGGTTTTGCATTAATCCCTACACTGAGAACAGCAACTCCTTTGAAAGCAAAAGGAAACAACTGTAGACTTCATTCCACAAGTGAGTATGGGTTCAAATCCACCCTCAGGAGCACTTCTGAATCCCATAAATATTAGAAGAATGGCTCAAGTTTGCATACTGAAAATGACCCTGCTGCTTTTTAAAGTATACAATAGGGAAGTAGAGCCAACAAGAATGGAAATGGCATTCTTTTAACAAGCTGATTATTTAATACAAAGCCTCCTTCAGGAAAATAAGCAAAGGCACTGCCAAACATTACTGAAATTTTACAAGGGTTTAATGCCATATAAGCTGTTTTTCTTGTGGATTTTGTTGTTTTTTTGTTTTGATTTCTTTTAATCTATAAGAGAGCCTTCTCAAAGCTGGATAAACGTAGCAAAAGAAGCATTCACTCAAACTCCAAATGACTACAGAAATTTAGTATTTTTAACACCCTGATATTTATGAGTTTCCATCAATGCCTACAAACTCTCACATATACTTTTCACATAATACCTGTACTGATAAATGAGAAAGGGAACATGAGGTCTCTGAGGAGGAACTGGGGAAATGAGAAGTGTGAGAACAGGATATTTCACTATTAATCACATGATCATTTATGCCCTCTTTGAAGGTCTCATTCTTCTAAACAAGAAGCAAGGCTAATGTAAGATATAGATATGCAAGCTCTACAACACATAAAAAAAGCATCCTTCATAAAGTTCTTATTTATGAAATAGTTTTAGTTTTGTACAATGCAGTAGATATTCACAGAAGTAGAGGTGCCTTTGCCTGACAATTTGGACATAAGTAATAATGAGTCCTAATTATGGTAAAATTTCTAATTGCTACAAATACTAAGCATGTGGCTATTGATATCACTCACTGACTCCAAGTTTGAAAATATTTAAGATGTTTTCTAATCAACATCTTCCTCAACTCTCTCCTCAGTTGAAAGGCAAGTCCTGTTAAAAGAATTATTTTAAAATTTGGCACAAACAGCATATAAACAATAGCAGATTTTTGTCCACATTGGAGACCTATGCTTCTGCTGGTTTATGTTAACAGATGTAAACATTTGTTCTCTCTAGAAAGCTTAGGAAACAATAAATTCAATATCTGAGCACAGATTCTCTTTGTGCCAGTGGCACGGTAATTAACACATTTTTTCCAGTAATGCACACATGTGTGCACACACATGCACACAAACACACATGCAGAGTAAGAAGCAGATTTTTGCCTTGCCAAGTCTGCTTTGTATCATTCTCACACAACAAAGCAGACTGACACCAAACAGAACAAAAAGCACCAGTAGAAAAACAGGATAATTTCCTGGGAAAATAGGATTGAAATAATGGTTAGCAGAGGGGTCTGGCTGAGGAAATAAGGACTGTCAGGATCCATATGACTGTTGTCTCACAAAGTATCCAAAAGAACACTTCCTTCCATTGAAACATAATTTAGATAAACACTGCTTTTGTCTGTCAGCCACAGTCTGGGCTGGGCTGTGCCTCACTGAGGATGGAGCCTTTCCCAGCTCTTTGGAAGGCAACTTGTGTGTGCCAGCATTTGAAATGTTAGCAAATTCTAAGAACATATTGCTGGTGGGGTCTCTCAACATCAGGCAACCACAGGATGTTTACCATCTTCTCAGCCATTCCCACCCTAGATCTGTTCCTGAAGCAAGTGTTTGCACCAGTTTCCACAGAGTATAAAAGCACAAACATTATATAATAGATGACTTGTTTCTCATAAGCCAGAAGAAATTCTTTTTCCATAAAATGAAGTCTACAAATATTTTTTCTTCTAAGTCTAAAGATACTTAGTTACTTCCTAAGGTTGAGACTGATTCATAACAACGTTGACCATGTTGGCAAGCTGAGGATCACTTTCACTGATCTTGTGTGCAAACATAGAGATCAAAGTAATCCACAATGGGTCTTTTTTTCCCCCTCCTCAAAACTGTGAAGGAACTGCTGACCATTAACTAAAATATTGCTGAAAACATAATTTTTAAGACATCAGCTGAGCTTTTGCTTGCCCAAAGCAAACCACAGTTTCTCTTTGGTTTCATAGGACAGAGTAAATCACTGTAAGAATGGCAGGCAAGTCATCTGTGTTGACCATTAACATAGGCTGTGCTGCAGTCTGAACAAAACAGATGAAAGGAAATACGCAGAAAGCCAATTGTGGCAGCAGCAATGGACCTGACATTACAAGTGAGACAGAAGAATGGAACTCTGGTTTATTCCTTAGTTATAACTGTCATTTAGCTGGATATCAGGACTGTCCCTGTGTGCACACTCAATGCACTAAAGTCACTGACTCCCTGGGAGAGTGGTCCAAGAACTCCACAGCACATCCCTGCATAGACAAGATGCTCAACTGGCTTGAGACAATGGAGTGGGTTGAAACAATGTGACAGACCCAGCTCATCACCATCTTCATCACAAAGCATTTGACTAACTCTTGTAGGAGATCTTCAGGGGGCGACTTCAGACAGTCCTGAAGATTCCCCCCAGGCAACTCCTGCTGTGTCAAGACGAATTTTTTACTTACAGCAACATGTGTGAAGAGTCTGGCCCTTCCAGGCGGTTCTTGTGGCAGAGCTGGCATAGATTGGATACTTGTAAATAGTCAGTAGAAACGGTTCCTGCAAATGTAGAAACAGTTTTGTAAATGGGAGTTGGAGATAATTCAGTTCTGAGATTCTGTGATAACCTCTAGCAATGGATGATGCATGGGCTGGAGCAGTCATGTAGGAACCACAGTCCAGCTAGGTTATAAGAAGTGAGCAGAACAGCACTTTGGGTAATCTCATCTGTGACTCTCCCAACAGATTCTGATTGCCACCCAGACAGCAATGACTATCCTGTTCAAGAGATTTGATTCCCCATGCAAGTATTATTTTATGCCAAGATAAATTACAGTTTTTAGCAAGCACTCTGCCCATAGGTGGCTACACAACACTAGTTTTGGTGTAACCTAGACCAGGTGTGAGACATGAAAGCATTCCCGAAGAGACAAATGGCTTAGCGGAACAGAAGTTGGCTCAAGCAGGACAGAGAGCAGACTAAGCAGAAACACTACTTCAGAGAAGTAACAAGTGCTGACATTTGAGCAATAAATTGCAAAAGTAATGGGTCTTTCATGTTTTTTTTCACTCAGTTGATTTGTTCATAGCATATTTGGAACCATTAGAAGAGAAATTTATCCTGCTGAAGATGACATTGAATGGTCTTGGACAAACCTTAAGCCTTGAGAATGACTTCTCGCCACAATCAAGATATTTAACACTGTCACCATCTACTAGTTTCTTCTGGACACTGGTGACTGGGATTTTTTCTTTCTATTCCTACTTTTTGCTTTTCTTCCCAAAACCTCCGTAGGAACTCATTTTCAACAGAAGCTTTAATTTTTGTTTAACAAGATCATTGCTAATGTTTCATAATTGGCATGATAGTTACTTTTTGTGTTACAAATGAACTTCAATGAGCACAAGGCACATAACTCATTAAGGGTTTTTTTGCAAGATGGAAAAAATAACTGAGTGATATGGTCAGTTCTTGAGAATGTTGCAAAAACCAGCAGGGTAAGGACAAAGCAAGTCCTGCCCTTTCCACTTTAAATTATTCTCTATCATTTTTGGTGGATGATGACTTTCTTGCCTAAACTACCAATAAATAAAGGCTTTTCTGCTAGTTCTGCAAGGGATTAACTCCTGATCTCCTCATCTACACACTTTCATACGTGAGCTTTAAAACCCTGTGGGAATACTGTCACTTTGTACTATGGTAAGAGACAAAACCCCCACTGATTTTCTTTCCTAATTTTGCTAGGAATTGGTAATTACGTTGTATACACTATAAACTATCTAATCTGATCCTAAATTTCTGTCATATAAAGCTGCAGCTGCTAATCTCCAAAGAAAGACACTTCTTCCAATTTTCAGATCAGTGAGTAGTCTCTACATCATGGAAACAAATTCACATTAGTATAACAAATACTGTTTATCTGTTGGCCCATGTAAAATCTTAAGCATCAATGTATGGAGGCTTCTCAACCATAGAAGTTGTGATAAAATTTTGTTGAAATAAGTGCTACTGGCCTTTTAGATGCTTTGAAATACTCAGGTTCAATCGCTGTTAAATCCTAAAGCAATTTCCCTTCCACACAAAGAAGATGCAGAACTTCTGGCACTTTTTACTACCGTTTCTGTTTTCACACATCAATGCATGATCATAAATGATTTAATGTAATAAAGAATTCTTTGCACAATGGAGAGAACTGGTTTTGACTAACATAATGAAAAACCATCTAAATATATTAGGAAACAAAGGAAGAAGGAACCAAGGGAGTTTTGCTGCAAATATTTCATACCTTCATCTAGATATATAGTATGTGTGCATATATATACACAGACATAAGATAGATTTATACTCTTTTTGAACATTGGCAACATACTTGTTCATCCTTAATTGTAAGTTATCTTCTCAGAGACTAAACAGATTTACATATGTTTGAAAGTTTCACCCCAGGCCAAACGGAAATTTATTGTAAGAAACTGATCCACTTTAAGAAGCACCTACAATTTAAGGTGACTGTATCACTGGATTTCATTATGTAAGAGAACATACTGACAGGTACCGTAATGGGAATGGGAATAAAAGAAATCTCATTAAAGCAGTCTTAGAAGGCTGAAGTTTATTCAGCCTACAGCTGTGCTGTACTATCATAGTAGCCAGAATGAAGCAGGCAAGGAAGTTCTGACAAAGATTTCAGAAAGAACAAGACATTTTTGACAAAACCAGGCAAGAGAAAGAGAAAACTTGTATTCCTTAAAGAGCTAGAAGTTTGTAATACCATAGAGCAATATGAAATTTTACAGTGTCATCCATCTGTTGCAGGAGCCTGTGATATCATAACTATCAAAAGTTTCAGGACATACTTTCAATATACAGTTACTTTCCTTCTGAGTTATTACTGACAAAAGTAATTGTTGAATCTAGGCGCAGAAAATTAATTTGGCCTCTTGGTAAAATTTTATCAGAGTGGGGATCTCTTTCATACTTCTAGCAGAAAGACAGAAAAATAAAGGAAAAGTTTTCTGGTACCACTCACAGGCACACACAGAGGCCACACTATCACTTTCATACAATTTTAGTGCAGTAGCTGGACTGTAATAGCTTTTGGACACCTGTACATTGTAGTGCAAGATGTAGTACATTATTGTTTGTGACACCCTCAAACACCAATTTACTAGGCTACAGATTGCTCTGAGCCCAATAAATCTTTACAAACCCATCTAGAGTGGCTGAAGAACACTTTCCTCCCCCTCTTTCTCCCTTCCCTTTGGTAGAACTGGGTTGTTTTTTTCTTTTTTTTGCAAGTGTTCTACCTCAGATTCTGTCAGCCTGCGGTATTGAATTTTTCTGTTGTGTAATGATGGAAAAAGGCCTAGAAAACTGTTCCAGCTTTGTAACGCAATTCACATTGAGAAGAGTCATTTATGTAGTTAAAAGGAAGATATAGAAAACAGTTATCTCATCAGCTAGGTATATTATTACTATCTTATTTTAAATGCTATGAAAGCTGTAAAATAAAGCCAGTTCCTAGGGAGAAATGGCTTTTACTCTCACTTCCTCAGTTTCTACATACAAAAGACTATTCCAAGCAGCTGGAGCTCCACCTATGTCTAAGTGGGAGCTACATGCACTCTGCAGTGTGTTATCTTTAAAGTCAGGTAAGATCAAGAGAGATGTTCTGGCTGTGTCTACATAGATACTCCCATCAAACAGCTCTCCAGCTAAATTTCAGTTTTCAGGCATCCTAAATTTGCATCTGCACCGCTGAGTTTATTGCACATTAAGCTCATCCATGCAGCAGGCAATTTTTTAGGGCTAACAACAGTTTTCTGCTGTCGATATGTACAATTCTATACTAACCAAAGCTATTAATCCTGCTTTTATGGGGGGGGGGGAGGGGGAAAGAAAAAAGTTTTTTAAAAAAAGTCTCCATTGCAATGAGATTCTCTGCATTTCGTATTCACTTCAAGCAATTACTTTTGCACATTTTTAGCTCACAGGTGCAGAAACTGTACCATTCCTTCCTCTGTCTCACTATGTATGTTTGATTATTTTTATACTGCTTTCCCAGAAGTTATTGACAACATGCTGACAGTGGGGAATACACAACATCTCACAGAGACACTCTGGGAGTGCATGTACAAGAACACATTTTCCACGTCACTCTCAGTGAATTTACAGCCCAATGTACTGAGAACAAACAGTAATCTGCTGCTCACCATCAGAGACCTCAACATCCATCCTTGAGAGAAATGTCTTAAAAGCTGATAACTTCTGTAATTTTAGGTTCTGCTTCAAGCAAGCAAATGATGAGAACAAGCTGCCAATAGCTGTGCAGAGACAGAAAGAATCAGTTAAACTACAGAAACCCTCTGGAGGGAGAGTTGGTAGTCTGCTTCATTTACAAAGCTGAGAGGAAGGCAAGAGGTTGATTTTTTTTTTTTTTTTTTAGTCTGTTTAGGTAAGTATGGTTTTCAGGACTGCCTTGTACACCAGTGGAATAAAAATAATGCATTTTTTAAAAAGCTAAACTGAAAGCAGATTCAGTTGTCCAGGAAGGCAAAACCTCTCTGAGAATGCTAGAAAGCTGTTTCCTCACTGAACTTCAGACTAGTGGTACTAACAATAGAATAGTTACTATTCAAACTCAGCATGACTCAGGGTGATCCCAAGCACAAACACAGGCTGGTCAATCAGTGGATTGAGAGCAGCCCTGTGGAGAAGGACTTGGCGGTATTAGTGGATGGAAAACTGACTATGAGCCAGCAATGTGTGTTTGCTGTAATCATCTCTTTCCAGCTCTAATCTCCCAAAATCAACATATCTCACCTGCTAAAATTAATCTCTCTCTTTTCTATGAGCGCATTAGTTGTGTTCACATCAGTTTGTCAGCTGTAATTAGCCCACAGGTACTTCCAGCCACATAATGACGCTTGATTTCTCTTTAGATGACAG
This sequence comes from Athene noctua, assembly GCF_965140245.1. Classification (NCBI taxonomy): domain Eukaryota; kingdom Metazoa; phylum Chordata; class Aves; order Strigiformes; family Strigidae; genus Athene; species Athene noctua. The sequence continues at coordinate 127,526,258 of NC_134038.1, forward strand.
AAAAATGTCAAATCCAATAAGCTAAATTTTAAAAGTGAGTTCAAGTGATCACCTGTGTTAAGGTAGGAGGCATTGGTGGAGTTCTTCTTGTCACTATTTGGTTGAGTTCCGCCCAAATGTGAACAGCCAGTTACAAATTCAACTATAGCTAATTGTTCCTCTTCAGGGAACTCCTTCCAAAGACACTAGTCACAACTCCCCATTTGTTTACAATAAGTAATTTGTCCACACGGTACAAGGAAAGACAGATATATAGTGAAAGGTAGAGAAATGTTTCTTATTTCTGCATCCCAAAGAGATAAAAATGCTAAATGACCTCTTCCTTTGCATCTGATTATCTTCTTCCTTATGAGCAATGAGACAGAAGAAATTAAAATTAAAAAGGGTTGAGACATGACATAACCAAGAATGTTTATATGAAGTGCAATGGAAGCCTAAAAGCTTCATAAATATTTTCAGAAAAGGATGCTTCCATATGCACAGGAGTCCCTTGTTAAAGGATTAGAGAACTTTGGAGCCCAAATTGGGGATGTTTTAACTGACTTCCAAAGTAAGTAATGCCAGGGACTAGAGAATCTGAATTGTTCTTTAAATCGGTGACACCTAAAATCACCTTAATCTGGGAACTGGCTGAACATCAGGCAGCATGAACCTACCTTTAAATCCTCTTTAAGATCAAGCATAAGACATCGGTCTCTTGGCCAACACAGCTGAGGTCTTTTGCAACACATAGAATAAAATCTGTTGCCAACATTGTGAAACAGCAGTTGTTGGGAGAGGGTGAGAGGGTGGTATCTCATCTGTCTTGTTTTACAAGCACAAAAGAAAATGAAGCAAGGAAAGTCAGTTATGAAATTACAAAGACTTTTTTTAAAAAGGAGGGAGACATCAATGTCTTTTTATTTTCTTTTTTTCTGCTGTGATTTTCCAACTCTTTTCCGCTGCTGAACTCAGGTATCAATTTGCAACTAACTCAAGCCCTGTGGGCTGCGTGATGGGTGCTCTGAAACCCTTCAGGCTGGGGCCAGCAACAGATCTCTGTTCAGATTGTTCAAATTGATTTTTCTGAACACACAGGCAGACTAGGGAAAGAAGGCATATACTATACAGGGTAATCTAAGCAGAATGTACTGAGGGAAAAAAGATAATTCCTATCATGTATAAAATTCTGACATTTCAGTGTTTGTTTTTGCCCCAGATCTGAATGCAAAAGTTTAAATATAGAGATTTGTGGGAGATGCAAATTCCTTATGTCCCCTCAAAGAATCATTTCAAAAAAGAATCCGAGCATTTTCTTTCAAAACTGTCAGAAAATTCTGAAGTGATATATATGTACGCCTAGAGTTTATGATATAAAAGAGCTTTAAACATTATCAAAACAAAACACTTGAAGGTTTATTCACTGAAAATTGTTAAAATGAAAAATCTTCCCATTTCAAAGAGACTGTCTTTTTGGATAAAAACTTTTTCCACTGAAAAATCTTTGTCTAGTTCTACCTACAAGTTAGTGAGGGAGATTTGCTTTCTACTGTGAGCCAAATCTGCAATTAGGCAGAGGTGAATTATCATTCTTTGGGAAGCTTTTGTTTTGTAATACATTCCGTGCGTACAGTGCTGCTTACCTGGGGATCTCAAAACATTTTGCACAGGTTACAAACAGGAGCACACTGCACCTGTACCAACATGAAGTTTGTTTCAGGCTGTTCCAAAGCTGGAGCCTCAACCCCCCCTCAGCTGCATGACATACATGATGTTTCAGATTCAGTCTTCTCTCCAGAGTCAGTTCAACAGTTCTATTGTCAGGAAATTCAGCCTAATGCCTGCTGCAGTTCTGCCCATACATATAGGATGGACGCAACCCTGGTGATCTTCTCTGCAATTTGAACCAAGCTGGGTCTAAGGGGAGTTGCTCAAGTGGCAAAATTGGTAGAGGCAGTTTGCTGCCAACCTACTTCCTACTTACTTGTACCCTATTTGTTATTTACACAACACAGTGCCAGAGCTACATTTTCACAGAACCTTTGCACTAATTTGAACGACAAAAGACACGAGAAATAGTGGAAACAGAAATCTTGAGGGTTAGGTAGGAGAGAATTCAAAAGGTCTCCTGTCACTTTCAAGATTTTCCATGTCTAGCTGCCAAGCAGGTCAGGCCCATGGGATGAAGCTAAAATACTTCTGAAGAAATATGCCTTCATTCTCTCCCTTTCTGTGGGGGACAGTTAGAAAGGAAAGGAACCAAAGAGCTATTTTTCTCACCTTTTTCTCAGAGAAGGTTTTGTCTTGACTGCCCTGTGGACTTTTTTTTTTTTTTTTTTTCTTCTCACAGTTCAATCATTACTCTTTAATAAGCTTTTGACATTAAAATAACATTCAGGATCATTAGTCCTTCTTGCTCCCGTCTAGAGCTGAAAGCCCTCATCAAAAGGATGCACTTGCTGTGACAAGGGGAAGTCATTCTTCCGCTGCAGAATGACATTCTATATATTCCATAAAATACGTTAATTATAGTTTAAAATCTGTCCCGATAAACATGCTACTGACTCTCCCCAAAATCCTTTGTCTTAGACCAGCTGAAAGAATCCCTCCCTTTGCCTTCTGAGATCTGTAGCATAAGACCTTGTGCAGTATCTCCTTATGAGATCATCAGATTTCATCCAGATACTAGTCTTCTGAATTGAAACCAAAATAGACCACTCTCAATTTCATGGTAGGCTTATATTAGGGCAATATACAATATTGGAGTGATATTAGGGAGTGTAAACTTAATCATGAAAGCAAAGTCCATCGCTTTCTTCTTTTATAATCCTCTTCCACTTTCACATTCATGTGATGGTCCTAAACGACAGTTTATCTATAAGGCTGATGGAAAATTCATTGCAGTTGAAGGTGTTTGGACCTGCTGCTTATCTAGCAAAAAATCCTTGCCAGTCCCACCTGCCAAGTTTTTGTCAAGTCTATTGTAGACATGGTTTTTCCTCCACTCTATGGCCATAACACTGAGCATGCCAGCTACTTCTACACATTCAGCTGAATCCTCATCTGGGCAGAAATATTGGCCATGCTGAAGCTGATGTCATTGACTCTGAGGATTTTTGTCCAGTCAGTGTTTCACCCCAGGTGTCTGTCACTCCCATTACCACCTGTCACCTTTTTGTCACAGCTGCTGCAAGCAACTGCTATGTGCTTGTCTAGCTGGGCTTTATATTGTCACTCACCGGGAAGCTATATTCGGTGTTAGTTGTTACTTTCTGATGTCTTCTACCAAAAATAAAAGTAGTTTCTGTATGGATTAATTGGTGATAAACAATCTTCAGTCAGTGTATTTAATTGTCTGGCGGATGCAAATCAATCTCTCTCACAAAAAGCTGCTTGAAACCAAATCAGCCTGAAAAGATCTTTTCCTTTAAATTACAGTGGCACTCAGTCTTTCTCAGATATTGTAGCTCAAGTGAATTACTGGAAAGAATGGATACTGAGAACAAAAGAAAAATGATTGGCAAGAATAGAGGCTGATAGGATTGAAATAAAAACCTTCCAGTAGGGAGGCCTGAGCATAACTGCACGTCTTTGCATATTTCCCCAAGGAACAGGGTAACAAATGGTTTTGGCAGGAGGGAGGCATTTTAAGGTAGCAAAATAAAAGGGTCATGTATCAAACCAAATTGTGTTGGCTTTGAGATGTATTAAATCTTTACATGATCTTGTTTTTCTTTACAAAGCTTTTTTTTTCTCTTTAAAGAAGCTGAAGACTCAACACTTGAGTTTCTTTGATAATAATTATGCACTGCGTATTTCTGCCTGTATGCATTGTACGTAAGGTTATAACATCCCCATAAAAAGCAAACTTCAGTTTAAGAAAACAATAAGATTGCAAAGACTGTAAAATCTAACAAAATTATGAGATGCTGAAATTCTGATTGTACTTCCTTAATTGAATCTCCCCAAATAAAGCATAGGAAATAGCTTCTCATTGAATACTCACACATACCCACAAACTTATAGTTTCTTTGTCTCATACAGTGAGCAAAATATTTTCCACCAATGAGTAGCTTTAGCATTTGGCTAAAATAACACAAAACAGGAATTACTTTGAAGAGACGTCTAGTATTAGGCCCACTGTGGGAGTCAAACAAACAGATTTAAAAATGCAAAATTCATAAGAGGAGACAAAAGGAACAACCACACTGAGAATGCAGGAAAGAAGTGAAGTGAAACCAAGAAAGAATAGAGAATAAGGACAGAAAGGGGAGGAAATGAAGCCTGTGGTAGAATATATTACAGAGAGAACTACTCGTTCACTTGTGGGAATTGAGTGGGATTCAAAAAGCTGAAAAATGGTCTACTGCTTAAGGACTGGAGAGAATCCTGGAACCGGCAAAAAAAGACATAGAGTCTCTCAAAAAATAGTTTTTATACAACTGCAATTTTCACTAGTCTATGTTTTGTCAATGCAACATCAGTTGGCTACCCAGTATAAATCCTGAAGCATTTCTCTCATACTTAAATTCTCAGTTTAGATAAACAACCTAGCGATCATGCAGTTCCCTATCTTGCCCCTTTTAAAATCTGCTGACAGTATATATGAAGGCAGCAACATTTCACTGCTCTTAAACAAATCTGTGACACTTTTTCATTCATTGTTTAAACTCCAGTATCCTACAGTCATGCAGAGAAATGTAAATCTCCTCTTGCTGGCTCATTTAAGAAAGATCTGGAGGGGACAACAACTTATTCCTTCACAAAAAGTAATATTCCATAGGATTCCAAGCAGAAGGAGAAAACCAAACCAACCAACCAAACAAACAAAAAACCCCACACACAAACAATTTTGTATCCTGAGGTCCAGTTTTCCTGGAGCATATATAAAGACTTTTTTGCACCTCTTGACAGATGATTCAGGACCCTTATATTCCAGTCTTATCCAAATAAAGGAACAAGATACCCATCAACATTGAAAATGTCACCCAGACCTTGATACGTGTGAGCAGCATACAGTCTGCTTTATGTATTTAAAGCATTTTCTTCTACCAGAGTTCATTATTCTCAATGAATATAAGACTCCAATAGTCAGTGATGGGAAAACCACAGGGAATTAAATACTTTTAGGCATGTACAGAGCAACTGTGTCTAATACCCTCATCTGACTTTCACACTGGAAGAGAACAACAGCTACCATATGGACAAATAAGGACCAATCTTCAAGTCACCCTCTGTTCAATGGAAAATAATTTGCAGCAGGAAAGGCCCCCTCAGGATATCAGAAGACTAAGCTGGCACTGTGTACATACATCCAATTCAGCCAGGCACAAATGAATTATTCTGACAACTAGCATGAAAAACCCAGCAAAACAAAACAATTAAGCTCTACAGTTGGGATCTTTCTCCACAATGAGCAATAGCTGTAAGGCTGTTGCCGGCTCAGCTGCAAGCCTTTAGCCCCTCCAGCCCACTGCCTTCCGCTTTCCTTTTTTACACACTTGCAGAAAGTGTTCCCATCCTAAGTCCCCTCTGGGGCAGCGCATACTCTTCATAGGAAGCTCTTGCCAGGACTTTCCAGAAGATTGGAACAGTTTACATTCATGTGCAAGATGGGGAAAGCGGATTAGTGCTGGAATGTTACATGCAGATAAACTGGGGGCAGTGTCGAAAACAAAAGATGAGCTGAGTTAGCTGCTTGATACTGTTTTCTTCCCTTGTATTTGGGAAAAAAAAAAAAAAACACAAAAAAAACCCCACAAAAAACCAAAACCACACACACAATAAAAACCCAAAACAACCAACAAACAAACAAACAAACAAAAAAAAAAAAAACAACCAAAAAAACAAAGAGAGAGCATGAGGAAAATTGTCATTTTAAACAAAGACTGATTTGAATCTGCCATTCCTAACCAAGCACTTCCGTTACTGGCTATTTCCCCAACTGAGGGTGATCTTGGATCAAAACTTTCCTTTAGCCAAGGAAAAAAATAAACCTCTTATCACTCAGTTAAGTATTTTCATTCTATAGTGAGGCTCTCACACTCCTTCCCCTGGATAGTGCTTCATCTTACACAGAATAATTACCATGCTTTGCATAAGCAACAGAGAGAGTCCTAGTTGTTAGTCCACTCACCCAGGAAGGAGAATATCAGTTATACTTAATATTCTCAAGAGATACAGCACTTGATATTATAATTTTTAAAAGATAGAGAGCAAATCATTGCTAGGTCCACCGTTTCAATTAATCTAAATACAGGGTTGTCCCACAATATTCAACCACCTAGTAATGGAAAAGAACACCTTTCAAGGGAATCCCTTAAAGATATTTCTCAGCTCTCTTTTATTTAGCTATGCCTTAGTTCTACAGCACAGCATAAGTCATGCCACATATTCATTTAACTTTACTCAGGGAGCAACATATTATGATCTTTTAATCATTTTTGTACAGCTTGGATGAAGGTATTCAATAAATATCATCCAACCCTTAAACAGATGCATAACATCTACTATTTCTGGAAAATAAACTATAATACATTTATCTGGATACAGTCTATTCATCATCCACAGCTAACAGCCTTTCCCCTTCCACCTTCCCACTTCAAAGCATGGATGCAATGACCCTATTTCTCTTCACATCTTAATTTCCCATCCATCCAAGATCTCTTTCTACACTAACAACTGTTGTGCCAGTTCCTACATATAGAGATGATGACATAAACACCCAGGCTTTTCAAAACATATCAGCACCTACTCTTTAGGCCTTCAGACATGCAGTCATTGAGCAGTCTTCAACCATCTAAATAGTTCCCTTTCTCTCCAAAAATGCAACAGAAAACCTCAGAAGAGGGAGACAGAGTTAATCTCCCAGAATAACAAATGAAATCACAGCTCAATTAGCATTTTTAACAGGTAGAAACATCAGTGACTGTAACAGCAAAAGTAGAAAGTAACTATTGGCCTAAGCCCAGACTAGTGCTGCTACCCATACCATATTATTAGTAGTATATGTAGTGGATTGCTCTTGAAAAAAAAGCATTAGGTGTCTTGATATTTGGGTAGGAAGACAACGGTGTCTAGCAGTACACAAACGCTGTACAATGATGATCTGGGATTGTTGATGGTGTTTGGGCAGGACAAGAGCAAACTGTTCAGATAGCCAGGAATCAGACGAGTCACGGTGACCCTAGCTATTTGTTAATATGGAAAACTTCAGAATTGTATCAACAGAGTAAGATAGCCCAAATATAGTGTGAGAGTATATATATGTAAACATGTATGTCTGTGTGTGTATGTGTATGCATACCTGTCGTATTTTTTTCAATTTAGGAAATGAAACTAGAAACAGTAGCAAGGATTAAGTAGGATTAAACAGGCCTGACTCAATGTCATCTTAATCTGACAGTGAGGTCACAGGTCTGGAGGAAGAGACTGTTCCAGTGCCCAGAGCAGTCATGGGATTGCAGCCCTGTAATGCTACATTGCATTTGGCTATGTGCGCTGCCAACACGGCTGTTGCCAGACCACCCTATGGGACAACTCCCCCAAAACCAAACCCATGTTCTAGGGAAAAATCCTCCTGACTGAGAACGTCTGCAGTGTAGTGTGGTAACCTGAGCATCTTTACAATATGTGGAAATCCTAAACCATCACTAGCTGCTGTGCATTCCCTTGTGACCTGGCACAGTACCCTTCTTCTTGTAGCACTGCAACAAGTACAGACGTGACAACCATATCTGAAGTAACAGCAGCCTGATGCTGACATAAGGAATGTAAGCAGAAAAATAAAGACATCTTTTTGATGGTGATGGCAGCAAATTGCAGGTTCTTTTCTGTTGGTATTCCGATACCACAGGCTGGAACTCTACACAGATTTCCTTGAAAAGAGGCTGAAATTATACTGCTGTTCTTCCCCTTCTGACAATCCGTTCATTTTTGCACAACAAATTGGATAGGTGTCATGCCTAGACATGGCCTAGGAAATGTTCTCTGGGCTAAGAGTGCATAGGAAAATGTGAAACAACAAGCCCATATTCAAAACCTTGCTCAAGATAATCTCAGAAGGCAGAGCTGAGCTTTGGCTTGGCCATGGTACTGGTACTGGATATATTCTGATCATCCTCTTCCTGTCATATGAAAGATTCGTACAATTTAGTCCTTGCATGCTTCCCGAGATTAAAAACAAGAGTGACAAATTAAGCACTAATGCCAGCGGATGTAACTCCATTTGTGCCAGTGAAGTTTTAGTCACTTCCCCTACAGCTACACTTGATATAATGAAGCTATGGGAGCTGTGATGGGAGCTGTCTGCAAAACATCATTTTACTCAGATAAGATTTTTGGTGGAAGTCTAAGCATAACTATTGTCATACTGGAAGAGGCACAGAAGAGATTTCAGGGTTTGGGTTATTTACATAGTTTTAGAACACTGGCTTAGGCTAAAATCATGAGAAGTTTTATGATCCATATCATTTATGTTGAAACAACACTTTAAATACTGCAGTTGGGAATATTCCTATGACCTAACTCTATCATGTAGTTCTTAGTGGTATGCTTGTGCTGGACTCTATTCAATCCTATTAAATGGGTCTTACTGCAGTAATTTTTTGTTTAACAACTACAGTTAATGTGATGAAGGAGACGATTTTTCACTGTTTTCCTTATCTTTTTACCAGTCAAGGACTTTGCTTAGGGGGAAATAAACAAAACAAAACAAAAAACCAACACACACAAAAGGGTTTTAGAGTTTATCTGAAAGAGAAGGAAGCCCTGGGGAACCGATTTAATATTTTTAGTTTATCTTCTCACCCTGATATTCTGTAGAAGGTGTTATACTGTCACTGCACTTTGACCAAGCATAGTGCATGAGAGCGTGCACTGGCTGGAGGAGGAATAATCCTTTTGCACAGATATGGTTAACATGCAGGCTAATCGTAATACATCAGTCAGCAACCTTGTGCTATTGGCATTTGATTTAGAAGTCGTCTTCTTACTGAAAACAAACAAGACATCAGCAAATCTACAGAATAACATTTTCCCCTATTACACTGGCACTTTGATTGTGATCTTCATTTGACGATTGGTCAAAATAATGTTTTAATTTACATCGCTACATTCGAGCTAGCAAATACTTCTTCTGACACACAAACAAAAGAAGATATTAATGATTTTTCAGCAGTGACAAGATGCTTCCAAATTTTCAATGCAATTGTTTTCTCACTCACAGGTACTGAATTTATTTTTCACAGACAAGAAACACCTCTCCTGCCAAAAGGAAATACTGAATTAAGAAATTGTCCTTTTGCTACTCCAGTGCTTATTTTGTCTTTTTCTGCAGTATAGTTCTTGTTTCACTTTTTATGATCAGCCGGGAAAAATAATCTACTTATTTTCTTACCATTGCAGGGACATATATATAGTATAAGTGACACATTTGCTTTCTTCTGTTTTGTTTTGGTTTGATTTGGTTTGGTTTTTTCCAGGAGTTTATTATGATTTTAGCTTTTGGTCTTCTGCTATCATATGAAAAATATGACTGGTTTGTGGCCTGTGCAAATAGTGGTAGGTGGAATGGATGTTCTGTATGTCTTTCTGAATGCAGTTTCTATTATGTATTGCCTGTAATAACAGGGAAATTGACTTAATAACCCATCTAGCCAGCTGATCTTTTCCAGTACTATGCACCTACAACAAAAAAAGCAAAGGCTTAGGGTATAAGTTAAGAGTATACAATCTAACAAGACTTTGTATTACAAACGAACAAAGAAGAAAAAAAAAAAAACAAAAAAACAAAAAAAACAACTCATAGAGGAAAGCTCCAGAGAAATCTAAAAGAAAACCTGCTTGAGCAAGAACACATGTTGCAGTACTTATTAACTTGAAGACAGCATTGTTATAAAGTGGTTATATGGCTCCTGGTTCAGGGCTGACTTATGCCAGCCAACTGACAGCATAGTATAACATGAAAGAGATCAAGAAAAACAAATGTTAAAGCAAAACGTTTTGGTTTTTCTAGCTTGGAAAGCAAAATCTGAGTGAAAATATAACAGTGCCTATAAATATACTTGTTGAGATAATACTATAAGGGCATAAGACATATCTGAAAGTAAAGGCCAAGGGTAGCATAAGAATAAATGACCAGTAAAAGTTTGTTTTCTAACCATTAGACCAGTGAGATTTTGAATAACTGTACAGTGAGGACAAATACCTAAACAAATTTTAAGACAGAGTCAGTTTATGAAAGATATTATATGACCTTATTGTCTCTAATAGCAAGAAACAGGACTTGATTAATGATGCAGTTCCCTTTCTATCACTTCATCAAGACTTCATATTTTAGTTGACTATTATTTTTACAATAGTTCTGAGTCATCTTTCCTGAAAATTTCAGTTTATCCAGTCATCAGAAGGAAAATACTTGAAATCACTGCTGACCTGTGATTTACCCTTTGAATGAAAGACTTCAGATCCTGACAGGGAACTCCTTGATCTCAAGATTCTCTCTTTTGAATGCATCACTTTCTTTTATTCCCCTTTCATCTTTTGATCTTAAACAACTACACCTTATTCATCTATATTTCAAAATCATCCTCACTCATTCTTTCTGCTGTACTAACAAGACAATAACTCCTAATTTTTAAGTTGCCAACATTGCATATGCAGTACTCACCTTCCAACAAAAAATTTCACATTAGTGTGTAAGGATGATTAAAATATGAATGGAATGTAGTGCATGTCAGAGCATCCTCTTCTGACAACCCATCTAACATCTCTTTAAGGAATGTAGCTAGCTTCCAGAGGTCTAAAGTCAAATACATTGCTTTAGAAAGTAGCTTTAGAGCAAACCACAGAGCTCTCTACTTGGTAATTTAAATGACTGACCATTCAATTTATGAGCATTCTCAGTAATAAAATTCAGCCTGAACTTAATAGCACATTTTATGTGACAACGATGACAATTACAATCTATAGTTACTGCAGTCGCCCTTTGGTCTAGGGAAAGATGACAGTATTAATTACACACATTTGCCATTTGTCAGACTTAACTTGGCAGGCGATTGAGCTCTGAACCATCTTCAGCTTGACTTCTACATTTTACATTTTCTAATCCACTGGAACGAAGATAATTAGAACAGAGAAAAATGAGAGGCTTTCTTTTTCCTGACTTGTTTAAAGATGTACCAAACCTCTACCACATGTTAGTGGTATATTCAGTAACACCAGTCACATTAAGGCTGTGCCACTCCAGTTAAGAATCTGTCGACATTTACTTCACAAAAACTATGCTGCAGAGGTACTGCATATCTCATTCATTTTAATTTGCGTTAGATGAAATGTGACATGAAAAGTCTCTCAGCCCATATGTGTAACTTTCACATAATTCTAACATTTCTTACTATTTCTGTCTGGAACTCTATTTTCCATGCTTGTTGACATTTCTAGCCTTCCAGAGGAATTAAAATATGCTGACTTTCTTTAAAAATTGTAAAAGCATTTCTCTAAATTCTTTGTCAACTGAAAAGAAAACAGTTGATTTCAATTTAGGAAAATATCTTTATTTCAGAGGATGGCTAAGTACTTCATTGTTCTGTACTTAAGGGTGCAATTCCAAGGATTCAAGGTTAAGTTCTAAAGTCGATATGAATTTAAGTACATTCATTAACATTTTGGTGAGCTGGTATATCCATTTAAACAATCCTTCCAAACAATCAATTTCCCCAGTATTTACCTACTTGTGGAAAAAAAAAAAACCACAACATTTGTTGTTTTCTCCAACCAACCCAACTCTTCCCAAGTAGACATTTAAAAGGAAGAACTTCAAAGCATGAGACTTAAGTCAACAAATTTAGAACATCTGGGGTTCACAATAAATAGTTAAAACAGAGAAATGAGAAGGAAATAACACATTTCAAAGTTGAAAGACCTTCCTAAAGAAATGGCTGTTCTTTGTCTTTCTTTCATAAAGATCCTGTGTTGCTCACAGTCACAGCAATAAGGCTCAGGTAGGAAACCCACTATTAAGGTCACAGCTCTACAAATGTTTGAGCTCTCCTGAAGCATGGACCAACTCCTTCCTTCTCCCCAGACATGTATTCCTGTCCTGTCTATTGCATTAGCACTGATGTTCATCTGGCCTCACAGAAAGTAGATTCAGTGGGAGGAATCCTAGTAAAACATTCATACCTTATTCCCTGCCAACTTTGCTGCATAAAAAGTTCATCAGCAGATGAGATATCTGCCAACACTGTCATGAGAGAAGTGCATCAAAAGAGAAGATGACCTAAGACCTCATTAGGCTCCTGTGGAAACAAATAAACTTGAAGTTTGGGGTGTTTCATAAGTAAAAATCCAGACTTAAAACTCCTCCCAGTAGTATTCAGCCACAGGAAATTCTTTGCCACACCTTCATGGCAAGGTATCCCACATGCAGATGTTTGCTCTTCAGTTCTACAGACTGACTGACAATTCAAACATCAGTTCTAGAGTTTTTGCCTGGTCATCATCTAAACCTCTAATGTTGCTGTTTTACAATTTCACGCGTAACATCTTTGAAAAATAAAAGCCCAATTTTAGAGATGGTAATGATTTCACAGCTATTCTCCGTACTTAAAGGTGAAAATATGTTTGAAATAGTAACTTTTAAAGAAATACTGTTTATGCTGAGTAGACAGGTTTAAGTACACACATCAGTTTTAAGCATTCTATCATGAGCACTCTATTGTGGATTACATCTTCTTTCTGAATTTGAAGATAAAGGATTGTAATACTGTATGCCATTTAAAAATATCTCAAGGCCTTAATATTTTATCCATGTTATATGTCTAAAAAGAAAATTAAGTGATTGTGTCAGGGGAATTGTTGAGAGGTAATAAACCAAAAAGTCATCATTAAAAGTGAATAAATCCAATACTTGAGGCAGAACACTTTCAGAGCAGTCAGATCCATAATCTCGAATACTCCTCAAATACTCATAATCAAAGATCTACACTTAGCAATCAGACTGGCTGGCGGAGCATTTTAAAGTACTTAATAACAATTGTGGCTGTAAATCAAATACACCTAAAATATTTCCTCCTATTTAAATTAAATTCCCAGTTACTGATGCTGCTGTCTTCCACTTGAGACCATTCCTCTCAGTTTTGGCCATGAACTAGCATTGTTCCACAGAGACACACCAAAAAAAGCCATGCCCATACAAACACTGCACAAAAATTCCCAGTAGGATAAACTGTGGCAAGAAAAGATTGCTGAAACATGCCTTTTCCTGCACAGCCAAGGAATATTGTAGAGCTATGAAGTTATTGGCTTAGTCTTATGCATGTGCTAACTAACAATGCCTCAGCATCCTCTGCAAGCAACTCTTCCATGGAGATTTTGTGGAGTTTTTAAGGGTTCTGGAAAAGATCGTGATAAAATTGTGTCAAAAAGCAAAATGGATCTATGGGGACATTTTCTTTCTCAGGGTGTATTTACACTTTTATTAACATACTTTTGTGGGGATAAAAATGTAAGATATATAAATATACATAAACATAGACAGGCAAATACACACACACATAAACACATATACTTCTTTGTACCATGCCACTAACAGTAACAGCAGCAATAATAATTAGAGTGGATTTAGAGTGAAGATTTGCTACCATTTGCACAATGTGTTGCTTTAGTGTCAACAGACACTTCCTTTCAAGCCAGCGGAAGTTATGCCTTACTGAAGAACATAGACAATATTGTGATGCCTGGGTGTTGTGTTTTGTGTCTCTCAGAAAAGTGATCATATTCAGCTGCTAGCTGGAAAGGGTTTTTCAAGTACAAGCAGCTGTCCAGCGTGTGTGGCTGCCCTGTGCCGCAGCTGCCCCTGGACAACTTGTGTCCCCTGGGCTCAGGCTGCCTCAGGCCACATCTGCCTGCTGAGATCTCAGAGAGGCAATGTGATATTCACACACATTCCCTCTCCCTGAAACAGAAGATGGTGCAATGAGGCAGTTTACATCCCTCCATGATCCTTATGAATAACAACTTTACCTGTATTATATGTATTTAGAGGGGTTTTCAGGAGCTCTAGGTGTTCGGATTGCTGTGCAGAGAACTATCCCAATTTCAATCTACTTGCAGCTTCAATCCTCTCCATTAGTAGCTCAGCAAAGCCCTTCATTTCCAATTTACTTTCAGATGCTTTGAATCTTTTTCTTCCTCCTTCATTTTCCTCTTTCCAAAGGAATAAATTGCAGCTGTTCCCTCTTGTTCTATAGCCAATTGCTCAAAAGACAGGAGCTCACATAAGAACGAGGAGCAATCTTCCTGCCAGTTGCAGCCTTGTTGATCCATGCAATGCCCTCATATACAAACTGCATCACAAACCACTGTATCCATAGTGAGATGCATCTTCTATATGTGGATATCCTGACCTCTTTTACTTTATTCTTCTAAGCTTTATTTTCTGTTACACTTTTGGCTAGAATAAAAAGTCTTTTTCTTATCTCTCTCTTTAGTGAGTGTTCAGTCAGTACCAGTTCACTTTGTAAGAAAATCTGCTGTCAAGTCGAGCACTACTGGATTTGTTTCAGACTTCTTAACCTGCATTTAGCAGTCTTTGTAGTGATGTTAGCATTTTCTACTAGACATTCCATTGAGGAGACGAGACTTGATATATGTTGAAATCTAGAATCTCATACAGATCCTTTGAACGACATCAGATAAAATTTATGGGATTCTAAATTCAGCAAATACAAATTTAATACACACCATACTGTGTCTTAAATAGGATGTTAAATCTGAGAAAAAAAGTGAATGTCAACATTTAAATGTACTCCTTGCAAGCATGTATGCTGTCTCCCTACCTCCTCTGACATCCTGATTTATTCAACATCTCCTTTACATCTGTTCATGCCCAACTGACCTTTAGGTACTCTCTTAAGCAAACCGAGGATTTCCCATTTTTAGACATTATTGGCTCATTATTCACAGTAAATGAACAGGCCCACTTTTTTTACAGGTTTTAGTACAAGTTCATGTAATACTTGAGGAGAAATTAGGTTTTTCCTGTGAGCCCTCAGTTGTAGAGGTTTTAGTTCTATGTATTTATTCAAATATTCTACAATATTTTCACATGGAATATTTACCCAAGTGTTAGCTCCCAGTTAATAATTCACAATAGTTCTACCAATGTCCACTGAAGGAGTACATTTTCCTCTATCAACTTCTTCACCTCTACATGGAGTTGTTCTTCATTCCTGTTTGTATTACTGTCCTGATAAATATACATCAGGCAGTGGCAATTTTAAAAAGTTCATTTTAATTTTGCTGATTCTGATTGCATACTCCTCTAGAACACTAATATACCTTGCAATTGTTTTAATGTTTTCCAGTTGTGGACATATGTTTGGAACCATGCACCTTTCCCATTTCATGCTCTTGTTACAACTTTACAACTGTGTAGGTATTTGCTCTATAGTGTTTCTTTGATATATTTAGCTTCCTCTCATCTTTCCAGTTTCATGTTCCCTTAGTCAATGTCTAAGGTATCTACCTCTTGCCTTCTAGCATTTTAAAGTGGGTTTTTTTATATATTTTAATGTTCCCAGGTTCAACCCATTGTTTTGATCTTTGATTCCAATCAAAATCAAATCTCTGATAATGAAATCTACCTAAATAGCATGATTTCATGACTGACTTGCTAAGTTAATGTCCGTCAATAACCTTCTAAAGGACTTTCCTTCCTTTTGCGGTTTCATTTGGAACCTGGATGTTTCAATTGCTTTGATTTTCTTGAGAACAGAATATCCTTCATTCTAATTCATGCTAGCTCAGATGCAGACTGTTAAAAACTCCCATAGTTTCAGGTCCAGCAATAATTGAACAAACACTGTTTTAATCTCTTTTCTCAAAGAGTCCATCTACCCACATTTAGATGTCACATCCTTACCTTACTTTTCCAGGACTGCTACATTGTTTCAGCTGAGGGGGTTATTTTTAATATTTCCATTTCTCTTATAGTTTGCTTTCTCTTCGTTTTGGTCTTCATTTTGGATACCTACTCTTTCCAAACAATATGCAGGATTTATGATTTTTAAGGAAACTTTAGCTTGCCATACAGTGTAAAAAACTAGATACAACTCTCTGTCACATGATACTGATTCCAGCAGTCTGCTTGAGTGACCCTGATACACATCACCACAGCCTGCTCTGCTCTTAAAACACAGTGATCCATTTCCTTATACTGACAGTCTAAAGTTAGTCTCTTCAGGATGTGATGGATACCAAGAAGTCTTGCTGAAGTCAGCAAGGCACAATTCAACAACACACTGAAACTGTTGGTTAAGTGTCTGAGCATGAGGAGTCCCTGAAAAAAGTTTTAGAAGATATTAGTTCATAAAGCTAAGGAAACCAGGCCAAGAGAGTTGAGAGTTTCTTGTTAAGATCATTAAAAAAAACCCACAAGTTACTTCCTTCTCTGATCCCACTGTAGAAAAAGTTCTCAGCTATGAATTGATATCCTAAGGAAGAAAAGACAACATCTGTCCTCTCAAGTTACATTGTTTAAGGGATACTGCAGTTCTTGGGACAACTTGTTGAGAAGATGTGACAAACAAAACAAGTAAAATTTGCCATAGAGTACTTCTAATTTCTATTTTATGTTTGCATCTATAGTGGTTTATATTGTTGACAAGTCATCAATTAGCATATTTAGTCAATGATGACTGGTCTGTGACTGTTTTCTTCATAAACAAAGTGATAAAAGCATGGAGCAGCAGGTACTTTCACTAAAAAATTTGTCTTTCTCTCCAAGTTCTCTACCACATTTGAAAAACACAAAAAAATAAGAAAATATGTAAACATTATTTCACTCTAGGGAAACACTTGAAGTAAAAGCCTGGTGAAGAAACCACATAATTTTACATTAATTCTTATTTGTAGCTTGTAGAGAAAGAGTAGGGAAGTGAAGGGAAAGGAGTCAACATTTATATATATTATTGACGGTAGACTTCAGAAGAGCTGAATCTAAAATAAGGTAAGGTCTAATGTGATTACAAGATGCACTTTGCCAGACAAAGCAGATGATGTTCAGACTTTAAGCTTTCTCTGAAGTAAAAAGAGGACATGGTTAAGTGGATGAAGGTGATGTCCCAGAGGTGACTTGTAGCTGCCCAATTTTCATATGCTATTTTCATATGTATGGTTAACTTCAAATTCGGGTTTTTTTTAATACACTTTCTCTTGGACATCCCTGAGCCAACTCCAGAATTTCATGAGTTTGAAACCAGACTTGTAGCTCTACAGTTACTATATCTTGTTCCACAACTCTACTGACCATAGTCACTTTCATGCCTTTTATCTTCTTTATTTAAAGAAGCATTGTCCTAAAAGAATGTCAAGGTTCCTACTTCTTGTCTTGGTGGTTAAAGATTGTTTTATGGGAATCAGATGCCTAAATATACTTTCAAACTACAGTGGCCTCCTACCAAAGATAATTTTAGATCTCTGATCTTTTTTCTAACTTCGCATTGTTCAGCAACTTGTCACATGTTCACTTAGAAATATACAGCAGCATATTATTTATTCAAGAAAGGTCAGTAAGGACTTTATTCAAAACTCACTGGATTCAAAGGAAAGATTCCCACTTCTTTCAGTTGTGCATTGCATCAGATACTGATCTACTTGGATAGGTGTCACCAATAAATAAACCCACCATTACATTCATTGAAAATAGCAAAACCATTGATTAGTGAGTACAACACAGTGAAGGTCCAACAGCTTGCTGTTGCCAAAAGGGATTGTCCTGGCATTTGTAGCCAGGGCCCTTGAGAGCACAAGCATCAGATGACAAAAGAAGCCTTGACAATACAGGCACAGGTTGTTTCAGGATGACCTGGAGTTATAAACACAAGGCACCGATGTCACTCAATGGTCACTAAGGGAATTGAGTCTTGAGAGCTGGGCAGGGCCAAGTGCAGTAGCTAACCATATCCATGTGTGAAACCTGCCATAGCTGGTGAGAACAGAGAATGGAGAACAGGAAGATGAAGTCACAGCCCCAACAAGCCCAGGGATGATGAAAGAACAAAGACAGGAGTCACTCGCACTCCGGCTCTTCCTGTTATGGATGCCAAACCTGATCTGCAGCTCTGTACTACCAGGACAACTGCCCCTTCCCCTTCCTCCTTTGCCATACCCTCCATTTTTTTCTGCTGCAGCAATTGTATCTAAAGTGCTTTCTTTTCATATATAGTTGGATCAATTAAATTGGAATTGTAAAGAATAACAAGTGCCTGTCTTTTCTGCTCCAGTCTTCCCACACAGAAATGTGACTGACACCCCAGCAGTGAGCCAGGGTAAACTCAGGTGCAACATCTTCCTGCCCACTCCTGCTTCCCTCCCTGCCCTCTCCTGTCCCCACTCCCCACCACAACACCTTAATCCCCCACCCTGTGTCAGCCCTGGCCTTGCTTTGACTCCCTTGGGAGTATATTTCAGCTCGCTACCTCAGCAAGACAAGGACCAGCTTAATGAACTGAATTAGCTCATCAAGGGCCAGGTCCATACCTTCAGGAGTGCAAGCAAGCTGAATACCTGCCTGAGCAGGGATGGACTGAAGGGGGAAATACCTGCCTGAGCAGGGATGGACTGAAGGGTGAAAGTGATGAGGTGGGGAGGAGCAAGATCAAAACTTTCCATTGCAAGCAGCTGTCAGATCAGCTCAGCATTTTTCAGCCATCTTACTTCAGTGACCATTCTCATCACTGAATCCTCCTGACAACTTCCCAACACTAAAAATATCATTCTTAGTCATTTTGTTGTACCAATAAGTATTTAGTGGATTTGATATCTAATAAGAAGCCTATTTCTGTGACAGCAATCTTTTGGACATCCTGAAAGGAAGAATATTTTTCACCAAACTTTTAAACCAGTTATGATAAGAAATTTTCAATTAGAAAACTTTGATAAATTATTTAACAGATGACACAAAGACAAATTAAGAGTTAAACTACTTTGAAGTTGCATTTTTTTGTTAATTTTTTTCCTTTCAAAATAATATATTGCTATTAGAGTTGTTCCTGTCATGCCTCAAGCATACGAGCTATTTCAGCTGTATCTGTAACAATAGTCTCACATTGCAAAACCCATAACACTTACTTAAAGGGTTTTTTATAAGATTTTCATAAGAGCTACCCAATTTACTGATTAAATTTTGACCTGTACATTGTCATAAGCCTTGATCATTCAAACAGTCTTATTATCAAGGCAAATCCTAACTTTTCTCCTCACCTTCCCTTTGGAGTCAATAGTAGTAAACTGCCATTGACTCCAAAGTGAACTGATTTTAAATATATATATGCACAAGCAATATTACTAGCATTACAAAATACTAGGCAGAGTACACTTGGCCTCATTAAATGTTTCTAAGCCAGATCTTGACTATAACTATAATGCTCAGTTTCTCTAGCAAAACTCTCCATTCACATGAGAACTGTAATCAGGCTCTCTGTAATCAGCCTCTAACAGACTTCAATCTTAGAGGGTCTCCTGGAACAGTAATAATTTTGATCTTTCTTAGTTGGGGGTTTTGCTTCAACATCTATAGACTGCACCAGGCATAAAGACTTTTTGTTCCTTTTAGAATGGTGGTAATAAACACACCTACTGTCATAATATATAAAAATAATCATTTTGCATTCTTGCCTGTGCCAACATGTATTGTATTGAATGACCCAGGATTTCTCTTTTCACCCAGTGATTACGGCAGTAGTCTGAAAAAGACTCTCATATGTATACATGTACAGATATATAGATGGATGTTACTAAAGGAATAAAGTTTTTTGAAAGGTACATTTCAATAAATCAGATTATATAGGATTGTTTTAATAGGTTGTGTCTGTAAAAAATAGATCTAGAAATCCATTTTTAAAAGTATGGGTCCCCTAAGGCTAGAGTTTTATATATCTCTACAGACTAGCCACTAGCCGTTAAGAAGTGCCGAGTCTTTTACCTGGAGGAGAATATATCCTATCAAATAGTATATATTGCAGATTAATTCAATTAATCTTAATGGGTGATTTAGGTCCAGTTGTGTCTTAAGCATGTCTTTTCTGGGGCAGACATGTTAATACATGTGCTACAAACTTTATATAAACTTATATGTTGCTTATAAGGGAAAACAAAAAGGTGACATCTTATCCTGAATTGATGGGCAGATGTGAGCTCTTTTCAAGCTGGTGTTTGCTCGGATTTTGAAAAAACATAGGAAATATAATGAGTCATTGCATTGGAATAGTGAATGCATAGTAGTTGAAAACAGCTTATCAAGGGCCACAGACCTGCCTGAAGTGAAATTATATGAGAGAAAAGGGTCTCAGACAAGAGGTTCCAACAACATTCCACTACAAGAACAGATAAAATTTTTGCTAGAATTGGTCTGGCCAGTCTGACTCATAGATTTCATCTTTCTGTAATATGTTACTAGTAAGTTTGGGTATACTTTCATAAAGGTAGCTACTCGTAACTTCTTCATCTGCTGCCCAACTGCTTAGTCAGCATTCAGAATTAACAGAAGAGTCCCTATAAGAGTCAGGAAAAAAACCTAAACAATTAATGACCTGGACAATTGGTGGAGTGTGCCCTCAGTAAGTTTGCAGGTGACATAAAACTGGAGGAGTGGCTGATACACCAGTGAGTTGTGCTGCCTTCCAGAGGGACCTCAACAGGCTTGAGAAATGGGCCAACAGGAACCTTATAAAGCTCAACAACTGTAAGTGCAAAGACCTGCACCAGTGGAGAAACAACCCCAAGCACCAATATATTCTGGAGGCTACTCTAAGTAACTGAAGGAAATAATGCCTCAAATATTCAACACAGAAAAACTCAAGGACAAATTGTGGCCTTTGTGGTTAGTCTAAGGAATGACTTATCTACCTAGGGAAACTGAAGTGCTAAGACTTGGACAACTGGCCCAAGCCAGAGTTGACCTATAGATGAATCCTGTATATTTTATAACTGAAAACCATTGTGCCAGTAGGTGTTATACTAAGTTATAACAATGCACTCATGCTGATGTAAAAAGTGCTAAAGCATTGAAGTGCTGAAACCTGAACAACAGGCCCCAAGCCCAAGCTGCTTAGTGTGTAATCATTAACAAAGTGTGTGAACTCGCTAGTGAAAGATGCAGCTTAGACAAAATATAATCAGGAGTGAGGAGAGAATGTATCCAGCTTCCCTTGTTTAGCCTTGTTCAAGGCTGAGAACCCAAGTACCTGGCCTTGTTAGAAACTCCCTTGGTTTCCCCCCTGAGCCCCGGCCAGGCAGTGGGTGGAATCCAACAGGAGAATGAAACCAGAAATCTTCCGCTCAGAACAAAGGTGCCAGCTATTCTGGCCTGTCGATCTCTGGGATATAAGGCTGGGCCCGTTTGCAGTGACTTTGGACGCCTCACCTATGGGTGGACGCACCGCGTAGGATTTCCCACTTGCCGGGACAGGCCCCCCAAACCCTCGCTGCAACCGGGGCTGCCCAGACACTGCGGGTCTGGATGGTGGTAACGTATGCAAGTGGTGATGTATTTTTCTTGATCTCCATTCTCTCTCTCGTGTAGTAAACATTTAATGCATTACCCTGTTTTTTGCTGTTTGCTTCTTTAAGTGCACTATTCTGCTTTTTCTTACTGCATGTTTTCTGTATTACACTGTTATCACTAGTAAAATACGCCTGCTCTTTTCACTCTGGTGTCTGAGTTTAATTGGTATCCTTAAGCAGCAGAACAGAAACGGAGGGTGTATCAAAGAGTGAACGGCTCTTCTCCCTTGCAGTTGCATAGCCAAATTCCGTATAAGCCTTGAAGGGAGGAGACATAGACTGAGTAAAACCATATGTTCAGGTTAATGCCTACACCTTAATTTATTACTATAGCCTTGAACAAGAGCTAAAAGATTGATAAGAGAGATAAACAATTGACACTAGATGGAGATAATGACTGGGTAATTGCCCAAGAAACAAAAACTGACAGAAAAGTAAATGTGGTAGGGAAAGATCACGACCACTGACTTAACTGAACAAAAGGATTAATGTACCCCATTCCCCCTCAACGCATGCACAGAATGCATGCTCCACCTTTTCCTCGCCTCTCAGGGAAATGAGTTCATGAAATACCTGCCTCTCTTTGTCTAGTATGCAAATCAGCCAATAAGATGAACTTAGAAAGGTGACAGAAATCTTTGCTGGTGTGAACCCATCACCCAGGACTACTGGACCTGGGACAACACTGGTTCCTTGGGTGGTGATCCAGATTTCTTTGACTCTAGTTCTCTGCTTTCTTTTTTGTTTCTTCCCTATCTTTTCTTTCATATAGATTTATAAGAAATCACATTGTTTATTATCCTTTTCTAAGTTTTAGCCATTACTACTGCAAGTAAAACATTTTAACTGTTCTTTTGATGTTGTTTCACCTTTATTGAGCCCAAGGGGATCACAGAACATTTATGACACACTGGGCTCTCAGTCTGGGTCATAACAGACATGCAGCTGGGAAGGAGCTTGGCAGAAAAGGAGCTGCCGGTCCTGGTGGACACCAAGTTGAACATGATCCAAGAAATGTGGCTATTGCAGTAATGAAGGTGAATGGTACCCTGAGCTTCATTAGGAGGTGTGTTGCCAGCAGTTTGAGAGAAGAGACCTTTCCCCTCTACTCAGGACTGGTGTGTCCTGTTCTGGTGTCCCCAGTGCAAGAGAGACATGGGCACACTGGAGAGAGTCCAGTAAGTCCAAAGGGACTGGAGCATTTTTCAAATTAGGAAAGGCTCGGACAGCTGGAGCTCTCTGAGAAAAGAGAGCTTTAGAGAAAAGTCTCAGTGGGTATCTCATCAACATGTGTAAATGCCTGAAGGGAGGGTACAAAGACGATGGAGTCAAACTATTTTCAGTGGTGCCCAGTGACAGGACCAGAGACAACAGGCACAAACTGAAATAGAGCAGGTTCCCTATGAACATCAGGAAATACTTTTTTATTCTGAGTGTGTCCAAGCACTGGCATAGTTTGCTTGGGGAGGCTGTGGAGTCTCCATCCTTAGACATATTCAAAAGCCGTCTGGACATGGTCCTGAGCCACTGTCTATAGGCGGGCCTACTTGAGCAGCCGTGTTGTACCAAATGACCTCCAGAGGCTACTTCCAGTCACAACCCTTCTGTGATTCTGTGTGATCTAGGAACTAATTCAGAGATTAGGGAGGTTTCTTTCTCATGCAAAAATTCTTTAATACAGGCTAATATGTGTAGGGACTGTAATGACCGACAGAAACTACCAGCAATCAGTCTCATGGGTGAGGCAGTAAAGACTAACTGGAAGCTGTGCTACTAAAAAATAGAGTAAATCAAACACTGCTTTTGCATGAGATTTAATGTAGTGCCATGCCTCATCTATTTTCTCTTTCTTGATGTTTAATATCTTTAGCTGTGCTGCTCTGAGATACTTATTGTTTTACTGTTTTATTGGCATACCCCATGTCCTGGGGTGCATCAAGCACAGCATAGGTAACCACTCAAGGGAGATGATTGTCCCACTCTACACTGCACTGATGTGTTCCCCCTTCGAGTACGGTGTGCAGTTTTGGGTGTCTCAGTGTAAAGATATCAAACTATTAGAGTGTGTCCATAAGAGGGTGAGCAAGGACAGGGTTTATGAGGAGTGGCTGAGGTTCCTTGACTTGTTCAGCTTGGAGAAGAGAAGGCTGAGGTGTGATCTCATCACAGTGTACAACTGCGTCAAGGAGGACAGCAGAGTGGGAGGTGCTGATCTCCTCTCTCTGGTGACCAGTGACAAGCACAAGAAAATGGAATGAAGCTGCATCGGGGAAGTTCAAATTGGACATGAGGAAAAGGTTCTTCACCAGGAAGGTGGTCACTCACTGGAACAGGCTCCCTAAGGAAGTGATCACAGCACCAAGCCTATCAGAGTTCAAGAAGCATCTGGATGACACTTTTAGTCATATGGTTTCATTTTAGGTAGTCCTAAGAGGAGCAGGGAGTTGGACTCGATCCTTATGGGTCCCTTCAAATGTGAGATATTCTATGATTCTATAATTTTACACATCACGAATGTTCAATGGCAGAATAAATTAGGGAGTTAACTATTCCTTCTTGAACAAGCTGCCACCTTGTCAGCTGGCATGTGGCCATCATGCCAAGACACTACTTCCTCCACACATGAGAAAAGTGCTTTGTTGAGACAGGTGATGAGATGGCATCTGGTACATTGGCTCAGAAAAGAAAAGGAGAAGCTATGGGGCCAGACTGAGGCAGGGGTGCTTTCCCACTAGGAAAGACGTCACCTGGTACCTAGCCCCCTCTGTGGGGTGGATAGTATGTGTCTGGATTTTGGTTTCTACAGACTTGGACATAATAATATGGAGGATACAGATGCACAGTAACTAAGCTTATGACATTGTGATGTGTTTGGAATAATATTCTAAAATCAAGGATTCACACCTTTGTAACTGAAAGACATTTGGCTCTGTGTTTTGGAAACCCAAGTAATGGATTTAAACTGTGGTAATTTATAGCCATTAGGTAGTAGAAACAGATAGTCTCATAAATGACTACTGTATTGGGAAGTTGGCTCAACAGACTATCCCCGTTATAGCTCCCTATGCTGCTTTTAAAATAATTGGAAGGTCTCATGTATGGTGGGACATCTTACGTAAATAAGTGCTGGTTTTTCAATCCCTTTCTGGCACTACTTGGAAGTGATTTCTGTTTTAAGTCAGCAAAAAAACATGACAAAGCTGTTGGCTCTGGGAATTGAATTGCCTTCATGGAGGATTGAACATGCTGCATGAAGCTGATTAAAATGTAAAAATGCAGGAGGAAAGCTGCTCTGTGTCTCAAAGAACATGTGGCTTTGGAAGTCTTTGGGCTTTTTTTTTTTTTTTTTTTTATCTTAGCTGGAATGCTTTTGATGGATCAAATTTTGAAAGTCTGATAACAGCTAGATCAGTTCAGTTTTAGTCTTTGGCTAATAGTTCTGTGGGGCATTCACTAGACATAAACATCAACTTGTTATTCTTGAATGTGTATCATATATTGTGAATGAAAGCTTGTGAACTACAGCTTTCGAACTTTAGAGTGATAGGTATATATATTTTATCCTCATTGTTGGCAGAAGACAAAATTCTGACAGATCTGCCTGCAACTTGCAAAGAGGATGTAGTCTGTAAAAAGGTCCTTCAACATTCATATTTAAAGGTATTTGAAGTTGCCTGTAAATTTAGGGTGCTGGTAGGAGGACATGTGGGAGGAATGTCATTCTGGATATGAAAAACTTAACCAAAGTCTTTGGACTATCTTATTGCTGGGAATAAGAAATATTTAGAAGTTCAGGCTGTTCTTCAGGCTTTCATTAATGAGACATTTGGTTAAATGTTTTCCTTTCACTTGAAATAGAAATACAGAGCTACAAAATGAACCCTATTCCCTGCCCTCCACCACCCAACACACATACACAGAAGTTAGTTCAGTAAATGGATGCTAAACTGGAAAATTTGGTAATTTCCATTCACTTCAGATTAAGAATTTTTCTGTCTGGGCTGAGATATATTCACAGATGACTTAGCACATATTAGAAATAGTATAAAAATATCTAGGAGAGCAGAAAACTCTCTTTGTGAATGGGGAATCACATTCTGCTTCATACACCAATGTAACTATTGGTTATACAGCAAGAGTCCCTTAACATATTTTTGAATAAATAGAGGATCCATAATAAATACAGAAGAGGGAACAATTTGGTTTTATCTATTTCAATACAGCACAAACAATTTTACATACAGCCTTTGAGACTATGAACTGAAAGAGAATAATTTCTAGAATATACCCCTTCAAGTTACCTCAGCAATGTGTTTTTCAGAGAAGAGTGCAATAGATAAAGAAGCTGTTTTCTATTTTTCAAGCACAAAGAAAAGCAGATCTTGGGCTATACCACACCACTACATTTTTTTCTTTTTTTGGGGGAAAGGCACCATTTGGGTTGGCTATGAGCACCACAATCAGCCTGGCTAATCTTAGATTAGAACAAGTTTAATCCTTGTCCTGTGTATGAAAGCAAGAGTTTCTGCTCCCACTGAGCTCAGCAGGAAGGCAAAACTGTGCTGATGACATCTGATCCTGGGATGCATTGGGGTCTTGGTTTCCATGAGTGTACTGACACTAGAAGGCTATAGAAAGAAGCTGCAGACCTCAGGATGATGAAAGGAGATGACAACTGAAGTACAGCACAGCCAGGGAGTACTGAGAAGCTGCGTGGGGTGGGGCAGGTTTTGCTGGGGCCTCGTTTGCAGAGCCCTACAACCCTGCAGGCTCTTCGGCCATGGGAAGGGAGACTCTCAAGAAATTAAAGGCTGAGTCTTGCCAGATGTCTTCATTGTCCTGTCCATCCATAAGGGAGTTACACAAGATAGTGAGTGATCCTTTCACAGACCTGAGAAATATCTTGTGTTTTGTACAGTAACCCTACATAGGTTACTCTGAAAGTATTGTGAATGACTTTTTCAAAGGTCCACTGGGTTTTGGCTCCTAACGCCCTCGCACCTCCACTATTTTTGTAACACCACAACAAAATGTGACTTGGAACACATAGTTTTCAGCAGCATTCAATATACTGTATTGATCACTGGACAGTGATCAATTGAAGCTTGCAATAGTGCTAATGCACAACCTGTTCAATTATTTTCACTTTTAAAAGCCTTTATAACCCCATTGGCCAGAGGGACTAACAGGATTCAACACCCCTGTTAAAGCCAAGGAACCCGCATCTAAAGAATATCTGTTTAGAGGGTTCAAATGCCCAGTTTCCTCAGAATGAAACAGTATTTCTATACAAATCATACATCTAAGAGGATTTTGCTCCTTCAAGGGGCAACAAACACCTTTTCAAAGATATAACTACTTATTCTGGGGATTAGCCTGACAGTGTAAATAACTGGACAGGATTTCTTTCTTACTTTGAGTAGAAAGAGCTTAAAAGAACCAAGAGCTAAGCACCCACAGCAATCCAGAAGTAATAAATAATCACTTATTTTTATCCACAGCATGTAACATTTAAAAATCAACATTTTGCAGCATATTATAAATTATCTCCTCTTTCAAGCATGTGTGTAGGAGTAAGGGAAAGTGGTCTTTCATCTGCCACATGTATCTGTTAAGTGCTGACTTTTTAATAGCAACCAATGGAACCACCTCTAGCATGGTCTGAGCTTCACTCCTCCAACCATGGAAATGCAGCAAACCATATATTTTTCCTTAGGAAGAGCTGATGTGTATGCACATATGTATGTGTATCAGTGTGACTGAGAGTAGGTGCATGTGCGTGTGTACATATGTGTGTGTGTGTGTGTGTGTATATCACTAACTTTTTAACTGTGTAACTTTTTCTTTCTCAGGATGACTAATCCCTAGCCCAATTAAAGCAACAAAGTTCTTATTGGTCATAAGAATTTATTTCAGAGGTTTCAAGTTTGAATTTCTTGACTCCCAGCATGCATACTTGCTTGACTAAGGATGTTAGAGGGCACATCCTTGATGTGTTCTTTTAGTATCTGCTTAGGGACCTGTTATCCATGAATTTGTCTAACTCCTTTTTGATAGGAAGCTTAGGGATCTGTTGATACTTGTCTACGTCCAGAGTTTCCTGCAAACAGCACAATGTCCAGCTGGAGGCCAGACACCAGCTATGTATCCCAGGGATCAATACTAGAGCCAATATTTCTTAATATCTTTATTAGTGACCTGGGTGGATAAAAGTGCACTGTCAACAATTCTGCAGATTATAAAGCTGGGAGAAGTGGACGATACACCAGATGGTCATGCTGCCATTTAGAAGCACCTTGACAGGCAGGAAATGCAAAGTCCTGTGCCTGGAGAGAAACAGCCCCACATACAGCATATGTTGGGGGCCACCCAACTGGAAAACAGCTTGGAGGAAAAAAACATGGAGATCCTAGTAACACCAAATTGAACACAAGCCAGCAATGTGCCCTTGCAGCAACAGCTTCCTGGGCTGCATTAAAAATACCATTGCCAGTAAGTTGAGGGTGATGGTCCTTCCCCTCTGCTCAGCACTGATGAAACACACCTGGATTACTATGTCCAGTTCTGGACTTCTGTCACGTCCTGCTCAGACGAGGGAGACAAGTGACTCAGATTTGTAAATCCCCAATGGTGAGACAAGTCTCAAAGTCCAAACATTTATTAACTTCTCACAATGTACTAATTGGATACACGATAACTGGCTAAGCATACAATAAGTTGTGGCAGGCAATACAGTATGCCTTGCATTTCTTAATAGTAGTGAAGGAAGAGGGGAAAAAGGAAAGGAGGGAGATGGAGGGAATAGAAAAATAGAGATCACTAGTCTGGGTTCCTGCATCGATCCTGCCAGCGAGGGTTCCAGGAGGCATCTGTCCACTTCACTTCACTCTCTGGGCATCCCCATCCCTCCCCCCCCCCCCCCCCCCCAATTTATACCCACTTTCCTTGAGTCGACCCACATACCACATACCCTATGTATGGGGAGGGGTAAGGTGCTTCATGGGAGGATGTAATTAGCATGATCTTGTTAGTCTTCACTAGCATATTCAGGGGGGTTAATTTGATATGCATTTTGTGGATAATGAAGCAAAGGTCACTCATGGGACAGATGGTCCTTGAAATTTGAGCAGGTGCCCCAGAGCAGGGCCGTCCTGTCTCCACAGGTCTCCCCCCTCCAGCTGCATCCTGTGCTGGCCAGGCGGGCTTATGAGCTTCAGCCTCCACACTATCCACCCTGTGACTATAGTTTCGTTACTTGAGAGTGGTTGAGACATTCCTTAGCTCGGAGGGCCTCCACTCCCCCTGCTAACTTTTAACTCTTTCTCAGGCTGTTTTTCTCAGTCCATGTTTCTTGCAGGCCTGTTTCTACAAGTTGTCTCTCACAGCTCCCCAGTGCAGTAGAGATACTGGAACAAGCACAGCAAAGGACCATGAAGATGATTAAGAGACTGAGCATTTCTCATACAAGGAGAGGATGAGAGCTGGGCCTCTTCAGCCTGTTGAAGAGAATACTCATGGGGGATATTAGCCATCTGTATAAATACCTGATGATGGTAAGCAAAGATGATGGAACCAGACTCTTCTCAGTGGTAACCAGTGACAGGACAAGAGGCAACAGGCACAAACTGAAATATGGGAAATTCCATTTAATCATAAGAAAAAAAATTTTTATTATGAAAGCAATCAAGCACCAGTACACATTGCCCAGAGACTTTGTGGAGTCTCAGTCCATGGAAATATTCAGCCCTGAATACAGCCCTGAGCATCCAGGTCTAGTTGCTCCTGCTCTGAGCTTACGGGTTGGACTAGATGATCTCCAGAGGCTCCTTCTAACCTCAGCAATTTGGTGAGATGTCATTCTGTGAAGTTCATAACATCCACAACCTAGTGTGTGGTGAAATAGTTACTTTGTTTCTTTTAAAATGATCTACTAGTTTCATTGTATACAGTCTAATTCTGGTCATGTGGGATTTTGTGAATAATGTTCTGTATTCCCTATATCCATTCCCTTCATGGAAACTCCAGACTGTTCAGTCTCTCTGCATAAAGCACTGCCCCACCACCTTTGTAGTTTTATTTGCCCTTCTCTGTAGCTTTTCTAACTCCACCGCATCTTTCCTGAGATCTTGAAACTAGCACTGCACAGAGAACTGAAGATGGGGGTGCACTAAGGTTTTGTACCATGTCAAAATACTGATGTCTTGTTCTCAATACCTTTTCTGCTGATGTCCAGTATTTTTTTGGCTTTTTTAGCTGCTGCTGCACATAGAGACAGTGATTTCAGAGATCTGTCAGTGATGATTCCAAGATCTCTTTCCTGAACTGTAGCTGCAAAAAGGAGCATGATTTTCCATCTGTCCATTTTACTGAGGATACAACAGTAAAGCTGAGAGAAGTTGAAGGATGAATGGAAGGGAGAAAACAGGTCTGGTTGAATGTGTAGCAGTTTTCTTGCACTTTCAGTCTACTAGCACACATCTGTCTGTGGTGAGACCTTCTGGGGGGTAAGCATGACTACAGCTGCACAGCTCTGCCAGAATACGTTGCTGGAGAAACATCTCTGTAAGCAGAGTCTGCCACACCATCTCCCAATCTCTCTGCCACTTCTGCTTGAAGTTTACTTGCAACTGCCCCTGTGAAACAGCACTACCAAGGAAGACAACCTGATTTCTTTATGTTGTCTCAGTGCTACCTCGGTTCATCTGGTATTACCATGGTCTGACCCTGTGTTTTATTATTCTTAGAGTTTCAGTCCAACCTCTTACGATAATTATAAGTCAAATCTTCTCCAAGGCTTGCATATGGCAATTGCATTATTAGCTTTCCATTAGTGCCAAGGAAAGTATCTTAATTTAGCAACTGTCTGTTACTGAGAGTGCTACTTGACATAAATATTTATTGATCTTGCAGGGGAGGGAGGGGAAATCTACCAAGCAGAATGGAGTATTCATTCATGGTGGAAAATTAACAGCTGTTTCACTAACCTGCTTCTCCTATTGACTGCATTACGGGGAGTACATGTTCAGGAAATGAGTATACTAAAATGATTGTCACTAGTGCCATAAAGTGAAACCACAGCTAAACAAAAATAATACTGTACTCAAAAGTCCAGCATGGCATTACAGGGATTCTTATCTAACTACCTCGGAAATAGCCAAATTACAAGGTGCAGGGAACTTCAGCTTTTGCACTTTATGTAATCGCTGTATTTGCTACTCCTGCTATCCAATCTTTTCTAAATTTTAAACTTGTGCTGTCAAAAGGCGGAATAAACACCAGACAGGTCATCTTTAAAGCAAAAGAAGTGCTGAGCGGGCTAGCATCCAAAGAACTGAGATTATAGGAATCTGTACAGCAGGAAAGAATAAATGAGCAGAGTTGGACTTTTCCCAGGGTGAAGTAAAAGCATCTACTAAATCCTCAGCTGTGCTTCACGGTAACATTCACAACAAGTCACATCTCCCCTTTCCCCTGACAGACATTTAATGTAGGAATATTCCAAAAGAGCATTTTCATTAGTTGTTTCAGTCCTCGGCAGTGTCGTTTTCCATAGCAAAATGTCTGTATACCTGAATTAAGGGACTAAATCCTTCCCTACAGGCTGCAAAGGCTTGTGACATCTGATGAACCAACACCAAGAGGGGCTCCTCCCTATTAAGCTGAATTGTTTTCAGCCCAGAGAATACCCCTTTGGGTCCATAGTCATTAACCTTATGGATATCCATTATATCTGATCTGAAAAATTACATATACTAGAGCAATCCACCAAAAGTGAGGCTATGCCCAGATAGTGCCCAAGTACAAATCTAAGGTTAAAAATTTAATCCTCAAAAGCCCTGGATGGTTCCCCAAGCAATTGATATTTTCTTCCAGTGAAATTTTAAAAGTCTGTTTCTACATGAAGACAGAACTATTATCAGCTTAATAATCCTCTGCTCATGTCACAGACAGTGCCTGAGCAGCCTGCTCTTGGTGACCTTGCTAGAGCAGGAGGGTTGGAAAAATGTCCCTTCCAACCTTAACCCTTCTGTGATTCTGTGGTAACAGAGCCCAAGAAGGATCCTCAAGGTTATCACTTCTATGAGGTAGATTTCTAAATGATATCTAGTAGGTTTTCTCAGAGCAGGCTTAACAGCTGCCAATGACACAATACTGTATGCAAAATAGAGCTCAAGAAATGAAGGGAAGGATGCTGAACAAGTTTTATTGAGTAGCTCAGTGGTTTGTGGGACTTCTTTAGAATATGACAGATTTGACCTTCCTTCAGCCAAAGGTTCATACCCTCCTGTTTAAACAGATCTAAATCACTAAGGCAGTAGAAATGCACTTCCTACCTTGTCCTGTGGCACAAAGCTATGCTGTGGAAAGAAAGACAAGGGTCATTGCATGAAAAAAAGAAAGTACAGGAAATCACCTAGCCCAGGTGAATAGACCCTTGGTTTATAAGAAAGAGATATCTGGTTCTGCTTCCTGTTCCTACACATTGTGCCTAAACAGTCATAAGATATAATGCATAAAGAGTCCTGGCAATGCATGTGGAAATAAAAACTTTATTTCAAAAACCGAGCTTCTCTAGCTGCCAATTTTTTTTTTAAAAAAAAAAAAAAATGAGGCCTCTTCTGCTTTTTGAGAGGTACGTTCAGAAAATAGTTCCAGACACAAATCTTCATTTGAACTCCGTAAACAAACTTAAATTCATGTGATTATGTCCCCAAAAGGATTTCAAACCTAGTCCTATAGCTGCTCAGTCATACCCTCCATTTTACATCATGATTCTGATACTGTCCTGATTCTCCCAGCGCCTTGCAGGGAGCAGAGGTACCTCATCTGCAGTTACATGTTCCAAAATGACAGCATGCAACTGAGTATCACAACACAATATCCTGCTGCACATCCACAAAAAAATTCCAGGCTCAAGGTTTTAATCAGTGTTAGCTATTGTTTTACAGATTTTGTAAAAAAATATAATGGAAATAAATAATTAAAGATTACGGTATTTAAATAAGCTATCAAATGCAGCAGCTTCTAAATACTCTAGAATTACATTGGGGCATTTCTGAATTTTATAGGTTGTTACTGATGTCTGGATTTAAGCATGATAATGGGGGACACACCTCCTCCAAAACTACAGCAGCAGTAGTTTCTGTAGCAACATAAGCTCCATTTATTTTTAACTGTAAAATGTGTATGATTTACACTGCAAGCCACAGCCATTATAAAGTACTTAAGGAATTTTCAGCCAGTTATCCCATCTGATCACTGGTTTGGATAAACATGCTTAACACTATAATTCTGAAGAAACTGAATCTTTCTGAGTATGTAACTCACTGCCCTTAGACTATTCATTTTTAATGCATTTTAAAGACTGCATAATATCATAGTCAAGTCACAATCTTCAAAGCCCACAAAGACCTACAATGATTTCCACATTATCTCTCCTTGCTAGCACCATAATCTCCATGTGAGCTCACTTGCGTACAGCTGAGTATAATACTAAAGACTTTTTAAAGTCTTACTGTAAAAGGAACCAGTTCCTGTTTTATCATTCACTGCAAGAATTGTGACTTCTCAATAGAAGACCTGGTAACAAAGATGGATCTCGCTGAGACTTAAAAGATAGGCAACAATACTGTGCAGCTACTCTCCAGTTCCCTGGGTAATCTGGGGAAAGGGACTACAGCCTCCTGTGTTCTCTCCATGTTGTAGTACACCTGTACAATGAAAGGTCAGATGCCGAGTTGTTTGTGAAACACAGATGTATTTATTAAAGCATAAAATGTCCTTTAAATAATGGGAAAATTTCAACACAAGTAGTAAGGTCTTTCTGCTGGAACTAGAGAAAATAGAAAGCACTGATGCTTCTACAAGACGACACACCTCTAACCTCACTGAACTGTACACACACACACACACATATATATATATATATAAACCTCTGCTATAAAAATAGGCAGCAGTAAAATCCACATCCTAAATCAAATTCTCTGAGGATGCTGAATGGTGTATGAGCTCTTTTATAGACAAGGAGCATACAGGCTTCTAGGTAAGGCAGGCAAAATAGAAGTTGATGTCATTAGAAAAAAAAGAAATATAGGACTTATTGGACTTACATTCATCATTTTAATTTAAGGATGGATTTGATTGCCTCTGAGCCCTCAGGGAGCTTGGAAATAGGCTGAACTTTGTGCTCACGGCCCATTCATAAATGAAAGGTTGGCTAAATTAGGAGGCTGTGTTAGAGGCAAGAGAGAAAAGAAGCTCACACACAGGCTTTGTGGAACAGGTGAGAAGAAAAGGTGCTATTTTTGCTGCAGTTATTACAGTATGATTTTTTACCATGGAAAGATACATTTTGCAAAGCCTGCCTGTACACACATTTTTGCTTCTCCTTTCTTTTAAAAAGAAACCAGTCAGAGATACTTGTCTGAGGATCACAAGCTATTTTCTACTGAATTTGGCTTCAAGGGCTGATATAAATATGAGTAAAGACTAAGAAAAAAGGTTAAAATACCCATAATTTGAAAGCACTGTTGATGTTTAATTTCTGCTTCCCAAATATTTCAACTTGCCACTTGCTAAAGTTAAGCATGGGACTACTGATTCTGTCAGCCTCCTGCCATGGAAGGATATCTCTCCACACATTGGAATATACACAGACTATCATCTGAGATAAGTGGAAGTTTAGCTTTTTTTGCCTATTTCTTAATATGCAATCTGAAGCCAAGGTAGAGAGATTTGATTTCCTAAAAAAGGTGATAATTTCAAGAGTTTCCTACTCCTAACATAGACTGAACACAATTGCTTCATAAATCCTGCTAATCTAATTTCTACTTAAAGCCAATAGGACTTTCTCTATTGACTCAAATGGGAATTGAAGCAAATCTAGTGAGACTGGTACATCTATTGATTGGCTCCATTAGGACTAAAATTGCCTTTTAAAGTATTGTGAAGGTTTTTGGACACTTTTATTTCAACTCATCTCACAAGTACAAAATTGTATTTTCAGTAACTTTCCTAAACGCATTGAGAACATGGCAACTCTTGGATTTGGAAAGCAAGGAAAGTGTAGGAGTATACACCATTCCCACTCAGCTGTTTTGCCATGAATTCTGGCCACCTAAACTGTTTAACAGAAATTTCCATGATGAAGCTCAGAGAGGTTGTTCTGAAAAAAAGTGCATGATCCAAGCTCTGAATTTACATAGGTACACAAACAAATCCACCCTATCACTAGATGTACCACAGCTATCATGATGAGAAACTGAAATATGGCACATAGCCCATTACCAGAAAGGACCATATAATTACAGTTTTATGCACCCAGTGTTCTGTAAGCATGAAAAAGATATTTCTAAATAATAGAAATTAAATAGTAATTATTATGTAATAATCATTATTTTAATCACTTAAGATAAATATGTGATTAAATTATAAATAATTCTGAGTGATTTTGAATAATTTTGTTATTTACTGTTCAGAAATAAATTTGAACAGAAAAATGAAACTTCATCAACTACTTTTTATTTGTATTTTCTGCCATTTGAAAACTGCCTGGACTAGTTCACTGTGTAAGAAGGTAAGATACTGTGGGATGTGTATCTGTTCTCTGAATTGTTTCTCTGTAAGTCCTGTAGCAAAAAACTGTTTTATTTTTAATTGGGTGACGAGATTTTATCATATTTCTTTACTTGTGCAAAACATAATTTGGGTTATTTGATTAGACAAATAAATTTGTACACAGTTTATATTTCAGTCATATTAACATTGCTTGTCTTTTGTGCCTAAATTGCAAAGGTACTACTGTCCCCTATTCTGAAATGCCATCAGAACTCTGTGTGAAATATTTGATATTACTAGCATCCAGCACAAGATTGAGAGCTACCATGGAAAAATGTTTAAAAACTTAAAGTTTCAGTCCAAATAAGCCCCTACAAATAAGCATTATTACTGCGATCATATCTAAATTTTTCCAAACAATTTAGGCTGCAATTCCGGCAATGAAACAAGAGTGGAGCTGGAATTACTGTGTACACATAACTGCCCTAGACAGCCACCCTTAGCAAAGAGATCCAAATTTACATTTTGCTTTGGGACCTTCTTTGATTTTGAAAGATTTGTTATTTTGTGTAACAGGTTGTCCTGGGAATATGGTTGCATAATAATTTTCCTAAGTATTATGTTTCTATTCTCATCTTGATTCCCAGGAATAATGGGAACAAACTGAAAATGAAGAAACCAAACCTACCGGGGAGAAGAAGATAATGTTTCTGAAACCTCAAAGAAAATTCGGTTCTGGTTTCTTTTAGTAATTTCATAGTAAAACTGTTAATTCAAAAATATTATTTTTCTCTGAGATATTTTTAAGGCAACTGAAGAATTATCTGTTCAACAGACTTCAAGTACTGTTAGCTGGGAACTTTCTATTTGAATATTAACAGTCTTCTAATGTGAAAGTCAGTGCACCATCCAAAACTCCTGAACTCAGGTTTGAAAATGTGACCAATAAATTCTGAGGTCCAAAGGTAACTCTAAATTATAGTACTGGTCAGCAGCCCGGCTTCCAGCTTTAGGTGACAATAGATGTCGTCAAGTGAGTATCTGCAAAAATCACAGCTAGCACGAGGAGGTTTTTTTCGCAGTCTTACTCTTTACATCCACAGTACTACAACTGGGTTTTGCAGGAAGGGAAAAATTGGGGAGCCATGTCACAGCTGAGCTATACCAATTGTGGGGCCAGTCTCAAACTTTAGGACTGCAGATAACCCTGGATAACTAAGGTTTCCAAAAACATTTGGTGGAATTTGTCGAACATAGGAGGTTGCAAGCCTTATTCCAGCATGTTTGGTTCATCTATAAGCTTGAGACAACAAAGAAGAGCAATAAGTAATCACTGAATCCACTTCATCCATGATCTTGAGTTATGATTGGATCAGGGGGATCTGCTCTGACATGGTCTTGCAGTACACTAAAAAGCGGTATTCTTACTAAAGTTTCCATTGGCGTCAAGACAGGAAAGGTAATGCATATTCCAAACCAATAATGCTTTCAGGTTATAGGATATTTACTCAGAAATCACCTTTGTAGGAATGGGACTCACCTGATTAAAGCAGCATTTTCTGAAGCCTTTTTGCTGGCTTCCAGGATTAGCAATCTCATTCTTCAGGCAGCAGAAGAGCAGCTCCAGGCATGCACTGGAATGACTGAATGGGTAATTTATGCAAGAAGCAGTGTCACTGAAATTCATGTGTTCACAAACAAACCAGTGAAGAAAGAGGGTCGGGGACACACTGGAGGAATATAGCCATGGGCACGTTTGTCTTCTGAAAGCTGACAAGGCCTTTTCAGTATGTGATCCTGGATGACAAGATTGACAATCACACATAAGGTTGGAATCAATTTGACAAGGGCATGATGACATTATCTATCTGAGCTGCCCCTCTTTCGTTTTGCTATGGATTCTTGTAAGACTGCTTCAGAGGCAGCTGAGATGTTTGGCTCCTGGAAGGCCTTGAGTTTGAGTTTGAGTTCTTGGGTTCTGGCAGCCACATTCCACTAGGATCTAAGCCTATCTTACCAGTGGGTCAGGGTTCAAGCCAAGCAGATCTCTTGGAATTGCTGTAAATACAAGATAAAAATTCATTTCTGAATATGCAGGCACTTTGGATCTGCAGCTGGCCCGACCAAATTACACTGAACTGGAAGACCTGGGCAGACTGCTTCTGATGCATCAGAGAGCACATCATGGATTAATTGCTTCTGAAGCCACCAAGGAATGACCCTCCGTGAGTAATTGCCCCTTGGATTTAAAAACATGGGAAGGGTTGCACAATGATGCATAGTGGAAGGAATTTATGAGGCTATACAGCACAGATTTATTATATATGGAAGCAGATTGTCAAAAAGTATTCATACACCTTTTCACTTGCTTACAATTATGATATACGTATCTCTATTCACTTTCCTTCTATCCTCAGTCCTCCTATCCTCATCAGTGGGATGTGAGGAATGGCTGTAGCAGAGAATGTGACATGGGCTAGACACTTCTGTTTCAATCCTTCACCAAAAACCAGGTTGGCTCATTGGCTGGAGCAGATTAGGTCTGAGACAAGCTAAACTCTAGTCTTTACCCTGAGACACTCTTTCAGTCCTAACAGTAGAAGTTGCTTTGAGGATCTTTGGGGATCTGAAAGTTATTTCTGTCACTCTCTGACTTTCATTTCTTTTTCCCCTCCCTCTAACATAAGCACAGCAAGATAAGGAATTTCTATATTCAGAACAGTAAGACAAATTTGTCTAGAATCTCTCATTCTTTTCTCAAGGGTAAATGAGACAGGCTTAGCCAGTGGACCAAAGTTAGATTCAATCAGTTTAATTTTAGACATTTAATTGAAGTGCCTAGCTTAGGCTACCTGTTGCTCCAAACACCTATATAGACAGTTGAGAACAGGAACCTCTTGAGGGTATTTCCAATCCCTCTTTGATTTCTTACATTTTCCTCCAACTTGGGCAACTCAGTGAGATATCTACAGTTAGGCTGGTTGAATTCAGACCCATCTCGAAGCAGAGAAAGGTGACACTTTAGGACAATTCTCTCTTGATAACCTCTACACTGTCTCACATGGGAAAAAGGATATGTCCTTGTAAAGGTTGAAGAGGGAGTTTCACCACAAATCACTGATTTTATGACTGGGCTGTTGTAACCATGCACTGACTTCTAACTGCCAACTGTGTAAGTGTGATTTAGTCATTTATTGCCCAGCTGCTTTGTTAAAGCCATAAAGCTGAAGTTCATCACTTAAATCCATTCCTCACTCTGTCATTTATTCTCCTGCATGTTCTGATCGATACCTCAGAGCTCTTCCATACCATGTCACTGTATGTAATAGTTTGAAATTACATCCACGTTTTTGCTGTCAAGCTGTAAAATACAAACTCATACCCAGGAAGCATAATATTTTACAGAAAATTATCAATACCAATAGTACAGAAAGTTTCTGGACTTTCCTAGATGTGTGGCAGCTTTTCCCAGTTTCTGAGTACCTTATCCTGCTGAATACACTTACTGACATTATCAGGAATTGAGTGTGATCAAGACCCACACAAGTAATCAGTGTTCAAATTTGCAAACTTGTGTTCTTGTTTAAGACAGATTTACAAGAAACTTAACGGTTTAGTCATTCTTGGACAAAATGGGTTCAGTCTGGATAATAGACAGAAGTTGATTTTCTTCTGTTAGTTTCTCACTCCATTTCTAGAGGTATTTAAACATGAGATCTTCAAGCAATTCATTAGGCATCTTCATTATCCATGCATGTTATGGCTGTTCTTTTTCAAAGAACCTTTAATTTGTTGCTTCTTTTTCCTGCTTTATTTTAGGATTTTTTGAAAAGTCATCAAGTATACCTTTCATTTCTTTGAGCTGTAGTTCTCAAAAATATTTTCTCCTAAAATCTAAAAAGGTCCTATCTTTCCACACACTCTAGTAAGACCCTTTGATCCATGCTTAGCCATATGGATACCTACAAAAAACACAGTTATGATCTCTCTGTTTTATTTGGTGCATGTAGAGAACAAGCAACAGGAATAGGGGGAGACACTTTTTTTATCTCACTCCTTCTCTTTGGTTTCTGAGAGTCTATGACAAATTTCCACAGTAATTTATTTTAAAAGAACCCTAAGAGTGAAGAACACATATGCCTATTAGATGTCACAATGGCATACTTCAGAAAACTACATCTAGTGAAAATTAAGGATCTATTCAAATTCCCTTATTTCTTCTGAAAAGATTAATTTTAAACTGTTTTCCTAGAATACATGACTTATGCAAGCACTCTCTGTGTCTGTGTCTCCTCCCTTCTCTCCCATTCAGTAATTTTCATTCCTATTGCTTAACTAAAACAAATGGGCAAAGGTCTCTGAAGTATTATTTTCCCAATAGCCTCATGAAAACAGTCTATCAAAAAGAAGCTTGAGGGAAAGCCTGAGGTATTCCCTCATCTCTTATTAGACTCTGGAGAACTGACCCGGGGCCCAGACCAAGCATCTCTTCTTTGGTGCTCTATTTGCTGAATGAACTATTTGTTCATTCCTTGTGTCCTTGTTTAAATCATTCGTCCATTTTGCTTTGTAAATATCAAGACTCCATAGAGCTGCTAAGTGAAAACCCCCAGGGAAAGATCCAGGCTTTGGTAAAGTCCATCAGCATTTTACTATTGATTTTACTGAGGTCAGGATGTGACCAAAGACCTTTCTGTCTAAGTGGACAAGGCATATAAAAAGGTGAGAGGGAAGATCAATCTCTCAAATAAATTATTCCTTTCAGATTATTCTTTCAGCTTTAATATATAGACACAATGTCACCATAGCTATTCCATGTTTGAGCAAAGAGAAACTCCATGGTATCTATGATATCAGTGTGTGAAAACTGCCCAAAATATTAATTTGAGAAGAAAGGTTTTATGGGTATTTTGCTCTATCTTCTTTCTACCACATCTTTTCAGAGGTTGTTAAAAGCAAAACTAGAGATGCTGCACTTTGAAGGGATATCCTTTTCGTATACCAGCGCCCAGCGTCTGCCTTACAGAGAGCTGTCCAGCTGATGGACTGCAAGTTAGAGCTACCCCATGGGACAACTCTCTCTTGTTTACTGCCATTTCGGCCACCCACAAGTCTGGGACCTCAGGTGAGGGGGAATCCCCTTACCAACAATGCACATGCCAGATTACCCAACGGTCGGCCCAAAACCTCTGCTGTCTGAGCCCACAAGAAAACATGCAACAAGATCATGTCTCCTTGGGAGGAGGTTGCTGTGGTCCTGATGTTCCAGAACTACATTTTGATATTGGCCTATGGAAGTCCTAAAAGTGGCATCCAGCTTCTGTCTCTGAAAAGGTACACCCCTCCTTACTTACTAGTTATAGCAAACTTGCTGCACTTCATTCAATACCTTTAGTTTGAACTCTGATTTTATAGAGAAACATTATGCAAGAAGAGTGTGGTATCCAAACCTCTACAATAAATACTTGCATCAATTACCTAGCGCTCCTAGGCAACAATAAGAAAAGGGAGGAAGAACAAAAAGTTTCAGTCTACTTTTTATTGATTTTAGCTTGCTCATTCAGTATGTGTTAAATATCACAATGCAGAATCCATTTTACCAGACGCAAGTGGCAATTACGCTTTTACTTTTCCAGGCAGTAATGGAAAACTGTCTAATTTAGCCATTGTCAGATTTTAAAAATGATTCTTGACTGCAGAACTGGCACAATATAAATGTTTACCGAGTTTGCCTGAAACAAGCTGCATTACTTTAGGTTTTGATGTTAACTCCTGCTTTCTTGAGAATGTACTCTCCTGTGCTGGCTTTCCCCCTTTAATAGTGGGACAATCTGAGCACAGAAAAAAACAGAACAGCATATAAACAAGATTCCCTTTCCAGTCCTACTAGGAGAGCAGCAAAGAAACATTACTATGAATTCATTCATAATCATTGAATTTGAAAGCAAAAAAACTAACTCAAGAGATCTCGTTTCTTATATCAATGTGAACAGGACAAATGTTGTGCCCACAATATCAGGGAAAACACTGGCACAGCTTTTTAAAGGGAAGATGGTTTACTGAGTCTGCTTCTTCAATGTGTCGTAGGCTGAGTATTGTGGGATTCTGACAGCAAGTACCTGACAATGTGTATGAAATCTGAGTATTTACATTCACATTCAAATTATTCCATTACTTTAGAGAAGGAAGTGGAGCACTGTTAGGTACTTTAACACCAACTAGTGAGAAATTAAAAACCTCTATTTGTCCAAGGAGGGAGGGAGTGTTAGATTTACAGTTAGACTGGATGGTCTTAAAGGTCTTTTCCAAACTAAATGATTCTGTTTCTGTATTTAGGAACATGGTTTAGTGATGGACTTGGCAGTGTTAGATTTACAGTTGGACTCAATGATCTTAAAGGTCTTTTCCAATATAAATGAATCTATGATTCTATACTAATTACCCTAAGTGACAAACAAAGCTAATGGCCCATGAATATGAACTTTCATGCAATGGAATTTATGATTTCTAAATAGAGAGGTGACACAATACATGTGAATTTAGTACTGAAGAAGTCTGAGCAGCATATTCTTACCCCCTCAATGTTTTTCTACTGCTACCATAATTGATAGCATCACAACAGGTGCCTTCAGTGTGGAGGCACATTTATGGCTGAAAAATAGGAAGTCTTGAAGGAAAAATTATTTTGAGATTTATTGACTGGTATAACACATGAGGCAAGGTGGCTCAGTAGGTACTATCATATCACTGCTGAAAACACATGCTTAGACCATGGCATAAGGCACAGGGGAAAAGATACTGATCTTCTCTATATCCCCAAATTATCACTAAGCTTTGCAACACTGAGCAGGTACACTGAAGGAAGACTTCAAACCCAGCAAGGTTAAAGCAGTTCTAAACCAAGATGCCTTGGCAGATAAGACTCTTCATATGAGCTGCTAGAGATAATTCCTACTCATGTTTTTGGGCAAGCACATCAATCAGCATTTCCCAAATTTAGGAAGACAGAAGGGAATTACCCTGGGAAAGGAGAGGTGAGACACCATCCTGCAACACACCCCAGAGACATCAAGGGTTACTGCAGGATGCTGGAAAGCTGGGTTTTCTTGCCTCCCACCACAGCCAAATATACAATAATTCTAGTAATGAAGTGGATGTTACCTCCATACCTCTCAGAAGGGGTACCCAAGAGCACTAGTGGAACTCTTCAAGGAACCTTGAATGAGGAACATATGGAAAATAAGATTGGGAAATAAACACAGTAAGGAATTCTACTAACCACAAGTCAATAGGGAGATATCACATGCTGAAGTGAACATGTCTAAGATCTTTGCTTGTTCTTCCTCTCAGTCTTGAAATACATTGAAATAACTTTGAAATATAATAACTAGTCACTGGTAAGTATCACTTGATGTTCTGTTGTTGCAAATAGTATTATTAGGA
Source organism: Athene noctua (assembly GCF_965140245.1). Taxonomy (NCBI): domain Eukaryota; kingdom Metazoa; phylum Chordata; class Aves; order Strigiformes; family Strigidae; genus Athene; species Athene noctua. Next base: position 127,568,804 of record NC_134038.1, read on the forward strand.
TTTCAGTTTTGCTGAGAGAAATCAACTTACTCCTTGGGGAGTACTTTGCTCCAGCTAACTGCTCTGCTGCCAGTTAGTATTTCCTGTTATCGGAAAACCTGAAAACCCTGCCATAGTCCAAGATCCCAATACAGAAAGCCTCCATACCAAGAACATATAGACAGCTCTTGCCTAAGTTTTGTCCTTGGTTCAGAGAGATAATTCAATTGTTTTCAGACATCCCCCTTATCTACTTGCATTCCTTCTTTGCTCAGCAAAAAGGAATAAAAATCAGTTCTGTTTTCATTTTAAAGCATCCAGGAATCTGAGCTTGCTTGAGTTGAAATTACCTTCAGAGCCCTCCTGCCTTCAGTGAGAGCAGGGCTTGTACTGCCAGTGATGGTTCAGGGCTTAAAAGATTGTGACATGACCTAACTGAAGAGGCAAATTATGCTGATTCAAAGCATTATAAAATATTAATATCCATACAGAAGTTCATCTTATTGACCTTCTCTATACACTGGTGAGCTCACCTGCTGAAAGGCTGAGAGCTCAAAGGTTTGACATTTTCTTTCTTTTGACAAAAAAGAAACATCTCCATGTTCTATAGAAAGGCAAATGAACACAGGAAGAAAAATACTGACACATGCTTCTCATCAAGCAATTTCTGAAAGATATTCTAGGTCTATTCTAATTGACAGCTGCTCCCTCCTATGAAAACTCCAGGCAAAGAAAACCAATTCTACTCCTGCTAAACACAGATTTTTGCATGGGGCTGCTTGTGCAAATCTGAAGAAATAGGATCTCATATCCTGTAAGATATCCCACCCATGGATTGCTGTGCCCACACAGTACCATAAGGAGCTTGACTACTGTCTAGGTTGTTGCACCTTCATGACTGGTAAAATCTCAAAGCAGAATCTGATCTGACAGACCCCATGCTATGCACAGCAGTTTTGGCACTCACCAAATGCATTGACAAGCAGTATTCTTTTACCAAATTCTCTAGGATACTGAATAATCCTTCTACTTCTTTTTAATTTAATATATTTAGCTTTCTAGGGTGTAGTAATTTCTACCTTTACCATTCTAATCTAAACTCTACCCTGAAACTAGTCTATGCACTTGCTTAGTTTCACATTCATTTCTATTGGGGAAGAATGGTAATTTGTGAAGAGTTTGACCTAGAGTCATTCACCATTTCCTGACAATTCTTAGTTATGATTTTCTTCCTATATTAAATAAATTATTAATTAAACCCCCTATTTAATTTAACCAAAAGTTTTCTAAGTTCTCCACCTGTCATCTTTTAATAACTCGTCTATCATATAAAACAATAGATCACTTCTGGTAATTTTAAAAAGACTGGAAGATGTGTAATCTTTATATTAGACAGTTCATTTGGATATCAAGGTCAGCATAATTGAGTTTCATTTCAATATCAAGGGTGACATAAGTAATTTTCTTATTGACAATGATAAAAAATGTTCATCTATTCTGAGACTCAGACTGAAGAAAGCAGGTAGTACTTCAGATGATGAATTCATCTGAATGTTGATACAATATGGACCAAGATTATTAGGCAAAGTACACTCATGAGAGTGTAATAATAATACTTGGTAATAATATTTTCATTGTAATTTAATGCACAAAATTTGAGATAGAATTTATCTATTCTTTTGCACAGTATTGCCATTTATGATACGTCAATCTTACTGCAACAATGCCCAAAGGCAAAAGAAAAAGCAGAAGTGGAAGTCCTGCTTTCCAAAGACTGTCCCAGAAGAAAGCTGCTTCGGGTTCCTGCAACAACATGAAATGAACTTTTCCTCACAAGAAACTTATTTCTTTCCAACCCAGGATCATGCAGGAGGCAGACTCTTAGCCCTTACAGTGCAAAGAGAATCTCAAATTTTGTTGAGGGACAACTGGTCCTTCAACAGCATCACTTGACAAGAAAGAATTGGTGAGTAGAAAGGCAGCCAGAGGAGAAGATGTGCTTCAGCTTCAAAGCCCAGATTTTTCCAAGTTCATAGCTACTCAAAGATCTCGTTGCAAACGGTCGAATATAGTCTTAAGTGTTCACTTCTTGCTCACAGTTAAATTCCTCAGTGCTATAACTGTTTTTTTCAAGGCCAAAACTGAAAGAGAAGGTCAAGGCTAATATTTGCATTTAAATCTGAGAATTAATTAAATTATGCACAGCATCAATGTTGTTTCACAGGATATGGCCGCATAGGCCGCAGTCTCATCACTTGCTTCTGGTGTGGTGAGTAGACCTAGAGCATCTCCGTAAGACCGTAGACATCAGTGAAGGTGACAGTAATGATGATGAAGTTGTTCAACTTGCAACAGAAGAGGATTGCAGTAATTTTCATTCTTTCTTTATTTGGTTTCTTTTACAAAGAAAATTAACACAGGCTCAACCATGCACTATTTAGCATGTCCTCTTTAATGAGATATGTGAAGAGTGAGGATATTTTCCAATATCACAGTATCCACAGGATCTCATTCTCTCTTCTTATTTTTAACAGTTATTTAGGTTTGGATAATATCTCTATATGTTATGAAAGCTTTTCTTGAGAGAAGTTGTCATTAAGTAGTTTTGACAGAAGGCTGATCATAATGAGAATACTTTTGGAAGACTGTTGTCTGTTGTCCTTTAACTTAGGCAAAAGAAGGCTTGAGCTGAATCTTACTCTGGCCATGGCTACTGCAGAGGATAACAGACAGGTCTGGTACCTGATTAATCACAGCTCAGCTTCTGTGACTCCAATATTGTTATATGCAATAGTAATAAGAAGATTGAATTGCATTTTTCCCTACTTTAGTTATGACAATTGAGGCTAAATTTAATTATGATATCCTCACTTACTTTGTCATTGTTATTTGTGAAGGTTTTAGCAGAAGCTTGCAAACATTTTAGAACCTGTAGAGCAGCTCTGTATCACTCTGAATGTCAATTATACATTATAAAATCCCTGTCTCCCATGTTATATGTGGCTTCTTTGGAAATTTTATGGATAAATCTTACAGCTGGTCAAAACTACTTCAGCTGTTCCTTTCTCAGAAAATGCTATTTTGATCAAAATCGCAGCTTCCTTCAGAAATCATTGATTTTTCTGGAAAGAAAATTGTATTTTTAACAGAATGCCTTAATGTTCTTTTTACAGATTGTCTTTAAAAATATTTTATATACTAGTCATAGCATTCTTCTAATAATGATGGATTGTGTAATTATACATAAAGTCATTAGATTGGAAAAATCTCCAAAATCGGGTTTTTAGTCAAATGACTATTTAAAAGTATGTTTTGGTCAATTTTGCTTTTCTTATAACATGGAATGAAATTTGAAATGTCAACATTTTCCACAGAGCTGAAATCCCTGGCTTTCAGTATTCGTGTGTATAACAACAAAGCCTTCATCTTTAAACTCCAGAAGCAGACCGTTTTGCTTCAGCTGATCTTTAACGAATTGTTTTCTTTCTGGTCTTCACTCTGCATTACGCTGGCCTCAGTGAAATATGCAAAGTGACTATCTTCTGATGAGCCATGATTCTATTTTCAGTGCTGCAGTTATCATTCAAGTCTGTCAAAACCAAATTGCAACACTTTGCAAAACAAGTACAGGAATATAAGCACAATCCTCAACTGCATATGTTATGTTGGCACCACTTTTAATCCAGAAGGTATAGACTAGCTGTAAATTGCAAAATGGTGCAGTAACTCCCGAATCACATTTGCTGCAGTGTGCTCTTTACCAAAAACCTTTAATGTATAGTTCTACACATTTTCTCATGTCTCTCTTGGTTGATTTGCAGATTTGACTGGTTGAAACACTGCCTGATGACCTGGCTGATGCACTATGTATCTGAATATTGGTTGACTTGCCTTTGGACATATGAAAAATCTCTTCAAGCATCCTGCTTTGGTTATGCATTAGTCTCTTGCCAACATATTCACAAGACTGTGAAATAGCTTTTTACCAAAGACAAACCTGGAAGGAGGAGTAGAGTAATGGAGGTCAGCTTCCGGCCAGCATTTGATGAATGCTTCCCTGGTAACTATGATTCTATGGCAAAAATCAATCCAGAAATTCTCTCTGCTGCAGTTTTATTCCAGCTCTCTGCAGCTGAGGGATTTATTACAGATTGGCTTTTTATCACCAGTCATTTTAGGCAACTTTGCTTTCCTTGGAAAACCAAAATATGCATAATGAAGACTGATTATGTTCAGTTTAGGCACTCCGTGAACTTTTGCATTCTTAGAAATGTGTTTCTAATAACCGTAGAGAGTGTGATATGAGAGATGAGCTGCTGCACCTGAAACATATTTGCTCTAGTGTTTTCACCACTGAGGTTCTTTGTTTTCTATGCCTTTTGACACAGGTTCTGGTATTTCTCCCTTAATATAGTATTGCAGACTGATAGTACCAGCTGTCCACCTTTTGTCCCCCCTGCTGACTCTGGTGTGACAGATGGTGCAAACAGCCTGGCATATAGTTGTTGGATCAATATAAGGGACAAAATACCTGCCAGATTGCTGATGACTGAGATGTTACATACTCTGGCACCAATGGACATTTTAGCAACAATGGTACTAGCCTAAAGGGAAAATAACCAAGATTCATTTTATTTTTCCAGGGTTGTTTCAGGATAAATATTATTTCATTTACAATTTTTGGGAAAAAAAAAAAAAAAACAAAACAAAAAAAACCAAAAACAAAACAACCACCTTTTAAAACCTCCTAGAATTTTCACCCCACTATCACAAAATTATAGTAAGATTAAGCCTCAGTTCCTTCTGCTTTATTGCAGCTTTTCATTGCTTCTTGTCACCTCTACTTCTAGATCTCAGCTACACTTTAGATCTCTCAACAGTTCAATGACTATTTTGCGCAGTAACTGTCCACTCCAACTGTGGTCCAGAATATTTTTTTTTCTCTCTGAGAATTTAAACAGTCGTCTTGATTCCTTCCTCATCTAAGCTCTGGAGGACTCAAAAGAGGAAGTGAGTGCTCAGGGGATGTTGGATTTGTTTGGCTCAGGATGCTCCTTGTGTATGTACAGCTGGCAATGCCCAGGCTGGCAGACATGACCTGTTCTGTTCTTGACAGCTATCCAGGTGCTTGGCCACAGATTTGTAACTGCATCCTGAAAGTTTGTGTATGAGTGACATAAAGAAATAACAGGTGAAAAACAAGAGTCCTGAACTGAGGCTTCTGTGTATGACTGAAATACATATGAAATTCATGAAAAAAAAAACAGAACCATGTTTAGTGAGGTATTTTCAGCTAAAAAGAACAAATGAAATATCATAGACTTGCTAGAGACATAGGAATGGAGGATGGGAAGGAACAAGAGCCATCAGCAACTGAAAGCAAGCTGTGAAAGAGCATGTGACATGTTCCCATCTAACCTGTCTGCACCTTCCTGAGTGCTGCCAGTAAAGCTCACTTCTGCAGGAGTTCAAAGGCAGATGAAAGTGCCTGGCAAGTTATGCCACCAGACTTCCAGAAAACCTTCTCAGTATTTCATAAAGCAAATAAATATCTTGTCTCTGTGGAGGGAAGGAAAAGGATTTCTTTTGAATCCTGAAATCCTGGCATTAACACTGTTCACTTGTTTTAACCAACAGATGTGAATAAGAATCATAGTTAAATAATTTATAATAGAAGGCTACTTTCCTTGTTCACCTCCCATACACCCTCAATGAAGTGTTTGAGAATGTCACAGCATTTGAAGAATATCCTGGAGAAACTCACAAGTGCTGCTGGGGTCCCTTCCAGTCCCAGGGCTGCATTCCCTCCATCCCTCTGGTGTCTGAGGTGGACCTAGTTACTACCTCTGATGTTCAAGATCAGCTCATGCTTCAGACAACACACTCTCCCAATCTTTGTCTCCCTGTACAGTCAGTAAAAATGGTAATGTGATACTTACGCTGGAATTACATTGCAGGTCTGAGCCAGCTCTCCTGTCCTGCCCTGTCCAGGGAGGAAACCAAGATCTGGCTAGTAGAAGGCATAAACTGCTTGTATCAGTATCCAGCACTGATTTCATAGCAAACAATCCAAACAAAACCCCTGGGATCACACTGTTTACTACTAAAAAGCCTTGTTTTCTGCTTGCTTTGGCTGTGGAGACATGAAGTACAGCAAACTGTGCAGAACAAGTGCCAGTGGCTGCAAGGGGAAGCAACCAAACAGCAGCTGCAGAGGTTGATTTGGGGATTTTAGTAGTCAGTCAGAGGAAATAGAGAAAAGAAAGGAGGTACAGTAAGAGTGAGGTGTGTGGAAAGAAAAATAAAGGAGAAAGAAAGGGAAAGGCAGAAAGGCAGAGAGTTAAATGAGCAGATGGAAACAAAACCAGAAGGGGAGGAAAAAAAAAAAAAACAAACAAAAAACCAACCAAACAAACAAACAAAACCAACCAACCAACCAAACAAAAAAACCACAAAGAAGACAAAGAAGATTAGGAAAGAGAAGAGGTTGTGGACATGAATAAAAGTACCAAGTGAGATGCAGTAACCAAGATGATGTTGCATTTCAGGTGATGAATTATTCTGGTAAGAGATTAATCTTTTAGATTTATTTTACCATTCTAGCTGGTCCTCAGAGATTAGAGGGGCTAGGGGCGGCTGGACTTATCTCTTAATAGGTATGCCAGTTGGGGCTGTAACTATAGGTCTGACATGGATGCACAAACAGCCCATATGCTGTAGGTCCAGTTGTGTTCAAGAGAATGTCAGATTCACAAATAGTACGGTTTATTTTCATGCAACGTCTACAGATTCTTTGAGATTGCCTGTGATAAATGCACAAACTGCAGGTTGGCTACACAGCACTACACAAAAGGAAAACTATTGCAATCACATACTCTTAGTTCCCAGGGAATCACCTGGCGTAGCTGAGGGCTGAAATCTTACCAAAAGGTGTCTCTTCTGAGGGGGGGCGAGGAGCACAAAACCCGTTGATCTGTCCCTCTGATTTGGTGTCAGATTATCTTGCCTCCAAGTTGGGCACAAACTCAGAGTAGTATTTATCTTAGTACGTATGTGTGAGTGGGTGGGATTGTAGTCAAGCCATTTATCTTTTGAGTGACGACACAGTACATTCCTTGGTGCAAAGGGAACAGCTGGTTTTTGTGGGAAAAAGAGGGAGGATGAGAAACAAGACCGGCTGGCTACTACAGAAATATCCCTTGAAAGAAAGGGGTAGAGCAGGAGATAAATCTGTCCTTGAGAAAAACGAAAGAATGGGACCATGCGGCCTACACCTCACTTTGCATTCCTCCGTGGCACCACATTAAACACAAACCACTGGACCTCCATCCCGTCCTGTGCTTGCTCTGGGCACCCTGTGTCAAGGAAAAGTGTGTTTTACAGATTTCTCACTGTTTTGCTTTTCTCACGCTTCCAACACTTAACAGATGGGTACATATATTGGTGGCAATGGTAAGAAACTGTCCTATTTTCCCTTGAGAAGACCCAAACAAGAAACATATGAAGGTGATCTAGTCATTCCGATTTTGGACTCTGATCCAAATCCAATCCCATTTAAAACTGGTTCTGAGATACGAGGAGGTTTTTTTCAAACAGAAAAACAATTTTCTTCTAGCCTTTCTTTTTTCATTTATCACATGACTATGTTAAAAATGTCACAGGGTAGCTCACCATTCTCATCATCATTCTGTGTCACCCAGAAACAAATTGTGTTAATAATGAAAGTAACATGTACAAAGCACAAAGAGATCTGAAAGGGGAAGGCTAAGCTTTTCTTGATCTACTCTCAAGGTTGTCTTGATTACATTTGTGTTCTGAGTTATTCTTTAGCTTAAACTAGTCAGTAAAAAAAAAAAAAAAAAAAAAAGATCCCAAATAAAAAAGTCCAAAATTTTCTTAGTTTCCTGAATCATCACCACACAAGATGTTCAATGATTTCCTTTCTCAAGGAGATACTGTGCATTGCAGGATCTCAGCTGTCTTATTTACATCTCACCTTTAAAAGTGCCCTTGTGGAGATGCATTATCTGAGGAGTGGAAAAGTGCACCTCCACATCAGCGGGGTTTGCAAAGTTCACACCCTGCTGCGACCCGATCCTTCGGGGGATGCAATTTGTTCCAGACCCTATTGGGGATGCAGGCTGGGAAGGCAGAGCTGGAGCTTTTCAACAGTCTCATCACCCAGGATCTTGCCAGGTTGAAGAGAAAAGCTGCAGAGCCCAGGTGGTGCATGTGCCAGGCTTTTCAAGATCTGTTTTGTGACTAAGTTTATCCTCCATCTAGGGCATCTGCTCTCTAGCAAAGATGAACCTGACTCCAGTTTTGTTACAGGGAGGAAGGAAGATATACACAGAAAGCTTTCTTCTAATTTTTGGCTCTAAAAAAAACCCAAACAAACAAACAAACAAAAACAAAAACAAACAAACAAAAAAAAAACAAAAAAAAAAAACCACACAAAAAAAAACAAAAAAAAACCACACCACACCTCATCTTTTCAATTCTTTCTTGCATTCCAATTTTAAAATACTGATATTTTTAGATTTTTCTGTCAAAATGCTGCAGCAGCAGTATCACTTAGTTTCTGTGACTACATGCCCACTTTTATAGTTAAAAAGAAATTTTAAAATACACTGAAAGAGGGTATATGCTTTACATTTTTATACTAATTTTCACTTTAAAATCATTGGTTTCAAACAATGTATGCATTTTAGGAATAAAAAATGAAAATATCTACATAAATCATTAAGAAAAAAATGGCCTAAACCTGAGTTTCTAACATTTCATTGTGAAGGAAACTTCCAAAGTGTGCTTTTTCTGTTTTCAGATTTGAAATTACAAAACTTCCCATGAAGATAGATTCCACTTTCTCAAAGATTTTCCTGTTGAAGAGTCACATTGAAAAAAGTATTGCCTCCATAAGAATGACTGGGTTTTAAAATCAATTGCTATGATTTTTTCTGGCAGTGTTTATCATGACTTAAATTGTTTTCCTTAAAGTCCAAATTGATAGAATTTGTGATTTAAAGAGAATCTCAGCATTAAGTCAGAAGGAAAATAGTAAACTGTCTAATCTCATAGTTAAATTAAAAAGCTGAAAGTCTTTCAGTTACAAGAGTAGCTAATTTTATTTCTTCCTTTAAATACCATATTTTTAATTTATTGTTATGAGTGAGATGTTAACTTGGGTTTTTTGAAGATTTTATATTCACTATGTCAGTAACTAGAATCTATAAACAGACCTGGCATAACAATTTCAGGTTTTCAAGAAATTGTAACTCTTTAAAAAGTGATAGATAATGACTGATTAAAAATTAAATTTAACTTCAGTGACATTTAATTTTAATTAAAAAATACCACAGATAGGAAAACCTATAAAAGTTTTTTCATGGAGAAGATCCATCCCTTCATTTCAAAGCGAAATGGATCATTTCTTCACAGCTGAGGATAGACATGCAGAAACGAGGAGAGTGAAACAGTGGATTTCTACTGGAACTGGACCTCCCTGATTTGGGACCTGAAAGTTCTGGCATCCCTGATGACACAGATGGCACATTGCTCTGTGGTTGTGGATGCTCTAGCCTCAGAAATTACAGATCAGAAAGGGGTTTTTTTCCTTGTTTCTAGGGAAATATTTCAAAGCCAAGCCATTTTCAAGGAACTTGCTGACTAACAAATGGGATATTCGCAGTAAAAAAATGCTTTTATATTAAAGATATGCCTGACAGCTTTAAATGTAGCTGTGCCTATGCCATTTTTGAGGAAAATGTTTCCTACAGAAATAAATTAGAATTTTCAGGGCAGAAAAAGAAGCTACAACCTCAACCATCCTCTACTGGTTCCCATTGTGAAAGACCACACAATTCCTAGCTCAGTAGCACAGGTAGAGCCCTGTTGAACACGAGCATGGCTTCAGCTTTGCTGTGCAGTGCACATAGATTTCAACCAGCCCGATTCTAACACTTCTCAGAACTGTCATTTTCACATGCAAGGAAATAATTTTGATACATATTTATGGTTTCTTGTGGTCACACACAAGCTTATTGAGTTCCAGAGTAAGATAACATTGTGTATCCACACTAGTGCAGACCCCACTCTAGACAAACAAATCCCACTTTCCAGCGTGGTATATATCCAGATTAAGTGTCATCTAACATAGTTACACAGATTTTCCATCTTGTAGCAGTGTTAAAGTGAATTCATATCTACCTGGAGGACAGCAAGAGCAGAATTGCATCTGCTTACAATATCCAGCATAAATACACCCCAGTTGTCATGAATACATAAGAGGTGTTTTAAGTATGAGAACAGTCTTAAAACCAAATATGTTATTTGAAGAGGCTAATTGATTATTTTGTACAAAGCTCAAGACATATGCTCAAGACATCTAGCTGTTTCCTCATTACAAATAAATTAAAATGCACTCAAATATCCCTATAAGAGATGTACAGTGCAGTGGCAGAACTGCACCTTTTAACTGCTTTAACAAATACTAGCTCCAAGTTCGTTGGTCCTATTTGAGATTTGAAAATCTTGTCTGTTTTTATTAGGTGGATCAGCTGGCTTAATTAAAGATACTGCTTTGTTCATATCCTTGACAATCACAATTAACATAACACTGTTATTATAAATAATATGCTGTGTGATGGTTTTCAGACACCTTTCAGACACCAATAAAAATTTCAGTGAAGTCATGCATATAGATACGAGAAGACAGCTCTTTAAAGCCAAACAATTCTATAGTAAAAGATACTTACGCTCCTTCACTCTCCTCTCAAGGTAATGCACTGTGTACATGCTTAATCTTCCTGCTTCTCTTGCTAGTTAAGAATGACCTGCTGTCTCTGTGCATAAAGATTAAAACTTGAATTAAAACATTACTCAGGGACTTCAATTACCCACTATGGATTTGCTGCCCCTGAACTTGACCCACTCCCCCAGCAAAAAATACTTACAGTGAAAAAAAAAATATCAAGCTGGGACAGGTCTGCCCATTTCGTCCCTAATACCATCTGGGAACATAATGACTCAATTCATTTTGCCCTCAGATTAATGGAGCAAGCTCAAGTATTATAAGAAGCACTTTAATTCCCTCTGATGTTTTCATTATGAATTCCTTTGTGGCAGAACTCATTTGCAATAATGCATATGTAATTTTGGAAACCAAAAGGAAATCCTGTAGCCTTCAAGACATTATTAACCTGCAGAAATGCTGAGGCACACATAAAATTCAAATATGCTAGCACCAGCAACCTCCTGAAACATTTTAAGAATAAAACCGGTAAGTAAAACTGCATCTCACTACTTGGAAGTTAAAATGACTGAATTAATAACTATGAAAATCCTAATGGTATTTAGTGTGTCTTAAGCTGTCTGTTCAGATTGTTTCTAAGGATTTAAAGATATACACTGGAATAGTCTAAAAAGTTCTGGGAGTTTATTATTTACAGATATTTGGAAGTGAATCACCTGCATCAGTTGTAGACTTCCTCTTTCTCTCTTTTTTTTGCATGGTCCATTACATGTTTGTTTATTTAAGAGTGTTCATCAGCCATAGATGGAAGACCTGATATTTTGCTGTATTCTGTAGCCAGTGTTGTCTCATTTGATGCAATGGGTCCAAGACTATTGTCTCCAGTAGTTTATGGAGTTATATAAAGTAGTCAATGTCAGATTTCACTTTGAAGTCATGGCATAATTATTGGATTGATTTCTTTAATTCTCTGTAACACAATAGAAGATTTCTCTATATAAGATTCACAGGAAATGTAACCAGGGTCATCTGCTAACCCCCACCGGCTGTGTGACAGGCTGGGTAATAGTAGGGACTACAAGAAACCAGAACTAAGGAGTTTATTTCAGTCTGCTTATGTCAATTTTGTGGTCAAAATCAACGCGTATACCATTTGGTTTTTTGAACCCAAAGGTTCATATAGAGAAAGATATCAATTGCCCTTTGGGATCAGACTCAGAATGAAAACATAAGACTTCCTAGTTCAGAGCAAGCATCCATCTAGCTGAAGGACATCGCTAGGAAAGTGTAAAAGCAAGGAAAATATGTAACATTCTTTCCTTATATTCGCACAAGCTCAAACTATTTTCATTCAGGGTATTTCCTAAGCTTGACATAGCGTGTCTGTTCGGTACATTGCAATCAATCCCTTGTCTAAGTACTTTTCCAGTCATTCTTTACATCCACTCAAGCTTCTTGTGTTGACAATGTTTTTCAAGTATTCATACAAGGCTCTGTTGACTAGAGAATCACCTGCTTTTGCTTGGTTTGAACCCAGATCCTACTAGTGTTTTTTCCTGTGTTTTGTACTGGACAAATTAATCTTTCTCTACCCACTTCATGCCATTCATAATTTTGCAGTCATCTATTTTACATTCCTAAGTCAGTGCTTCCAGATTGAGGAGCCCTAGCCTGCTCAACCATTCTTCACATGAGAAACAGGCCACACATTTGATTGTGCTTGTTGCCCTTCTCTGAACCTGCACCAGTTCTAACACATCCTTTCTGAGATGAGGGGACTAGGGTGCACACAATATTCAATATGAAGGCAAATGTGAATGTGTACAGGGGCATAATTCATCTTTAGCGCCCTGTCTCCAACTGTACTAGAAGTTTGAACTGAAAATGCCTCCCTAGGAGACAAATGTGAAACAATTTGTCCTTCACCTGTTATCCTTTATTCCTGACAAAGTTTAACTCTCAGGTATGAAATAGTTTTACAGTTCCTTTTGTTGCAGTAGCTATATAACTGCAAATACTACTCTTATTGATAGTAAATATCTAATTTCATTGTAAAGTTTTTAAATTCTTGACCATAAGATTTACCGGTATCAATGAGTTCTGCAGCTGTTTTGGTTCATGTTACACAAGGAAGTATTTCCAAACACTGGCCTTAATTTTTACAGGTCACTCTCACTGAAGGATTGCTTATTGTATGCAATGTGAATGGATTTTAGATTTGTGGATAGTAGACAAAAATATGTATAAAATACTCCCAAAATAAGGAAATAAAAATTAGAATTGGAGCTTTCCTAGAAATTAGCCCAATTTTGGCATCAATAACCATTTTTAAGAAAGCTTTTATTTCAGAGTAAAATATTTCAGTTTCTTCCAAGTGTAATTTACATTATCGTAATTTTGAACTTCTGTAATACACAGAAGTAAACACTTTGATTCTGTGTGTGAGTGTGTGTTAAAGACTACCTTTTATTAAAATATGGGTTGCAGAAACTCCTAACCTAAACCACTGCAATATAAAATCTGTTACTGAACTTCTCATAACATGAAATTCTTTAAAATATTCACAGTATAATTTTAACTGATCAGAAGATAAGCTCAGATGTTCATTCTGTGATTCCTATTTGACTGTATTACCCTGTACAAGCCTCACTTGCCCTCCTACTTTATAACAAAGCATTTTTCAAATATGTACTTGCTGGGACTCACTCCATGAGCCCAAGAAAAGTCCAGAATCCTTTTCTCTGACTTCTTCAATACTCAAAAAAAGGGATTAGCCGCAGCCACCAGTGAGGGTCCTTGACAACTAGCAATGAAACTCGGAAGAATCTGGTGTCAATTTGCTACTGCAAATTATTGGTATAGGAGGCTCAGATTGACTTCTGAACTCTGCAGTTACGATTCAAAACAGCAAATACAACAGTATTCCCGGCTTCTGAATGCCTGGTAGAGCTTCTTAGGTGCTTTGAATGAACAAGTGCAACATGCCTAAATTCACCTATAATGTAGATCGCTGCTAAATGCATGTGTTTGATGCTGTACTGTTTCAAAACACAGTCCAAAAACCTTTATAGGAGGTCAGTATCGGGCATGAAGGTAAGTAAAATGTAAACATTAGAACAGTAAGGCAAGAGATACAAAGACAAAGGAGCAGAGCCTCATTAAAATCACTACACTATTATTATTTCTGGAGTATTGGTTGTTTCAAAGACTGATGAAAAATAAAGACTTAACCTCCAGAACCTTGTGCTATGATTTGTCATTATCTCTACGAAAAAGACATAATATAGTTCTGTCCAAAAAGCTGGTGTTCTAGTTCACATAAAGCTTTGGTTTTTTCTCAAAAGTCAGTTTAAGTCTGACAGTCACATGAAATGGAAAACTTCCCAAACTTCCTGTGAACTGAAAGCCCTCCTGGATCTCAGCTGCTAAGGCATGCTCAGAAAGCACAGGACCTGGAGTGGCAATCACATTATCCCACTTCAAGTGCTGGTAGGTCACCCACTCTCTCTTTATAGCCAGTAGTGAGAAGCAGGTCCTGTAGGCACAGTTCATGTATTTTGAGTTTGGGTGACTCATGCCCTAAGACCACCATCAGCTGTAAAGGGAGCCCAGGTCAAGTGGCACAGAAGTAAACATCTACTCTGCAAACATGGTCATCTCGTAACCTGGCCAGATCTGGGCCACATGGCAGCACACCTCAAGCCTCCAACCTGTCAGAACTCATCACGGGAGATAACTTGAAGCTGCTTTGCCAAAAAGTCCACCTGTGGGCTGGAGCAGCAACATGTAGGCACAAACAGACTTTGTCCAGACCAGTAAATGGAGCAGGGCCAGTGAGGTCTGTGAGAAACCAAGTATTTGTACTGATAAACAGTTAGAGTCACTCATGACATGTTTTTCACTCTAGCTGTCACTTCCCCAAATATTTTTTCCCAGGAAAATGTGACCGATAGGACAAGGCAAGTACTGTTTCTGAAAGGATGTGCTAGCAGTTAATGGAACAATTACACTCTCTTCAGGATGGGGTAGTAAATGATCGGCAATTTGCCTTAATGCCATGAAAAGATCCTGGGTTGGTTTAATTTACAGGATAGTCATAGTGAGCTGGATCCCCAGACCCTTCTCTGGAGTTATTGAGGGCTCACTGAAACCATGGTGCTTCCAGAGAAATAGTTCAGGGTATTGACACTTATGCTTTCTGATGAAAGTTGAGTTGGTCAGATGTCCTGGACACCCCTAGTATCAGATCAGTCACTATTATTTGGAAAAATTTCTTCTCACCTTTAAATGGGAAAACTGAAAATTATCTTACTTCTGATCCTGAATTTATCTTAATTCTGACTAAAGAGTTAACAAATAGTGATGTCATTCAGCCTCTAGAGTTCATTCAACCCTTGGTCTTATCTGGAACAGACAGTAAAAGTGTCAGTCAGCAAACAGCTGACTACCAGGAATGGAAATAAATCATTTAGGATTGATTATTAAAACTGCAATTTTCAACCAAAAAAGACCCTAGCTAAACTGAAGATGGTCCCTAAAACTAGTCTTTATTGGTTTACTTTATTCCTTTCATTTCAAGCGTCAGCTTTAAACAGCTTTAGCTTAACACTCTTTTCCATACACTGAAATTTTAGCTTAGCTTTAACCATAACAGAACCTCCCATCAATGTCTACTTATTATGATGTTTATTCATCTTTAAATAGTTCTATATCAATTAGTTCAGTCTTCAGGGATGCTGGGGCTGAGACTAAAGTCAGCTTTTTAAAGGTCAATGCACAGCCACTCTACAAGCTATTTATACAGAATATTCATAGCAAATTAATTGCATAACTGCATGTACTTACTAAATAATCATAGGATCATAGAATCATAGAATGATTTGGGTTGGAAGGAACCTTAAAGATCATCTCGTTCCACCCCCCCTGCCATGGGCAGGGACACCTCCCACTAGCCCAGGTTGCCCAAAGCCCCGTCCAACCTGGCCTTGAACACTGCCAGGGAGGGGGCAGCCACAGCTGCTCTGGGCAACCTGTGCCAGTGTCTCACCACCCTCACAGGGAAGAATTTCTTCCTTCTATCTAGTCTAAATCTACCCTCTTTCAGTTTAAAACCATTACCCCTTGTCATACACTGCCTGATAAAGAGTCCCTCCCATCTTCCCTATAGACCCCCTTTAAGTACTAGAAGACTGCTAGAAGTTCTCCCAAGACCATTCTCTTCTCTAGGCTGGACAACCCCAACTCTGTCAGCCTGGCCTCATAGGGCTCCAGCCCCCTGATCATGTTCACGGCCCTCCTCTGGACTTGCTGCAAAAGGTCCATGTCTTTCTCATGGTGGGGGCCTCAGAGCTGAACACAGCACTCCAGGTGGGGTTTCATGAGAGAGGACTGTAAGGGGAGAATCCCCTCCCTCGACGTGCTGACCACACTTCTCTTGATACAGCCCAGGATACAGCTGGCTTTCTGGGCTGAAAGTGCACACTGCTGGCTCATAGCCAGTTTTCCATCCATCAATACCCACACGTCCTTCTCCACAGGGCTGCTCTCAGTCCACTGATTGCCCAGCCTGTGTTTGTGTTTGGGATTGCCCTGACTCATGTCCAGGTTTTCACAGGATCATATACAAAAATAAAACATAAAATAGAAGTCTGAACTACTTGACAGAATCCTTTTCTGAAGGGGTTGAGATTTCTTTTTTGTTATTGCATAAGCTCAGCAGATTCAGCCTAAACACAACTCATCAGCTTTCTCTTTCTCCTTTTACTGGGTAAGCATATGTCATGATCCACTGAGCACCTCAGAATCATTTACCAACCCTTTCTTAAATCAGTTCTGTAACAGGATTTCCACTGGTGATGCAAACTATGTGCTTGCAACTTCATGTTATTAGGCTGCCTAGGAGTCCTGCCGTGGGCTAGGACAGAGGGTATCCATGTTTTGCTCTATGTGTAAGTATTCACACATGATAGTCCTAGAGCCATTAAGGCTGAAAGAAAAAGGAGCTATCTGTAACTTCCGTAAGAGGAAAGCAGTTCACTCCAGATGGCATCATTTATATGGGTTGCAGAAATGCCCCAGGAATGACTCTGTGAAGCATTACAGAGGGCACTGGAGGACTGATACCCATGTGCCACCCCAGGCTATCAGCCACTCTGCCATCCCTCTGCCCACAGTCCCTACGGTTGTTAGCAAGGCATTGGGCCTGAACCAAAATGCATGGCCCTCAGCAGCCTGTATCTAGTCAGGAGCACCACCATATGAATCACAGCTCTGGGCTGCCTCACTTCTGGCCAGGCATGAAATGCCAAGCTGTGTTTGCAACTGAAAAAGGTGAAACCTAGCAAAAGGGGTCAAATCAGCATGGAAAGAATCTTCCTCTGGCTGAATGAGGTGTGCATGCCCAGTGCCAGATGAGGGGCTCAGCCCTACGGCTGCTGAAAGACTAAGGTCAGGGGTGGTATTTAGGCAGCAGTTCTCCAAAAGGAGTGAGAAGTTCAGTTCATGGTCTTGCAAGCTGAGCCCTTCCTTTGGTTGAAATCACAGAAACAGGAGCTCCTCTTACAAACAGGTGCACCTTTCTCCCAAATGCAAGAAAGATGATAATTATCCATGTCCGTCTCACTTTCTTTGAGCATTAAAGAGTTAAGAAGTTTTAGCAGAATATATAAATCTCAACTCCCAAAACATTATATAAATCCTAGATGAGAAAACTTTCTGAGGGAAGACATGGGTCAATCTTCATATAGTGACGGGGCTTCGCAACCCGTGCAAGGGAACCTTTTGGGCAAGATGGCAACAGTGCCTGGCACAAAGTGTGGTCTGGTCATAGCCTGAGAATATGAGCAAGCTACACAGGAGTAAACTCAGTTTTGATGTGCTAAAGAAGTAGAAGTACGGATCAGGAAACAAAGGAAATAAGTTGCTTAAACAGTTGGCATTGTCAAGAAACCTTCACCTGACTAGTCCTTTGGCTACTAAAACTAATTCACAGATTTAGGAACAGTGGTAACTTCATTCTCACAGACACACATGCAAACTCTAGGAGAGGCCATTTCAAATAACTGAGAGGAAGGCATGCCTTTCCACATATCATTTCCAATCAGGTTCATTTAACTATTAAAAAAAAAAAAAAAAAAAAAAAAATTAAAAAACCCCAAACCAGACAGTTTCTCTGTTTAATATTCCAGAGGGATTTCATGGGGGTCTGTGGTAACTAAGAAAGGCCTAGTGATTAAGCAGGTTACCTAAGTCTGTTTCTTTCCTAAAACATGGGCCTAAAATACTAGCTGAAATCTCAGCTAAAATGCCATCTTTATTTTCTAAAAGACCTGTAATTGAACATAGCCCAATTACTGCTGCTGAAGCTGTAACACACGGGTGTACAAACTATTGGAACATTTTATGCTCATTAACTTTTCTTTAATTTGGAAGATGCCTAAGGCATCTTTCCACACAGATAGTATAAATACATTGGGAAATATGGTAAATACATACAGGAAACTACTCAGTTCAATTTCTTTTAAGGGATACATGATAATGCATGCAGTATTACTACATAGATTTGATTTTACTGTGTGGATAGATAAAGTGTAAAGCCATAGATAGACTCTGTTCTTATAATACAAAGTTTCTTTGATGCTGCTAGGAAGTCCTAATGTTGCCGACTTCATGACTATAGCAGTTATTCATATCATCATACCAATAAACATTGAGCAACCTTGGTCCTTAAATGCACTCCCCAAAGACATGAAACACGTAATACAATCAGTTGCACATGATCAAGCAGGTGTTTAGTATGGGCTTCAATGGCAGCTTGCATCTCTAGATGCAAGAAGTCTTTGATCTATATATCAAAGCACAATGGTAATGAGTGCGCTCACTGCACTATACCTTGGTACTTCAGGTACATTTCGCTCCCTGAATGTTGAAGCAATTAAATAGAACATCAGCAATACTACTAATTAGCAAATTGCTGTCTCAGAGTCTCAGCATTTAACTCTTTATTTTGTATTAGTTCCAGAGCATCACAAACTCTGCTTCTATACACTGTAAGGTCTATTCATGGACCATCCTGGCATGGTTAGATATATTGCTCAGACATGAGGTCAGAAAATGAGACAATCTCTTGTTGCTCCATAGCTAGCACAAGCAGAGACCACTGGCAAGTCTGCAGATGCTTAATGATGTTTACAAAGTCGGTCAGCGGGGCTACTAAGAACCATCTTGTCTTTCTATGGCTCTCTGTTCCATGGCTTAACCACATCTGTCTGGATTATCAGTGTACCATGACTGCTGGAGAAGTTGAAGAAGACTCTAGAAAGCAAACTAAATAGGGACAAAATGTGAGATATCACTTATAGTGGTTTTGATAATAAAATTTTCATGTTTGTTTCACTGTAATTCTGTCTCTTATTCCAGTGGAAAGTTAATTTTACACGTTGTGAACAAGCTGATTTACACAAAAGATGATTTGGCAAAGTTAAGTAAACATAAATTCCTCAGAGGCCTTGAAAATTGTCTGAAAAAACAACATTAGTTTCTGAAGGACACTTGTTGAGGAGGTTATATAGAAAAGTATTATTGATAAGATTTTCCTGTGTCAGCACTAAGAACTAGTTTGACTTGCAACACCAATTAAACTGGCGTAGCATTCTTGACTTTAAGCTCAGACTTACCCTGTACCACCCAACTTGATGCTTGAATAATTTACCATTCTACAATTCCATTCACACCCAAAATTAAGAGGATTTCTTCAGTATTAATATTCTTCATTTCTTCAGTACTCTTCTTCATTTCTTCAATATTAATATATACTCATTGGTTTTTAAGTTCAGAATTATTGTCCTGACACAACTTTTTCTTTTGGATACTTTTTCCTGCTTAATACATAAAAATTTGGAAGTTGCACATTCATCAGGAAGTGTTAGTATGTCTCTACCAGTGGTTTTTTGTATCTGAAGTTTTACTCAGGTCCTTTTCTGAGTTCGTTAGCCTTGCTACCTCAAACTCAAGTAACACAATTCCCTATCACTGAGAAGTGACAGGCTGTTAACAATTCTAAAGGCAGCAGTATCTGAAATGTGAGCCTCAGGATCTTTAACATGAAACGAGTGTATGAGACACTTCCCGTGTACTGTTCTGTGAACCTAGGTTGCTCTTTTCAGTTCTGTGCTGATGAAGGCTATTTCTGTAAGAAGGAAGATATGCTGTAACAGGTGAAGATTTGTAGTTACAGTGCTGTTCTCCAGATTTCAAAAGATTTTGAAAGAAGAGGTTTTCTGCCTCCTGCATTTGAAACCTATACTCAATGAAACTCACTGAGATATAAAAATCAGCAAAACCCAATTGGCTAATGAATAGATAACAAGTGTCAGCAGTTTCCACAGGGGAGAAAATGAATTGCAGAGGGCCTCAAATGTAAATCCTTAGCCTTAAAACAAAGAATGAAACCTTTTTTGGACTGTTTCCTGCCACTTCCAAATGCAGAACCCTGCACACTGCATGCATTCTGCATGGAGATCCTCTCCTGGAAATCAGAGAGAGACAATAACTTCACCAGACAAATAGATGAGTCTCCATCCAAAGAATAATGGGTGCATTTCTTCTAGAAGTGTATGCATCCTGAATGTCCCAGAATGGCTTCTTAATATGGTTCTTACGTGTTTATACTTCCAATACTGAAAATAAAGCGGAGTATTTGTAATATAGTACTACTAAGCATGAACTTTTAAAGTATAAAACAGTAGAACATAATATTGTAAACTTGATTTCAGAAAAGCATTTGGGAGAATTAATTTTTGGGACAGAAATGTAGTCAGGCAAGACTAATAATAACAGCCAAAAAACCCCAGAAAGATGCACTTATGCTATAAAAGTCTTCTTTCACAGTTCTAAAGTAAGGAATCAAAAGTTCTTGGATTATTTGGGGTGGGGGGTGGATGTTGCGTAATTAGGAGGTTAACAGAGGAAATTAACAACAATGGTCAAAGAAGATAAAGTACTTTTAAAAATATTTGTCAGAAAAAAAGACATAGCTTCTTACAAGACACTGTCCAGAAAAATTATTTCTTTCTAGAAGGAAATCATCAAAAAGTTAGAAGTAGACAACATTGTTCTGAGGAACATTTCAGATACCTGCACCATAAATACAGAAAGATATCCAAATATTGAGTTCCTCAAAGACAAATTCTTCCATGAAGTTTCATCATTCTAACTGACTACAGGATTAGGGCAGAAGTATCACATTTAAAACACATTTCTCAGATAAAATCTTGAACGAGTTCAAAATCTCTGTCTTCTTCATTGTGACTACAATTTCACATTAGTATGGCAGTCTTTTATAGAGAACTACCCAAAACCTTATTTACAGTCAGATTTATTTTTAAGGATATGTCACTGACAATCAGGTCAAGGGCCCTCCAAAATTTCTATTTATATATTTCTATTGCAATGAGGAATACATTGTACTGGTGCTCTGCAACTCATGTGGGATAATATAATCCCTGCTGTAAGATAAAGAAAATTAGAAAAGTGACTATATGCCTTTTATTCTTTAAGGGTATGTTAGCAGTTTAAAAATAAATAAAAAATAGGGTGCATTTTAGTCAATGGATAGTTAAACCATGAATATGAAGAGATAACATTTCAATAAGGCGTATTTCTGTGTAGTCAGCTTCTCATTCCTTTGCTTTCTAGTCAGACTTCTAATGAACTGGTACACCCATAAATTATATATAGGATTAAATGTGTTACATATTATAAAAGAGATGTTTTATTGTTTGAGGTGATGGCTGCAACAAAATCTCAGCTTTGAAAAACTCACTTTGATTTACTGATCTCATTTTAAAAGTTGCATGAAAAATATCTGCTTATCACCTGGATAGTGTAACTCTAATAATAGAATATTCAAGTGTGGCACATCCAATATTCTAGTCCAATAAAATGAAGAGACTATGGAAAAAATACAGAGGAAAGCACTACAGGAAATGAGCTTAACACTAACTCCCCAGTTCGCACTCAAAATCTTGCAACAAAACCACCAACCCATTAAATTATTTGAAGCAAAGGACTGCAAAAGCTTCACGCAACTCACCCATAGAAGGGCTCTGAACAAACTAACAGCACAGGCACTCCTAATGAGGTCTGAAATGCCAGTTTTAGAAAGGAAGAACATCATCTCCCCCAGCTAGCAGATTGACAGCAGAATAGAAAAGCAATATGAACAATATCTCAAACTGTCATTCCTGATTTAGCTCTAAATGTAACTATGATGGTATGTTAAAACAATGTATCCACGCCCAAAGTCCTTGAGCAATCATATATTGAATAAAACTGGTTGGTGAATTTTTAAGTCTGCCTCTTTGCACACCTGTAAGTACTCTATGAATCCATCCTTTTATATTACAAGAATACATAAATTTTAACAATTTATTACACAGAATTGATCTATTGAATGTAGAATACAACAGAACAGACTATCCCCTTACTCAGCATACAACAGAAAAATTACTTCAATAAAGATTTTCAGTGAATTTAAAAATTATTTCCTTTATATCAGTGCAGCTGTCAGACTTAGTCAGAGGACCAGATTTCTCTGATTGACACATTAAGAACAAGAAGAGATTCTTAAACCACTGAAATTTCGACCGGCAAATTAATCTGTCAGATCCTCTGATCTGTCCAGTAGTTACCAAGAAGTTAAGAATTTTCACCAAACCAGATTATCAAGAGTTCATACAAGTTTATTTATGAGAAAAAGTCTGATACAACTGAATAATATTTAAACAGACTGAAGGAATTAATGATTCTGCCTTTAAGGGTGCATATTAGAAGTTGCAACGTAACTTTGTCAGCTTTTTGGTTGGTTTTTTTAATCCAAGAAGAATGCAGGTGCTACCAAAAGTATATTGCCAGACTGTTTTTTGTTCTAATTCCATAAGGAACTACCAACTGTTTTGTTTACTGGAAAGGTCAGAGAGGAGATTAGAAGGGATAAGAGTGCGTAGCTGAACACTTAGTCATTCAGATGAAAAATGATGTTAGCATTTGCACCAGAGCTAAACAGAAAAAAATGCATATAGTATTTTTTGGTAAGACTAAAAATTATACGTTCTGGTAATACTGCAACACAATCCCTTTCTAATGTGCTCATCTTAACTAGACAGCTGCGTTGTCAACTGAGGGCACTCTGTTCCACCACGTGTTGAGTTCCTGTTCTGTCAGCATGCGTGAGCAGGCGGTTTCTCCTGGAGGTAGAATTACATAAAAGCACTGGGAGAAGTTATTTTTTTCAAGCCTCCCTCACAGTTAAAACAGGACTAGTACTGGCCAAAATTGTTGGCAAATAGTAGGTCATAAAATAAATGTAGCATGATGTCAGTCTGGATGGAAGGAGCTGGAAATTGCCTTCATCCCATATTTGGAAAATAGTTTCAGTTGAAGACTGTTGAGAAAAGGAGATATTTTAGAAATGTTGACTCATTCTGTTTTGACATTTCATTTAATGTCAACTTTTATTTTTATTTTTAAATGGCATTTTTCATTCCAAAATTGCCTTTTTCTAAAGGGAAGGTTAACAAACATTTCAACTGACATCTCCAAAGATGCATTTGTTTGGGGTTCTTTCCCTAAACAGACTTAAAATTACTTAAATTTTTTTTCAGGCAAAGTAGAAAGCCTATTACTTGATCAGCTTAAAGTCTTAGAAAGCCAAATCCTGTACAGATCTTTGAATTGTCACATCAGAAGATTACAGCAATGACATTTTGTTATTAAAAATAAAATACACTTTAAAAGACTCCTGTCCTGTCCCTCATCTTTTCCTTCACTTCAACCCTAGTAACTTTCCTCCTTTATCTCAGATCCATTTCTCAGTTCTGTTTGTAAGTGGTAAGATCTGTCCCTCGGCAGCAGTTTGGTTGATATCTTCCTCCTCTCACAATAAATCTAGTAACTCTTTTCATTTCTGTTTGCTCTGTTCCAAGCTCTTCTCTACCCTTACTGTCATTTCAGCCTGGTGGATGTCTGGACTCTATCTCTCCTGGACCCAGGTCAATTCCACAGCCTCTGAGTGACAGTATGTCCCAGTTCAGGAAGATGTTAGTGATGAACAACGAAAATAATTAAGCATCCCTACACGTAACTAATTAGTCTAGGAGAAGCAGGAAGCAGACAGTATGTTCTGAACAAGTTCTATTAATGAAGAATGGTCTGACAGAGGCAATTCTAATTGCACCATGGTATGTCTAATCTAATTATGCTAATAGTTTATTTGTACTCTAAATCATCTCTGTCAGCTCAGACGCTGAAATCTGGTGATATCACACAGAGCTAGTGAAATCTTATGAAAACATCTCTCTTTCCTGTATATCTGTTCTATCTGAGCATGGGTGTTGCATTGCTCTGAGTTGGTAATTCCTTGATACAATGCTCTTTGGAGTATTTTCCTTGGGAAAAAACAGTTCATGACAGCAAAGTGTTTGCAGAAACATATTTGAGAGACCTCTCAGGTAGAGAATGTCTCTAAGTTGTTCCTTCTCTGGAAAGTAGTATTGACTTAACTTTGAGTACTTCTAAGGCCATGCCTAAAGGATTGCCATCTGCATAAAGAATATTCATCTTTACTGTGATCATTACTCTTATAAATATATTCTTAACACCAACTCCTAGAATAAGCCAAGCTTTGCCAAGAAGGTTTGTTCTTCACTGTAGTAGATAGAGCAACCTCAGTAAGAGGACCAACACAACACCTACTCTACATCACTTAAGACTGAGGGAGGAAAAGCGGATGCAGTACCTGAAAGATTCCTGAAGGCAAGTGATGCTGATGGACAATTAGAGAAGGTAACACAAGAGCCTGAAAAGCTATAATCCTTATCAGTGGTTGACTGCAGAACATTGTAAACTGCTAGGCAATAATTATTTAGAAAATTTGAGCATATTCTGATCCATACAAAATTATCAAGGAAGAAGGGAGGACAGTTTCTTGACAATAAACCAAGCAGTCAGAGCAGACAGTGGGAAATGACTAGCTGCCATGTAACAAATGGTCATGCCAATCTCAGCCATTACAACTAGACTGTTACAAATTATATAAAAAATGTATCGTAAAAATCGGTTTAACTTCGTATCGAATTTTAAAAAGCTAATTTTCAATTCAGTGTAGGCAAGTAGTAAAAAAATAATAACAAAAGCAAAGTCCTTCAGTACATCATAAGGGGCAGGAAGATAAAATGCAGCTCAAAGGTAAAATAAATGACAGCAATCTGTACTGCTACATTCTGTACAAGTCACATGTATTCAGAGCTGCGTAGCTAAAAGGTGTCATGCCACACTGCAACAGTCAACACTGAAACATCCCAGAAATTGCTAAGAAATGTAAACAGTCAGCTAGGAAACTCCAAATAAGAGATATCCCAAAGACATGTTCAGTCCTGGCAGGTTTATGAGGATTACAGAGCTTCAGTTGCCCCCACATACACACTTGAGAGAGCATTTGAGTGCATTTAGTGTCTTCCAACTGGTCTCCATGGCTGTGGATATTCCACACACCTGTATCACAGCTATCAATCCCCTGTGGAGGTGACCCTGGCATGCTATACTAGGCATCTATGAGAACAATGAATATCAAACCTCATAACAAGCTGAAGGTCCCAGAAAGGCTAAAATGATTGGGATCACCAGGAAAGGGTCCCTTTAGGACCTGCCTTTTCATCACTCTTTAAGGGAAGAAGCATGTACAGAAAATATTTCCATTTCTGAAGTGAGTGAAAAGAACACTGAGACTGGAGGAATCAGCTGAGTTACAATCCTGAGATGCCTGAAGAGAAGCTGCATGTTCGCAGAAAATCAGACTGATGAATATTTCACTGTAGACGGAAGCTCTGAATTCACAGAAAATCAAACTGATGAATATTTAACCATAGGCAGAAACCCTGCTTTTGAGGTAGGAATGGAGAACGTTACCAGAGTCTTAAAAACTGTAAGAAGCATCTTTATGTCGTCATTGAAAAGAAGAGCTCTGCATTACTTTCTTGTTGAAATGCGATTTAATTTGTCATTCCTCTTGAACCATTAACCCAGACTTCTACCACTGACTGCACTGTCTGTAGCAGAAATATATGCCTACCAAGCAGCTGCCCAGTCCCACCTGTCTTTTTGCCTCATACCCTCTGTGGTTGGTAGTGCCAGCTACCATCGATATGGTTGATTCTTCTAGAAAATTTCTGCCCACAGTAGAATATCTAAGAAATGTTGTACGACGACTCCAAAAGTTCTTGGGCTCCAGAAGCCTCTCACACACACTCCTAAATAGGAAAGGCTCCTGTATTTGGGCAGTGGGAAAAAATTACAGTGGTAAAGTACTTGCAGCCTAAATGCTTAAATATTCAAACTTCTATTGTAATCATGAGTTAACTGATCAGCATTTTGAAAATTCCTAGTAATTGATTTTTTTTTATCCATTTCTATGAGAAGACCCAAACGATCACTACTTATTATGTCAAAGAGCAGGTTGTTTGAGAGGTACAGTGGAACATGTACACATTTTAAATTCCATCTTCTAAATCAAATTACATGGAGACAGAGAGCAAGTCACTCTTCAAGATGAAATTCTTAATGAGCAGATTAACTTCTAGCATACAGACAAGAAAATTCAAAAGCCAAGCTTTGATGAAAGACAGGAATTCACTGGCAGGATTGAAAACATTCAGAAACACAATCCCCCAGGTAGGCCCTGGCAGACATATTCCATTAATAAAATAAAATTTAAAAAAAAAAAAAAAAAAAAAGACTAGAAACAAACAGATGAAGAGTCCTTTGTATCCTCTGAGGAGGACATATCAGGAAGAGAATTATTCTCTTCTCACTGCAGAGTTTGTTTGCAATACAATTTTTTTTTCTGGTCCTCTAAAAAATTTTACATACCCTTCCAAATAACTCTGCTGTAATTTAAAAAAAAAGATGACGACATTTCCTAGCTTTGCATATGTACTACTGCATGCAGAGATGCATATGTATGTTTTACCCCTTAGTTTTGTTATATCTGCTTTTCACTGGGCTACCTAAGTTTTCAAGGTGAGGTTAATGGCTATCTGGAGCTGTATGTTGGGACTCAGCAAGCACTTTGCTTAGGAGAATGGACCATTCAAAGGTTTGACTGTAACACTGTGCACCAAGACTGTATATATATAGGTCTCCAAAATCTTTGCTGATCAGATTGCATCTTCTTCTGTAAGATATTTTAGACTTGGAAAAAAATGGCAATGTCAGGAGCATAAGAAAACTCTTCTGAGTTTAGAGCTTCTATTTATTTATCTGTGTACCTTATTTCTTTACCTCTACACAGACACTTAAAACTAATAAGCTGAGTAGATCTGATTTTATAAAATGGGAATTCTCATGAGGAAAACTCTTTGGCCTCTCCTGACTCTCGCATAACATAATCAACGCTCATGAGTTCCTATGGAACTTAGTCACACAGAAACAAAACGTATTTTGTAGATTTAGGCCTTGATTCTGCAAACAAGTACGATTTTGCTCAGAAAAATAAATGGAACTGCATGGAGTTTAAAGGTAAATGTGCCCAGCATATTTGCAGGACTGAAGTTTCACTTTCATCCTTATCCGTGCTAGACTAAACTTTTCTTCCACTGTTGTTTGATTTTTATTTTCCCCTCTAGCACAGATAGGAACAATATCAGAAGCCCTATAGGAGAAGTTTTCATTCTAAGTATCTAGGACTGCTATAGCTGTTGTGAAAAAAAAAAAAAAAAAAAAATCTATCAGTTTTTCATAAGCATGAGGTCTTATTTGGAAATTATTTACATCAACTGTTTTAACACTCTTCCCATTCATGTAACAGTTTTCAGTGATAATGCTGCCTCCGTTTAAAGTTGACAGTTGACAGTGGATGAGACCCGTGTTTTGCTTATTTATAATTTCACTGATGGTAACCATTCATTTCAGAGTCCCCTAGTCCTTCTATTATTTTTGTTTCAAATCGCTCAGCTTTTCCACAGAACAAAACACTTCATGTTAGTAACATTTTCTAGCCATTGTACTGAGAACTGTTAGAGCCTTCCTGCTGTGGAGAAGGCACTTGAAAGATAGTGAAGGGAAAACTGTCCTTTGCATCAAGGACAAGCATTTTTCTTCTCATGCAAAAAAATCATCCAAATTTTCATTTTCTAGGCCTCCCCTTATACACACACACACACACAAAAAAAAAAAAAAAAAAAAAAAAGCTTGCATAGTCTTACTAAGACTTCAGCAACTCCTTCTTCTGCAGGTTATACCTTATTAACACATCTTTTTCTCTGCCTTGCATTTCACCAGAGAATACAGGAGTTTTACTTCACAAAGACTCCAAGATGTGCAGTCAAGGAAATCTTATAAAAACTGTCCGTTAAGAAGTTCCAGAGACACAGCAAGACACTTCCATTTGCCCCCAGTAAACACAACATATACACCTATATTATATTTTCAAAGGATTCTCAGGGGGCAACAAGACTAGTTCATGCTGTATAATAGTCTTTTGTTTCCAGGATACTTGCCATGTATTGCAGGAGATGGAAGATGTATTGAATGAAAAGGAAAAACCGGTTAAGGGAATAAAATGGTGTCCTAAATAACTCCATTCTACCTGGATGCCTACTACAGATGCCAAGTAAATAATTTATCATAAAAATGTTTGTTTAACCGCCATCTTCCTTAGATTTTAAGGCTCATTTTTTAGACACTTGAGATCTGCCTTATGGAATGCTGAATGCTCACTATTGCAACTGAAATTAAACACAACTAAATTTTTGGAATATATATTTTATTTTTTTTTTTAATGCTAAATGCTCTGAAGAAGGAAAAAACAAAACAAACAAACAAAATAAAATCACAACCCACCAGGCCACAGAAAGCTCTGTTATTCCTGAAGAAGTCCACGAAGTATTAATTTTACTGTTTCAATAACAAGAAAACATAGGCATAGATTTTGGAAATTTCAAGGGAAGTAACTCAAGTCAGGAAGATAACAGAGAAGCTCAGAATTTTAAAATTCTACTTTAAATCATTGCTCTGTAGATATCAGAAAATTAATTTGAGGACATTGGTCTCATTTTAACCATTTGTTGTAGGGACTGGTAAAAATTAGTTCAGGAGAATGAATGACTTTCTGAAAATATGAGTCAGTAGTCTGAGGTCTATTCAACCCCATGTGTTGCAAACAGAATTGATAGTGAAAAAACTCACCCACCCAAATATTTACTGACCTCTACAACTTACTTCAAGAAAACTCAGTTATCTGAACCAATAATGTTATTTTCTCCCTCTGTGAAACAGTCATCAGAAAGCAATATATCACACTGCTTCATAAAAAAAGGAGCTAATACACCACACCATCCAAAAAGTATCACTGTAAAATACAGTCAGGAAGTCAAGAATATGAAAATGTAATTTTGTTTAAAAAAAGAAATCAAGTTTTTCCACAGGAAATTTCTTTGGTTTTATTTTTCCTCCTGTGTTTCAGCCAGGAGAAGCAAAGCAAATATATTTTTTCGAGGTTTATCTAAATCGAAATATTTCAGTTGTCAAACTGAACTGAGCTACTATTTGTCCGCTTTAGTATAATATTTTAATATCCTATTTACCTATGGAATAAGTATACACACATTTACCTACAGAATAAAGTCCACAAGTGTGGATCTGGCAGAGCTGTTTTCCTCCTGATGCACTGGGAGGAAAAAAAAAAAAAAAAAAAAAAGAATCCTTATAGGTAATTGAATACTTAAATACATGTATTTTTGAGAAAACATGCACTTATATGCGAGAAAAAATTATTTGTCATAGAGTTGTATCATTTTTTCTACTGGAATTTTATAATTAATTTTATATTTGAATGACAAATATTTCTTTGTTGGTGCTTTATTTAACCAAGTATTAACAATATCACTTAACAGAAAAGCTAATTAGGTTATTAGTTTTTATTTAATGTGATAAAGAGCATGCTATGATTTATCTCTTCCTGTAGTTACAGGAAATATTGCTTTCTACTGTAGGTATAGTCAACACAAAAAATACTCACCATACAACAAAAATTGAGTATTTGACAAGCACAAGACAGATCTGGTTTTGTTGGTATTTTAATCACATATTTTACCAAAAGTCCAAGCTGACAAAGGTGGATTTTTCAAGTCAATCTTATAAATCACCCCCTTGATGGAAATTACTCAGAGACCTACCTGACACAGCATGAAAAGCCTACTTCACAGCAATTATATACCAGAACAGTTCAGAGCTGAGGATCATGCCTAGCAAGGAACCTGGAGTCTGATGGTATATTTCTCTAGCACTTTCCCTCCTCATCCCCTCTTGATACACCTCTATTTTATTACAGCAACAAAATAGCAGCATAAATGTGATCCTTTATCCTCTTTAACAGGAATACTTTTATTTTATTCACTGAAGTAGTATATGTGAAATATAAAACCTTGCAGAGAATTTTACTTTAATTTCAATCAGTGGCACAACAGAGCTCAGCAGATGGCTGTGTCCATCTAGAAGATGAATTTTCCATTCCAGATCAGTGTTATTGTCTTTTCTAAACGCTATAAAAGAAAAACTGAGAGTAAAGAAAAGCATGTGTTTCCACAAGTACTGCTTCTGAAAGAGTCCAGTTGCCTATGGATTTAAACTTGCATAATTTTGTATCTCAGAGGTTATCCACGCTGGAGGACAAGTAAGCTGCAAGTTTTGCACTGAAAACTTGGCCCTTTAGTGCATACATTGGCCACATCTTCATTTTGTGTTAGGATATGGAGTCAGCTCATAGAATCACTTGGATACACCAGGGATTGTAGATACAGTTACGCTTCACTGCTCTTGGTATCTAAAGCAGCGTGCACTCCAAATGTATGTCCCTCATCAGATCTTTACCCAGGATTTCCTGGAATCCTGTAAACCTGAGTGCTCATACTATAACCCATCCCTCAGCTGAGCCACTTCTAGAGACCCCCCCCCTCTACTGGCTGCCTGTTTTCACAAAGCTATGAGAGTTTAATTACCTCTCAGGCTTCTACCTGCTTGCAAAATTTGTCTGAAATATTTGAAGAGGACAGCTGTTGGTGGGTGGGAAAGCTGGAGAAAGGGAAAGGTACTGGCTACACTCACACCCATGAAAAATGTACTTTAAAACAAAAAGAGTGAAACAAAAAAATTCCACACATAATACATTACATAAAAGCTTCAATGTACATGCCAAAGAGGTAAAACATGCTTTACCATATATTATCAGATAACATGCAGAAACAAACAAATGCATTATTCATGACAAACTGCAATGATTAATGTATATTCAGTTCATATTGCTTTCTCTTATAGGTGTAAAGAGATTAGTTTGTTTAAATGCATGAAGTGTAGCTTGACAAAGTTTCTAAGTAGTTTCAACTACATCTTCAACCTTGGAAGAATCAAAATTTCCCCTCGGAACGGCTCCTTGCTGAACGCATAAAAGTTTGTTGACCTAAACCAACAGAGAACACTGCCTACATGAAAGAGAAAGTAGGTGATAAAATTCCTACACTTGTTTTCAGGCACAGGCATAAAAAACATTATTTAAACTACTGGTCATTATGTTTTTGTTTCACCTATAATACATAATTATAACATATGTTCTTATTATAGGGTACTGCGGACCAAAGAAACAATGTAAAAATGGACCAAGGCATTTAATACTATCAGGGCATGATGATAATAAGCATCTTAGTGTAAAAACATAGATCTACTGTCATTTTTACCTTATTAAATGTCTTTCCCCAAGGTCAGAGACATGTAATGCTCAATATGCAGTTCTGATGAAGCCCTTGGTGGTACATGTTTTCAAGCCAGCTGTTTTATGGTGTCTGCACATCTATACATGTCAAAACTTTTGAAGCAATATATCAGATCCTGCATCTTAACTTTTGATCCCTATAGACTTTTTCATAGACAATTCAAAGTCTCTAGTCAGGCAACATATTCCTGTGGCTGCAGGTAGTTGTTGAGAAACACCACTGTTACAGCCCTTCACACAAATGCTACCAAACCCTGAACAGAACTTTTTTTTGTTATGTAACCTTCTTTGAAATACACTATTTTGTTACATCAGTCTGGGATCAGCTGATGTTCCTCCATATTGTGAGCATCTAGCATCTTCAATAAGTTCTACCTCTGCTAACCAAAGCAAAAACATGGAGATATACCTTAAAACTTCCAAATATGTATCCACAACCTTAATTCAAAACCAAAGTTTATTTTCTTTATCCATAGCAAACTGTTTTTTCCATTGTACATTCATATTAAATCATATAAAATGCAAGGGCACCTATACGCAACACTGTTAAGCTAACTTCCAACTCAGGGTTTCATTGCTTATAAATATTACTCCAGGCACTGACCTCAGAGTTTTGTCTTTTTCATTTCTGAACTCAAGGAAAATGTACAGTCTAACACCACCTAAACTGGATTCTAGCAGTCATGAGGATGTATCACATTTCAAATTATAGCACGATGTTTATTGGCCTTACAGTTCTGGGGATTAACAGGTGTTTTAGTTCTGTTTTCATGTACACTGAAACTCCAGAGAGCACTGACATTAACTCAATTTGGATTTGAGCAGAGACAAATCTCCCAATGAACTACAAAACCAAGTGAGGGCAGCGTGACTCCTTGCAAGCAGCTGCAACATCTGTATTCTGCTTTCACTAGGTATTTTTTTGTCTCTTCAGTATACTTTCTATAAGTTCGAAGTCTTCAGGACATTATCATGCCACAAAATTAATTATTATTCTGGCTGAAACATCTATATGCTACACCAAAAGTCACACCAGGACTTCTGCAGCTGGTCATTGTTAACTGATGGTTTACAGGTTATTAGAGGTTCCTCTGTCTACCACAGCAAGTACTTTTGTCTTAAATATCCCTAATTTAAATTGTTCAATATAAGTGATATTTACCTCTTTTTCCTCGATAACAAAAATGGAACTTCTGCCTCAGAATAGTTTCTGCCTTTTTTTTTTTAAGGCATCACTGTGTGTACTATGACAGACATACCTCCTGAAACTTGCATTTCAATTCCCCGTTGCCTTCCCCTACAAGCCCTTAACTCCCCAGCTTTCCCCCTCACTAAAATAATTAAAGAAAAAAATCTTCCTTCCTATCTCTAGCCCCCTCAGCAGCAATGCAACTAATAGATGCCAAATAAAAGGTTTTTCCTCTTTGCAAAATGAATGAAAACAGACTCAACTGATAATTACCTGCTCTTTGAACTTTCACTGATTAAATAGAAACTTCTTTTCAAAAAAATAGTTTTCCTTCAGAAAAATATACTAAGTTCAAGCTAGTTCTAAATGATACCATTAAAGAAACAAAATGGATTAAAATCAGACTGTTATTTAAATTGTACTATATACAGTTTCTTGCATGAAGAACCCCAGAAAGTGTGAAGTTGGGCCAGCTATACTCTGATCTCAGAAAGTTTTCTCAATGACTTGTTAATTGAAATTGCTCCATGTTTAACAATCTGTTACTATTTTAGTGAACTTTGCTAAAAAAAGACTGAGTGCTGTCTTCCAGAATTTTCCCAAGAAACACATATAAGATTACTGCCATGAACTGCTTATCAGGCTGCATCTTAAATCCATACAGAAACTAAAGCCACAAGAGCTCTTGCGATGAATTTATCGTCAAAACATACCTTCATCAGAATTTGCAGGTTAGCTGAAATCCAAATACTTCCTGGCACCATGCTCAGTTTTATAGAAATCTACCAAAAACTTAGAAAATTGGGTGGGTTTCCACTGACAAATTGCTTATGTCATGTCAGATGATAAATGTCTGCAATGGCTTATAGGTACCCAAGATTCCCATCTGCATTTGCTTCAGACAAGGACTCTTCACATTTCTACTTTGAAAAGTGAAGCAGCATCAGTGTTTGAAATCTGTCTCCATGAAGTGGACTTAAGCAGTGACCTTCACATGACATACCAGTGCTCAAAGCAGAACGTCAACCACATATTTACACACACAGCCTCCCTGCAATTCCTACAGCAGTCTCACCTTTGAAAGGTACTTCTGTTTTCCAGAGAGCTCCTCCAGGCAAGGGCTCTTGGCATTTATAGCTATTGCACTTCTGGCAATAGATATAAAATACACAATTACTAGTCCTGCATATTTTCTCCCACCTTAACTATGCCTCTCTTCCCTCTCTCTGCCCTGTGCTCCTCAGCTAGTGGTGACACTTGGCACTAATTTCCAGCATCTTCTACAGCTCCCTAAATTACATTTTTTTAATCTTCATAATGATGAGTTTAACAGGCAACAGCCGAAAAACACCCTGCTTCTCACCATCTGAGATCACTGCAGTGCACCTGTTGGGTTTGTGGTTTAATTTTGTCTCAGCTCCTCACTCTGAGCTGAATGAATCTTATTCAAAGGTTTTGCAGATCACTGGAAGTTTACTTGTAGGACTAGAAACATAAGTTCTTTTCCAAGCATCTGGCCACCTGGCAAAACAGTCCCTTCATTTGTGCCACTGAAGAACACTGGGCTGCATCCCCTGATTCATTATAAAATCATAATCCGAGAATCATTTAGGTTGAAAAAGACCTTTAGGATCATTGAGTCCAACCATAAACCTAACACTGCCAAGTCCACCACTAAACCACGTCCCTAAGCACTATATCTACAGTCTTTTAAATACCTCCAGGGATGGTGACTCAACCACTTCCCTGAGCAGCCCGTTCCAATATTTGACAACCCTTTTGCTAAATAATTTTTTCCTAATATCCAATCTAAAACTCCCCTGGTGCACCTTGAGGCTGTTTCCTCTCATCCTATCACTTCTTACTTTGGAAGAGAGACAAACACCCACCTCACTTCAGCCTCCTTTCAGGTAGTTGTAGAGAGCGGTAAGGTCTCCCCTGAGTCTCCTTTTCTCCAGGCTAAACAACCCCAGTTCCCTCAGCTGCACCTCATAGGACCTGTGCTCTAGATCATTCACCAGCTTCATTGTCCTTCCTTGGACATGCTGCAGAGCCCCAGTGTCTTTCTTGTAGTGAGGGGCCCAAAACTGAACACAGTAGTTGAAGTGTGGCCTCACCAGAGCTGAGTACCAGGGAATTATCACTTCCCTAGTCCTGCTCACCACACTATTTCTGATACCAGCCAGGATGCTGGGCACACTGCCAGCTCATTTTCAGCCAGCTGTTGACCAACAACCCCAGGTCCTTTTCTGCTTGGCAGCTTTCCAGCCACTCCTCCCCAAGCCTGTAGCATTGCATGGGATCATGGACTACTTGATAGAGTCGTGGATCATAAAATGGTTTGGATTGGATGGGACCTTAAAGACCATCTCATTCCAACTCCCTGCCATGGGCGGGGACACGTCCCACTAGACCAGGTTGCTCAAAGCCCCGTCCAACCTGGCCTTGAACACTGCCAGGGAGGGAGGGGGCAGCCACAGCTTCTCTGGCAACCTGTGCCAGTGTCTCACCACCCTCACAGGGAAGAATTTCTTCCTTACATCTAATCTAAATCTACCCTCTTTCAGTTTAAAACCATTACCCCTTGTCCTATCACTACACTCCCTGATTAAAGTGTCCCTCCTCATCTTTCCTGTAGGTCCCCTTTTAGTACTATAAAGCTGCTATTATAAATTCTTCTGAGAGCCTTCTCTTCCCCAGTCTGAACAACCCCAACTCTCTCAGCCTGGCCTCACAGGGTAGGTGTTCCAGCCCTCTGATCGTTTTTGTGGCCCTCCTCTCAACCCCCATGAGCAGGTCCATGTCCTTCTTATGCTGGGACCTTTCCTGAAAAAATAACTTCCACACTTTTGAATAGCAAACCTTAGATATCTTGCCCTACCTGGTTCACCATGCTTCTTTCAGCTGAACTAGTAACTTCCACTAGGCATTACTTGCTGATAAACGCTCTGGTTAATCTTCTCAGTTTTGCCCATTTTAGTTTTTAGCAAAATTGCATGTAACATTAAAGACTGCCCCAGTATCTTCACTTACCTGCAACCCATTAACAAGTCGTTCTGTTTCTTAGCTGACAATAAGCCCTTAGCTTTTGATACTTCAACATTAATTAAACATACTCATGCAAACCCTCCAAATAGTTTCTCATTTTTCAAAGTGCTCTTATTGTATTGCAGATGTACAGGTTAGGACAATCACTCTTTCCATCAGGAACAGTTTCGGGACTGTGCACAGTTTGTTACTTGTTATTTGTTACTTCTCTCTAGCAGATAAAATATTTCTTATTTTGATAACTCCTTTCTTCCCTGGAATACTTAAGAGCTGGGTTTGCTCTAACTTAAAGCCTTTGTCATCAATCTTTTACATCAAATATGTATACAAACAAACATAAAAGTATACAGCAAGTTGTCTGAATGCGACTTTGAAGAGCATTTTCGTCTGGTGCAATTTCCTCACCTGAGGAAACGATTATTCAGTGGCTGGTAGGTCAGCAAGTCCTCTAATCTATACATATCATTTCAAAAGATGTATCAGCTGATGCAATTTTTGCAACTCATGAAATATAAAAGCCCATAAATGAGATTATGGCAAAAAAGCAGACATTAAGCTTTTGGAACAACACTGTGCCACAAAAAAACAAACAAACAAACAAAAAAAAAAACAAAAAACAAAAAACCTAACAACCACAATAAAAGCAACTGAAGGGTTATAGGCCTTTTTTCCAGGTACACTGCACTGAAAAATGGATGAAAAAAAGACTGCCAGAGTAGAGCTTTGGCATTAGGGAATTGTGTCTGTGGTAGGGTCAGCTCTAAATGTAATACAGGGGACTGATAATCTGAAGGGGAAGGAATTATTTTTAAGTAAAACATCTGTGATGAATAAGTTATGGGTATATTGAAAGTTCTGCTCTTAAGAAAGACCAGGGCCTGACTACCACAGCTACAGCAAATAATAAACTAAATTCTTTCCTCAAGAAAAAAAAAGTCTAATCTCACAAAAATTACATCAAAACCTCCAGAGTCACAGCAAGACAGGGAGACAGGAAAATAGAAGTTGTGCATATCCTGTTGTCAGGTATCTAACCCATAAGGGAAAATGAAGGGATGAGCCTTCAACAGGTCAAGGAGCACTGCATAAGCCTCTTGCTGCATAGGGTTAACACACCATAGACAGTAAAGTGCAAGATCTGTCTTTCATGCACACACCCCTGCAAGGAGGACACAAGCACAGCAGTGCTTGCCTTCCACTTTGCAGCAGTCAGCCACTTCTCTGGATTAAAAAAAAAAAAAAAAAGAAAAAAATAGCACAGCTCTTTCTTCCCAGCACAGGCAAAGCTGTATCTAAACTCTGCAGTATCCTCTGACCTGCTCATGGCATACTGCAGTTGCGACCTGCCCTGGGGCAGCTGACTGCATGTTTTGCTGACTTTCCTGCCAGCAGCAGGAGATCACACTCATGTGCAGACCAAGACATAGCTCTAGGCTCGTGCACCCACCCATGGGCAGCCCAGCCCTACCACCCACCCCATGATCAGCTCCAAAGGGATGCCAGGAGCTTTGGCAGCACATGCTGTCCAGCCAGGCCTTCTTCCCTTCCTCTGGGGCAAGGTGGCAGCTGTCAGACAAAATGTGCTGATTGGGAAATTAATGATTCACCTGCTAAAGCCAGTAACTCAGCTGTGCTGTCCTGCAGCTACTCCTACTCTCTGCCAGAGCTCTCAAAAGGAACACAAAACAGAAAAGCCAGTGGCCTTGTTAGCATCACAGCAAGGGAAGTTTCTTACATGACTAAAGAAAGTCTTCCACCGTCTTTGAAAATACAGGTAATCTATTTAATAATTAGGGCATTGTGTCAGGGGTTACTATAGGAAGTAAAGTTTTTGTATAGGAGAGTCACAATCTTAGATGAAGCTTTGTACCTTCAAGTTATTTTTAGCTTTTTTTTAATACTTCCTCTGTTGTTTCCTCAGATCTCACTACAGAAGAAAGCCTTGGTTTTTTTTTAAAAAAAAGCACTGTTAGATTAATAGCCAGCCACTGCTAGCAGCATGTCTTTACTACATATTGTGCTGAATAGTCTGAGTGACAGGTACTAGAGCTTTCACATGAAAGCAACTTAAGTAACAAGAATGTTCAAAATTAATTATTCCTCCATTTAATCATTAACCTTTGGTTTGGTCTGGGGAATAATTTTTTTAAAAGAAGCTCAGCAAATCAGAGGGGATTTATTCTCAATTTAAGATAAAATGTTTAGCTCAAACACACTAAAGGAATGCATGGAGGCAGCAAAACATGTGATGTACAGGTAAGTCAACAGTTATTGAATAAAACCTAAGAAAGGAAAGAAGGACCTCCCATGGAAGAGATGCAGCAACAGCAGACAGGGTGTCTGGAGACAGCATATCAAAGCAATGGTACAGCCAGGAGACACAGAACTAGCATAAAATAGGTTCATGGGACTTCAGGCTTCAGCCTGACATCACTAAATGGAGAGAAACGCTTTTTGCACTAAGCACAATATATTTCAATTACAAAGAATAATATTGCTTGCAAGCACAGGATATGAGCTTCTTCCCTTTAAAAAATAAGACCAAAAATCTAGTGTCAAAACTGAGTTGCTAAATGAAGAAGCAAAATCGCCTTTAGGGTATTAGTTGCTGCCCATATGAGATACAAGCTTAAAAGAGCATTTTACCCACTGTCAGGTTACAAAATAACCTGAAATAGCAAGGCCTGATGTGAAAGTGCCATGGTTATTGAAAAAAAATTTACAGGGTGAAGTACATAAAGACTCTGGGCAAAATTTCATGTTCTAGATGACCACAGTAACTAATCTTTCTGGAAAAGCTTGTTTCTCAGAGATGAGTACCCACATGTCGGTCAATTTAAAGGAGACTCGGTCTTCAAAGTCAAGCCACCAGTGCCAGACCACACTCCAATTCTTAATAATTCAGACCTTAAGTATTAGTCAGTGAAGAGAACACACAAACAAATGAACCAGCAAATGAAAATAATCTGTGCTATGAAACGTTTTTGAAGTACATGTATGATACATGAGTACAGTATCACCCAAAATTCACACTTTCTTTTATTCATAGATTAAAATAGATGTCCTACAGATTTGCTAGTTATTTCATAATGAAGAATCCTGTTCTACCCAGCTCCCTGAAAAAGTATAATAGATTTCCACACAAGCTAATTGCTTACATGTTCTCTGTTACCTTTGTTTCTTCTGTACAGATTGGACTGCTGCAATGAAAATACTAAAGTAGCCAAACAATTTTGAAATGTTTCAGAAATAACCTTTGTGTTCTAGGTAAAGGTAAACTAGTGCTATCTTAAGGCAAGTAGATTTTTTAATTGATTT
Source organism: Athene noctua (assembly GCF_965140245.1). Lineage (NCBI taxonomy): Eukaryota > Metazoa > Chordata > Aves > Strigiformes > Strigidae > Athene > Athene noctua. The sequence goes on from NC_134038.1 coordinate 127,607,906, forward strand.
TAAAAGCCTTCTGTTCTATAGATAGATTGAAAAAGGGTCAAAAGGATTGTTGCTGAATGTAACTTGCATTCAGTAGAAGGAAATATACTGAAGCTTTTTATAAAACAGTAGCATTTCAACTGGCTCATTAACTTCTGATACTGAAAAAAAAAAAAAATAAATCCTATGGAGCCTAATCTGAAAGAATCTGAGTATGGTAGACAGAACCAGCCATCTTAAGGAGCTGAGATGACAAACTTTTGGCTCTCAGTTCAGATCCAGCCTCGGCTTGCAAGAAGCTTTTGTACAAGCTCTGCACACTTCCCAGAGTTATCAGAACTGTACTTTCATGAACTGAGCAGGAATGAGGAGTGAGAGCAGTTCAGTGATTAACAGCCCACGTTTTGGTGTCCAGAATAAGCTATTTGCAGTGTGCGCCAGGTGTTTAAACTCCTATCAGTGATGATGAAGATCTAGTCAATACAGTCAGTGGAGGTGCCTGCCCACATAGCTTATGAAATTACGAGCATTGGCAGTACTGATTTCATCTCCAGTGACTACAGCAGGAGCAGAGACACCTGACTCACCTGTAGGTACCTCCATGGAACACCTCAGTGTAGGCCTTCCATTTGTGAGCTGAACCCCACCTTAACTGTCCTTCCTTCAGCTGTGATATTTTGTTCCAAAGTTGTGACATTTTGCAGATGGACAAAGATGAAGCACTGATAAATAGAGTACTTGCCATCTACTTCCTGTACCTAATCTTTATGTGTTCCCTAACTAATTAACTTTTCTTCTCCAGAGCTATCGGGCTGGTACTCTCCATGAGCAACACACTGACTTTCTAAATAAGTCATGATCCTTCCCCCCATTGCCTGGAAATGTGAAGTGCTCTTGCATATGACAGAATAGGCACTTCTGTATGCCTAGTAGCAAGGTGTCTTTGAAATCATGTAGGCCTTAAAGTAGGATTTCTCCACTTTTAAATGAGAAAACCTAGCAGGAGAGCTTAAAAAGCATTTAGTACCCAGCCTCAACACCATCTGGTCAGATCTGATTATTATACAATCGAGCAATCTCCTGCTAGCTGCACCACAGGGGAATTTCTTAAAAGGCCTGCCGTTTACCATTTATAACGGTAGCAGGGAATAAGTGGAATATATGACTAGGGTTTTGTGCCAAAATCAGAGGTGCTTGCTTTGGTTTAGAGACACTGATTACTCCACATCTAAACCAACAGATTTGTGTAGAATAAATAATTTACATAAACAGCAGATTTGCAAAGTGTCGTTAAGGCACCCGAATCAAACAGAACATTTACACCTGCACTATAAATTGATCACAAGAGCTCCCAATGCCAATGTTTGTGAAAAATGGTTTCCTTTAAGAGAACAGATGCTTCATTGTTAATAGGAGTTTCACGCATAAAAAATTTAAAGTTGTGGAAGACTGCCTGTTCAGCCCCATATATTCACAATGAATATCAGAAGCTCTTAATTAAGCTCCATCCCATCAACATCAAAACTGAGTTCCTGTAGGAACCAGAAGTTGAAAGAACACAGATATAGGACCATATTTAATCATTAAGGTAAGAATACTGTCAAAAATTTTCAGGGGGAGAAAACAACTATAGACTGGTGTTTTCACACATGGATAAATAAGAAAAAGAATGTCTGTGAATATCATGAATCTGGAAAGAAACAGTCATTGGCTAGAGACAGACCAAATACAAGAAGCAAATCACAATGTGCTTGTCACAAACACAGAAAAACTTAGAGAACTGTGATGCCAATATCACAGTATGATAATAAAAAGATATTATCTGCCCTAGAGAACAATTCATACCTTTATATTAAATGAAGTGTGATTCGGCTGGGATTGGTTGTTTTGTTATGATAATTTTCCTGATAGATTCTGAGCTCTATGTTTTTAAGTTTAAAATTCTTGAAACTACGTGTTGTTGTCACTTGGAATTACAGCATCTCACATGTATCAGTAGTGGTTGTTTCTTTCCTGCACAGAGAGGATCACCTGGGCTAAAGACATCAACCAAGCAACCTTCTTGTCCCCTCTCACTTCTACAAAATTCTTAGCTAGAGATTGTGATTTTTTTGTTATGGTTATTCAAAGACCTTGCTTTTCCCTGTCAAGTTCATTATTTAACTGTTTCTCAAAGAACAAAAACAATGTCTATCAGATAAAATCCCAATAATTTATAAAAAATCAAAGCCATCTATATCACAAGTTCATATACAATAATATGCTGAATTGTTCTCTTCATGATTTTACAGAACTATGATAAAGCCCCAGGACCAGAGGTAACTACAAACAGTATAATAGAAACCAATATATATTACTTCTTAATGGCTAAAATGTCAAAAGCACCTAAACACATAAACCGAAGTCAGAAACCTAATAAAATTGACAAGGTTGGTTTTTTTTTTTTTAAATTTTGTTTTCATTTCTACTAGTTATATATTTCTTTGAAATGAAATAACCCAAATCTTCACATGGTCAGCCACATGACCAGGTCAACAGTCATGTATGAATGACATTAGTTAATTTTGGGGCATAGGCTTATACCACAGGAGCTGAATTCTGGGAGACTAAAAGTTGCAGAACAGCTGAACTCTATAGTCCTTGATAGACACCATCTGCAAAGGTAGGAGAAATGATGTGATCAGGAAAGGTCATGACACCATTCACATTTTTGCAGTTAATATCAATTCATGGGTAGTTTGGTATTTATTTCTTTTTTTTTTCTTCTCCTCTCACACCAGAGGTCTACATGCCAGTCTTGAAAACAGCAAGTACTGTAATTCCTATTAATATCATTTTCTGATTCTGATACACTCTCAGGGCTATGGCCATCTGAAAAAGTAAGCAATACTAAGCACTGCCTCATTTCTTCCTGTGTTTTGTAATTTTAAAGAAAAAAATCTCAAATGCCAAAATACTTGGAATGCTTAACATTTCATCATTAATTCCTCAATCCATCCAAGTTTTACTTTTTTTCTCCTTTTTTCTCTGGAAACAGCAGCAATGACCTTTCCTGTAATAACGACAGGATGGTTCTGTAGCATAAGAGCCTAGGAATACCTGTTTCAGCATCCTATCTCCCACAGTGTCTGATATTGGAGGCCAAGAATATGAGACACATAGTGACGCCACCATGGTGCCCCCCCAGCTTCCAGTGTTCTGTCACTGAGGGAATCACAATACGTACCTTTGTGTCCAATCATATCTGATAAATTGTGTTCTGCATGAGTTGGTCTCTATGCCTCTTAACCTTCCTGAGCTTTCTTCATCCTTATATAGAAAAAAGGGGATTAATGAATAGTATTCAAGAATAACGAAGAATAATTGAAAAAGCACTTCATTTTCTTCTTCCATAACTACTTGCAAATTTCATTTGATGCCTCTTTGGCAACTGTATTATAAAGAAAGGGTGAATAGCTTTTCCTTAATTTTTCACACAATTCAGTTATAGCACAAAGGCAACAGGTTGTAATGCTGCAATGTTAAGGGTAGGCCTGAGGTCCTCTCAGAGTAGAAGGTCAAAATGAACTGGGAAGCCACATTTGCAGCCCCAGCCACAAATAAAGGGGAAAAAACCTGCATAGGAAAGGACAAGAAAGATTATGCATATCAGCAAATTTGGACTCAGTGGGGATGAGAAACTGTTCAGCTCTCATGGATATATTCCTACAACTTTTTGAAAAGATATACCAGAAAAGGGATCTGAAACTATTATCCCTGTTTGGAAAAAGAAATGCAAATACTGAAGGTTAATATCAAAATTATCAGATTACCAGTAAAAAAATCTCATCAATAAATACATCTTATCCCACAACAACTGTGAAAGACAAGCAAACAGCAAAACTTATCTTGCTTCTTAGCATATGAATGCTCTTAGATAAAATTCTCATCTAAAAACAATTTGAAATAGTTTTCATACCAGCCTCCTAGCCTGCACAGGATTTAGGGTCTGACAAATGATATAGTAGTAGCATATTCTGACTAAAGCATTTCTGCACATGTTAAATGATCTTCAGTGCATCCCTTCAAAAAGTGATGGAATACCGGAACTACAGACTTATCTTTCAATATTTTCTCTTCATTTAAAACAGATCTTCATACTAAAGATCCTGCAAAAAATCTCATTCAGTGAGGCATTTTCTGAATAATTTGAAACCATGCTAAAAATACCTTCATAGCTTTATATGGTTCAAATACCAATTGTTAGTGATAAGCATGTAATTATTTTTTATTTTATTTTATTTAACTGGAAAAATAATATAAAAATTATGATAAGAATTTCTTGTCATTCTGTTTTGTAATTTTTAATATACGAATTCTCAAGATAGGGCTTTTTCCTCTTTGCATACACCTAAATATTCACACAATACTAGTGTCCTGGTTCAGCTAAGATAGGGTTAAGTTTCTCCCAAGCAGGGGGAAGGAATCTCCAGCCGGAGATTCATACCATGCTGACGTCAGGTCCGGCGTGGTGCGGGAAGCTTTGCTTTGTGACTTTGGTCGCAGGAAGCACGGGGCTGTCTGTATCCATTGTGATATTTCTCTGTATATCTTTTGTCTTGTTTACTGTTATTGCTGTTTATTGTTAGTGTTATTGCTATTGTTGTTGTTCAGATTGTATCTAGTACACTGTTGTATTAAATTTCTCCTTATTTCTACCCCAGGGTTTGTGCCCTACTCAGTCTGAGGGTGGGGGAGGGACAACGGCAACGTGGTCTCCGGTCCCGGCAGGGCTTTAACCACCACAACCAGAAATGCATACTAATTTTCAAAAAAAGTCAGGTCCGGTGGCATACATGTTAAATATTAACAAGGTCATCTACTTTTTAACCTTTATTCTCGTCACTGTAGAGCTGACACATCTGTGCTCTTCATAGTCCCTGAGAAGGACATCTGGACATCCTTCTGAGAAGACATCAAAACCCACCAATGGTTTGAGGTTTGGGAAGATGAGTTCTCAGCATGGTCAGGTCAGAAACTTGGGTTCTTGTGAAGTTTGGGGTGGAGTAGACTAATTCAGGGGAGAGAAGGCATAAAGTTGCTTTGGCATGGCAGTGCTAGAAATTATCCTATCTTGTCTGTATATTTTGGGTTGCAGAGATATCCACTATAGAGCAGTTCCAGATACTGGAATTTTCTGTAACTGCAGTGTGGTGCAGGGATCTCAGAGTATACCATACCTCCATTCCCTTTCATCCTTTTTAAGTCAGGCCTTTTCTGCTATTCCTTTTGACCTTACATGAAAAAGCTGCATGCTGAGCATGAACTGTAAAAATCTTGAACTATTAAATTAAAAAATGTACACATTGGCAAGGCAAGTGAGAGGAGGATGGTAAAACCAAAAGCAGGAAGAAAGAGGATTCAAACTCCCAGCAGGATGGAAACTTGTCACTCCAGCTCCACCTGCAACAATTGCCTAGAGAAGAGATTCAGGGCTCTGCTAAATGATGGGGAAGAGAAGAGAGACATCAGGCAGCATGACCAGGGTCTTCAGACTGAGACCAGAACTATGAAGAGGACAGCCATAGTCCGTGGTCTCCAATTACAGCATTTGTGGGGAAGATGCACCTATTTTCCAGCAAAGGAGGTTTGCTGCACCCACCCCTCTGCCGACTCCCCATGTGGGCATCATGAGTCGGAGAGACAACTTAATGATAGATGAACAGGATAGATGAACAGGAAAGAGCAAAGAACTCTGTGATTTTTCAGTCTCAGTCAAACTCTGCTCCCGGACCTCTCCATGTGCCAGCACAGTTTCTGAACAGACAGCCAGCAGTGGGAGAGCAACAGGTTAGAGAATACTTTTATGAGATGGATGTGTTCAATGCCAGAGTTCCATGAGACACACTTAAGAGTACTAATAGATGTATGATGTGATTGCAGACTGTTTATTGTTTGTGAAAAATCATGACAGTTACAATAAATTAACTGAAGTTAACTGAGCATTATCCCAGTTCTAATTTTTTCCCTAAACACAATATAGGTATTTGCTGAACAGCCAATATTGAATTGATCACACTTCACATATATATTTTTTATTTATATAAAATAGAAACTCCTGGCACCTTTTAAACTTTCTGTAATTCGCACATTATCCTTAACCAATGAGTCAGTACTCAGCAATAGGAAAATCTTCTAACAGCTGCAAGATGGTGAAGAGACTTTGTTTTCCTAAGTAAATAGTCAACATCTCTAAAATAAATACTTACATATGTTAGAAATATTTGGGTTTAAGTTTTTGGTCAATTTACTAGACAACAGATACTGTGCTGTTAATGGACGTACTTTGCTTTACTTCTGAGCTACTTTACAGAAACGTCTGTTCCATGGATTTTCGGCTCATAGCAGCTCTTTACCCTAACCATATACAACTGAAAAAGGAGCAAGATTTTTTGCAATTGTTTCAGCTTACTGAATTTTTATGATTTGCAGTTTTTACTGTTGGTCTAAGTCAGACTCGGTGTTCTGATTTTCACAAAATAATGGTGCCAAAATGTGAATTCTAAAGATACCCACATAACTTTTTTCTGCATGAATAGTCCTCTTCCTAATACCTTCTATTATTCTCACAAGTCAAAACATTCAGATCCAGATTCAGCTCCAGACTTTCTCAACTTACAGAGTGATCTGGGTCTTTGCCTTTGGGCTTGTCACACCTACTTGTAAGTGTAGGTACTGGAAGACTGTCTAGAAAAACTTTTTCCAGCCCAATAAAAAGTTCAAGAGTTTTCCATCACTGAATACCAAAGTAAATCCAAACACTCTTCAAGACTTTACATGAGAGATAAGTAGTACCTTTCCCCTTAAGGGAAAAGCACTTAAGGTTCTTACCAAAGCGGGAGATCTATCTTAGGATCTGCCTAATTTTCTCCAATAATTTTTACACTGAATTGATCCTACCCAGACAGTATGGTTTGGTGAGTGTCTGGAGAAGCACACCTGTAAAAAGCACGTGTCAGCTTGCCAGTTTTGCCCTGCCTGACTTTAACTAGAAATGATGTGGATGAGCTGACATTTGCTGTAGAAATAGCTGATTTCCTACTGCTCAAACAATAAATAACAGACATAGATTCACATGAATTTAAAAGAATTTAGGGTTTCCATCCTAGTAAACTTTCTAGTATCTATATCAGTTTAATATCTCGATAAACACAAGAACAGTTTGCAGACTAGCTCCTTAGACAAACATCTTTTTAGGTTGAATATAAAATCCATACTGATGTTCCACTGTTACTTTTCAGTATTTTCAAGAATTGAACACAGATTATATAAACTTTAATGTATCTAATAAATGCAAACTAGCTTCAAAACTTCCCATTTTTACAAAATTGAAAACTGATCTCTTTGAGAAGTTCTACATCTCAAGCCCCACTGAGACACTTAATTTGAAAGTCTAAGACAATGAAGTTGCCTCCCTGGGTTTTTTTTCAGAAATCTATTTCAACAATAACCACCTAGAAAAACTCTTTTTCTGTTACTCTTTGATCCTCTATCACTTCTTTAGCAAGTGCTCATATCTAAAATCCTTTTCCTAAAGTAACAGTTGTTCTTGATTAATTGAAAAGGATGGGGACTCTGCAGGTTTTCCTATGAATAAGCACAGACAAGAAATTATTACATTCACTTCCCAGTTTGTAAGTGATTTAGAAAACTGAATTTAGGATCATAGACATTCAATTGCCTTCAACAGACTGCAGAACATCCAGAATGAAATCTGTGTCAGATTCCACTCTTTAGCCCAAGGAAACTACAAAAACTGGTAACTGAAAACAGCTTGGTGATTTACAAGAATCTAAGTGCACAAGTATAGACTTAATACTGATATTGAGTAGTAACAGTTAATCAAATGACAAACATGTATATCTTATCTCTGAGCTTTGCAGTGCTGAGTTTTCCATGGCCAATTTGCTGCTCCCTGGTAAAGAGTGGATTAGAGAGAATGCTTGATGAATGTTACTGCTGGAATTGTCTTACAATATGAAGGAATAATCACCATATTGAAAAACACACTGTACTCAAAGAAGTACTCTGATCTATTCTGGATTTTTAACTGAGCATGAGTAGTGCCAACTAAAATGGCTAGGGCTGTATATTTTCAGTAGTATTCATCCTGTGCAGAGAATGAATATTAAGAGAGGGTTTTCCCCCACCGGAGGTTGTTTCAAAGCAAATTAATACAAAGCTGAAGATTTCATTTCTTCTCAGGTATTTTAATCAATTACAGGGAAGGAGGGAAAGACAGAAATATATTAATGGACATGGACATTGTCAGGCTCTTCCTAGACAGACCTCCCCAATCATATTTTTGCTGAAATTTACCACTGATGAATTTGCTAGAAAGAAATGTTTTCTGATTATAGACCGAGGACAGTTTTGGAGACTGGACTATGTGGTATCTCTATACTACTTTATGACCCTTTAAGAGGCATCCACACTTCTTTACAGTCATTGCTTAAGATAGCAATGATTTAAAACTATCATCTGTAAGGCCAAACAGATAGTATGTTATTTTCAAAACGATGAAGCAGAGATGAAAATGATGAAAGACCACTGAAAAAAATCATTACTGTAGACACAGGCATATGTGGTTATGAAATTACTCAGGGTGTGCTATTGGTTACCTCATATATTGGAACAGAACTGAGAATAAAAGGACAGTCCCAGCATTATGTCCTAGTAAAGTGAAAGAGAAAAGGTAGCTGCATTTTTGGTTTCCAAGCCAGCTTTAGGAATTACAAAGCATTTCTTCCAAGAAATCTCTAAGAATGACCACCAGGATAGCTAGGCTCAGTTCAACACTCATTTTGCAGATTTCATCTTTGCACTGCCTGTCTGAAATCATCACAGAAGTCACAGATGTATTTCAGCACAGATCAAAGACAAGATATAATTCTACCACTACTAAAAGCAGTACTTGTCTACAATCAAAGAATAAAACAGCAGCATAGCAAGATCATTTTTAGCCTAGGGCTTATGTTTATGTTTCAAACTTAATAATCTTTTTCACTTTGGCCTTGCAAAGGGCAATAGCTCAACACTGACAAACATCACCCACAGAAAAACTTCACGCCACCATGCCTGGCTCCCAGTCATAAGTCAGCAGCATTACCCTGGAAAGGGTATAGAAATTATGTAAATAGACAATGGTAACTCCTCTGTACCTTTTGCAAATTCACAATGACCTATACATCAAGGATTTCCTGAGCCAGAAGTGATCTTTTGTATGAAATAATATTCCTGGACTGACATTTTCCATGAGTTTGTATATCTGCTTTTTAGAGCTCTAAAAGCTTCTGACACCTACTTTTGAGTGTGGCCAACCACCCCCTGGCTGACCTACACATGGTGTGAGAAGTTACCGTCTTCTGTCTGTTCTGAAACTGAGACCTGATCATTCCCTCTAAAACTTCTCATTCTTTTATGAGAAGAAAGGACCATGAATCCTCCTACCTTATTTATCTTCTCTGCTCTACCCTTCGTGTCCAGATCAGTCCTAGGTGGGGCAGGTCTGTTCATTTTTCTCATTTGAAAGATATTTCATACTACTGATCAGCTTTCTTGCCTTCCTAGTACCTTTTCTGGTTCTCCTATACACTTCTTGTATTAGATGAACTACTGCTACACACAGGATTTGCAGTTTGGAATACAGATTTGGACACTAAAGTCATCTTATTTTTCTTTCCTTCAGTTCTTTTTGTAACAATTCCTGACACTTTGTTTGCTTCACCTGCTACCAAACATTAAGCTGAAGTTTTTGCAGATACATTAGATCTCCAAGATCTCTTTCCAGAGTGGTGACAGCCAGTTCAGAGATCATCACTGTCCCTGTAAAATGAGGATTGGTTGTCTCTCATATACATCACCTTGTGTCTATCAGCATTGGCTTTCTAGTGTGACTTCATCACATATTCATCCAGTACTCTGAAATTCCTTCCCAGCTCTTTGCTGTCAGCTTTTTGTTTCTCATCAGCAAACCTTATTTTATCTATACTTCATACCACGTTTAATTTATATTTTAGGGCACTTAGTTTTTACAGGCCACCCAGATATGCATTTATATTAACATCAACTGTAATTCAACACAATGACACATTGTCATCATCAGTAGGCATTTGCAGCTAGATTATCCAGGTCTGTACTCTGAAACAATTACTGTTAGCTTGTTTGGGGGAAAACAATTACAACCACCAGAAAAATGCCTCTCAATATAATCAATAATGTTATTGCTAAAGCATTTTGGAATTCCCAACTTAGGACAATTTAAATGAACTCAAAGTAGAAATTCAAAATATTATTTAATTATTTAATTCAGTTGTTACTTTTGCTTCTCATTTTAGGGGAGTTTATTTTAAAAGCTGATAGAAAATTGAAATGTATGTTTGAATATAAATATTCATATGGAAATATATATTTGGCATTAATATTTGCTGTAAGACACTTTTTTATTATGTTTTCAGTGAAGCATTTCCACAGAATTTTCAGTTAGTTCAAGTGTTTTTGTACACATCTAGTGAGCTTTGTTTTACTTTTAAGACCTCTTTTGCTCTGATATAAGAGTAAAACCAAAATGTTAATTAACTTTATAGCTGCATTCATGCATTCAGATGTTTTAATCACTCACTTTAGACATACACAACTCGGCCATTTGAGCACACAGGCAACAAGAGTTATCTCTATGAACTTGGAAGATCAGAGTAAATGACAGAGAAATGACAAACGTAATGTTTATCTTTCAAACGGAATATGGAGAAGCCCAAAACCACAAGACCCATGGGACTTCAAGTCTCAGAAAGCTACTCGAACCATTTCATTTCTAAAGGGATTAGAAGAAAACAGGGGTTGTAGACCAGAGCTTGTTTTTCTAAAACAAAATCACATTAAACCTTCTCCAGTAGAGTAATGGGGACTGCGTCCACAGGTTCTGGGGACACAGGCACGGGTGACAGATTCCACATTCAATATCCCAGCCTAAATAAGGATGTTGTCATTATTTCGTGTGCCACTGTAAAATAAACTAAGGTCTAGATGAAAACACAATGGAGTTTGTGAAAACTGGGTGGAAAAATTGCTCTTGAAGGCTAATTTTCAGTAGGTCCTTACAGAAATCATAGGAGAGAGCCAATTAAAAAAGGAGAAGGATGAAAATTTGTTGGTACCTCCAAGCTGGTTAGAACAGCCCACACATTGGAGGACAGGCTTAGAATAAAAAATGGTCTTCACAAATTGGAGATACGATCTGTGGAAGATGATGCTGCTTAATAGGGACAGGAGTTCAATATTGCTCCTCAGTAGGTATAGGTACATAAATAAAAAAGGTATGGTAGGAATTCTGCAGAGGAAGATCAGTAGTCATTGTGGATTGCAAAATGGACATTAATCATCCATGTCATGATGTTGCGAAGGGCACGTGGAACAAGTCTTGTCACTACCCAGGCCTCAGCTGTACTATGTCTAGTTTTGACAACCTTGATCTTCAACAAAAGGAGGTCAAACTGTAGTGGAGTTCAGAAGAGACCACCGAGATCAATCACAGGTCTAGAAAACATGAGGAAAGATGCAGTGGCTATGGAAAAGAAGGCTGAGGCAGACATAGTAACCTTCCAGTACGTAACAGGCAGCTGTTAGAAGGAGCAGAACACTCTCTTCTCTGTATGCACCCTGAACAGAAGTAGTAATGGCTGCGAAGCGTGACAGAAGATTTAGATTACAAGTAAGAAAATACCTTCCATAGACAGAGCACTGAAAAAGTTCACTGGGGAAGGTTACAGTTTATCCTCTGACCAAAGTTTCTCAGAATAGGAGAAACAAACCCCTGGCAGGAATGCCTCAGGGCAGGCAGATGCACTAAACGAGCCTCTTGGTGCCCTTTCCAAGAGCATGATTATGTGACATATCACTTGAAGAATCAGAATATCACTTGGCTAGAATTCGTATGTGGTCATTTACAGTATGCAACATTGCTTAGTCAAGCCACAACCTTGAGCCTCTTAGGAGAAATTCCACGATTGAAATACAGATGGGATTCAGTGAAGAGTTTAAAAATGCTGTATTCTTGAGTGTCATATCCAACACAAGCACACCTGCCTGCTCGTCAAGTTGAGCTAGATGTTTTTAAACAATGGAAGGAGACTATGTTAAAAGGTTACCCTTTACGGTAGGCATGTACCTACTCACTCATTAAAAACAAGCACACAAACAAACAAACAAACTCAAAACTGGTTTGAAAACTACAGTTCTCTCACCAAAATTCACTGGTCATCTGGTGTCTTTAATGAACTGCCAATAAAAACAAATTTAATCATTAATTAGACCCTTATATGTATATTTCTTAGCCACTAATAAGCCTGAGATCTCAATGCCACATAATTACCAGTTTCAAATATTTTCATTAATCCAGTTCACATACCATTTACTAAGCTTCTCTGTCTTTCTTAATGATTTTTTTTTTTTTCTGGTTTGATCTTCTTCCCCCCTGTGTTCTCACATTTTTTCTCTAATTGCTGCCAATTCAGTGACTTTACTTTTAGATTGGAAGGAAGAACAACTACTTTCAAGATAACTTTGGATTGTTAAAATAAATACAGCCAAATGTGCATAGCCATCCCTGAAGCTCTTTGTAACAGAGAATAAGGAAATACAAATGGTTCTTTAGGCATGTTTTGAATTCTTGGACTTCCTAGAAAGTAGGTTAATATACTAACATTTAAATCTCTGTGCTAATCTGGGGGACTGACAATGTTGTTATGTATCTGCTCCATGCTGAAACATTCTTGCACTTTGGGAAAAGGATTATTATTAAAACATTTATGAGATGTTCCACCCTTTACTTTTCCAGAAGTTGTTTTTAATCTTATTTTTTAAAAAACATTGGAATTGTGAGTAATCTGTGGTTTAAGGTGACCTGTGAAGAATTGTGCCTAACTTTTTACTGGTTTTGCCAAATAAGCTTGAGAATCTTACTTTAAAAAAAAAAAAAATCCCCTGAACAAACCTTGTTTTAACTTCAAAATAACCAGAATATCTTCTGTCTGGGAATCAGCATTGTTCACTGGCATTGTGTCTGGGAATCAGCTTTGTTCATACTCAGCTGAATAATATTTTTTGAGAACTAAAAACATCCTGTTCCTTTTGCAGCAAGATCAGGCAGGAGTGCACTCACTGATCAGCTAGGAGTGCAGAGGCAAGCTTCCAACAAAGACAGCTTTCCTCCTAAGTGTTTTAGGCACTTGAATTAGATAACTGAGACATAAATTTATAGCCTATAAGATTATATTGCATAAAATTCTGACCCGTTTCAGTTCTCCAGTTGCTGCTTCTTTTATCTCACCAGAATCACAGGGAGGCATGTCATTCACTTCAAATGGTGTAACTGGCCAGCAGCTTAGTCAGTATATCAACAGATAACAGGAGATAGAAATGTCTGAGAAAACAAGCATAGTTAAAGAAAAGAATCCAGCCTTTTCTGTGACTCAAAAGGCTAACATTAGTGCTGGTTTTTTTAAACTCATGTACCTAGAACTACAGAAAACTACCGTAAATACAAATTCAGATTTTTCAGAAAGAGATGTAGGAGGACTGACAGTAAAATTGGCTAGAAGTAGCTAGCCCAGATAAAATTACTAGACTATTCTGCTATACTGCTAAGGAACATATTTTACTCTCTTAAGTCAAAGAAATTTCCATTGACTGAAATGATAGTTTCAGGCTTTATCTTCATGCATAACTTTAATGGCAAAAGAAGCAGTATGCATACAGAAAAGAATAAACCTATTAGTTTGCTTGGCAGGATGTTAAATATCCACTTTTTAATAAGATATCATGATATGCAGAGCTGTATTCAATTTCAGTCTGTTCTATATTTTTAGTGAATTCTGCGCTGCATACCTATGTCATTCAAAGCACTGCTGTTAGCCTGGGAGAAGATGCTGTTAGTGTGAAGGTTGCTGTTAAACTAAATACACGAGTAACTAAACTTTAGCTGAGAAAGAAGACTGTCAACAAGTATTTTAAAAATTGTTTACCAATACAGTAAAAATATTTCTACCCCTACTGGCTAGCTATTGTTCATGCATTGCTACTGATAGCAAAGACAAATGTGCTGTAGGACTCATCTCCACTAAGCTGCGTTCTACACCTCAGTAATGCTTATCCTTGTACTTGCCGTCATTCATGTTACATTTTTTTAATAATCTGATAAAGGAAAAATTAAAAAATCCAAACTATGAATCAGTGAAATAGCACATTTACTTCTTGTATTTTATAAGAACTTACACTTCTTTGTTTACTAGACAAAGTAAATCTAATTACGTTATGTGCAATAGAAATAAACGTTGCCAAAATTTTAAATAGGAAGACCATTAGGAAAAAAAATGTGTTTTGATGTTTTGATATTGCTATTTATTAATTGGGCTTAATCTATGTAAAGCCCGTACTCACAACACAAATAATAAAATCTGAAAATATTTAGGCTGCCTGTGTGCTGAAATAACTGTCTATCAAGGTGACGAGAGTTGTGTCATCACTTCCTTGTATTCTCTTGGCTGTCTTCTATCCATCTCTTTTCTTATACTTGGGGCATGTCAGGTTTAAGCAATCCTGAGTCTGCTTCTCTGATGTTTAGGCCAGAAATCTGTATCACAACTGTATCTGGGGCTGAACCTGAGCTAATATGTCCTGCTGCACCAGGCTGCTTTATCACACAACAAGCTCCCTGGGAGCAAGGCCATCTCTCTTCTGGGCTTGTACATCACCTAGCACATCAGGGTCCCAGGGTCGAGCAGAAGGACTCCCTGGTGCTATAAATGTGAAAAAAAAAAACAGTTAAAACAGGGGCACTTCATGAAGTGTCATCATCATTCAAATCCCCAGAGGCTTAGGTGATTCAAAAAACTCCATCTCACCGTACACTTTGCATAATTGCCTTTCTCATGAGCTGCTTCCTCCACCACTGGTCCCATCCCTGGCTAACTTCTTAATTAACTTTTTTTTCTGCTGACAACCAGGACAGGCTTAGAAAATTCCTTGGTGTCCATAGACAGTAATTTGAAAACTACTGATCATTATATTCACTGCTAGAAGAGAAAAAAACTGTATTCTCCCTTTGAATTCCAGCCTGCTCTAGGCACTGAGATATATTTTAAAAGACACAGGTATAAATAGTTGGCTTCGTCCAAAAATAATTTTTACTATATTTTGTTTTCTTTAAAGTATCAACACATTACTTTTTAACTGAAAATCAAAATTCTTAAAATTCAAATTCCTCAAAAAAAAAAAAAAAAAGCACTCAGGGAAGATGCTTGAGAAGTCTTCTTTTTTCAACATTTGCCTCAAATCTTTCCTAGCAATCCCACTTAGAGATTATTGATATGTTTACAGTGCTATGTTTTTCTTCATTTTAAGCAACCTTCAGCAAATACTGAATTCTCAGTAGACTATAATGGAAATTAACTACTAAGATAGATCAAACTTTATATGGGTAGTATTTTGACATGCAGAGTATTCTTATTCCTGTGTGAGAAGTAGGAAGACAAGTAGTAAAAATCTGTAAAAGCTGCAGTAAGGGATATCTGAGTCAGCTGGATTTCGTTTACAATGCCATTGATCTTTATAATTCAAATGATTATTCCTTAAACCTTTTGAATTTAATTTCATTAGTTCTCTGCCTTTCATGAATCACTTAATTGCTTTTTGGAGAAAAATAATCAATGTAAAAAAATACATTTCATGACTGATAAAAATGTAATTCCATAAAGATTGATTAAACTTTGGGAAATATTCCAGCCTGAACGTAATAGCTTTGGAGAATGAGTCTTTACTTGAATGGAAAATACCACTGCAGTCAGGGCCTTGCTATTAGTACCAGAAGCCTTGAATACCCACAACTCCAGCTGAAGTCAGCTTGATACATGACTGTTCAATACCTCCAAAAATCACGTCCATAACCAGCTTCTTCCATCTGCAGCTCTGCAGTATCACTCAAAAGTTTTACTAATCCTACTGAGAGACATGATGAAGGGGAACTCAGTCACACCTTGTTGGGAACAGATGTTGCAGCTGAAATGAAATATAGGTAAACTGAGTTTACGCCCTCCTGATTTGAATAATATATTTCACAGCCATTCTTCAGAGGAATTTAACCCACTCTGGGTTTTCAATTAGTGCTGCGATACTGTTAAGAAGGCTTATACCAGCACAGACCTCTCACAGACCATTGCCTTATCTGCAGATGGTGACTGGCACTAGAGAAGAGGAGACCAATTCCCCAGTATCAAAGGAGAGTTTTCCAAATCCAGATTGTTAAAGGGTATCTCAAAACTTATCTCACAAGGTTCTTTTTTCCTTCTAGCATTTTCTCTTAGCATTTGCTTTCATAATCCTGACTATTCATCATATATGTATCTGTTAAATTACTTTTTTTAATCCAAAAGGAAATATCAGTGTACTGCAGACAGGGAGGAGATTATAGCAGTTTGGGAGAGAAGAGGCTGTGCACTATCTCTGCTGGAAAACAGGAGTAAAAAACAGAAATGTGGGGGTAGGAGCTACCCACAACAGCTCCCAGCGCTTCCTTCCTCATGACTCCCAGACCCTAAAGCCCGAGCTCCACTCCACACTCTAGGCAACCCTCCCAACTAATGCAAGGACCTTTCAGTATTCCCCGTTGCCTTGATTTCCCCCCACCCATAATCCAAATCCTTCCCTGCACATCCCAATACACTAAGGGATTTGCTGATTTGGCTTCCCATTTCAGAGCTCAGGAGATGGTCATGGCTCTGTCCAGCTGCCAGGACTGCCACCAGAAACCCTCACTGTGTTGCTCCCTGTGACTGAAACCTCAGAAATCTTCTTATTGACCACAACGTACAGTCTGGCCCAGACCATTCCCTCCCTTCACCCTCCTTTGCAAGTGTGTGTTGTTTCACGTAACAAAAATCTACTCAAGGGGCACTCTGAAGGCAGAAAAATGGCATATACAGGGGAAAAGCCAGAGGTAAGGCTCCATATTCTTGTAAAACTTATGGATGGGAATACCTTTGTCAGTCCCATAGCTTAATTCCACCAGGTCTGAAAAAGTATTTTCTTTGCACATTTTAAATTTGCCATATTTCAGAAAAATCTCTTTGTTCTTTTTTTTATGAGGTTGTGAGAGCAGAATTTCTTTATCTGTCATCTCTAAAGTTATTTTTTCATTTTCTATCCTTGCCCCTTGCACAGGTCTTCCTAAAATAGACACTCCCCATGCTTTCAGCATTGTCATTAGAGAGATTTTCAAACACTTAATCATGCTATGACCTTTTTCTGATTGCCCTTTAATTTAACAATATCCTTCCTAAAATAGGATAACAGTCCCTTGTGCAGTAGTTCATGTGGGAATAATAATATATATTATTTTATATTTTCTTCTTTATCCACCTTACTCTCTTGTTTGCTTCTATCACCAGAGGCAGTGTGAGCACCAACCCTCATTAGGCTGTCCTCAAACTTATGCAGATACTTCTCTGAGTTCACAAGACCGGTGGTCAGGTACAGTGAGAGGGAGTTTAAGGCATCTGACTGATTTCAGAATTGCTTCTCTGCAGCTCTGCCAAAGACAGTACAGACCTGACCACTAAAAGGAAGGTGTCAGTGTGACTGGGCTGATCAGATCCAGATGGTATCTGACCCCTTACTGCAGGCCACTACACTGTTGTTCTTTTTCCCTTCAGTGTTTCAGACTTAAACACTATTTTATCCCAAAACAAAACCCATCCAAACCCATGGTATCACAAGCCGTACCCAGCCTTGACAAGTAGATGTCCTTGGTTAAAAACACATATTCAAAGATAGGATAAGGTTATCAGAATGAGATTTTTAGTATACAGTTTCCAGGATTGTCCTGCAAACAATTGTAAAGATTGCAAAGAATTGTAAGATGGATAATACTCCTTTTGGAGTGAGGAGAGAAAATGCCAGACTGCCCTCATCAGAGAAAGAGATGGCATTGAGATAGATGCAGGATGAAAGTTCCCCATAAATGATTTAACAAGGCCACAACTAAAAGGAGTCCAAGAAAAGGTTCTATACGGATGGGGGGAAAAACAGCCACCACTATCAGGAAAGGAAAAAAACCTATGCAAATAGGTAACAGGGTTTAAATACATCAGCTGGTGTGAGAGAGCACAAAAAAAGACCAGCTGTTTATGCTACAGAAGTTTATTGATGCCAAGGGAAAGGTGAGTAACCTCTGCCCTCTCCTTTCTTCTAGAAAGAGACATGCAAGGAAAAAATCCTGTGAAAATGTTAGTCAGAACCATGGTGATGTCTTTCTGCTGTTATATTTAGCTTATTTGAAGTACCTCAGATAAAGACACTATTTGTACAATAAAATGAGTCATGGTGGATCACAATTAAGAGATTGAAACCCTTGCCAAGCACAGAAGAGGAAAATTATCTTCCTGTGTGATCTATATTAGTCTGTGGGATAAACTCCCCAGAGCAATCATATTTGTCCAGAGGTACATGGATAACCAGTCCAGTTTATGGAAAAGTATTCAGTCAGTCAATACTGAATCCATATTGACCCAGAGAAGTGCAAAGTGGTCTGAAACCCCTCCTCCTGCTCTGAACTCCAAGCTCAGACTCCAAGCACTTGTCTGTGAAACAAGGTTGTGAACAAATATCTCGTCCATTTCAAACCTCTGACAATAGGCACAAATTACTAAAAAAAGATGTTCTCTGCACCTTTTTAACATGTTCCTTACATGTTCAACAGTTCAGAAGCCATTTCTTGCAGATGTTTAATGCCACTATATTCTGGCTAATTCTCAGGAGTACTTAAGTTCTAGTTCCCCCTCAACTCTGGGCTTCTTGAAGGTAGAGGACTCTTTGACCATAAATGAGTTAAGAAATTGAAGATGAAAAACTATGTCCATTAAAGAAGTGTTGGATATTGTTTTGTCATCTCTTAGGATCCAACTATATTAATTCAGCTAAAGGTGTACTATATGAGGGCATTATTTAAGGACTGGCAGAGAAAAAGAGGTATTAAAATAAATATAAACAAGAAACAAACTTCTAACCCCTTCCCTTTCCAAAACCCTTAGTAATTTTGCAAAGAATCCAATTTGATGAGAATAAAATAACTCACTGAAATTAATATACAGCATTTTGGTTTGCCTCACATGTATGAATTGCTTTCATTTACGTTTAATTTGTTAGGAAAAGAGTCCTGATAGAGCCTTACTAAAGGAAAATCCACTTTTGCACTCACTCATTGCATTATTATAGACCAATGTGAACACAAAATATCTCAAGAATGCTTTAGGGGGATACAAGCTTCATTAGAAAGATAATCCACTGCAATATGATAAAACATAAGGTAGCTATTCACTCTACCATGGCACAGATGAGGACTTTATTTTAAACCCATAGCAGATTGAATTTTTGCATGATGTTTTCTTTAAACTGCCTTGCTTAATCTAGAAATACATTAAAATACTCATCTGCCAGCTGTGCTGGTTTCAGCTGTAGCAAACTGATGATTAGTATCCTCCTGACATTGTTTTCTTCACATGGAATAAAAAATGACTGTCACAGGATTATAGAAGAGGAAAAAATCTAAAGTTCATTATGTCTTGTCTTTTTTTTTCATCTTACCCTTGAATTATTTCCATAATTAACAGGTCTTGCAAATATCTCTGGTGCAGAAATGTAAAACGCTGTATTTGTCAAGTTAAAAAAAAAAAAAAAAAAAAAGCCACTAACATTCCAATCTCACTAATTTGTAGAAATGCTTTCCACAGCCACCTAAACCGACTGTATTCAGTGTGAAGGCTTGTGATGTTCTGTGATACATTGATGGTCGAAACCAGCCCACTGACTTCAGAAGGTGAAAAGTATTTTTGACTATGTCTGTTCTTCATTGTCAGCCTCCAAGGTCATTTCAAGAACTCTATATATCAGCTCAAGAACTAGACTGGCTATACTTTATGTTTAAAGACATTTTATCCTGACACACTGTTGACAAGTGCAAAGTATTTAATCCTCTAGGATTCTTTTTTTTCCTTTGATATAGATGACAGAGGCAACAAAACCACTGAACTAAGTGCAAGCAAAAATGTTATATTTCCATATAATTTTCAAGCATATACTGCATTTAATTTTTGAGCCTAGATGCAAAATATAAATCCCATGTTTATAGGATACCAAAATCCCTTAGTCCAATTAAGCTACATTTATGTTAGCAAGCAAAGCAGCCCAGCAGAAGTGGCTCTGTAAAGTGAAATAGCTGCTGAGGACCTGACACCCTCCCTGCTCACATTATGTGGGTTTTTTCTGCATCAAACTAGCTGTGTTCTGCTCTCACAGACTGACTGCAAACTTGCCACTGGTGAACTGTTGGAGTACACCTTCCACTTAAGTTCCACACAAAAGGAATCCAGTTCATATGCTCTGAGACTGCTCCACAGTGCAAACCAAAGCACAGTAGGGGAGTACAATTGAGAGGTTCACTGAACTCAGTGGATGATCCATAGATACCCTGCAAGTCTTGATCCCTTCCTCAAAGCTAAAACTTCCTGGAGTGCTGCTGTATATGTATTTCTGAGGCCTGGTCTTCAGCCATAATAGACTACACTGGATCCCACTTCTCTTATTACATCAGGTGGCACTGCAAGAAAACAGGTAGGTTATTATGGCACAGCCCGTAAGGATTAGGTTTCTACCAAAACTGATTACAGAACGGCTTTTAGCCTGACAGACACTTTTGCCTTTCACTTCAGAATGGGTGGGTAGGATTCAGATATCTTATGATAAAAAATCCTGAGGAGACCTTGAGCACACATGGCCTTCTGATATGGCTTATTTTGTCTTAGAGAAGTTGCAGGTTGAAGTCCTTCACTCCCCGCCACCACTGAGGCATCAGTGACCCTGACAGTAGTTTTGCAACGTGGGCACTTTGCTGTTTGATTGTAGTCCACTGGCTCTCTTCATATATATCATCAAAAAGCCACTGGGTAGGGGTAATTTTTTTTTTTTTTTTTTTTTTTTTTTTTTTGATTTTTCACCTAGCGGCAGATCTGAGTCAGTGACCTTGGGATGAAGGGCTCTATATTTCAGTATCATGCTCCCCAAGAAATGCTGTAACTCAGGCTGATGAAATACCTAAAGATACAATATCTCTAGTCACTCAAGGAACTTCATTTTAACTGCAAAGTGACACTACTCTGACTTACACACACCGACTATCTCTACTTTTAAAGACAGAAATGTGATCTTCTCCCAGGTCACTCCAAATACTTCTCTTGATGTTATCCTTTCCCTTCATATCAGAAAAAGGTCCACCCCAAAGCTTTCTCAAAAGCAGGCATGCAGAGAAAACTGATTTTTCTCCTGTGGATTTTAAATAAGAAAAAAAGCATGGCTTAAAGTAGGCTGTCATTTTTCCTTTTAGATGTGATCACTTCAGCTCTGGGACTAGGGCTAGTTGGTAACTCTGCTTGCTTTACTCCAAAGGAGGAATATCAAACATAACAGATAGTTAGATGTTTTTGTGTTTCATCAGACTGCAAGGTGGCAAGTAGATTTAAATCCATTGGCACAGTCTCTACTTTTCTACCACTAATCCAGGGGCAATATCACTGTCGTCTGGAGCAATCACAGATAATCTGCAAAAGGCAATCTGTTTGTGGCACTAAGGACAGGAGTGAAAATGGAGATGCAGTCTACAGTGCAAATAAGACAGCATCTCAGTGAATATAAATACTTAGCTTCCAAAATCCTAGGAGTGAAAGAGAAGAGCTGTCTTTTGCCATTTTTCCCTCCTAGAGAAGTAATAGGAAACCAGCCTTGGTCTGGAAAGTGAGATGAAAAAATGAGAAACTATAAGGCAAGTGAAAGAATAACATCACAAGCAACTGAAATACCTTCTGGATATATGTCTGGGATATGAGGAATAAACAGGAATAACTTGAAGACTTAACTAATTGGTATAACTGGCATCACAAATTCCTCATGGAATATAGTAAGTGTACAGGGAAGGACCTTGGGAGGAGTGAAAAGTACGTGAGATGCATTAGTAGAGTGATTTCTGAACTTCAGAAAAAGTATATCTGATTAAAAACAGTTTTAATGGCTCTGGTTGAGATAAAAAGAAAGAAAGGACAGTGTTGAGGCAACGTCTCTGCCGCTAAATCAGTGAAAGGCTGTTGGATATGGTTGTTTAGAGAAATATCAAAGGACAGCCCAAGAGAGGTAGCCTGTTATTGTCTGGGGTCATGACTTTCCTTTCTGTATTTTGGAACAATTACATTGTGGGGCCCAAAATATTTGCTGCATGTGCTGGAAAAAATCTTCTATTTGGAAGGGGGATTATTACGACAATAGCTATGTTAAATTTGATTCTGATTAAAGTGAGAAATCATTTGAATTAGACACATTGTTGGAAAGAGAAAAAAAAAAACAAAAAACCCAAAAACAGCACTTTGAGAAAATAGACATCAATGGAAAGAATTTATTGACAGGGTCTTTTGCATGGATAATTTGCTTTTTAGAAAAAGTGTGAGACCTGGTGGTTACTGGAAACTTTATGTCAACTACACAATTGAAACTATCATCTCAAAGATAAGAAGCTTAGTAGAAGTCATTTTGACTGTATTCATAGCAGTTTAATGGTCTGAAAATGGAAAAAGGAACTGCACACAGAATGAAAACAATGGCACATTCTTAAGGATATAAAAGAATTGATATGTAGGTTAAACTCAGCAAGGCTAAGGCTAAAATGAGTTATAATTAACAAAGGACATAACAAGCAACAAGAAAAAAAATCTACAAATACACCACACATTAAAGAAGTAAAAGGAAGTATTAAGAAGGGGATGAAATAATGACTCAATGAAGGCTAAAGTATCTATGCCTTCTTTCAATCTTCAAATAAATGTTAACCATGATCCAATACTTAATTAAATTACATTCTTAAAAGATAGGCATGTCTTCATGAATATGGGAAGGGACAGTGAAAAAAAGATAGAGATTTTCAATTTAGCTTAGTCCAATGAATTTCAATTAAGTATACAAAGCGACCACAGTAATCTCTGAATCATAGCACTTACCTTGGAGAGTTGATGAAGGATAGTAGAATTCCCCGAAGATAAAAAGAGGACAATCACAATGTCACACTTAAAAAAGGGGGAAAATATCTCTACTTGGGAGGGTACATACCCTTTTCTTACTTGAAAAACTCTGGGTAATTTACTTAAAATCCATTTATAAGGAACAAGAAAATAAGATGCTGATAAAAAAACAGAAAACATGGATATATCAGGAACAAATCATGTCATATCAATCTCGTTTCTTTCTTTGACTACTAGCCTAGCTGGATAAGGGAAAGGTCACAACTGTGATATATTTGGACTTTAGTAAATCTACTCTAATATCTCAGATAATTTCTAATGTTCTGGTATACAAACCAGAGAATTAACACCTAGATTAAATCTGTGAGGGACAATTTGTAAAAACAGGCCTGCAAGAAACATGGACTGAGAAAAACAGCCTGAGAAAGAGATAAAAGTTAGCAGGGGGAGTGGAGGCCCTCCGAGCTAAGGAATGTCTCAACCACTCTCAAGTAACGAAACTATAGTCACAGGGTGGATAGTGTGGAGGCTGAAGCTCATAAGCCCGCCTGGCCAGCACAGGATGCAGCTGGAGGGGGGAGACCTGTGGAGACAGGACGGCCCTGCTCTGGGGCACCTGCTCAAATTTCAAGGACCATCTGTCCCATGAGTGACCTTTGCTTCATTATCCACAAAACGCATATCAAATTAACCCCCCCGAATATGCTAATGAAGACTAACAAGATCATGCTAATTACATCATCCCATGAAGCACCTTACCCCTCCCCATACATAGGGTATGTGGTATGTGGGTCGACCCAAGGAAAGTGGGTATAAATTGGGGGGGGGGAAGGGGTGGGGACGCCCAGAGAGTGAAGTGAAGCAAAGAAGACAGATGCCTCCTGGAACCCTCACTGGCAGGATCGATGCAGGAACCCAGACCACTGATCTCTATTCTTCTATTCCCTCCATCTCCCTCCTTTCCTTTTTCCCCTTTTCCCTCACTGCTATTAAGAAATGCAAGGCATACTGTACTGCCTGGCACAACTTATTATATACTTAGCCAGTTATCGTGTATCCAATTAGTACACTGCACGAAGTTAATAAATGTTTGGACTTTGAGACTTGTCTCACCATTGGGGATTTATGAGTCTGAGTCACTTGTCTCCCTCGTCTGAGCGGGACATGACAATATCACATTCAGATAAGCTGAAAAAAATGTAGAGAACATGACCTGTGAGGGAAGATTTAGGAAAACCAGATCAGTTTTGTCTAAGAAAGAGCTTGGAGAATATACCATAATAGTTTATAGTACATCAAAATTTGCTCTTTTTTATATATGGGTGTATATATGAATATATATATATGAAGGCATATATATGAAAGGTGAGACAAACAAGCTTGAATTGCAATGTAGGAGTCTGGGGCTTGGATAGTGGAACAAACATTATTAATTTTAAGAATAGATGAAACACCACAATGACTGCCTGCTTCCTCTGGGCATGTAATGCTTCTGCTCGGAGAAAAAGTTTTCCTTCATTTATTTTGAATAAGTGATGATAGCAATATTTCAAAGATGTCCTGTTGCCTTCTAGCAATATTTGCTTCTTGGGTCAACCAAAAGCCTGCCAGAACTTGAGAATTATGCACCTAACACAGGACTTACAGAGACAACTAATCTTTAAGACCAAAATTTATGAGAAAAAAGTTCCTTGTTCAGCAGCTACTTACCCCTGAGCTCATTTGGAGCTCCCTGTTTGGTCCGAAAATTACACATATATACAGACAGGCCTGCTCTTATGATTGCTCAGAACTGCCCAGCCAGAGCTGCAAGGCATATAAGTCCCTTTTAAGCCCCTGTGTGACACAGAACAATGCCTAAATATCCAGAAGGTGAAGACTTCACCACACACCAAAGCACGATGAAGAAATTTAATGAAAAAAAAGAGGCAACCAGACATCCTACACTTTGTACCATAGTCCAGTGCTTTTAATACTTACCCAATATGTCCTTGAGGAAGCTCCTGTTACCTTCTGTCAGAAGCTTATCTAACCATCAGGTTTGAGACTGACCCAAGCCAGGTTTGGTTGCTCATGAAAAGTGAATATCCATTCACTTCTACAGATGTTATTTCCAGAATAAAGTTGGGGCCTGTCTTATTTTGCAGAAAGTCTGTATTGTCCTAGGAGGCGGAGGTTTACAGTAAGGCTACAGTATCTTTCACTGTGATCTTTTCATTTAGGTGATAGTGTAAAGGGTGGCATGGAGAATCACTCTCAAGTTCCCAGCAGACTGAATTTTCCTTGTATGCCATCACACAGCACAACCAGTCCCCAGCGTGTAGGGCATCCTAAGTGTTTTGTTAGACCTTACAAGCATTTCTCAAACTGATGACATTCTTAATGACCAAAAGCAAGGTCTAGTGAGTGGAACTAACAGCATGTCAATACAGCAATTTAGCATATTCACTGAACTACTCTGCATGCACAATATCTCTGGTTTTCTGTTGCAGAGGGACAACTATCAAATGAGGGAGAATCCAGAAATTATTCAGCCAAACAGAAGAGCATGTGACCTATTGCAGCATCATCAGCTGTTTGCAGTATACACTATAGTCAAAGGTAAATATTCTCAGAAATAATAATTATTTAATATTTATGAGACTTACTTTAAAAGGTTAGGAGTTAAATTATTAGAAAACTAAAATTGAATGCATTGATTATCTAACTCCTGAAACAATAGATATAACTTACCATTCAAGCAACCTTGTTCTCTTTATAAACCTCTGCATCCATGTGGGTCAATCTCCATTGCTCATTCATTTCAAATAGCCACTTGAACCTTTCTTTCCAGTTTTGGGGGGTTGGGCTAGGGGCTTGTTGGTGCTTTTCTGTTATGTTTTCCTTAAAATATAGCTGGGAAGCAGCATTTGCAATTAGTATTTTGACATCTTTGTTTCTTCTATTTATAAACACTTACCACATTTTTCCAAATGCTTTCATTATTCAGAATTTTTTGATGAATTATTTCTTCGGATAACTCTTTCTTGTAGTTTTGCACTAGGATCCTGATGTTACTGTAAAAAATTGGAGCTGCTGCAACTAGAGACATGAAATATGTATCTATTTGCATACCATATATACTGTTATATAAGGTTTCATTTTTGTAGAAACCTTATAAAACTTGCAGATGAACAATTGAAAAATTACATCCGATCACAACATTCTGGATACCTTTTTTTCTGATGACAGGTATTTGCCAGTCACTTGAATGGTTTGCAAGAGCTTTCTGATTTCTGCATCATTTCCATAAAGATATCTGAGTTTTTTACTACACTGTCTAGTCATTTCAAGAGAAGGCAGAAAGAAAGAAATGAAAATTAGGACAGAAAATATGACCTTTTAACCACAATTTTAGTGCTTTTGCAAAATTTTATTATCCAAAAGTGTGTGAAAGGATAAATACATATGTGAAAGCTATCACAAACAGGAGTTACATTCCTGCAAGCAACTGTATTAAAGACTTCATGATGTTCTCCACTACTCTGCTCCCTTTCTGGAAAGGAACCAAGACCTATTCTCCTTGTTTGTTTTTGTCATTGCTTCTCCCTCGTTTCAACTTGTCATCTCCTTCTTTCATTCTCTTTCTCTGACATGAGGCTCCACTGTCTGCAGCAGCAGTGGAAGA
Source organism: Athene noctua (assembly GCF_965140245.1). NCBI lineage: Eukaryota > Metazoa > Chordata > Aves > Strigiformes > Strigidae > Athene > Athene noctua. The sequence goes on from NC_134038.1 coordinate 127,634,699, forward strand.
TGGCAGCATTGGCCATGAGAGCTCACCTACAGGCTGACCTTTGTCAGGAAGAGATTGTGCTCCAGCTTTGAGGCAATGCACATCAATCTTCCAAAGGTTAAATAAACTGAAGCCACCTGTGATACAACTGATTCTTCTCCTAGTATTGGTTCATTTTCATTTATATCCTCCTTTAAAACACAAAGCAAAAGATTAGCTTAGTAGTTTCAATTAAGTAAAGTTAGAAGACTCTGAAAGACTTTCTTTTGCCACACAGTTCCCTTTCTTAAGAACTAACCCAGCTTACTTTAGAGAATATATGTATTACATCAACAGTGGAAAAAAGAAAACAAGCCATCCAACTTACTGCTATTGAAATGCTCAAGTATGTCCCTCCTAGTTACATTTACCAGTTTATCCACTCAATACTACCTCAGGGCAGCATAAATTGCATCCGTAGATGCAGAAGCTCCACTAATATTTTCCCCACTCCACGAAGTTTCTACTGTATGTCTTACATTGTCTCTATATAATAATAGTATTGTCAACACTAGTGACTTCACTAGCTTGTGACAGGTTATTCTTTTGAAGAGCTTCTATTCAGACTAGCACGAAGAATCTTTACCATTTGTCAATGAAATAAAACACAGGGAATAGCAGATGCCATAGCCTGGATACCAGAACAATGCTTGTCTCTCTATTTTGTTGTATTTGTGGTGAATCAGTGAAAACATAATGAGGAAGAATGAGAAGCATTTTTTCACTTATTTAAAAGATAATTGAGGTAATTCTATGAAGGTAAAGGAAAGAACTTATTTAACAAAATGTATCTCACTGTAAAAAATAATCTAAAAGCAATATTTTTAGTGATACAAGCAATAAAATCTTGAAAAATAACTTAGCTTGAATATGCATTTACATTCCCATTGCTGACATTCTTTCTTTTTATTACTGTCTTTCTCAAAAGTCCAGAGGTACTCTCATATTCAAGAAAATGTGCTCTTACACAGCCAGGCTCAGACTTGAGCCTGAGATGTCTTTATTGAAGTTAATTTTACATTCTTTATGACCTCAGTTCTTTTTTTGTGCTCTAAAACTTGCAATGAAACTGGTAGAACTGAAGCACTTATGATTTAATCAACCAGTTAACAAACAAGTACTCAGAAACTCATGTTTAACATGCAATGAATGTTCATGAACCACTGAAAAACAAACAGTATCAGGTTTGTGGTTTCAGCTTAACATGGAATCTTGTCCATGAAATCAGTTAATAATGAACTATCTTTTTCACTTATCTGACAGTGCTCTTTTTTTTTACAACACAACCTGCAGCTAAAATGGCATGCAGTCAGACAAGGTATTCCTAAACTTATAGAATGCTGTCCTGTATTGAACACTGCAATGTAACCATCATCACCTATCCACTTTAAACATAAAAAGTCTGGAAAAGGAAAACAAACTTGAGTTTTGAAGCAGTTCATGTAGTTAATAACCTCCACTTTATTGTATGTCACACAATGTTTCTATTAATTGAACATGGACCCCTTTCACATTTTTAACATTCTAGGGTGTCTACCTCACATAGTAATCTGTATCACTAGACACTATTTCAGAAAAACAAACCAAAACCAAACAAACAAACAAACAAATAATGTTTTGGCTTAATGATTGTTACCTTCAACTGGTTGGAATGTAATTTTTATGGCCCATGGCATCTTCTCCCTTTTATCTGTTTCAGAATGCCTGACACTGCTGCTGTCCAACATTATAAAATGTGCTGATATTACATAGATCTACGGTCCTTTAAGACCTCCAGTCATAGTATTTGTAAAGTTCATGCTTAACCATACATACCTACTGATACTGTCTTATTCAATTAGGCCCTTAAAAATTAACTCCCTTCTGGATTTTTTATTTGCACTAAGAACTTAAGTTTATGTTTGAGCTGCTGACTGTGGATGCCACACCAAAATCAGGAATGCAAGTCCAGGTTGGGCATTCAATGAAAACTTCCAGTGGGGCAAATTTTGATATTTTTAATTACATTGAGTAGAATATTAGTCCTCAGATACTGCCAGGAATAAGAAATCTGTGAGACTGGGCATGAATAACACAGTACGGATTTCAGAGGTTAGGAATAACCATAGCTATGCTTGGCTGTTGGTGCAATTCCAGTAGCCCATATGCTTGAAAAATACTGAATAATGGGATTCTTTCTCAGTTTGGAATATAAAATGCATTTGGCAGGTATTAAATATACTCTGTATTTTGATGACCACAGGAATACTAACATTCCCAAGTTTTTCATAGCAAATATGTTTATAAATGTTATTTATTAGCACAAGTCTTGAGAATGAACTTAATCCAAAATGTCACTTAAAAGTGTGAAATTATATCCGAGGTCATTGTGCCCCAACTGTGGCTACTTCAGTGGTACAAGAGGCATTTGTAGTTTTTTAGACTGATTTCCAATATCTTGCAAAATAGGGCTTCTAAGTACAAATACGAAGGTGGCAGATGTTGAATGTTATGGAAGGTAAGTTTTATTAGACAAAATAGTAGAAATTATTTCTGACACAATGAAAATCAAAGAGTCAATAAAAGTTTCATTTTGTGGACAATCAAGGATTTTGGTCCAGAGAACTACTTAAAATATCTGCAATCTAATTCTGTGTCTCTTTCAAGAATTGAGAATGTAATAACTCTCCAACAGCACCCATGTTGAAACACCACAAGTCTGAAGTAGGATACCAGGACCTATTAAACGAAAGGTGCAATTTGGAGAGGTGAAACAGCTCAATGGTGAAAAACAAATAATTTCCTTGTGATTCTGTACATGTACAAGGGATGTAATTTACTCCCTACACTGTATCTAAGGACCAGCCGCCAGGCTGTAATGAACATGGTTACATTTTCAAATAAAACAAGTGGAAAACTGGGAAAGAAGTGTTTGAAATAAAAGATTGACACTCTTAGCCAGTTGATTCAAATTTTCTGAACCTAAAGACATAGGTGTGTGGGAATATTTCTATTCATTTCAATGGAATTTTGTTCTGTCCTGCCTGAAGAAAGCACTGGGAAAAAAAAAAAAAAAAGTTAAAAAAATCCAAATATGACTGCTCACATAGTTTAGCAGGACAGAAATGTGCTTTACAGGTAGTATGTAACAAGCAAATAGAACATATGGCCACCACTGCCAGTCTAGAATTCAATCATACCAAAACCACGTCACAGGTTCTTCTGCTTTTCTGAGAAGCTAAATGTCATTAATCATGCTTTGAAAGGGAAAGTCCCTGTTCTGCTGATACGACCAGGTTATAAATGGCCATGTTATGAAGCACGGTGACAACCACTAAGCCACTCTATACATTCAGCTATTTATTGTTATCTTTCTTCCCTTTTTTTGCAGACTTTCTGATCTTGCAAAACTCTTTAATCTTTTTGTTAATAATTGAATTATAGTTTGAAATTCTTCTTAGGATCTGTTGGAACAAGGCACATTGATGGTTAAATTTAGACGAGATTCAGGCAGATATTTTAGCATGTCTTCCCTTCTAAGCCGACAAAGGTTCATACTAAAAGAACTTTTCAAACCGAGCATTTTGCAAATGAATCTGCTAAGATTAACAGTCACCAGTATAGTCATATTTTGAATCATGATGCTCACACACTAACATTACATCCAAGAAAAGCCATAATGGATCTATGCTACAGTTAAGTACTGAAGTTACATAGCAGTCTGTGACTTTCGGCGTTTCTTTCAAGCCTACACATACATATATATATACAATATATATATGTGGTCTTAAAGAAATAAGACTATATGACTTACAGTGTCCCTCAGATATTGTTGAATAGTCAGGAGACCTATGAATCTGTTGTGAAAGCCTTTAATATTAACATTTTCTCAGAAAAGAGGAATATTGAACACATTAAAAGTAATATGAGACAACAGCACGTGGTCCTGTGCTAACCAATATACAAAATGAATTGCTCCAAAGAGCTACCAAAAAAGTCAAGAAGTATACTTTTAGCAGACTCTAAGGTGGAGAAAATGTCATGCAGTATGACCATACACTATACAAGTGAGATATTATATATATGTATGGTAGGATCTATGAAGAAACTGGCTAAAAACAAAGATTAAAACAAAGCTGCCTGCACCAATATAGAAAGAGAGGCACTTTTACAATGTTAATTTCACAGTGCAACAACACACTTGCAGACTCTTCTTCAAGCTGAATATGTTTTAATGTTGACAGTATTTACCCACCAAATCCTACAGGGAACACTGACAAAAAAACCCAACTGATAATACTGTGGAACCTTCCGAGAATGGCCTGGACTAAGCCAGCTGTCTCCCATTCCTTTGCTAGCACTTTTCAAATTTCATGCAGTAAACTTAATTTTGAAATAGTGTTATACAAATGTATTTGATTTCCTGCACTTGACTTTTGGCAAAGAAAAAGCAAGGTGAACCAGTATTGACAAAGATGGCGTGTATACATAGGTGATTACAAAACAGCACATCAATCTCATTCCATCATGATGAAATAATATGCATGGTGGGCACAACTGCAACCAATGAATAAAATATTTAATTTGACCACCATGAAAAATGAGACAAAAGTGAAGAAGGCAGCAATTTTGCATAAATAAATGAGTATACTTCTATAAATGCTCTCAAGGGACTTTATTATATAGTAGAAAAAAACTGCTATAGGATTTATCATTAAAAGAATCAAAATTTTTTTAAAAGCAGAAGGAGAAGAGAAAGCAAATAGAATGCAGAAGCTATTCAGGTCCTGTTCCTAGTAGAAAAGAAGAAATTCAATCAATAGCCAGGGTGAGATGTTCAGTAGCTGTAAATCAACAGTTTCCATTGGCATAATAGAAAGACATTGATTTACTCTACCTGAGGATTTGGCCCCTAGCATTTTGCTGTAAGTAGGAAGTTCTTAAAAGAAATGTTTAAGACAAAGGTTCATCTTGTAACATAGTACACATCTACCAATCAGAGATGTCAAGTAGATACTAGGTAATTATCCACTCGTGAGAAGATTCTTCACCGTGATAGCAATTTATTCTAGGCAAGGTAGTTCAAAAACAAAAGATGAGGATTATCTGATTGGAGAGCTCAAGCAGTCACATAAAAGCATGTGTCCAATATTAGACAAAAGACCTTTAATGTAGCCAGAACAAAGGTACAAACCCAAGTTATAATTCTCCAAGGTGATCAATGCCCTCCTTTAATAGAAGCCAAGAAAGCTCAGACACTAGCAGGAGAAAAGAAGTTTTACATTTGCATCTCCACTGAACCTAAACACCCTGCCCTTGCCATTTAAGACCTTTAATGCAGCCAGAACTAAGGTGCAAATCCAAGTTTCATCTCTCCAAGGTGATTAATTCCCTCCCTTAATAGAAGTAGAGAAAGCTCAGACAGTAGTAGGAGAAAAGCAGAATTATATTTGCATCTCCACTGGACTCTTAACCTAAACTCCCTGCCCTTCCCATTGGCCTTATCTTTTGACTTCAGTGCTTCTTCTCACTGTATTCAATATACATGAGATTGACAATGCAAGCCGGAAAAAAAGATGCATCGAGCACACATCTTCCACAGAAAATGCACAGGTTCTTGGGTTGTGCTGGAAGACACGAAAAGAAACCTCTCAAAAGCAGACACAGATTCTGTCCATGTGATATGCAGGGTAATGCTTGAGGGAAGTTCTCAGCTGTTCTGAGCCACATAAGCCATCCTCCTACAACACAGCCCACTTAAAGCCTTCAATACCAGCATCTTTGATACCCAAAGTAGAGCTTCTGTCCAATTTAATGTGCAGACTACTTTTTTAGGCTAGTCCCTGACAAAGATAGGTATAGAAGGACTGTGAAGCAGCAGCAGAGCACTGAGAGATCGCTGCTGACAGAACTGCTACACTTAAGGCAACCAAACCAAAGTAAATTTGAAACATTGCAGAAAGTGTTGTAGAAAAGTAGTAGTAATAGTCTAATGAAAATGGACAGGTAGTGAGTTTATAAGATGGACAGTAGCTGGAGCTGGGCTTCAGAATAATCTTCAAGTCCTCCTTGACTATCAGAGTTGAGACATTTTCACTGTCACATAAGAAACTGGAATTGTATGTTCTAATCTACATAACCTTGTCACATACCTATAATCCAGCCTGTTCAAAGTTTATCTGTAGAAAGTGTTTAGAAAACACTACAGTTCCGTTTTGCCTCAAAGATCATGAGCAGCTGGTAGGCATGTGACATGCCTTATATATAGTTCACACTGCCTTCTCCGTGAGAGCACCAGAGGTAGAGGATGAATAGGAGCTCTAGTGATAAACAGGCAACAGTTCATCCTGATGACTAAGAATAAAGAATGAAACACTAAGATCCTCTTTTTTCACCTTCATTTCACCTTCAAAGATAAATTTTATCTTCAGTTTTCTCACAAGAGCATCCTCCATGCAAGATGAACTATAAAAATGCAGTTATTTCTGATCATTATTGTGTGAACTCAAGAATATGTTTCTTCCTTTACTTTAAAGCACGTTAGTGATGTTGCATTCTCAAAATGAGGTCTTAAATCAGTCAAGATATAAATATAAAAAGATTATTTTTCCTCTGACTTCCAAATAAACCATTCATTATACCATATAGCAAATCAAATTGGGTTTAGGTACTTAGCAGAAGAAATGTGTTAACTGTCTAAAATATGTATGCCAAGTTTCAACAAAGAGCACATTTTGCTAACAAGTCGTGAGCTCCTCAGAGATGTAGGTCAGCATTATTTCTGTCTGATTTAAGGGAAGCATTTGTTTGGGCAGCTGCTGGTCATAATCTGAAGTTCTTTTTTAATTGAAGCATTTGTGTCTATTTCCATACTAGCTTTATATGTTGCACTTTTTTTTCACATTCTCTTAGCTGCCTGGCATTCACTGTGTTCATCCGAGGTGCCAGTTAGCTTGTCATCTCCACTAGTCACTTCACCATTGAAATGTGCCTTTGCTTTACTTCAGGAATCAAAGAAATAATTACAAATAGTTAGTAACTCAATGGTCAAGTGGCTTTCAGATCAGAATATGGGTTAGAAAAAGCTAAATAGGGCTTTAGACCCATTTGCAGTTCTATAATCATGTGCTCTGTCTTGCAACTCATCAGTCAGCTCCTTGGAGTTATTTACAGCTTGCAGCTGCAAAAGTCAACTTTATCCTCAGTGACTTTTCTCCACATATAGGTAAGCATATTTTGACTGACTTCTGGTTTAATCACCATTCTCTGTTAGGGAGAGCAAGCCTGAAGTCCTATTGACTCAGAGAGAACAGCTTCTCCCAGGGTCATGAAATGATATGAGAATCTTGGAATTCATTTAAAAATCACTCCTATCCAGCTCACCCAGCAGCAAAGAAAAGTTTGAGATCTCCAAAGTCTCAAAACAAGGAGGCATATCAAGAATGGCTTTAAACCTCATGATTAATTTTAATTTTAAAAAATCTAACACCCTTTTCTTTTGTTATTCACTCAATAAAATAAGTAGTACAGTCCAGGTGGCACCCTCTGCTCTATGTCCCCAGAGAGAAATGAGAAAGCATAGTCATGTGGAGTAAATTCTCCAAGAGTTACTCCTCCTTCAAGAGTTACCCCTTCACATGATGGGATAAAGGGTGTACCAGCCAAGACCATAAGCAAGCAGAGTAGAAAGAGCTTCAGCTCCCTCTTTAGCAGGCTCTCTGAGTCAAAGGAACCAGTTCACAGAGGGCAAGGACCCGTGCTAGAGGTCTGAAGGAAGCTTATTAATTTCATCCTAGCAGGAAATGTCATAACCAAGAGCTACATGGTCACTCACTGAGACACTATCTGATTCCTGATCAGCTTTTGTGCTGCACAGCATCAGGTGCATTACACTGCTTCTCTAAGTGTGAGCACTTAGTGGAAGTGCTGTATTTTGGAAGCTGGTTCCCCTTGGCAATCATTAGAGAGGGGCAGGTTCCTGCCAAGTATTCATCAAATCACCTAATGCCCCCTTAGCTGCAATTCTCTTTCCATGGACTACACAGGGAGCTTGAGAAGTTCTGGCTTCCTGTTTAGCTACCTGTTTTTCCTGCTTACTTCTAAGAGTGTGAATGTCCTTACAGTCACAGTTTGTAGAAAAAATGCTGTTCAGGCCTCCATGATTCACAGTAGGAGAGGAAATTTCTTCCCAAGACCATGTATTTGGCATCCTGTCATTTATATCACACACTTCTGACAGAGATAGCCTATCTTCTGCCTGCTGATAGGAAGACACAAAGTTGAAGTCAATGAATCTTTTGTACAGGAAACTGCAGTTCATCACTCACTAACATAATGTGGAACAGCCCCTACCCACTGAAAGTGCGATTTTCTCTCAGGTGAAAGGATGCCTATTTCATCATTGTGTCATGGTATTTGTTTTTTTTAGAGACAGCAATGATAGTTTAAAATAAGAATTGTTTTCTATCGCTAATAAAAAATTAATAAGGAAGAACACACTCAAGATAAAAACAATTATTAACAACCTTTTCCTGTTATTCATTTCTTTATATATAATGCAGCAGGATTCCTTCCAGACAAAGGTCACAAGAGTCACCCAGTCTGCATACAGATGCATTGCCCCAATCCATCCCACATCACTAAGACACCTCAAAACACCACCCAAGATCTGATACCCTCCAATGGAGGAACCTGGTTTTCCCCATAGGCTATACAGGGGATCAATGACAGATGTAAATGTAGTAAGTTAGTTTTTTGACTGGTTAATGGCACAAGGGCCAGATACCTTTATAGATCTATTTTACAATTTTAAAGTATTTTTACATTTTAGAGAAGTTCTACAGTAATTTCAGAACCTTTCATATAGAATAACATCTTTGCTTGGCCAGTTGGATATGCTGATACATGGTACATAATCCCAAATAGCCATGTGAAATATGTTGTCTGCTGTCACCGTGTGAGTTCAGAGGGCAACTGAGCACCATGCAGCCACTCTTTCCCTCCTTCCCCTCAGGGATGGGGAGGAAAAAATAAAAAGGCTCGGAGATCGAGATAAGGACAGAGAGGGATGACTCACTAATTATGGTCACAGGCAAAAGACAGACTCGATTAGGGAAGAAAGAACATCAGTCTAACCTGAACAACACCACCACCACTACTAATTTACCAATCAAACACAGTAGGACAGTCAGAAATACAACCATATCTTTAAAACACCTTTCCCCCACCCCTCTCTTCTTCCCAGGCTCAGCTTTGCTCCTGATTTCTCTACCTCATTGCTTCCAGAGGCACAGGGGGACAGGGGATGGATATTGTGGTCAGTTCATCTCCTGTGTTTTTCTGTCACTCCTTCCTTCTGAGGGGGAGGACTCCTTTCACACTTCCCCTGTTCCAGTGAGGGGTCCCTCCCACAGGAGCCAGTTCTCCATGAACTTCTCTGACATGACTCCTCCCTATAGGCTGCAGCTCTCCATGAACTGCTCCAGTGTGGGTCCCTGACGCAGGCTGTAGTCCTCCCTCCACATCTGTAGAGACTGCAAAAGGATACTAAACCACCAAGCAGATAATTGAGATCAAAATATGGAAATACGTATAGGGAAGACATACAGGGAAATGTCAAATTATGTTAAGAACGGAGTTTACAGTGATAGTGCCAAACATCTGCCTGTTCCCACTAAAGTTAGCAGAAATATTTACAACAGTAAAACACCCCAAAATCTGACCATTTAGTAAGATGTCCAGAATTAATTTAGAAGACAAGCAGATCTAGTTTTCAAGAGCACCACTTACTCAGGCTTTCTTTCCAAACTCCAAAGCAACTGCTGGAGTATAGCTGTTGAAAACAGAGCATTTAACTAGAAAACTCAGTATGTATCTAAGGCACCAAGTCTCAGACAATCAATTTAGAAAATCTTTGTCCATTTATTTGCTTGTATAAAGCAAATAAAATTAAGCTGTTTCAGCTGCCAAATACACTGAGGGAAAGTGAGACCCTCTTGAAAGTAGAAGTTATCATCAGTAAAATATGGTCATACACGTTATATGCTCTCAGAATAAACCTAATCAGTTTCATATAAAAATAGAAAGCAAGCGAAGCAGAGTGTGGAATGTTACAGAGCACAGGCAAACACAGTTTTTAAACAAGACTTGAAGCTCGGACCCAGAGCTACTGCCTTTGGGCCTCACTGAATTTTTATTTGAGCACAGTAGTGACTTTTATTACTGTTCTAATACACAGGAATGTGTCCTAGAGATTGCACTGACAGCTATTATCCTCCTGGGTGCATCAGAGTAAGGACAACCAAATGGCTTTGCAGGGGCATTTGTTCGAGTGCAGCCAGTGTGTCACAACAGACAACGTGTATGCAGTAAACACCATGACCTGTATATACTATCCTGATTCTCTCACATACATAAGGCTAGAAAAACGTAGCTCTTATTTTTGTTTTCATCTTACATGTTGGGTTTTTATCTGAAAAGACCCTCACCTCAATACAGACTAGTCATAGCACCGAGTCTGGGGATGTTCATTCCCTCTGAAGTAATAAATGGCCAATTCATAACAGGGCTGCTTTGAGAACCAGCAATCAATACAGGCACTAAAGTATGGTTTAGACAGACATTCCGGTTCTTATCGGTGTGCACAGAAAACGATAACACAAAAACACTGATATCAGAGTATTATGTGGTTACCTCATCTCTCTTTACTAGGGGACACTGCCCTTCATCAGTGTCACCAACAAATCAATTGGTCACTTAAGAAGATGTCTGTAAGTGCTCATCTTGTCTCTTGCTTGAAATGTATTGCAACCATTTTTCCGTTAAGTTTCACATAAAAAGGATTTGCTGAAGCTGTGCAACTGGGATAAACGAAAGAACCGATTTACTGAAATAGCTTAGAAATGGTTTAATATTGCAGTGGTGTCAACAAAGCAGATTTTTAAAAATTTCCTCCTGACAACAAAGGAAAAATATCCACTCCAAAGCCACGCATAAAGGGAATCTTTTTTTAAAAGTTTTCCCACCTGTCTGAAGGGGAAAACAACATTCATCTGAAGGGCTTTGAGATCTACAAATGAAGTCAGCACCATCAAATGTATTTTTAAAAGTGAAGGGACAACCAATGCTATAAAATAAAAATATCTTCACCTTAGCAAACCTGACAGAAGAGAAAGATTAAAATAAATAGAAAAATAATGAAGCAATGCTTAGTGCTTCCACAGAGTCTCAGTTTTCCTGGATCCATAGCCCTTTTGACTCCTGAAGCAAAATTTCCATTCCTACCATTGCCGGTTTATGATCCACCACAGGTATCTGAAAGGCCTGAATTAATGGCTTCAAAACTGTAACTCCAGAGTGTCATAGGTAAGACTCACTGCATGTGTGAGGGAGAACCAATATTCATGAGAGTGGCTTTCTGCATATCTGTCAGCTAGACCTCAAAGGACTAGAGCAATGGATCACAAAGTCTGAAAGTCCTCAACAGGGACCACTGAAGGATCCAGCTAAAGTGTCAGGCTATCACACTGCTACTCAACTGACAGCTCCCAACTCACCTGGACAGCGAGACTCCAACATACTGTCTTTCTTGCACTCCCAGCACTGGTTTATAGGCTTGAAGAAATAAGCTAACACCTTCTGCCTTCCATATGCACAAGGCTGCACCATATCCCAGATGCACACTTCCCAGTCTACAGTTAATAACTAGATAATTTTGTAGCAGACTGTCTTTAAATCTGTCTCATACACTGATTGACAAAGACACTTTTCCCTTTAAGGGCAGCTTTTCTCCTCCATACTGTTTTACTTGCTGTAAGTGAAAGCTTGAGCTGGTATCACAACTGTAAGTGTTGTTATTGAGTAAGAAGTTAGAAAATAAGTTCAAAAACATGATACTAAAAGAAGCATAGTCAAATCGTAAAATGCTTATTGTCATATATCTATTCAGGATTGCCCACAGAATCTTATCACCACTGCATAACAGTTTTGGTCCAGTACTGAAGACCATGAAGCACAAGCAATAACACAGTAGGTCTACTCGAAGACAACAAAAACAGGCATTGTCGGAGGATAAAATGTCACATCTTGTAAAAGCACAACTGGAGTGCTCATATTAAACTCAAGCATAGACAAAAAGGATGAACTATGATATCAAAACTATAAATATAATGGCTAGCAAGGAAGTTTCCAGAAGTCACCAGGTGTTTAGCCCTTTATGTAAGGAAAACATGCTCTTTTAATGGCACTGTCATTACATAAGATTTCCCACATGCACATAATGTGAGAGAGCCCAGACAACATTTAGCTCTGCAATGTAATACAACCACATTAATGATAATCCATTCATCTCAATCATTTTTCACAGGTATCTTCTGCATCATGGAAAATGTGAACCCTGGTCTGGGGATCTGTTCACCCTGTAAGCATGTCTATACCTAGTTCTTCAGTCCTGATCTCAAGAGCTCACCAGCTACCCAAACACAGAACAACTCTTACTACAGTTCCATATCTTTGGCTCTCAGTCTGTAACCACTATGTCTGCAAAGGCTGTAAAATATTTCAGCACAGGACATGGATTCTATTTGCATGAATGACAAAATTATCTATATCAGGGCAGCTGAAAAGGTGTGGATTATGCTGTGTGACCTCAATAGGGTTCAGTATAAACTATGAAGCTGTTATGGTAGCAGCTGGAAAAATATCTTTAATATCTCAGGAGGGGGCTGATAGGCAGTCTCACAACTGCCCATATCAACCACTCATTTCTAGAAATATGGTGCCATTTAAGACACTACAATAGGCAGTGAGTATTAAAAAAACCCTCTACAGGAAAAGCTGTCTAAACTGCAGCTAAAGAGATAGCACTGTTTTTGTTTCAACTTGGACAGATTCTTCGCTTCCAACAACTTTTTTTTTTTTTTTATTCCATTCATGCTAGCTGAAATTATCTGTGCTCTTAGAGCACTATTTTCCACATCAGACCACAAGCACTATGCCTTAGCAATGGCCATTAGATTTCATTGGTCAAGGTATCATTGAGAGCCCACACATACAATGCTAGGACTGTAAAACAATCCAGTCTAAATGTATCCAGCAAATAGGAAAGGGGAGTTCATATTTATATTTCTCTGGACTTCAGAAGTAGTTTCTCCATTTAGTGGTTATTAAATCAACTTGAATAGCAGTAGAAGTAGAATTAAATACTTAAGATTCTTACACTCACTATAGTTTTAGTTTATATCATTTTCATGTTTGCTCCTAACATCTTTTCTCTACAGTTTCCTCACTACCTGATAGGCAACAACAAAACAAATTAAATAAAGAAATAATTCAATAAAAAGTGAATTTATTTTAGAAAAAAGAGAAAGGTTTTAATCTTCTTAAATTAGTCCTTTGATGTGGATAATTTTCAAGACTGGATCTAATATTATAAATTGAAGGATCATGTGAAGTTTTGTCCTTAGACTAATCAAGGTCCAGTGAATCTTCTGAAGAAAATGAAGTGCTAATAATAGGAGAGAGTGCAAAGCTATTATGTATCAAGGGCCAAAGCCTCCAGTGTAATGAAATAAGCAGAGCATGTCTGCAAACTTAGGCAAGGTAAAGGCAAACATTTCTATTGCACATTTCTTTAAAAGAAGATAAAGAGCACTGAATCAATAAATCACTGGAAAGATTCTTATTTTGTACAAGCTGAAGGTCAGTACAGGTCATTCCCACTAAAGCAGACAGAGTTTGTTAATTTAATCCAGCAGATTTGGCAGGGAAACCAAACAGGGATTTAATCAGCAGCAGAAGGTGGTGAACATCTCTGAAAATTTAATAATCATTGTGCCAGACAGTAAACATCATTATGGAAAGTAAAAAAGGAAAGAAAAAAAGTGTCCCCTTTTCATGCTGTTCATTAACTTCTTCAAACAGGTAATAAATGATTTAAAACAACAGCCTCTGGAAAACAGAAACACCACATATAAGAGCAGCCAGTCAATAGTTTAGCACATTTATGATGACATTAAACTTCTCTTAAATATAGCTCCTCCTTCTCCTGTATTGTAATTCTTTCTTTAAAAGCTGCCTCATGAAGTAATACTGCTATTGCTCTAATAAAAAAGAGATTAATTTACTCTTTGCTTTTTTCAGTTCACAGAAAGACAAGAAAATCAAATGTTTCCAAATACATTCCCCTATATTTTGCAACAATTGCCCAGGATGGGATACTGACATGTCAAGCTCTTCAGAACTGCTAGTATTTTGTCTATTTGGGGTTTGGATTATCTTTTCGTTTTCACAGTACAGTATTTGCAATAATGCCATCAGCATTTTATTTCAGCGATGAAGTTATTTCTACCACAAAACACTTCTTTAAATCAGTCTTTCTGTTTCACCTACATCTAATTAAATGGCTTTCTTCGCCATATATTTATTATATACTCATATTGTAAGAGGATAAATTCTGTCCTTAATCAGCAGAAATTCAGGTAAGCTGATGTGCTAAAATAGTTCATGTCTTCCACTGACATAAGACTTAATCCTTGTGGTTTACAAAGGAAAGTCATAAAAAGGACATTTATATTCTAAATTAAAATAAATCCTTTGCTGAAGTCACACAGATGATTCTGTACCCAGTAAAGTTACGTTAATCTGTAGAGACCTCATATTCACACTACTTAAATTTCAGACTTCTGCAAATAAAAAGAGAAAAAAATGTGTATCTGAAAGTTTTTTGAGACAATCTTCTGTTCATACTGGAAAACTCGGTAGTTCAGAATTCCAAGCTTATATATCTATGGAGGAAAGTTAATTATTTCTCAATTTCTCCATGAAATGACATTTCAGAATTTGCATAATATTCATTATAACCAAATTTCAAGCAATCTTTGATCAAAACCTCAATCTTCCATTTTTAGGAAAAAGAACACTTTTTTGATGATAAAAACATGCCCACCAAATAACCTTTTCTGAATCAAGGAGACATCCAGCCACAAACTAAAATATGCATGTTCTTCACCTCAGTTAAAATGAATGTGAGACTAGTAAAGTAAATAAGACATTTGTATCCATCATTTTACATTTACATTGATAGGGTAAGAAAACAGAAATTGTGAATGGATTCTCCTGGCTTGATCTCACACTTCTGTTGGTTAAAAGGAAGCCAGGCAAAGACAATTTGGAGTTAAAATTCAAGCACTCTGTTAATTTAGTGCTTATTTTCATCTGAATAACAGAAATAGTTATGCTGCTAGTGACAAGAAATAAAACATGCTGAAATCATCTTTGATGATGCTCAAGGTGTAAATTGCCCCTTTCATCTGAAACAATTTAAAGTACCGCATATTGCTGCTTCAACAGAGAAATGTGATTTCTGTTCAAGCCATTGACAGTATCCAACGAGCACACAGCATACATGAAATACTACTGACATAGCCAAGGATGTGGGGACAAATTTCAAAGCATTATTAATTCCTGCAAACAGGACCTCCATTTCTTTAATCAATTCACTTGCGGGAACCACACTCAGCATAGTGCTCTCATGCAGTGTAACTTTATCTACGGGGGCTGAGGCAGACTGGGGGAATTGCAGCATTCACAGAGACTGGGAATGTTGCTGAGGTATTGCACCGTTTGCTTACATTTTTTCGTGCTATATTCCACAAAGAACCTGAAGCAGATCCATTGCTGGTGGTGTGTGGAGAGGGCCATATCAGAGACAGAAAGCATCTCAAAGATGCCATTGTCAGAGTGGATCTCCCACAAATTATTTGTAGGATACATCTACATTACTGTTTCTGTTCAGATCAGAAAAGTACTTTTGAACTGAATCTCCTGACCATTCCCACTTACTGCTCTCCCTGTCACATCTGAGGGTGGTTTTGGACCACATCAGCTAGGGCATTAGGGCTGTTAATGAGGTCCAGTGCACAGTACCGAGCAAGGCAACAGCAAAACCCTTAAACTCTACATTCCATCTGTCATGTCCTCTGCACCAACTGTTTTGCCCTGCAGATCTACTCCTACTTTGTTTCAACACTTGCACACAGGGATGCAGCCAGACTGCTTTGATCTATCTGAGGTGGACTGGGACAGTAATCCGTGGTTTCCTTCACAAATTCCGAAACTAACTTGCAATAGTTATTCTGTGCAAAAGGCGTTTCATTCATTTGGATGGATGTATTTTATTTACCATAGTAATTCCTTCAGTATAAACACAGTGTTAGAAAACTGTGATTTTCTAAAAAAATGAGACATCCAAAACCTATCAGATTTCATTGGATGCTGGGCACCTAACTTCGGTGAAGAAAATCTTGAAGTTTGTCATGTGGCAAGTTCACTAAAATGCCTTTTATTAACATTTTTACTGCAAAAGAAAAATGTATGCAGGCAAAAAATGCTTTACTAGCAAACCCACTACTTGCTAGAAATTCTTGGTAATTTGATACACCATGCTATTCACAGCTTCCCCTTAACAGTGGTAATTGAGTTAGGCCTTTCTATTACAAAATGCAAAAGCAACTACAGACTTGGCTCCAAGAGTAACTCCTGTTAGTATGAACAGTTTAAGATGTATGGCATTGCAAAAACAGTATCTGTCAGGGTAGACAGCACCCACTAGGCATTTTCAGTTCTATCTCTATGTAAACATTTGTCAATTCAGTGTTGTACTTCACTCTATTTGCTGAGAAAACCTTCCAGATAAAAATGGATACTTCAAATTTTCAATACAGATTTTGACTTAGAAAGTCTTAAAAGATCATGTATAAGATTATTACCTAATCACTCAGAGGTGAAACAGAAGAACAAGTCTCAAATTTTGCAGAAATGATAAATGTTTGCTGCTTCAATTAATTATTTTTTTTCAGATCTGATAGTGCCCTCTTTGTCATAAGAAATTATTTTAGACATTTCAGTTCATTGGCTAAATTTCACAAAATTCCAAAGCTACATTTTGTTCCTGAAGTAAAATATTGCAAAAATAAAGCTAACTTTTTAAACTATTTTAGAGATGATTCATATCTGATAAGCTGTGAAAAACTGGAAAGTTACAAAGGAAAAAAGGGGGATGTAATGAATTTAACAGAAATGCCACATGGTTCTTTTTTAATGATGTTGATATTTTAATCCTCGAACAAATGTTTGCAAGGTTCCAAATGTTGGCTGGGAAATAAAAACCTGCTAATTATTTTGCTTCAAAAAAAATACCTTTCATCCTTCAATAGATCTTTTTAAAATCTATTTATATCATCTGAACATTATAAATCATAGATTTTTAAAAATACTGTGATCATAAACATACCTGAGATGTAGATCACAGCCAATAAAATGATCTATTAATTTTATTTTGTGGGATACAGTTCTTTTATAGCATTCTGAACTTTTATATATTTTTTCCCAGTAAGTTTTGCTGAAGAGTTCTAAGGTTTTGCTCATGAAAATGAGTTTGAGTACTGGATAACCTCTGCATCTAACAGCACACAGCATAGCAAGAGGCTAACACAGTCTATGGGGATTAAAAGCTCAATGGAAAAAGATCATCTTAGTGAGTTTAAAAATCATATCCCTTAGAAAACAGGTACATAAAAGCAGTGGCTGTGCAAACTCTTACTTCATCTCTTGGAAAGAATGCCTTCAGAGATACTCTATCAGCTCTGAGCCTCTCCTGTTTGTTTTCTGGAGAGAGAATGATTTACTGATTTTGGTACATAGTACTTAGAGATGAGTGAAAAGAAAAATCTGTGGAATTGGTTATACTTCTGTTCTACAAAACCCAGAAAAACTATACTGTAAAAATTATTTGTTTGCCCTTTCTCCTTCTTTGAATAAATAATAAGAGGCTGCGATCCTGCTTCAACTTCCAAAAACAGAACAAGAGCAATCTCAGAATCAGGATCTTAGACAGGGAAAAATTCAGACCAATTATCCTTATCTTCATTATTTTAGAGAACTGAAAATTTTGCCAGGATATTATACAGTGCAAAGAAATATAGAGATGATGCCCCAAATTTCAGACAAAGGGGAAGAAGGATGTCAAGTTGAATTTTCAGCTATCTTGATGAAGGCTATGCACGTTCTGTGGAAGAACCTGTTTAAATACATTTCAAAATTTGTTTTAAAGAGGTGACATGGCAGGTACAGATTTTGAGAAGAAGTTAGCCCTAGCAGAAGACCCTGTAGAACAGGTCCTCCTGCCAGTTTAAACCATCTCAGCAAAAACAGGGGATGAGTCAAGGAATACCTTTTCTATAGATTTTCTTTAACTTTTTTCCTGGACTCTTAACTCTGTGGGTGGGGGTGGACTTTTCCTAGAGGTGTGTGTATAAAAAGGCAGTGACAAGGTGATCTATACAGCATCTTGCTCCATCAGTAGGAATTTAAAGTCTTCCGTGTGACCAGTAGCTTGTGTCTTTGGAATGGTGCTGTTTGCCTCTTGCTGTCTTCAAGATTCTTCGGTCTTACCTTCTTGAATAGTGCGTAATAAAATTTACTAATAAAAAGAAGCAAGAACTTTGAAAAAGCAAAGTTAAGCTTACATGTGAAGATAAACAAGAAAAACTCTGCCTGAAATACACCTGAGAGAACCAGGCACAACAAATATCTTGTTAATCTTGGTTATACAACTAAACCTGCTGAAAACAGGCAAACACTTGCAAGGTACTTTTTTCAAGTTGTTACAATGAGCAGTACCACTTCCCACTATTTAGTTGTTTCCAAAGATTTAGATATGACCTTCCTAGTAAGGTAAGGCAACACGGCCTATGTGTCATATATGAACTATGGAGTGAGCTAGAATAATGTCCACCTGCCCTCATAGATCTCATAGAGTTCCCTAATGACTGATAAAATCAAATCTTTCCTCTGTTTCTGTCTAAAGGAAACGATGAAGTACTGAGATCAGTTAGCCTTTCATGGTAGATTGTCCACTCTAGAATTTAGTCTATAGGCTTAATCATGTGAATAAAAATGCAGCCTTCAAAGGTTTTGAAAAAGATTTTAGCTTCTCACATAATGTGATGTTAAGGTACAGATAAGTACTGTGTGGAAGCCCCATTAAGACAATACATAATTTAGATTTTGCATATATCCTTAGCTGTTTTACAGAACACTGAATTCAATTTAATCCCAAACATGAAAAGCATGAATTAATTAAACAATATATTATATTAACACAGATATTTCTGATTCTACTTCTTAGCCTTTTATGGTAGAGTAAGCATTTCCCTGAATTAATGTACACTGTTAATAACAGTATTTCAAGGAAATGTATTTAAAGATGTAACAGTTTATTTGAAGCAGCCAAGTAAAATGAACAGCTATTCAAATATCTTCTAAAGGCTGTACTAAACATGTGGATTGTGTCCCCCTTTCCACTGTGGAAGTTGAAGCAAAATACAGGATTGGTTCAGGAACCGGGCAAAATTACTTCCAAGTTGTGAAACATCTTTCTTGATCCTGCTTATTTTATCACTTTGAATGAAACATTGACTGAGAACCTGCTCAATGTCTGTGAAATTGAGACCTCCCCACAATTACCTTCCAATACTACCAGCAGGATTCACAAACGGTATACAGAATTTCTCAAGATTATCAGTGCGTGACTCTAAATAAGTTTCTGCTTTCAGTACACAAGAAGTCTGAATTCAGAAGGTATTACCTTACTCCTAAATATGTCAAATCCAGTGAAGTTGCAGTTTCAATCTTTAATACAATTTAGCTGTGCAGAAACAACTGCTAAAATGGCAGTACTCAGTGATACAAATTTTACACTGCAGAGTTTCTCAAATTTTGGCCCGTTTTACTGGCAGCAAAGTGACTATACACTGGATAAAAGGGAAGTGAGATGATAATATATGTTGCAAAAAATATTCACTGGTCATGTTAAATCCAGCTGGGACATATAGAGCTCCTTGGAAGAGGTATGATATACAACTTTTACACCTAAACATCTCTGTTTTATTAGAAACATTTGCACTATAACAGAAGGAAATTGAAAGGAAAGAACAACCATGAATACATGAACAAGAAGAAATGGATCCACCGAAGAAACAGATGTTATGAAGAAAGTATAGAAACAAAATGAAGGAGGCCACAAAAACTCTGGTTATTGCACTCTGTAAGTGACTACATTTATGAACACAGTCTTTATTATGAAAGGCATTTATGTGCCAATCATTATTCTGAGCTGTGCCTACATGAAAAACAAATCTCTATTGAATACAATCGTTGGAGTTCAATGTGCACCCACTTCTGCCTGCTTTGCCATTGGGTCCTAGATCCTACAAGGTCCTTTACTCCAATGTCCTTTATAATACTGTGCCACTGAAAAACTTGCCTTTTTCTCATAACCTGTCTTTGATTTCTGATTGCTTTCCTATGTTATTGCTCTGATTAATCATTTTAAATGACCAGTCACCATTTGCTAGTGCAGAAAACCAGCTCATTTAACCAACTGTTAGCATGCTGATTCCTCTTTTCATTTTCTACCCAGTTTACTGCCATATACAATATTTAATGAAGCTCAGCATTCCTTGATTGATATCTTTTCAATTTCCTTTCAACTTAACAAGCGGCACTTCAAAGCCTTCCTTTGAACCTGGAAAGTGGCTACACCCAAACCTTTTTGTATACCTTAGGAGAGAGCTATAAAACACACTCTCCTTGCAGAAGGCTTTCTTCTTTGCTTGTGCTGTGAAAAACTCTTCTCTATGTCTATCATCTGTTATATTAATTGTGCTCCCTACCTTCCTCTGAAGCATTGTTTATTTCAGGCTTAATTTATCTACTTATTTAATTTACACCTGTTGTATATGCAATTATGACTATATTCTTGTTTCTAGATCCTTTGGTGGCTATTGTTACACTTTGTTCAGTTACACTGTAGTCAGCTGGAAATGCTTGTACATGGCATAACTCTCTCTGAAGATGTATTTGCTTCATCCTTCTCATCTAAAATAAAAGTTATTCCAATAACAAGAAAATGGGATACAATATGAATATGGTTATGTCTTATAGAGATACTTTGAAATGTTCTGAACAAATTCAGAACATTTTATGGAAGAGGTCAATATGGAAGCACATCCACTATCTGTTTTGAATAAAAGAGTGATCCAGTTTTCTGCACCCACCTGCACAGCTCAGGTGTGTGAGCAGTGGGAAAAATTTCTGTTTCTGAACAGCAGTTTCACAGAGAGACCTAACAGGAGAAAATCTCAGCTGTAGTTCTTTCTCTAGTGTTTCCTACCAGCTGTCTTCAATAACTCCCACACGTGCTGTATTATAAACCCAAGGGATGTGACAGCCCTCATTTCCTATAGAAGCAACTTAAGGATCTCGAGAGGCTCTTGAATTCCATTCCAGCATCTGACTTACTTTGCAGCTTGGGAGCACTGGGTGTCAATGCATATGTCCTTTCCTGTGGATTCTTACTGAATACTAATGAGAGTAGGCTTGAAACTGAAAACTGAAGAGAGGTAGGCATCCTGCAGAACTGACATTAGAATTATCTCCACTTACCTATATGGTTTTAGCAACAGGTTAGCGGTTAGCACAAGATGTATCTATCTCAATCCGCTTGAATTATAAGACGATTTCTTTTTAAAAGATAAGATAAAAAACCAACACTAGCTTTGGTCTTGCAAGAGCATGCTTCAATCCAATGCTGTTTTTTTTAAACTATTTAATAAGTGAACAGAAACTAGAGGTTTTCTGAACCTAACACAAATTTCATGTGTTCAATTTAGCTTTCCCCCTGAAGCTTTTCATCATGCACCACACAGAAAACAGAATAAGCAAAGACAAGAGCATCCCTGAACAGGAGTCAAGCGATTTGTCATACAGACCAAAGAGGATTATTTGAAATAAGTCAGAATCTGAAAAAAGTGTTGGGGTGTGTGTGTTATTCATATGTTTATACAGGTTATCACCTTGTTCAGTATTCTAGAGGTTCTCAGAGATGTCCATTTCTAAAAGTCCCACAAACTGAAAAAGCTTGATTTCCTATGAAAGCAGCGTTGTTATGATAGACTCATGATAAGATCACGGTGCACTGTAAATTATCACTCATCAGGTTTCATGACTTCTGTTTCTGCCATGACTGAGTGTATTTGTGAATATTCTTTTTCAGTTCAATTTAAATTTTCTCATCCAATTACAATATAATCATTCTTTCTCTTTCAAAAAACATATTACTTGTTTTCTAGCATAAACTTCATGAATGACAATTGAAGGATATAAAATGCTATAACAATTTTATGCTATTGCTTGCTGTGATTTCATTGGGCCTACAGCTTCTTTACAGCTTTTTTCTTACTTATAGTCCATACTTCCTTCAGACTGCTTAGTACAAGGTAATGGAAAATTTGCCTGGATGATGCCAAATTTTCCTGATGTAAAGAAATTGTTTTACACCCTCCTCTGACCAAGATTCAAATCTTCATATATCTCCAGGACCTGATCACAGTCTCCATTGTGGGCTGACACATTCCCTCTATGACCTCTATTTTCTTTAATGTAACCTTTAGGAACAGCCTAGTTTTATGCAACCACCATTAAAATCTCATCCTCTTTTCAGACAACCTAGTTATAATTGACTCTTTATTAGTTTTTCTTTTTTCTGACTCTTTTTCCTTAGTACTCCCTCCATTTGTTGATATTCATCTAATCACTCTCATTAGAAATATATTCATCATTTAATTTTGGACCCTTGTCCAAGATTCAGTCTCATCTATCAGTCCCTACCTCATATGAAAATTGAAAGCCTTGTTAAAGGCATGAAGTTTATTATTTGATATCACATATCTTTTATCCATATATTAGATTAAAAGTTTGATTCCGGTTTAACTAGAAGCTTTTGAAAGTCTTGCTACCAAAGAGATACAAGATATATATGGTGATACTGTGAAGTTGAGGTGAGATTTCTAATGGTGTTGAGGCTGAGATCTTGAATGGTTTTGCTCTTGATTTCTGAAGGCTACAAACTTTAGATAGCCACAACACAATCCTGCTCAATAACCCCTTTTCTTGCCATGGCAGAGAGAATTCTTTATTTTCCCAGCACAATGGGGACCTTCAAAAATACAGTGGAACACAGAAACTAGCTAAGGACTTGGAAGTCAAATGTAGCAAAGGACAGCCCAGATTTAGTGTACAGACATGACTAACATGGTACAACTGAGCTCAGTGAATTTTGAAACAGTACATGAGCAACTCATGTCTTCAGTCAGAAGAGAAAATACCTTTGATCTATGAACATGTCAAAGACAGGCTGACAGGTAGAGTTATATTGCAGGAGGAAAAATAAAGCAAAGTAGATTTTTAACTGTGGGAGGAAAGAAGTCCACTGCATCAGTTTCCACACTGTTATCAGTTGTTCCACTGCACTAATTGTTAGCGTCCTACTATTATTGAATTAACTCCTCAGAGATAACCATGGTACACAGGAGAGCTGAATGCTGTGGCCCTAATTCTGCTGTGTTAAGGGTCTATAGTATTACTGTGCACACAGGACTCCACATGTCTGAATAAGAGAAGGCCTCATTGACCTTAAAAGTAAAGTTTTATTCCAGTTCTGTTCCCAGTACTGTACAAAGATATCAAAAAGATACACAGTAGATGATTGTGGATATGCCTAGCTGAAGCATATCCACAAGAGCCATGTTAACTGATTTCCAGACTTTCAATAGTGTGTTGTAATACCTGTCTACAAGAACAGATTTTATATAATGGGACAAACTCCACATGTTTCTAGAGAGGATGAATTTCTGTTTGTCTAGTAGTCCAACGAGAAAAAAAATGGTGAGTAATGGTATGCGTAGAAGCTTGAGAGCATGTGATAGAGCCTGTAACAGTTACCATAACACAGTGAACTAGGGATGCTGGAGCAGCACTTGGTCTTGAAGTGGGGAAAGAAGCTGAAAAGACAATATATTGAGAAGAGTGACCCGAAATGGCCTGGGAACTAAAGATCTCAGAAGACAGCAGATGGCATGAGAGAGACTGAAACTTAGTAACTGACAAATGAGGAGGAAATGTTTTCATAACAGTATTTAATTGAAAGTCTGTTCAAACAGAATCCAGAAAGCTTTCAGAGTCATTATGGTTTCTCTAGCATTTCTACATCCATTAAATGAACACCTAAATGTTTGAATAGTAGCACTCAAAAAACTAGTAGCAGGTAGTAGAGAGCCTCAGAATCCTTTATCTTGTTCCATTTCACTCCTTCGGACAAAAGAACTCTTACCATCTACAACAATAAAACTCAAGTCAAAAATTTAATGTGATAAATACATTAGTTTTGTAGTGAAATCTCAGGCAGGCTAGCATGACCTTGATTTTGAATGAAATCCTGAGAGCAAATTGCACCGGCACAGGATCCAAACTCTCCATGGACCACACTACGATAAAGATAAGATAATCCTCTAGATGAGCAGTAATGCCAACCATATAGAAGTCAAGGTGTTTTCTGGGTCCAAATCAGAGAAATCCCATCTGCAGAGAAATCCCAAATATTTGCTGCATTCCTTTTCCAAAATAAAAAATGGAAGAACCCACAAAAATGTCTCCTTTTGAAATGGTGGAACTATGGTGGAGATAATCCGTGGATAGACTTAAAGAGGAGAAAGGAATAGGAATATAGGAATGCAGCAGACAGAACAATCTGTAGCCAGAAGATAGTATCTGAAAGGAGTAATTGACTTTAACTACAGAAAGAAAAGGCATTCCTGGATTCCAGGTAGGGTGGGACAATGACAATTGCACAATGTGTATATTTAAAAGGATGTTGTGAAATCCAAGGCAAACACTGAAGAGGTTGTTTAATAAATCAAAAGGGAGCTGTTCCATACAGCTGCACAATAGCAAATATAAAACTTCTAGCTACAGACAAGAAAAATGGTTGTGCAACAACTCGATAATATTAATAGCCTGATAACTTTTAAAAATTAAAACTTGAAGCTAAATGAAAAGTTATATAAAAATCCTGCCTGAATTTACTAAAGATAAATCATTCCAGATCCCTTCTTCAGTAAGATAACTGATTTTTAAGTCAAATTAAATATAAACAAAGTTGACTCCAACAAATTTTCATGTGTTCACTCTATGAGAAATCACTATTTAAAATGAAGACAGAGAATCAGCTACAAGAATTGAAGGTAGGTAAGAAACAGACTGAAAATAAAATAATGAGTTGTTCTGAAAAGAACAGTTGTCAGTGTAGTGGAGTTCTTTAATAAACAGTCACCATTAATGACCAGAACATGGTGACATTTTCTAATGTACAGTAATTGATAACACGATAACTCTGGATGACTGGAAACTTACACAGGAAGAAATTATGTGCTAGGAAACAAATATAATTTATATAGAACAAGGGGCAAGGACCCACAGTGAGGACATAACAAGTATTTCTGCTATAACCTGAGAGCTCATCAGTACAGAAATACTAACATGGAAGAAAAAGAACAAGAGTGTCTTAAACTGTTGGTCAATTTTAGACTAGGATTTGCCTCCCGGTGTAATGCCTCCATGGAAAGCACAAATAAGATCCTAGGTTATATCAGATGGAGTCAGCATTCCTGTGGGAATATGGAAAATTACTGCTATTGTACAAGGTGTCACTGAGAACTTATCTAGGTAGACATCATTCTTTTCACAAAATATGAATTCAAAATGAAATGATACTGAGATGATTAAAACACTAGAGAAACCAGTACTACTAGAGAACACTATAAGAATTTGGCCTGTTTAGCTTAGCAAAATGAAAGTGAAGAGTGGGTAAGATGGGTCTCTACATCAGAAGTATAAACACCAGAGAAAAGAATAATTAATGAGGACAAAAGACAACACATGCACTGAAATAAATGGGTAAAAAGTGGTTATAAATAAATTTAGTTAAGAAATTAGGACATATGGGGGATGTATTGTACCCATATTATCTAACGGTCATTATGTCCACAAACAGAATTTTATCTCCATAAAGACAACAGGCTAAACCCTTAAGATACAGAAAGGAAGTATTTACATTTGAAACAAAGACTTACACACATGGGGTTTCAAGAAACATATGTTTTAAAAATTCTGACGCTTAACTTCAGGCTCCTCTAATTCTTAGACCCAGTTAGAACTCACCAGCAAGTCCTCTGCTTTCTTAGTATTTGCACCTAAAAGATACTACTGTGCTGAGACAGGAAAATTACTTGCAAACTTTGTGGAATTAAGATTCAATTTCTATTCCATTTGCAGAGAACTTTGTGGACCTGCTGGCCAAAAATACCTTTATCATCCCTTGAGTGTTAAACAAAGCAATTTCTTTAACCTAATGGATAAAGTGTCTGTCATATATTTCAAAAATGTTGTGTTCACATCCTGCTGGATTTGTATTTTCATTAAAAATTCTTTGTGTATTTCTTTCTTTCAGTGTCAAAGGGTTGTCAACATAGCCATTTATTATTTATTATTTTCAGCCTTCCTCTTTTTTATCTTTGTTTTTTTAATCAAAACAAACAAATTGTGTCAACACAAGAAAAAAGTACTAAACATGAGAACAAATGAAAATATTCTCTCAGTGATTGGATGCCGTATATTAAACACAGTAGTCCCTCTGCACGGATTAATAGGACACACACTAAAACAAACAAAACCAGACAGCAGTTAAAGTCAGAGAGAAAAATATGCAGAGTAAAGAGGGGAAGGAAATAAAGAAAAGGGAAGGAGACATGTGGATTTAACTCCAGCTGTTTGCTTACATCTCCAACTATGAAATCCATTGAACTGATTCAAAGGATCTCAGACTCCTTAGCAATTGCTGTTGATTCAATATTCTTCCTTGTAACATCCCACAGCCACCAAAATCTAAACAACTATTTGTTCTACACTGTATAGAGACACCATTTATTAAGGTCAACAAGGTGTATTATAATTACACCATTATCACACCAGAACTTTGGAAGACAGAGCATGAAGAAAAACCTACATAATGTTTCTTTTCCTACGCCTTCAACATCAGTCAGTTGGTTCAGCTTATATTTCATAAGGCCCCTGAAGTGGCTGGGACATTAAAATATTATTTCTATTAAAACTGAATGAGATATATATGATGGCCAAAGATTGCTCTTTAATATCCCATGTTGCTCTTTTTCAAAGTGATCAAGATGTTTCTTCCCAATTCTCATTACATTTTTTTAACATTATGTCTGTCTCAGTATACATATGAACATGTACCTGTGTGTGTATAAATAATCCATATATATTTTTTTTACAAAACATAAAAATATTTTTTTATAAATATATTTGTATAATTTCATAATTCTTGTCTGTGTGAACTTTGGTGTGTCAGTGGAAACTAACACCATGTAGTTGGCAGTCTCTGTATATATAGTAACACTTTCAGTAAGGAGAAGATTTGGGTATTTCAATGGCATAAATATTTTGGGGCTTTATTCTGATGTAAGTGATATATCTAAATATATTGCCTTATTTCAGTACATGCTAGTCTTCTTGGCAGCTCAAGATAGGTGAAATCCAGGCCTCAGTTACTAACCAAGAGATATTTCTGGAGGTGTATATATACATGTGTGGCAGCCAGTCTTTTCTCAACCTTTCCCTTCAATTTTTAACTTGAGACTTCTTCCACATGGGATGAAGACTAAACTGATGTTGATACAGTAACCTACCCTTTATCTGACAGGTCCAATGAATGAATACTGCAGATCAACTGACTTCTGAATTCCAGAATCACAGTATAAATAATGGAAATCAAGAATGTAGGCAATGCATTTGTGATTGGTAAAAAGTAGACATTTTATGGCCTGGTTCATTATAAATATGACACCACTACAGCTTTAGAAGCCAAATACTTTCAGACAAGCAGATAAGGGTAAGAAGGCAGTTTCCATTTTTAAGGGTATTCCTGATTTTCTGAAATTAGTGTCAAGGTAGGAATCTTCCTGAGACCTTACTTAAGCTTGGTAGAAATAATTTCCATCTTTCTTTTCTCAGAGAGTCTGAGAGGAAAGACTGTCATTTAACCAATTCTCAGTTAGTGTTTGGTGTAATAAAGGCATTGATTTAGCTGTTTACATTTCTTAGCATTAATACCCTAGATATTTCAATGTCATTTGCTAAACCTCAAATTTGTATCTATCCCATAACAAAGAATTTTCTGAAACATTTGCACAAATGTTATGTACACAGTTCTCAATGCTTTCTCATCATCTGGAAACAAGTCTTCATGCATTTTAGAACAAGCATATCCTCTGCGTTAAACTTCTGTTCATTTGTTGCATGTGTGATACAGAACACAACAGCTGTATTACCCTGGGTTGTCCTTACTAGCACTGCCAGCAGGATCTAGAAGAGTATCAAGGATTGTCCCTCTTTAATAAGAAAGATTCTCATCTAATATCTATTATTTGCTTTAATGAGGGGTTAGTATATAAAAATTTAATCTGATTCTTAAAGGGGGCATTGAATCCCTTTCCTTCAAGGGTTAGGAAAAAAAATCCCAAGCAACCGTATCTTTTTTCAGTGTCCAGGAGCAATGCTACCAAGCATTCCTTCAAGCACAATTACAATTATATTTTTGAGTTGTCTGCCCCTTGCCAAGACTGAATAAATCTGACCTGATTTACGTGTCTAATTAGAGTAATAAGAGGTTTGGGGGTTTTTTTCAGCTTACAAGCCAAGAGCTCTGGCAAGAACCTTTGTCACAATAGATCAAGTAAATTGAGCAGCAATTTGTGCCATTCACAGGTACCTTCCAAACTTCTGTAATGAAGGTTCTTCAACTTTCTTAATTGTTCCAACTCTGTAGTAAATTTTGCTTTTACTTACCAAAATGTCTTTGTCTGTGGAGGACTGTCATGTGCTATGGCTAATTCTAGCCAATGGGTTGATTTTTTGTATTAGCATTCACTCAGCATTGGTGTTTTCACCAATATCATTCTTCCTTAATTTAATTTTAACATTTTTCTTTAAAAAAAAAAAAGAATATAGGAGGTTCATAAGAGGAGATTCACAATATCTGTCCCTATCTACAAAGTAATGCTAAATGTTTTGAATACACGGGGACCTCCATAAATAATTCAAAGACTGAACAATGTTTGTGTTTTATGGTTGCAAAGAAGCTGAATTAAAGGCTTTTGGGGTGGGGGGATGGGCGTGGGAGTTGCAAAATAAAAGTTGAAAGCTACTGTCACACTCAGCTCTTTGACTTAGACATGGTGACAGGCCAAATCCCCAAACAGTCTTATTTGAGGATAAGAGACAGCTACTGTTGCTTGACTCTACTCCACTCCAACTGATCCTAAAGTCAAGTAGACCAGATGAAAAAGTCTTGAGGAAACTTGCTCTATCCCACGTATTTAGTGGTGAGATATCTCGATGACCTGCTGCCTTTAGGATGGTTGTTCACTGGTCTGACTTCTGTATTTAATAGCCTGCATACTAGCTCTTGCAGCTTACCAGGAAAGCACCCATGTTTCTTAAACATGGGAAAGCACCCATGACTTTGTGTATAGATGGTCCCAAGGAAGCTGCTTCACATAGATTCTTTTTACTCTCAGAGATTATAGACCCCCAAATTCTCAGCTTCATCTGGACTCTCCCTATAATACTATGTGAGTATTAAAGGTTAAAGCACAAAAGAAGCTAGTTTGTAAAGATAAAGTTCACACAGTTAATTACAAACTTGTGAACTGTATTGCAAATAGTTAATACATTAAAAAATGCATACCTAAATTTTAACAGCAAAGTGGTTTCTTCTTAGGTGCTCAAGAAGTAATAATCAACCAAAAACTCTTGTTGCACAAGCTAAGGGTGCAGATTTCATCAAATTACTCCATCTGCTGGGTGATTCCCTCCAATCCTGGATGATTTCTCTTAGACTGTGTATTCCTGTCCCTTTTTAATGCAAATGAAAATTCAAAGCTTGATCAGTGTCCTTTCAAAGCAAATGAAATATTCAGGGTTTGCCTTTGATATTCAAAGCACTTCCCAGAATCACGACTCCCTCTTTTCTCTCTCCATTTCCAGTTTAAGAAGAACTTTATATTGCAATTTTAACATATTCTTTCTTCCACAGAAGGCACAAGACAAATGTTTTAACGCTTTCTTGACTTTACTAGCCTTCCTATGTTGCACCTCATGAAAAGTATAAATATACAACAGTTTGGCTAAGCTTATGATTTCTGGTGTATTGCTGTTGTTCTATGGAGACCATTCATGACACGTTAGAAATACATATGTCTGACTTTGTAACAGATTACTCAGACTTTGTGGCTGCCTCCCACCCTTTATGCATCCTAACCCTCCTACTGAACAGTCTTCCTTGGACCTAAACTCAACTGTTCTAAACAAGATACTGTAGCAATTCTACTTATGTTCATAAGTCAGAGTCTTCCTGTATCTTGCATTCAGTCATGGTTATCAGTTTTTATATAGGGCTGCCCCATACACCCCCTTTTCGAGATTTGTCCACAGGCACAAAACTTTCTGTACAGCCTTCTCTCAGTCATGCTTTTTGTATCCTTTTCTGAATATCAGCACTACTGTCCATCTGCAACCATGTTCCTCAGTTTTTGATGTTAGTTCTCCGAGATGACATCTCGTATCCAGATGTCTCCTTCAAGGTTCCCATTTAGGGATAATATTGATCCTGTGGAATCTACATCCACTGATCTTCATTGTGTCTTTCCTTCAGTAAGTTGCCTTCAGTTCTTGCCTCTGAAGCATCATCATCATTCTTTCTAGCCCATGTATTCAAAGAACAGAGCAATCCTTCCTCCAAAGTCCCCTCCAGCTGGGCATGTTCTGGTTCCTGGGTTTATTGTCTATTAATCCTTCTGCACAGGCTAATTCTGATCCTCCTTTATCCTTCATAATCATTCATGTACTGACAGAAACCGAAAGTAGGAAGTCTGCCTCACATCCTCAGCTACCAAACCACTTTCTCAGTCATGACAGACAGTTCCAAAACAGACAGCAAACCAATCATACACACACAGATTCGCTCTCTTCTTAGGAACAAAACTCACTCTGCTTGCATTCCAAGTACGTTCCAGGCAAGCAAGCTCTTGGTCTTTTTTTCTACTCTCTTTTCTGTCTTCTGTGCACAATAAACCATGAGTAGACTGCCAGAAATGTGAACACTGGCCTACTAATAAACACGTGTTTGGAGATATAGTTACCTTGTTTAACAGAAGGTACCCTCAGCACAGACTCAGCAAACACATTGTGAACTTTTTTTGCATTGGAACCATCTATTATGGCACATCAGTATGTCTGTATTTAACCTGATTGCATTTCTGTTTTATTCGTGATGCTGAGCTACTGCATGAGTAAATAAAAACATACCTCTAAAGAATCAATTGTGAAAACTGGAAAGTACTATTTCCTATATTAAATAATAACAATGTACTTTCATGTAGAAGACATTTATGTGAAGACTTCGAAGGGATGTAGCTCTAATATCAAGGCTTTTGTGGTCTCCAATATGTTGCCCCGGCATTTTAGTTCTTGCAGGTCAGTGAACTATTCTACTGGAAAAGTAAAATGCAATGACCAAAAATATTTGCAGTCTTGAATCAGGATTAGGCAAGTAACAATCAAAATTTCCATTCTGGAAGCTCTAATTGATCAAGAAAGACAAGTACTAAGTGCAGACACATAAGAAAGGTGCTGAAAGTTATCTGCTTCACTAATAAAATAACAGCATTAAATGAAATGCAATTGGGCTTGAAGATGCCTCAGTGAATGCCTAGGGTTTTTTGACATTAAATGAATTAAACAAACTAATTACTTTGATGTTTACTCCTAGCCTGCTCCCCCCCCCCCCCCGAGATTTACCAGCCAGGAACGGTAGAATGAGGCATCCTATCATGCTTGGTCTCTGTTCAACTAAGCAAGGTATCAGGTATCTCCTGATCCTTCTGTGCTGCTTTTGCATGCAAGTGTTGAAAAGACTCCCATTTCAGGCCATGCTTGCTAGGCTGTACTAAAGATGGCCCTAGATAAGCGTCACCATATCTTTCTATGGGTTTCATGAGAGGGACCAGGTTCAAAACACCACAAAGGCAAGTGATCCAGCACACAGATAAGGCCTAGCCCTGAACTTCACAAACATTTTTATCAGTTTATGTCATTTTGAAATTAAGACCAACACTCACATATGGAAGATCTTGATCAATGTTTCTCTACAAAGAGACCTGTGCAACCCAAGCTGTGGATCACATTCCTTCAGGGAGGAAAGACAAGCAGAGCACACATAAGACACAGATGAATCAATATCCCTCCCTACCAACCCACCCAGAGCAAATTAAAACTGCCCTCCCACTTTACAAGCTACAGAGAAGAGTAAGACAGAATTGTATATATTGCCTTGAAATGAATCCCCTTAGCACACAGCTAGAGTAGCACAACAAAATGTAATTTATGTCTGTTAGCACAAGCTTGAGTTAGCACAGCTCAAGGACTCAAGCATATAAAAGTTCCTGAAAGGACCAGTGGGCAAGAGAGCACCCTTGATCAGATAAAGACATTCCTACATTTCCATGCACCAAAGAAGGGATAGAAGAAACTTACTGTGTCTTATATTAAGACAGAAGAGACACAGGGAAGAAACAATGACGGCATTTATATAGGAATCTGGTACATTGCCTTCTACGCTCTAATAAGGATAGCACCTATTCAGTAGTGGTATTTCTTTTATTTACTATAACCTGTCTATTACATTTCAGGCACATATCAACAACTTGCTGAATTCTTGCTGTAAGACTCAACATTCTGTGCTGTTCCCCAAGCAAAACTGCAGAAATAATTGGTCTGCAAGAAAAGCATCTACCAGACTGAAGAGAACATACCAAGTTCACGTGATAACACCTTTAGTACCCCTTTGTAACTCTTATGAGACGCAGTGTATGAAATTACATTTAAAACAGGCTTAGATATAAAAGGCATGTTAAATATATACCATATGAATAAATACCATATGAAGACTTCATTGAAATCAGTATTATAATAATTTCTAATAGAAGGTCCTTGGCAGACCAGTTGAAAAAAAAAAAAAACAAACAAAAAAAAACCACTGAACGGAGACACTGAAGTATCTTTACACTGTCTCTATTTTGTCTCAGGAAATTTGCATAATTGATTGAAAACACCATCAATGAGACAAATTAAAATAATACCTCTTCTTTGCCTAGGAGATTAGAGTTTTCTCTGTTTAGTTCAGGTGGAGCAAAAAGCTTTAATTAATGGTTACTGATTGCCATGCTTGAGAAATTTAAAGGACACATGAAACTTAAATGGCTCATGCCTGCATCTGCACAGATATGCCTGTATTTATGTAATACCCAAGTTTCTTATACATGCATAACTATTTCTGACCCAAACCCACCAACACTTTGAAAAACATGTCCTGAAAGGATGCATTCCAACCTTTTCACATCATCAATATATTTTCTTTACTCAGAAGAAGATCAAGCGATTTCATGTGAGTGAGACATTCTCTACTTCTGGAAAGGTCAGTATCTCTGACCTTGTGAGGGGATCATTGGATACTGATATGTCTGAGCATCACCAGTCCATCTGTCCATGACTACAGGGCAAGATTCAAGCCGTTCAGCCTAAATATAAGAGTCTTATTGTATCAGTGTGAACTCATCAGTTAACACAGTCAAACAAAGCCAGATTAAGTAATATTAGTAACTGAAAAGAAGATCACTGAAGATCTTCAGACAGAAGGTAGCTATGGAAGATTGACTAATGAGCTTACAAACTAAATACGTAGCCCAGTTTCACACCTTCACCTGACACAGAAGCAGAGGTATCTCATGTCCACCTGGAATCAGGGTAACACAGAATCTGGGTGAAAAGGAGACTCAACATTGTGTAGAAGAAGTGTAGAAGAATGTAAATTCAGGTTGTTCTAGTTTGTACAAAGTGGAGTAGCCCAGTGGTGGCTCTATCTTGTCTGAGATGGTTTGCCTGCTTAGGCAGCATAAGAATAGAGCGAAATAAAAGAAGCAAAGAGTCACATGGCTTCAGATGTCATAAAGGGTGCTCTTTATACGAATTGCATTTACTCTCCTGGCACAAAATACACTTGTTCTTCACTAGAAAAAAAAAAATATTTCTGCAATTAAATAATATGTGAGTGTGTCAAATAAGATTCCTCAAGTAGCACTGCTCAGATGTCCTGTGTCTACTTCTTGCTGTCAATCATGCATACTGTATGGTCTCCAAATGCTGTCTTATCACCAGCACATCCATTTTGCCAATCCCAAATTAATGTAACTAAACTTCTGAAAGTGAATTACCATGCTCTGCAAAAAGGTCTTCCTCAGGTACCAAAGTTCGCTGCAGAAATAAAAGCTCTTCAGAACTGCTGCATGATAAAGCACTACAATACTCATATAGTTTTCCAATTTCCTTTTAGGTAGAACCCTTTAACTACACTTTTCCCTAGTGCAGTCCTTTAATTTAAAATTGATTTCCTCATCAAGAAAGGTGGCCTAATTGCATAAAAGGCTCCTTAGTGCAATGAACAATTAGTAGTGTTCAGCGTGTTTTAGTCTCAAAACAGCAGATGTCAACAGTCCTGAAGATTTCAGATATACAAATCAATGGCACCATCTGAAAACTAAAAAGAGCTTGGTTTATATTAGTCTAACAACTAACAAGAGCTTGGTTTATATTTTGAGTAATATGCATTTGAAAAGAACACATCACTTCCCACTTAGAAGCTGTATGTTCTTTTTATTTTGTTCTTTACCGCCACTTCCCATGGTGTAAGAAGCAAAAAGTTTTCAACACGAGGAAAGGTGAAGCCTGCTTTAGGCTCTCAACATGAAGTTTTATACCAAGGGTATATGAAGGAACATAAGAAATTGGACAAAAGTGCTTAGTAATTGTTTAAAACAGCATTAAATGTTAATAAAATTGGAAAGTTTTGAAAAAATGTAGATTCCTCTGCTGGCAAGAAGTGATCCAGCTAAGATAAGCTCTGCATAAAAGTACATTCTTATCATTAAATGTTTGTAATTGGCAGCTCTAAATTGTTCCTTCTTTATCCCCCTATATGCTGTTTTCTTGGTTACAACATTATTGGCTGCTAATTTTATTTTTGTCCTGTGATAATGTATAAAAGTTACTGTGAAACTAATGTGAACATACTGTGAATTTAATGTGCACCTCTTGCTGTTATTAGATAGGGCTGCAGGGCAGGCCTGCTTGGGTTTACTGCATGGATATGTTTTATTATGTAACAAACACAGCTAAAGCTGATAACAGCTTTAGATAAATATATAATTGAAGATATTTTTCTGTCTGCAGGGGAAAATAGAAAACATTCACTGTATACCTTGAGAGGGAAATAAACAGCATGAACTAAGGAGGATGACCTGAAAAGAGATGTGTTTTGTACACAACAGGACCAGCTAAGTCATCAGTCCTTTGCATAACAGGGGTTATAGACAGAGATAAAATATATTATCCAAAGATTTATTCAAATCAACCATTACCCAGAGATGCTCCATGTCCCGGTTTGAAGTTGTTACACACATTGATAGCATTACCACACCCTGACTGGGCTTCAGCTATTTCATAAAAGCCACATTTAGTTTGTAGATTATCCTTTCAAGTTTCCAGTCCTAGGCACAGTTTACAGTGCAGTCAAGCTCCTTATCACCCCTAGATCCAGGCATGCATCTAGTCAACCCTCAGGACTGCAGCTTTCACAGAGAGGAAATCCAGGCATGCTGGCCAAATGGACTTTATCAGCTAAGCATAGCAGTGGCCAGTGTTGATTCTTGGCATTACTGATGCTGATGCTATGGATGTGGCAGTACAGAAAATTTTGTCCTCAGGACAACTTTTCTGTATTCTAAGGAAAGCCATGTCTTAAACGATAACCAAAATCTTAGTATAAAGTGCAGTATTACTCTAATGTTAATCAGACCTTCTATATTCCATAGCAAAATCAGGACACCCACATAGGATTTAAAGAACCATGCTTTAGATTAGTAATTTTGGCATGTTTGGAACTAAAAGGGGTGTACCTCATGAGTAAGATTAAGGACAATATGTAGTTGGATACCTGTTTCCCAAAGAAATTCACTAAAATTTAAGCACTTGGTATATTTTTGACATTTCAACTTATAGAAAGATATATATATGTGTATATATATAGTCTCTGAAGTTTCAAGAAAGCAATATCACAGATGGCTTTCCTCTTCCTGAAATAGTCTACATAAATTTTCCTGGTTTATTTTTTTCAGTACAAGAAAGTCTTCCCCTCTCAATTCAGATGTAAAAAATGTATCTGTTTTCATCCACATCAATTTCTTTCCAATTGACTGGACTTCCTTATCCACTATATACACCTAGAGAAGAATTTCAGATCACCAGTGACCTCATCCAAAAAAAGGAAAAACTTTGAGTTTATGTGGAACAATAGGAATGCAACCAAATATGCTTCTTCATTTTTTTTAATTGAAGGACTGCATAAGATTTCTGGAAAAGAATGCCCAGATACTACATTCCATTATTCTTTGGCAGCTGGGAAAAAAGATGGTTGTTTTAGTGTTTGCAAATAATCATTTTACTGTTATAACTATAAAGGATATTTTTTTAGAAATACTGCTTATCATCTGCAGCCTACCTTCCCACAGGCACCTGGTCCCTGCACCACTAATTGTAACACACAAAAGGAAAGACTTTGTAAAAACACTTTTTGAATTTAGGATGAATTTCGGAATATGATATTTTATGTATTATCAAAAAACACGTATTTTGTCTTTTTTTTATTAGTTCCCAGCTATATTTTCCAATGCTTACCAAAGCCTTTTATATATGCTTTAAGTAGATGACATTTTTATAAGGCAGAAAAGGAACCAGAAGTCAAAGTAGGTCCCATTGTCTTGATCAGGTAACAAAGAAAGATGGTACCCAATCAACAAACAAAAAGGGATTTATTCTCCTCTAGGCATGAGTCCCATCTGCTGCAAGGCTGCTGTCAGGAACATGGTGGCATTTGCTTAATTCCACAGAGGAATCTGAGCTCATTTAAGCACTGAGTTTCCTCGTGATGGGAGAACCAACCAGTTTGTCTCTTTCTTGCCTCAACTCAACCTGCTCCCAGCACATCCTTCCTCCACCTCAAGAGCTTTATACATCCAGCAGTGATGATAGCAGTACCAACGAAAGAGTGAAATTAATGCTGTTGAGAGGGGCATAGATTTCCTTAGAGCCACATCTGTCTAGAGAACTCTGCAGTTGCAGGAGATCCACAATAAAAAGTCCCATCTCAGGGAGACAAATCAACAGTGCTGCAATTTTTGCCTTGCCACACAGCACCGAGGGAGCATCACATTGACACAGGCAAAGCTAATGAAAGAAGCTACAGTCATCTCACGGGTAAATCCACCTCCAGGCATTTCCAGCACTCATTCCAATGGGGAAGCAGCTCTACTGACTACGAATCATCTGAGGGTTTCTCCCATAACGACTCCAATACTCCCAGGTAACTAGTTAAATCTTTTATCTGGCACCTGTACTCTGACAGATTAACACAAAGAGAAAAAGTTCAAAGTATATACCTCTAAATGTGCCTCACTCAACATGAATTTAACAAAAATAACAATTTCCATGTGTCAGTCTCTGCAAGTATTTAACTATATGTTAATACTATATGTTGATTTCCTTTCATCTGCTCAGGATTCATCAATAGTTTGCAAAGAATTTAATTAGGACAAGTTAGCTATTTACAATTGCTATCAAAACTGTACAGACATTCCAAACTGAGCTAATCTAAGAAATCTGTAGCTCTGAGTCCTGGAAGAACAAGAAACCCAAACCACAGAAGCTCTACAGCATCTTTATTTAATAAAATCAGAAATCTCATACATTCAGAAAGAGATGTGGTTCAGGTAAACACATTTACTGTGTCTCTCGTCAGTGGCTTTCCCTTGTTGACCCAAATAATAGTAAGAAAAAAAAAATCTTAAATAAATGTACTGAAAGCTGGGAAAACAGGAAAAGCATTCTCCAATTCCCAGTGTGAAATTAAAGGATTGCTCTCAGTAGAGTAATGATTGATTTTCCCATCCTCACTGTCAAGCTAATTTGTTTCTAATTTTAATGGGATTAACCTACACAAATTATCCATTGGCCAGTAAAGGCTTCTGAGAATACAGCATTTTACAACACTGCAGCATTTGTAGGTTTAACTTCCAGTTTATTAAAGGCTTCCAAAATAGCAGTTAGTATAAACTATATTAAATATCTCTCAAGGATTTTGCATTTTTGTTTTTGAATTGGGACCTGATGAACATCATGTGATGCCAAGGAAATCTGACCTTCATGGCATGAAAGTTTCCTTGCACAGAAATCTATCACACAATGGAGTAACTTCCCAGAGGACAGGCTGTCATTTTTTTAAATATCTGGATCACACTTTCAGTAGAATACTGACTAACAGTATTATTTAACCTCTCTTCATATGGAGGACCATTTACAGCTTTTAAAAAAAAATACTTAAAGACTGTCTTGTACAGGGTTCTCACAGTACCTTGTCATTTCCAACCAAATAAAAAACAGACTAAATGTTGAATATTCAGTTTCTTACTCTTATTGCCCAATATTTTATTTGCTTAATTCCTTATTTATATTCCAAGGACAAGGTAGCTGGTTTTTTACTAATTTTTTCCAATACAATTTTTTGATGTCTTAAAGACCAACAGTGATCCATGGATTACAAATTGTGAAAAGCAGCCATACAGATAAATGAAGCTAACTTTCACAATATATATTGCCCCTAATTTCCATAATATATTTTACTAACATTCAGGAGAAAATGCACTGAAAAATACACAGAGCCATCAGAAGACATTTACAGGAATTTCACCTTGCCAATGGACTAGACCCAGAAACTAAATCTGAGTCCTTCAGCAAATGATGTTTAAAAGTATGTGTGTGTGTGTGTGTATACTTCAAATGTTATGCTTCTGTGCAAATGAGGAACAATTTAAGAACAGAAAAGGAAACGAAGCCCTAGGGTATAACTACTTGAGGAAGAAGCTATCTTTTTAATTAGTATTTTCTACGGAGCACAACTAGAGTATTTAGCTACAGTAATAACTAAAAAGGATAATAAAGCAAAGTACATTTTTAGGACTAAATCAGTTGCTGGGGAAAAAGAGTGCAATGTCGTATATGTTACTTAACTGGACAAATAATTGTCAGGAACAGCTGAGGAAAGGCCACAGGTGATGTACCCACACACACAATAGTGAACCAAACATCCTTACAGAGTACAGCCAACAGAGCACAGCAGACAGAGATTTCACCAAGTCCAAAGCACTCGAATGCTGTCTTACCCCTTTGCTTCACCAGTGACTCTCAAACCGAGCTAGAATCAGAAGAGCAAGAGAAAGGCTGTTTAGACATGCAGAGCGTGCATTGGGAATGATGGATGAGCAGTGCCTTGGGTGTTCCCATCTCCATAGGAAGAGCTATCCGAACCCTCTGTGATCTATTCTCTGAGCAGCAGGAGACTAGATCAAGGCAAAGACATTCTTTCCCTGTCTTACACAGAGTCCCACAAG
Source organism: Athene noctua (assembly GCF_965140245.1). Classification (NCBI taxonomy): domain Eukaryota; kingdom Metazoa; phylum Chordata; class Aves; order Strigiformes; family Strigidae; genus Athene; species Athene noctua. The sequence goes on from NC_134038.1 coordinate 127,674,283, forward strand.
AGTCAATAGCAGGCTTTTATCGAGCAATGAGTTACTTCAGCAAGTCAAACTCCTTTTGGAGTTTTTACATTAACATGCAGCCTAACTGGTAGCTTTTTTAAAAATAATGCTCTTAAAGCTTAGGTGAATTAGATTTTCCTTTTAAAATGTTTACTATTCAGATGTAGGATGGTGTATTTTATGTGTCTTCACTGCCACCTTTTGGTCAAACATTTTTCTTTTTGCTTTTCTTTTTTTAATTTATTATTTTTTATTTCTTTTTAAAGCAATACACAAACAGCAATGTAACAAAACCCAAAAACAAAAACCTGAAAGTATATCCAGAGCAAGAGAATGTGCAAGATGATACAAATACAACTTTTCAGTGTCAACATTTCCAAAGCCTAAAACAAGAAAAAAAAAAAAAAAAAAAACAAAAAACAAACAACCAAGAAAAAGGTCAGATGAGAAAACCACCCAAACCTATTTTATCCTAAATTCAGTTACAGAAAGGTTCACTGCCGTTGATTCACAGCCCTCCTGAGGTACTGTGATTGAATAGAAATTTATAGAGCTGTCTCTGGATATGCTGAATTCAGAGCTAGAGTATACTTGCTTTCTCTCCATAGATCAATGACTTCCACTAAATTTTTTTTTCTTCTGATAGCTGCTCTTTCAGCAGTATTAGAACTCACATTTTTTCTATGTTAATACACAGCAGAATCCTATTTGATGATGAAGGCTGCTTGGCACCACTAAGAGGCACACATAATATTTGAATAAATTATTATTATTATTATTATTGCTATTATTATTATTGTTATTATTACCACTACATTAATGTGAAGGTTATACCGCAACAGCACTTAAAATGTAACTGGAAAAGACTTCACTATATGCAGACATGTAGTAAAGTGTTTATTCATGACAAAAGTATTTACTGTTCCAAAGAAAATTAGCAATATTATTACATTTGTTGATTCCTCCAGTAACCTGTAATGGTTTTCAGCATTGAGGAGCCTCAAAAAGGCATGGAGCTGGCAGTCAGCTCTTTCCTCTTGCTTCCTGTAGTCTCAGCAAAGGGTAACAGGGAAAGGCTGAGAGGAGGAATGGCTATCACCATCCACCCTGTTATTTCCACCCAGTGAATGCTTCTTAAGAGAGCAGCTCTGACTGGTATTAGCTAAAATACTTTTCAGGCTGTTCTAACACATGCTACACAGTGGCAGAGCATCAGAAACTGCTAATCCCTAGCAGTCTTTTCTTACAGTCACCACCCAAGTCATCCAGTATCCTCGGGAGATATAATAGCTTCTAAGTGAAGCTATTTTGCATTCTAATAAATCAGGGGGAAAAAAAAAAAAAAAAAAGTATGTGCAAGAGAGCTGAACATTATTTTAACTTGTACCTCTACAAAAGAGTCATTTACAAGTATATATCACAAAGATATTCTGGGATCGTGACCCAGAATGTGCCTGCTTGTTTATTAAGGGTTTAACTCTTCATCTGTTAAACAAAATGTTACACAGACAGGAAACACCATCACTACTTTCTGGCTGTCATGGTGTTGGAATGAATATTCCTTCTCTGTGAGGCTGTGTAACATAAAGGAACGTGTTGTAGAGAAGCGTGTCAATCTGTAGAAAGACCATATACAAGTGACAGAGGCATTTGTACGTTGGTACTACACACTTCATATAAGTCTCAGGATTGGAATTTAGCACATCTCAAGCCTAGTGAGTATAGCAATTGCTACTACCCTTGCTCTGCTCTAGTATTTGTACTTAATGATCTCAAAATATTTTCACAGACGTCAGGATGAACATCCTTATGTCAAAGAGGGTGAAACAGAGACACAGAGCACACATGAAACTTTTCCAAAATCATCCAACAAGCTGCCAAAAGCGGCCAAGAAGGAAGTCGTGACAGTCCTACCCCAGGATGATTTCCTCTAGTCTACTGTGTCTCTCCTGCCAGCCATGTAGTGGATCCTCTGAGAATGCTCCCCTGGGACACTACCCATGGTCGGCAGTGTGCTGGCTTAGGGGACAGACATTCGGTTGAGAAAACTCATATGGTGAAGTAGATGGGAAGCACTGTTGTGTTAGGGCTCATACTGCTGTACATCTTGTCTGGATAAACAAAGTGAGCATCATGGAAGATATCATTCTGAAATCTCTCTCCAGCATTAATAATCATTTTAATATTCCGGGATTTGTCAGAAGTTCTGATGAGCAGAATATGCTGACTCATACACTGGCACCTTTGTTTTCGGGCCCCTGATAACTCAGTGGACTTATGTTTATAGTGGATTTATGAAGTAAACAGCTATTGTAGAAACAGTGAATGAATAAAAAGTAAAATTTAATAAACTCAGTGAAAATATTAGTTTGCCTTACTGCTTATTTCATCTTGCTGCCTCCTTTATGGTAAGTTTAGACCTCCATTATGAAGCTTTTAATTACAGAGATTTCATTGCTTAATTCTACGTGTTTATTACTTCAGGAAGGCATTTCAAATAAGTGTCTAAAACTGTTTCATGTCACCCATTTAGTTTATAAGGAAATAATTGTTTTCACTGTGTTTTTATGCTTGTTGGACATGACTTAACCCATTTCTGTAATTAAAACAGATTTACTTCTGCTATAAAAACCATAATTGATACAACATTTTAATTGCCATTTGTTGCTAGGAGTGGTGGTTGTATTAATGCTCAGATTTAGAGCTGTAACAATTTGACAGCAGCTTAACAAGTTATTGAACATCAGCTGAGTTATGGTAACTTTACATGTGCTTGTTCTTAGTGCACAGCAGATGTGAGATATTGCAGCTTAACATAAACCACAAACTACACAGAGAGCAAAAAAAACCCCACCTCTGTGGAGTTTCAGCTGGACCCTGTGCATGTTTGCCATGGAAATCTCAGAGACATTCTTCTCTAGTGTTCAGCTTCAGAGGAAAGCAAGCATCAGGTCTGACACTGACCTTCACTTTGGAGCTTGTGGTGTAAGAGCTTCTTACTAAGGATACAAAGTCTGTTGAAGTCAGTGGAAAAATATCTGCCCTTGACCTCAATGATCTTTTGATCAGGCTTTCACCTCTACAAAAACTATGTGCTATTTCAGTGTGAAATGGATTGGGGAAACAGTGACATAGGCCCTCAATTCCATCAGAAGGAGGCGCTCACAAGAAAAGATGTTCCATCACAGCTAAACACTAGGAAGTGGGGACCTCTGACTTTTTAGATCACTAATGGAAAGCTTGGCTGCTACAAGCTGAAGGGTCTTAGAGCTGTATCAGCATTGTAGCTAATTTAGTAATAAAACTAGGGGTGGAAGAAAAACAGCTTTCCAGAAAACCCAAACTAGATAGACACAACACTGGGTATTTGTTTGTTTTTTCTCACCCAGTGCTTTCCTTTATCTTATTAGAGTTGGACTTCATGCAGTTTTTTTCAAAATGAAGTCACCCACATCCAAGTTTCAGTTTCTCCCAGATAAAACAGACCAGATGAATTAAGACAATGGAAACAGCTTCTTCCGCTTAATTTTAGTCTTAACATAAAACAAACAAACAAACAAACAACATCTTCCACTGAAGTTTTATCCTTTAGCCTACAGAAGGTGGCCAAAAAGGGCTGGGGGGAGTGGGGAGGGGTGGTGCAGGGAGGGCAGGGAGAGCAGAAGCATTTTACCAAAAAATAGAGTAATTAGGTTTCCAAAGTATGTTATTCTGAAAAGGGAAGGTTGTCACAGGGAAACAGCTGGCCACATGTAGAAAAGGCAACAGATGGGATGAGGAGAGAAAATATACAGGAAGCAGTTGTTGTTTGTTTCACTGAGTCAAAATATAACTTCATGTCTTTCAGAAAGATAGCTAGATACACTGGGGAGAGGAGGAGTGCATGTGTGTGGCTCCATATGTAAACACACATACACTGTTATAACACTGCTGTGGCAGCGACAGCCACTAAAAAGTTCAGGATTTGTGAATGAAAATAGAAGGTGACCAGCATGACATTAAGGACAGATGCTGTTTCATGGGAGAGTTTTGCCATTTGCCCATACCATCAAATCTCGAAAGCCTTTCTAGCAAAAAAAAAGGGCTTGGTTGCATATGGGATTAACATTTCTCCTGTAGATTACACTATAGAGTGCTGCTATTAAAGGGTAAAAACTAGGAGTATTTGTATACAAAATTTTAAGGACCACAGCAGCAAGCTCTTTCAGTATGGAACATTCCAGTATCTTACACATGAATGAAATTGTCCCATAATTTACTGAAGAATTTCCAGAGGACACTCTATAGGGCTAAAACAAGTTCTGTTGTGATGCCAGATAAGGAACAATTCCACCAAAAGTAACATCACAAAACACCAGTCTCAGGCAGATGTGATGCTGAGTCAAGCCCACACAGTAGAATTAGGCATCTCTACCAATCATTTTCAAATTACTGATTTAACTTTAAATACGAGACAACTTCTCTCTCTGCTCCAGTGCAGTGCCATTTATTCTAAATCACATGTACTACTCTATACCAAACAGATTCAGAGGTTCATTTAATATTTCTGTCTTTACAATATAACTACATTTTAGAGCAGGAAGACTTGTATGAGGAAACATAAAAGTTTTCTCCTATATAATTTCTATCCTTTTTCTTCATTATAATTGTATGTATATATATTTAGTACTGCCACAGTATTTGACTTGTTTATGAAAATCCTTGCAACATGTAAATGTTCTTTCTAAACTCGTATTTGAAATTAATGTATTACCAAGAGAATTTATTTCATGACAATTTATTTTGCTCCACTGATCTGTTAAATGTGTTGCACCTCTCTTCCTTTGAAAGGCATTATAAAAAAGACCAACCTCTCACTTTTTCTAGAATTACAAATAGCTATGTACATTTTATACAATTTTGTGTGTGTGTGCAAAAACATACAAAGGCAACAGTTGTGTTTTTTCTTCAGCACCAAAGCAGTAATAGTTGGGCAGTATGAATAAAACCAAAATTGGATAAAGTTCTATAATTTATTTTTATGACTTTGCCAGTACCTTTATTGAAATGTAATCAATCCCTTTAACTATTTTTGTACCAGTGACTTTTAGATAACATAGATACATATATTTTGAGTTCTTTTTAAACAGGATAGTCAGGATAAGTGAAGAAAATAAAGATTTCCAATTTCTGTCAACATAAAATAGTCATTGTAAGTCAAAAAGGTTGACACTCTATACTATAAAACACAAACAATACTAAATTACAGGTTTTGAAAGTACTATGTTCTAACTTTTCCTTCTGTTTTGGGAGTGTATATTAGGATACGTTGCTGGGATTTCTGTTTTTCTGAAAGATTTTAATTTACAAGATGTGGCAGTCAGTAGAACTGGGAACCATTTAGTCATGAGTCATTCAAAAGGAATATCATTTACTGACAAAAATAAGAGGTTTATGGCTTATCAAATTAATTCATGAAAGAATATTCATTAAATACTTCTGTAGCAGTCATTTAGGCAGTTCCTCAGAGATGCTAAAGCATCCTTAGGAGTATCAGCCTACTTAGGTTTCTTAGGTGTGCAAAGCACTGCAACATCTAAAAGTTAGATAGATACCCTGCAGAATGGAATTCACAAAGCTCCAGACAGTTGTTTTAGGCAATAAGAAAGTGCTTGTAAACATAAATGATCTCTTAAGTGAGAGTAAAGGATTAATAAAAACACTCAGTCCCTTGTAGGTCACCTAGTAACATTCAGGAGCATAGATCCTGTCTTTGAAGTCTCTATTTTTTTCATGAACTGTTGACTAAAGAAGTAAGGGAAATGTTGTCAGCTGATGCAGATTAGGAAGGAAAATAAAAATCACGTTGTAGTTTTGCCGAAGCCAAGACTGTTACAGATCCATACTGACAATCAGGAAACTATGATAATAACTCATTTTAAGAAAAACCTGTTTCCTGAGCTTTGCTCAGAATGAGTTTCTCTACTCATCTTCTGATACTGTTTCTGAAAATAGATAGATGAGACATATGCAATTTTTCTACTAAGTAGTTTAAAAATCTTCTGGCTTGACTCTCACTTCTTTGTGAAGATATTGCCAAGCTTTCATTTGGTAGCCTGCAGTGATTAAATCCATGTCAATGTCTGTCTTTACTTTCACTGCACTCTCCCTGCCTCCATTTTCACTGAGATCTCAAGTAGAACTGGCGGAGGCAGAGTTCTCAGAGTGCTGTTAATGGTAAGTCACCTTAGGTCAACAACTCTAGTAAAACAAGTGTGCCAAAGAGAGTAGCAACGTAGCAGAAAACCAGACTTCTACTCTAGACTTCAAGTGCGAGCAATAACCAAATAAAAAATGACGTGAAAGGAGATTTCTGAGTACACTTCCTATGATATGGATTTAAAGTTTTCGTCAAACTCTTATGCCCATCATTCAACCTCCATGTTCAAGCTAGTGAACTATGAAGTCCAGTTCCTGAATGTTTAAATGGAATTTCCTGTATTTCAGTTTGTGCCCATTGTCTCTTGTTCTGTCACTGAGAAAAGTCTGGCTCTTCTTTACTCCCTCCCATCAGGTCTATGCATAGATAAGATGTGTCCATGCCTTCACTTCTCCAAGCTAAGCAGTCCACCTTCCCTTATGTCAGATGCTCCAATCCTTTATTCATCTTTGTCATTCTTCATTGGACTCATTCAAGTATGTCCATGTCTCATTCATACTGGGGAGCCCAGAACTGTACACAGCACTCTAGACGTGGAGTGCTGAGTAGAGAAGAAGCGTAACCTCCCTCAACCCACTGGCATTGCTCTGCTTACTGCTGCCCAGGATATTGTTGGTCGTCTTTGTTGCAAGGGGGCCCATGTCCATTTGGTGTCCACCAGGACCTCCAAGAGCTCTTCTGCCAAGCTTCTTTCCAGATGGTTGGCACCAGCCTGTTCTGGTGTATGGGTTTATTTCTTCCCAGGTGCAGGACTTTGTTGAACTTCATGAGGTTTCTGCTGGCCCGTTTCTCCAGCCTGCTGAAGTGACTCTGAATGGTAGCACAACCATCTGCTATGTCAATCACTCACCCCACTTTTTGTGTCTCCTGCAAAGCTTATTTCTGACTGGATGGCTGTTAGATGGAAGCTTACAGTTTTTCTCTGGAGTCTGCAGCATGCTAGAGCCTGCTGTTCTTGCTCTGCCTGAGGTCCCTGCCTCTGTTCCAGCCCTGCCTCATTTTCTGCTCCTGTTCTTCCCTGAGTCCCTGCTCTGCTTCTAGAGTAGACCAGTGTCCCAGGCAGCAGCAAAAAGTATGAACGAAGATTTCAGCTCTTGGATTATTTCTGACAATTAACTTCAGCTATCTGCTGTTGTTTGTAGTGTGTAGTCATGCAGTATAACTAGCGCTTCTGCATGTCAGGAACATTTTAATTTTGACCATGGATAGTATTTTTGAACAGTCAGAATCTTAAGCTAGAAATCCAGTATGTAGTTTTGGACAAAAGATTTTTTTCTTTGTAAGTAATAAAACTGTCCAGACTTAAAAATACTCTTGCTCTAAGAATTTATAATTGGTATAAAGTATCAATATTAGCACTGAAATTGTTGAAAAAATAATTTCAAATCTGGCAAAATATCCAACTTAACAAGCTCTAATTAGCACAATTATTTCCATATTGAAGACATATGTGTAATTTTGTTGTCAGTCTTTGCATGTGAGTAACAATTCCCTTACAAGTCAACTATAAAAAAAGTATTAATATAGTAGTTCCACATAAAAAATTTGACCACAGTCTGATGGTAGACAACTTGGAAGCATTATTGCTTTATTTAAATTAATTATGGTATTATTGAATTGTTAATAATGATTAAATTTTACCATAATAAAAATATTTAAGATATTAGCAGGTTCTGTTCCACATTTGTTTAGATCATATCAAATTTATAACAAGTGTCTGATCAACTTAGGGTATTTTTAAGTACCTCGGTACCTTTAACGTAGTGTTTTAAGAATTTCACAGCTGCACACTTCTCAAAAGATGTCTCAAGAAATAGCCAAGAAATGACTTATAAATTCTGACAAAGCTAATTCATTGTCTTCCTTCAAATCTTTCTTTAAAACTAGGACACGGTTTTTATTACAATGGCATCCAGCGGTTGGAACTGCTATCATCACACCAGAGAGTTATCACCGCAGCCTGACATCCTAACCATCATCATCTCATTATGTTCCTAAAACTGTGTTGTTCAGCTCTCCTTCTTCCCTATATGCTTGCATCACCCCTCTCCTGTTGTTTCGAATGTGAAACCTACCTTCCAGCCTGCAGAGAAAGCATCAGTATTTGTGGTTTGTGTTTGCATAGCATCTAACACTACGGACTATGGTCTGTAAGCATTATGGTAATAGGCCAAAAAAAATTATGACAAAAACGCAAGGCATAGTGTGAAAAAAAATCCTTACAAATTGTAAGAATTTTAAAATATGGTATCAGAAGCAGAAAGATTTTCTGAGAAATTTCTGAGGTAGAAAGACTGGGAAAGGACATAGTTATGGGAGGGATCCTGAAACATTTTGACAATTTTGTGGTCTCACCACATGCTTTCATAAGTCCTCAGTGGAAAATATAATGACATTAGAATGCCATTCTTAAACCACAAAATCTATCAGAGAGCCATAGCTACGGGCAATAAACCACACTAAATGTTTTTCACAAGGTATGTTCCAAAGCATCTTAATTTCAAATTACTCTTGTAGAACTATTGTAAAAATTTATCTTTTTTAGCAATTAGAAGTAATGAATACCCATATATACCACAGCAGAAAATATACCACCACTATTTGCTATTACATAATCAGACTTAAGCAAATGGTTTCCTGTAGGAAAAAAAAAAAAAAAAAAAAAAAAAGCAAAGGCAAAAATGTAAAAGAACTCTTGAACTGGGGTGAGACAAATGCCTACCTGCATACCCAATATTCTATCTTTGCTCAGTACCCTTCCCCTGTGAGTTCATTCCTCCCACTGTACACTTTACAATTTACAGTCTTGAAGTGCTGCAGCTTTTTTGTTAATCTGTATATAAATTACTGTTATTTTTATTGTCAGTGGTTTGATAATTGTAAGTATTTTATTCAGTCAGCTCTACACTCCAGTGACGTGTGTGCAGCAAACTCATGAAATCATCACAACACCACAATCAGAGAAGTATCATAACTGCTTCAAAGGATAACAGTACAGTTTTAGATGTTATAAGGTGACAAACACAATGAGAAAGGCAAGCATTACTTTAAGAGTATTTGATCATACACAAAGAATATCATTATGCCTGATTCAATGAAATTTTGTTCTTAAATATCAAGCAAATACTTCTGTGTTGCTTCCAAGAAAAAACATTCCTTATCAGAAAGGAGTTCTGTGAAAGGTGTAAGTTCAACAAACAAGGAGTGGAAGTGCTTTCTCTACTTGTCTATACATTATATACTTGAAATACAGAATGTAATTTCTTTTACAAAGAATGAGAAAATAAAATACGGCTATTCTCCCCTACTTCGAGTTGTTTTTCAACTCATTTAATTGAACTTTAACTGAAGCAGTCATGTGGTCTTTACTTGTACTTTCAACAGTGTCTTGTTAAAAAATTATTTGGGTGTCATGTGGCTCTATTGATTTCTCATAATTAAAGTGAAGTAGTACATAATTTTGTTTATTACAGGTGTTGGACTGGATTGAACAGCCTTCTCAAACAATCTTGAACCTCTGGGATTTTTCACTGTATTTCTTTTCCTCAGCTTCCTGTAACTTGGCACTGATGACTTAAATCCTCCAGAGGAATTCAAGTATTTCAAGTAGTTTGAGAGCCACTTCTCTGGATCAGAATTTGTGTGATAAATCCAGGCCAAGTAAGAAATTTGTTTGACTTTAACAATGTTACTCACTAAGAACAGCTGGTCCTTTACTTCACATTCATTCAGCAGGGGATACAGCAGTTGTCTGCTTATCTGATCTCTTTCTATTGTATTCCCTTGGATAAAAGAGGTTATTAAATGACAGTAAACCAAATATGTTGTCTGATGTACCCGTTCTCAGATGGCCTTAGACCACAAGGACCAAGCATTCCCTGCCAGGTGCATCTGCAAATCCCACTCACAATAAGAACAGAGAGTACTTATCACTTCCATTTCCAACTAAGCTCCATCCTATTTAGAAGACAACACTTTAGACTCTTTCTGCAATTTTCAAAATCAGATTAGAATTGATTGCATTTCAAAATTAATTTTCAAATTATCTCATAATTTTCCAAGTTCATATGCAGTTCTTTGTAGTATGTATTTCTAAATATTCCTTTTTATAGATTGCTGGGGTTTGGAATTTTGAGCAAGAGCCTTCTTTTTGGCAACTCACACATCTTTGTGGCTAAAAATGTTAAAAGTTAAATTTTGGGTCCACTGTCTCACCCAAAACAAGACCCCTGCCAATACCAGATCAGGTCCTAGGCTGCATCAGGAAGAATACTGCCAAGGCAGGTGATCCTTCTCCTTTCCTCAGTCCGTTTGAGACTCATTTTGCAGTGCTGCTCGGTTCTGGGCTCCCCAATACAAGCAAGATGCGGATATACTTCAGTTCAGGTCACCAGGAAGATGATGAAGGGACGAGAGCATTTATCCTACAAGAAGAGGCTGAGAGAGCTGGGTCTGTTCAGCCTGGAGATAAGAAGGCTCAGGGAGGCTCTTAACAATACATATAAATACCTGAGGGAAGAGGGGAGTAAATAAGACAGAGCCAGACTCTTCTCAGTGAAGCCCAAAGAAAGGGCAAGAAGCAATGAGCACAAACTGAAATACAGGAAATCCCATTTAAACATAAGAAATATAGAAAAGAGTATGGTTATTGTGACAGTGACCAAATACTGGAGTAAGTTGCCCAAAGAGGCTGCAGAGTCTCAGTCCTTGGAGATACTCAAAACCCAACAGGACAATGCCCTGAGCATCCTGCTCTGTGAACACTGCTTTTGGCCAGGGGAGTGAAGGGAGTGGACCAGGTGATCTCCAGAGTCCCCCTCCAACCTCAACAGTTCATTGATTCTGCAAAGTCAGCCATCACTCTTTTTTTGTACAACAAAATCTTGAAAATTTCCGTGATTCCACAATCCCTCTGGATTTTCACTATCTTCACAATGAAGATTTTTTGCCTAATATCCAATACGAACCTTTGAGCTGCAATTTCTGATCCCTGACAGTTCTTACACTCCCTGGCACTACCAGCAAGAGTTGGGCTTCCTCAACTTTGTATCTCCCCTTCAGTGTTTGAGGGTTGCTACTACATCACCCCTTAGTCTGGTCTTCACCAGACTAAACAAGATCAGTTCCTCACCATCTTTCTTTGGAAAACATGTGCTGTAAGCCCTCCACAACCTCAGTAACCCTCTGCTGGACTCCTTCCAGTGCCATCCTGGAAACCCAGACATTTTAACCCAGCTGAACAAGCCCATCTGCACTTGTTTAAATTACAGGGAATGGGTTCCACCCTTCCACACCACTTCCCCCTATGCAGCATCATTTCTGAGTCACCCAAGGGCATGCTAGAGTCATCTTGCTGACAGTAATAGTTACACTTAGCTTACTCAACTAGTTCAGAGAGAGACTAAGTGTTAGTGTGATTATATGTAGGCCTCTGTGTTACTGGAAGACTGCACCACTTTCTACCCATTTGGCAAGTTGTTCTCAGAGCTCCTAGTCTAAAGAGCAGTTGCAGAAACAGATGAATTGCCCTGACCACAGACTTCTCCCTGTACAAACTGTGGTGAAAATGTTCTCAAGATTAAAGCACTGTCAGGCAATCTTGTCAATGATGCAATGATTTTTTTCCTCCAGAAAATGCAGTCTACCATTCTCTCACATCCTTTGTCAACATCACATGCAGAGTCTGTCCAGAATGAAGAAATAAAACACAGACAGGCTAAGACAGTCACAGCGTTTTTCATCTCCGGAAAATACCCTGTCACACTTTAGCAACCACAGAAGTATTCCTCTTTCTCACTCAACTCCTGAAATACTTAAAGAATACTGACACTCTTCTAAATGTTTGGAGCTAGCCGAATTTGCATAGATTTAAATTTTTGTCAGTGAGATCATCCCCATTTTGCATGTGCCAAGAGAAATGATCTCATTTTGAATCAACTCCCTATTCTTGTAGTATTTCCTACCTTGTCTCACACTTCTTGCACGGCACTTTACATAAATATCAGTTCCAAGCTGTCAGCACGCAGTGATATCATCTAAATGTAATAGTGAGCAGGAGGCCTGCCATGCAGTTTGCTTTCCTGTAAACACTCTAATATCAGTGGTACTTTGAATGACCTGGAAGTCATGCCTTAGGGTAGCCATGAAAGGGAAAGCTTTCCCTAGCATTTGAATCTACTGCCACTTTGTCGGCACCCACATAAAACGAGCTTTCCATTTCTATTCACAGGCAGGCAGCTAATAGTAGTCAGTGTGCAAAACTAGAGAAGGGATTTGCTTGTCCAGAGATATTGAGGAGCATTTGTGCAGAGCAGCTTACTGGGTACTTACTTAATAGCCAGGTTCACTTTGGCTGGCCTTTCGTCTCATCTTCTGAGAATGATTATGCAGGAGCTTAGCTCTTGTGTGTTTTACAAGAAGGCTAAGGATATCTTAAGGACATTCTATCCTTGAGATAGGGTATGCAGATGCTGAAATCTCTCAGCATCCTGAGCTACCTTTTGGACTATTGATGTAGTCCCCGTAACACTAATTTACACCAGGACTTCTGAGAAGAGCTTTACCATAGAGTTCACTCTGAAGGAGACAGTGGTTTTAGCCCTTTGGACTGTGATTCACCCGGTGCCTAAGAGCGGCCCAGCACACCTTGCTGCAGTCAGCCGCCTGCCTCCTCCCTCCCCTGCGCTCCCACCGCCAGGCGTCACCCTGCTGGTGCTATGGGCTGGGAACTGAAGGGGGGAGGAACACAGATAAAAAGAAAAAACAAAAAAAAAAAAAACGAACAAAAAACCAAACAAACTGACGACGCAAAAAGGGAGCAGAAAAGAAAATCAAATGGCACTTTCACAAAGCGAGAGCATACAAAAGTTAGCATCCCTCGTGAAAGAGTAACTAATGGAAAGCACATGGAAAATAGCCTTCATGCAAAGCACAGACAAATACACTAATGAAGGCAGCTATGTAGAAAAAACAGAAAGTTAAGGTTTTAACACAGGAGAGAGAATTATTCATCTTTTATTCCTTGTAAGGCAATCTTCTCTTTTCTGCCAGACGTAGCATTCAGCTGGATTCTCTGTCCACTTAATATCTACTGAGGAGAAAAAAAAAATATTCCCAGGGTATAAAGAGATGGAACTTGGCATCATTTCTGTGAAGACATTCTGAGGAAGATGCAATGAGCTCTGGGTGAAGAAATTAAAACATTTCTGAGACCGACTAGCCATGTTTTCTGCAATGTCAGTAAGCCACCAAATGTTGAAATATCTACTGAAACAGAGGTCTCACAGGATAATGATAGTTCACAGGATTGTGTGAGTAAACTTTCAGGAGACAACTGCCTTTTCAGATGAGGACTGCTCGTATTAGAATTAGGATTATCCTAATACAGCGTTTTGCCGGGGCTGGGAGAGCAGGTTTGGAAGACATGGTGGGGAAGGGAGAAGGGACTGAAAGGCAATTACGTTTCCCGGGTTGGGACCTGCATAGCTGCGTTTTGCGGGCAGCTGGTGGGACAGTGGCAGCCCCCCGGCCCCCGACGTGCTGCAGCACCCTCCGGCGAACCCACGGGTGCGCCCCGGCAGAGGGAGCGGAGCTGCTGGCGGGAAGAGGGATCCCAGCGGCGAGGGGCACCCGGGCAGGCAGCGCACCTCGGCACCTCTCCTTCTTCGTCCTTCTTCACCATCCTTCCCCTTCCTCTTCGTCCTCCTCCTCCCTCCTGCGGGACGGGGAGGGCGCAGGTGAACGTGCCCTTTCTCCAGCCGAGGCCTCAGCATACCCACGGCCCCGGGAGGGCCGGAGGGGAGACCCCCGGGCCACGCCGCTCCGCCGCCACCGCAGCGGCAGCAGCAGGTCGGGAAGGCGGCCGGGGCACCGGCTCGCCCTCCGCCGGCGCGGCGCGGCGCGGAGCGGAGCGGGATGAGCGCGGAAGGCGGGGCCGGGAGGGGAGGTGGAGGCTGCGGCCAGGCCCCCCTCCCGCGCCGTTCCCCTCCTCAGAGTCCGGCAGGCGCTCCGCAGCGGACCCCGGTCCGCCTTCCCCGACAGAGCCGCGCCGGGGCCGGGCACCGCCGCCCGCACGGCCGCCGGCGGGGGCTGCCCCGCCGCTGAGGGAGCCGAGCCCAGCCGCGCCGAGCCCAGCCGCGCCGAGGCCCGCGGCGGGAGGACGAGGCCGCGCTGACGGCGGGACGAGGCGGGTGAGCCCCGGCGCGCGGGGGAGCGGCGGCCGAGACCGGAGCCGGCGGGAGGTGTCCGGCGTGCCCGCGTGGCCGGGCTGCGGCCGGGTTCCGGCGCGGGGCCCCGCCCGCCCCGAGGCCGCCGCCGGGACGGGACGGACGGGACGGGACGGGACGGGTCCCCCCGCGTGCCCCCGCCGGGCCCGGCCTCCCCCGGGCAGCGGCGCGAAGCGGCCGGGCGTCGGGCTGGCAGTTCACCCGGCCCGGCCCGGCCCGGTCCCGGCCGCTCGCTGGCCGCGGAGAAGCGCCGAGCGACGCTCCCCTGCTCCAACCCCCCGCGTGTTTATTGGGTTTTCCACGGAGTTCGGCAGAATTTTGAAGAGCGGGGAAACTTTAGTCGCTCGTGTCCCGGGGGCTGGCACCGTGCAGCGGGCACTCTAAAAGCCACACGGTTACCCTCGACACTTTCACGCTGTCGTTTTCCGATGGTGCCAAAGGAGAGAGGCTAGTCCCTGTCCCGTGCCTTTTCCACCACCTCATCATTATTATCATAGCCTGTTTATTTTACCCATTTTTCTTTTTTCGTGGAGCCAGCCCGGAAACCCCTTACTCAGGAAAACCTCTCATTGATTTGGGATGATGTTTTCTCGGGGTATAATGTCCGCACAGTCTGGATCCCCGTTGTTATAATGAGCCTGTTTTCTCGGTACAGAATGCAGTAGCGTACTCACAGCCCTGGAAACTTGGCTTTCCGCAGCTGGACATCCTCCATCCTCATTCACAGCTGCCTCCCAGAGCAGATGGGGTGTGCACTGAGGATGGACATTACTACAACTGTTTACTTTAATAACAGTTGTGACTTAGATAGGGCTATAACTGATTAGTTTCTGGCTCTCACAGGACTCCCAAATTTTTTTCTTCAGACGCATTCCAAAAAGACACAAGCTGTAGATGACTCCTTTCAGGCAATTCACAGTGGAATCATAAGTGTCTTGGATTTAGGGTTTTCCAAGACTAACATTGTGCTTTGTTAATGGGTGCACTCAAGAAATAATTTTGTGTTAGTGCTGGTATCAGAAGCCACATGGACTATTACAGTTCGGCACCAAAGCTGCCTTGCATGCAGTCGCATGGCTGTAATCCATATTTCCATGAATGAGCACGTGTGTTCATTCACAGACACTTTCTTTTTTCTTTCCATGTTGTCTTCTGCTGCATAAACCATTCACACTGTATTTAACATTGTATTAAAAATTGTTTCCTAAAAGAACCAATAAATCAGGTTTTAAGATCAGCAGCTGTCATTCTAGCTCACAGATTTTTTTTCACATCATGATATCATTTATTACATCCTCATCAATACAAACCTTTAGTCAGAAACCAGACTCTTCATTCCTAAATTTTCTGAGTGATACCAGCATGAGAATTCGGTGAGTCAAGCTCTTCCACACAGAGCTTCCCAATCTAAAATATGCTTTTGGATCCCCAAGATAGTGTGGTAGTCAGAAGAGGAGAGTTATGAAGTGTCTGGGATCACTGTGTAAGCTCACGTAGACTGGTGATGTAACAGTTGAAAGCTCAGTGGAGGTCAGTGAAGAAAAAAATTAAAAAGCACTGAAGATCTGAGCCACAAGCTGCCTTAACAATTTTAAGAAGTCAGTCTCATTACCTGAATGAATAAAAAGTTGGTCTATAAGTTTACATCCTTTTTTTTCACATCAAACTTTAAAAATCAGAGGGTAGGCCTCAAAAACAGTGTAACTGCCCTTCATATTCTGAATTCTTTTAAAAATAGATCTGGAGTTCACTGTTAGAATTTTTTTCCAGGTAAGTGCATTATACTGAGTTCTGCTTGTAAACCCTTCTTTTCCATTGTAACAGCTAGAAACACAGTATGTTAAAACACATAAAAGTAGAAATTCTTATGTAATGACAGGACTGCAGGAGCTGAGGTTTTATGAAGATATCTAAGACCGCAAAACTTGTGATCAAATCACTGGGACTAGCCCTAGGAATAGGGAAAAAAAAAAAAACAGAAATCTGCCTTCATCAGCCCACACTTTGTTGTGTGCAGGTTATACAAACCATCCATTAGCTGTTGTAGGAAAGGGTTAACAGCCTGACCTTCAGACAGAAGCTCTTGTTGACCCTACTCTGCAACACTTGGCTGAAAGGTTATGCCCAAAGGGAAAGCTTGCTAGCAGGAGGGAAAAATCCAAAGAGAAATACTTTGGAAAAGAATTCTTTGGCTTCAGGAGTCCGGTGGCCTGGCAGAAAGCAAAGCCTCATAGCAGACACTACAAGACTGTAGGATTCATCCAGGGAAGGAACCAGACATAGTAGAAAAAGGACAACTGTCAAAATCTGATTTGTCCATACAATTTCCCAAAAGGTTTATGGGTATAAAAGAATAAGTAGTTATCAAAACAGTTTCATATCTAGTAACTCAGCTGTTGGAGGAGCTACCTAGTCACTGTCTTAAAGGTAGCCACAGAAAGTCCCACTGTGGTATGGCACCCTGAGCTTCCAGTGGTGTGTTGCTAGTGCCTCTCCTCCTGCAGAGTGTGACTCTGAGATGCACACATGGAAAGTCCTTGTTACAGGGTCCTTGCAGTTATTTTACAGCCTTCATGATACTGTCTTTCCTGCTATCCTAGGATTTTCAGAAACGTCTCTTTCAGTTTATCCGTTCTGTTTCTTTGTTGGGTTTTTTTGGTGGGTTTTTGTTTTTTTGTTGTTTTTTTTTTTTTTCTGATTTCTTATAGTCATTAGTAGCTTAGAACCATTTCTGCTGGTACCTGTGGGTGATGAGTATTGCCAGTGTACCTTGGAACAGCATGAGTGAAGCTCCAGCTGGAGTTTCCTGGCAGTCTTGAAGGGAGAATATATGTCTAAAGCCACAGAGTGGCTGCCAAATAGACCAATCCTAAAACCTGAAAAATATTACGAAACACATGTTTGCGTGAGTTTACCAAAATCCATCTTTGTAACATTCTACATGTTATTTCTGTAAGCTGTTTCAAACTTTATTGTTACAATTCAAAAACTTTCAGCCTGAATTCCTTCCTTCCTTCCTTCCTTCCTTCCTTCCTTCCTTCCTTCCTTCCTTCCTTCCTTCCTTCCGTCCTTCCTTCCTTCCTTCCTCTGTCAACATGAGCATTAGTTTAATTATCATTTATCCTCTCAGTCTCTGCTTTACTTAAAAAGCAAACCAACCTCTTCTCTTCTCTTCTCTTCTCTTCTCTTCTCTTCTCTTCTCTTCTCTTCTCTTCTCTTCTCTTCTCTTCTCTTCTCTTCTCTGAGGACAGACTTTCCTCATTCTCCAGCAAATGGGCAGAAAACATTTTGAGGGAAAATAGGCTTCAAAGTTCCAGTAGGGCATTTCAAAACTTGTTTTACATCCTGTGTTTATTCTGCAGGGAGTTTCCGCAATGGAGAAGAGGGAAGGTGATAATCACAGCATTGATCAGAATGCAGGTCAGAGCATCATGCCGAGAAGAAATACAGGAAACCTTAGCAACTTGGTAATGTTTCTGTAAAAAAGCAGCTCATATGTCACACAGAATATTGCAATCTTTCATTCAATTTTGTCCAGAAACACTGTGTTCCAATCACACTGGCTTATCATCAATACTTTTAAGTCTTGTCACAATATTGACATGAAGAGATAAAAAGATATAGAGCATCTCATTCAATTTAATCACAGTCCATGCTAAAAACTATATAGGTTGGGCCAGCAAAAATTACATGAGGTTAGTTGCTAGTTGCATTTTACCAGATGAGCAAAGCTATGTAGAAATAATTTGGGATTTTTAAACAGAAATATAAAATTTATCTTGGGAGGAGTCTTCATAATTACCACATTGCATTCAGTAAGTTTGCCACATCACACAAAAAAGTCCAGAAAAAAAATCCACTCCAACAGCATTTGCCTCTGCAACAGGTGTTACACAGAATTAGATCAAGCTACAACTTTCTATTGTAATGTGACCTGTCTTGCAGGCTGTGAAATACTGAATTAGGCTTTACAGACTCTCTTCAAGAAACAGGTATCTGTAGGTGAAACTTGGTTCAGGCATGAATCTCAGTTTGTATAATATATACCAACTTCCAAATCTGCAAAGCATAGAGGACACTCTACTTTTCTTCACAGACTAGAGAATAAAAGTTACTTAGGCTGCACCTTCACTGTTACAAAAATATGCTTTTATCATCAGATAAACACGTAGTAGCTATTCAGCTAAAAAATCCTAATGAAGACTATGCCATTTAATTTTACTGTGAGGCACTGTAGGGAAGTCAGTTGTATGTGGGAACATGCTACCTTGTCTCCAATTAGGATTTTACAGCAAGATAGCAGTGTACATTTTTTATCTCTCTGTTAAAACAAAACACTACATACTGAAGATGAGCACAAGACTTGCACCCACTTATCCTTGCATTATTTACAAGTAGTATGCTGTTTGAATTGACTGCTTAATCAGCTTCAATGTAATATTTGATTCTTAAGAATAAAACGAGATAATATTGCTGAGATAGGAAGATATCCTGTATCCTAGCAGAACACTAACTTACAACTTTCAAACTACTAATATTTGCCTTCCTCAAAACAGACAGTGCCATTTTGCTTTCTGGAGGTCTGGACATCTGTTACATCAGTCATTCTAAAGCAGAGCCATTTCAGCATTACCTCAGTTTTGCTTTGTATTTCACTGGAATATTAAAGGACTTACATGTTTATTACCTAATGTTAACAGTTCACAGTTCTCCACCCCTGGACAGCTGTCTGCGGCATTAAGGGCTGTTGGTACACATACTTTAGTTTTGTATGTATACTGATCATATACCTCTTCCATGAACTGTGGGACAATCTTTGAATACATTATCTCAGTGTAAAGCAGTTTGTAATATTACACTAAAATTTTGTATTACCTTAGCTCCTTCTAAAGTCTGTCATAATTCTGCCAAGGTCTTCTGCGAGACTAAAATCAAGCCATGCCTACTTGGCAACAGAAAATTCCGATTTTTAAACTGAAGTGGCTCAGTTTCAGAAGTTTTCATGAAAGTTGAGTGGACAATGTTACATTTGTGAAGGAGAGGAAGAAGACCACAGGACTTGATGCTGGAGTTGACAGATGTGCAGCTAGTCTAATATGCTGGATCCCAAAGATCCCATGTTTAGACTAGACTAAATATTTCTACTTGCATCCTTATTCCCCCAATTAAATTCCATTAAAATAGCAGTGACTGAATGAAATATTTTATTGTCTCAACCCTGGATTCTGTTATTGTGGATACTATCAGACTGCCTCATTAAGTCTGTAGCTGAAATCTGACATTGGAAAATTGTAGCTCATATCCTAAGAAGCTGTAATGATGCTTCACATAATGTAATCCATCTTCCCTTGTGGTGTACTTCCTGAAATTAAAATCTATTTTGAAATCACCACAGATAATGAATGACGAATGAGAAACCTATGCTAAAAGTGCCTTGCTCAACTACTGACTATGATGTTTGAAACTTTATGTCTTCAAGCTACCTTGTCTTTAATAGGGTGTATGTTTTGTATATGGTTTCAGTGCAATACAGTGTAAAAGCCATGATGGCAAATACTGTCATTACTGAAATTTTTAATCTTCCCTTGAACTCACTTGGTATTTCCTTTCTGTCCTTTCCAGAATGTGGATATGCAAATCACCAATCCACCAGAAGCAGCTGCGCTTTTTAATTTACATCAAGCACACCATTTTGGTGAGTTTGAACACTCTTCAGAACAACGCTGCAAGCAGGATCTGTTCCCCAAGTGGCACTTGCCAATGAAGATAGCATCTGTGATCTCATTATTAACGTTTATTTACACTTTTATGAGAGATGTCATACATCCTTTTATAACCAGAAAGGAAAATGTTTTCTATAAAATTCCAATCCTTGTCATAAACAAAGTTTTACCAGTGGTTTCAATAACCCTTTTAGCACTAGTATATTTACCAGGAATATTAGCTGCTGGTTTCCAGCTGTACTTTGGCACCAAGTATAAAAGGTTTCCTCAGTGGCTGGATAGATGGATGTTATCAAGAAAGCAGTTCGGACTTCTCAGTTTCTTCTTCGCTGCAATGCACGCCTGCTATAGCTTATGCTATCCAATGAGAAGATCATACAGATACAAGCTGCTGAACTGGGCATTCCAACAGGTATGATGGGCATGCAAATGCCAACCCTTCTGTATTAAGAAAATCCTTGCTTTGGTCACTGAAGCTAATCTGGATGGGGGGGAATGCCATTTTCATTGCCTTCACTTGATTTTGAAGCAGATCTCCACAGAGCACTGTTAAGGGATGAAGCAGGGCCTAGTTGTTAAAGCATGTAATAGAGAGTCAGGAGTCATCACAACTGTGCCAGTGTGTATTAAATAAGTCATTTTCTTCATTTGGGATTTTTGTCTCTCTGTAAAATGCATGTAATTATACCTGTCTCACAGGAACATTTAAATCTTTGGCACACTGTTAATTTAGTGTGGATTAATCTTCCCTGCACCAGTGGAATCTATCTAAAAAAACCCAAGCACACACCATTTTTAGACATATTCTTTGTAAAGAGAATTAGCCAGCAGTGAAGGAGGGATGAGCCAAATCACAGTAATCGGTATTTGCCAGAAACTAAATTCATGAATGCTGATGGTTCCACAATTGGGCTGATGCACACTAATTTGTTAAAAGAATTTCAGTCCTGCTTCTGAGTAATGGGCAATAATTGGCTGGTAAAGCTCTGTAAGACCCTCTGTAACTACAGAGTTCCTAATACTTCCATATCACCTTGAATGCCATGAGTATCGCAATATCAGGAATATTCCAATATAAGGTATAGACTGAAAATGTACATTTTTATTACCCTCAAAGTCTAATCAACAGTTGTATTAAAAGCACAGTATGAAGTTAGCAGCTTCTTAAGAATTCTGTAAACAGTCAAACTACCTGCTGAAAGCTCTGATATCAGTTTCATCTGTAATCCAACTTGAACAGATTATCAGAAATTTCCTTGAGATTCCAGTCCTCAAGATAAAAAAGTGATTGTGTTTTGGGTATATTACACCGTGGTGATCACTGGCAGCATCAAAGGGCTGTTGCAAGTACTTATAAATAGGAGAAGCTTTGACATCAGTGTATTAAAATCACGACCTTTTCATCTATCCCAACCATCATGTTCAGTGCATCTGAATGTACCAAGTTGTTGTTTTTAAAAAAATTGAGACAAACAACTATCCTGGCAGGATACCATCATTAAGAATGCCTGCTGAATTAGCCCCCTAAAATAGTGCTGTTAATATATTTCCTGTTGTTATAAGATCCCAGATATGGTATTTAGCCATAGATTAATTTTTTTTGTCAAAGAACAAGATTTTTCCTGCTGTGAAGGCAGGCTAACAGGCCTCAGAACCAGCCTCTCCTGGGCCAGGATGCTGATGTAAATTCTTCTCACTTAAAGCCCACCTTTGCTCTGCAGACACTAGTGGAGACTTTCTCATCAGGAGTAAATAGCAGTTACATTCAGAGACATTCAAACAAACAAAAATACTGTGGTTTTTGTCTTATTTCCTGAATACTATGGTGAAAATAGCTGTATTTCACACAAACAGCTAAGTGTGCCAGTCTGTCATTTTAAATATGGTGTTCTTTCGGCAGGTCAAGCAAAAAAAAGAAAATGCCTGGATTGAACATGATGTTTGGAGAATGGAGATTTATGTGTCTCTAGGAATTTTGGGACTTGCTTTGCTGGCCTTGTTGGCAATAACATCCATCCCATCTGTCAGTCACTCTTTGACCTGGAGAGAGTTCCACTACATTCAGGTATGCTTAAATGTCACTATTACGTGTCATTAGTTCTCATTTGTAGGACTGTATGTTATCAACTAAGACCATTAGGAGTTAGACATATCAAACACAGAGGAGTTAGTGAAAATAATCTAAAAGTTTGTTCTGTACTCTTTCTTAACTGCTTTGCAGGAAACATTCATTTAATTCGTTATTTTGTCAGAAAAGGCTGTCAGGCGCAGGTTATGAAGTCAGAAGAAAGAAAACTCCAAACCACTTTTTAGCTCCACTGACATGGTGACCAGCAGCAGCTGTCCTTTCAGGACCTATTCTTAGGTCAAAAACTTCTGGTGCTGAAGGCATTTCAGTCATCTTCTGGGCATCTTATATTTCAGGAATGCCCCGTGTCCTGCTGAATTGGGAGTAGGTAGTATGGAACCAGCCAATGTTATTCCATACAACATGGGATTCCATTACACAAGGAGAATTGCTTGTTTCTCCCTTGGAGCTATTTTGGCAGTGCTTTACTGCCTGAGCAGTATGAGGTGGCAGAAAAGTTCAGGAGAAGGCTTCTGCCCAATAATACATGCAAAGGTTCCTCATCTACAGCATTATTAGCTTCATAACCCCCTCCAAAAAGGTGTATTCTGAAAAGAACACATCTTAGAACAGATGTATAATCAAATCCAGCCAGTCCTGATTTTACTGCAGATGTGCTTGTTTTGTTCACCTAAGTATTTGTTTTGCTCTTAATTCTCCTGTACGCAGTAATACTCAGGGGTGGTTCTGTTGACATCAGTATGACCACACTAGAGTTAAGCAAGTGTTGAATTAGGTCCCTGAACACCAAAATCTGAAAATTGAATGACCTACTAAGTACCTGGCATTTGAAAATTTGCTCTGAAATGCATCTCTTCCTACAGTTACTGATTTGAGAGTCTGCCCTCTCTATGAAGAAAAGAGTTTTCAGCTCCACAGAGAATCTATATGAACAAGTCTAGCACATGATTGCTTTCAGTATTAAATTAATATGGTGAAGAAACCCAGAAGAGTAATAATAATATATTGGATTGGTTTTATAAACAAATAACCTTTATTCTTGAAAATCAGATTCTATAGATTTAGCACTTGGAAAGGCAGTGTTTGACTTCACTGATGACTAATTCCATTTTTCTAATAATATCAAGATTGTTATGCAACAAGCAACTCAAAATTACTAGTAACTCTAGCATAAAATTTCCTTTACTCCTGAATTTCATCATCATCCTAAGCCAAATTTATTACTGTAAGTGTAATGAAAGACTTCAGTTTCCTGTAGTTATGCAATTGCTTTTGTCATAGTACTAGACTTACTAGAGTTTCTGATTTTGAGTGACCTTAAAATTTTTCTGTGTAATCAATTAAGCCATTTATATATCTGCTTTTGAACTCATAATAATTTATCACAGAAATTAAGTAATTTAGGATAGAGATGACATCTATAAATAGGGATATTGAGAATTAACCCTTTTTCAAGAATAGCCTGTAATCCATGATCGCTTCTGTATACTAGCTAAGTATCATAGCAATAGCTGAAAAATGTGCCTCATCTTTTTTCTCATATGGTGGCATAGAAGGGTACAGTTAGATTCTCGAATTATAGTTCTTAGATTTTAGTTCAAAGCCAATGGTCTTTTTTCTTTGACTTAAGCGCGTTGGTTGAGGTCTTTCTGGTTTCCATATTTGCTTAACAGTGTACTTTTTTGCCAAGTTGGAAAAAATAAATAGCTTACTCCTTTCTTTCTCTTTTCAGAGCAAGATGGGATATTTGGCTCTGCTGCTGTGCACTGTTCATGCACTGGTGTTTGCTTGGAATAAGTGGGTTGATGTTAACCAGTTTATCTGGTATACACCACCTTCATTTATGCTAGCAGTTTTTCTTCCTATTGTAGTTCTGCTTTGTAAATGCATACTGCTCCTCCCGTGTTTTAGGAAAAGGATAAAAAAGATCAGATGTGGTTGGGAAACTAACACACAAACCAATCAAACCAGCATGACTTCCAGACTGTAGATCAAATATGGACATTTCCTGTCTACATATGTACGTAAATATGCCCAAGGCTACAAAATGTTTACTTGCAAGCTTTGTTTTCATATTTTCCATAGATGTTTCTTCTTTACTTTTCATTTTGACTTCACGAGTATGGGATACTTGATACAATTTGGACCTTTTCTAAGACAGAAGGTGGAAACATTAATTTTACACTTTTAATTTATTCAGTGTTCTGGTATTTGATCGTTTCTTTCTTCTGACTGACTGCTTTTAAAATCCAAGGGCTTCATTGCCTCAACTGTAATTATTTTGTAGGCAAAAGCAATCATAAATCATTGTTCCAGTTGACCTCAGAAAGTAAATAAGTAATTACGCTGCAGAACCCAGGAATGCTTTCTGCTTCCTACAGCCATGTTTGTTCCTTCGTTAAATCTCAGTATTATAATGGGACAACAACTACAGTGTCATCCCATTCCCCCTTACTGCCTGCATTCAGTTGTTTCACTCTGCAGAACAGGGACCTTGGCACATGAGCAAGACAGAAGCTGTGTATTCCCCCCACGTCTTGGTGGGACAATTGGACAAGCAGAATTGCAGGGAAATTTACAAGGTAAATCTCTCCTGAGGCTTGGGCACAGTCTAAAAAAAGAGTTTTTAGACTCAGATCTCCATCTTATGCAGGACTAGGTGTGTCTCTGTTTACTTAAAACGATAAAACATTTCCCATTTTTTATTCCATGAACACATTCTTTTGTTTCTGATGCTGGAAATTTTCCATGCTTTTGACCTAAGCCTGCAGCCCTTGACGTGTGCTAAATTTTATTCACACAAATTATTCCAGTGGGATAACTCGCGTCAGGTAAATGTGTTTTACTCTTTACTCTGGGGCCAGAACAATTGTGTGACTGAAAGAAAAACATTAAAAATAGACATCTGAATCTTGACATTGATTTGGTGAGATTTTCATGCAAAATGGCTTCCCAATGCATTTGCTTTTACAAAAGTTTTCATATAAACTAATTAAACTTCCCTTTCTTTATGTTGCATAGGTCTGGCTGGGTATTTTAAGTGAATAATTCATTTGTTAGTATCTATTTTTAAATACATTATGCAGTAGTTAATATTTTCACCCAGCATCAGGAACATTTCTGCCAGGCTCCCTGTAAGAGTTGACTAGGACATGGACTCATGATGCCACCTATTGCTGGGATCATCTGAATGAGAACTGTAATTGGTAATGGCTCTGGTATTAAAACAAACAGGAAAACAATGTATGCGTAAAAGAATATGTAATATATGGTGCTAATGATTCTGTTGTACATTTGTGGATTTGGTACACTGAGCATAAACACCTGACAAATTAAATAGCTACAGGGATACTACATTTTGTATTTTCCTGGTTATAACTCCATTCAATTACTGCAACTTAAAAGTTGGCCTTGTTATTTGCACTTAATGTAGTACTGTGAAAATAACTGGGACATGGTGGCCTGTATAATATAGACTGAAAAGAAATGTGTGGCATTGTGTATCAAATCAGTAATTCATGACAGGGGCAAACTCTTGAACACAGGAAGATAGTTTGCAATGTGAATCTAAGAAATTTCTAACAACAGAACAGGAAAAGTATGGTTGTCAAAGCATTAGTATTTACATTTCTATAAATGAAATATATAAAATCTTTTAGTAGGGATGAATAGTAATATTTGCCAAAGACTTAAGCAGAATATTACCAGCACTTTGTTGTCAGGAGTCATAAAAAAATAATAAAATCATTTTCCTAATGCAACAGGTTGAAGCAAGTGCAATAATAAAGAAATCCCTTTGTCTTCTGTATTGTCCACCAGCTACTCATCAACTGTGCTCAAACTTAGTAAGTACTCCAGGCAACCTATACATGCATCCATTAAAAAGAATGACATTTTGTTTTATCAAAATATGTGCTAAATTTTCTTAAACTGTGCTCTCCAGAATCAGTCCTGCTACTCCCTTACTTAGAAAGTCTGGAGAATTTAATTCAGTATCTCCAGCTTTGTTAAATTCTGGTCAAATAGTTGGCCTAATAGTTTACAGCTGGTCAGAGAAGCCAACCCTTTGACACAGAGAAATATAAACAGCTTCAGGGGTAACAAAACATGTGGTACAGAGAGCAGAACCTGACCCTTAATAACTGAAAACTGAAAAGAGGGGTATGAAGACGCTCCTTGGAAGAAGCCACTCAAAGTTATTCATATGGCATGCATAAAACAAAATCAAGGCAAATGAATATGTTTATGCATTTTGAGAGCAAAATAGTTCAGGGGAATGATAATGGGCTTTGAGGTTTTTCACCTTGTTACCAACTGAAATCTTTTGCACAAGGGTTCTGTTATAGATCAGTTAGATCAGAGAGCACTGAGTAGAGGAGTATGGTCAATACGATTATGAAGTTAATAGAAGCTGGAAGTTAAGGTTCTGTGCCTTTGGGGTCCGCATCTTACTGCACAGCAGTAGAATTAGGCCACTAAGTCACTTTTGAAAATGGAACTTTAATTCCAAAGCTGGTTTGGCCCTTCTGAAATTTTTGTCCAAGTTCCTAGAACATTCTCTTTCTGAATCTATAAAATACTGTCTAATCTGGAGACTAATCTAGAGACTAACAGGCAGGTCCTTATTGCAGAAATCACTATAGGTATCACTGCTAGAAAACTGACAAAGAACTCCATGAACATGTAAATATATTCTCTGTATTCAACACTTCATAAAAAGTTTTTGAGCTGTCTGTTCTAACACATCTTTATCCAAGCAGTGGAAAGGAACTGTTGTCTGTACCATTGTGTTTAGTGCATAAAATGAGAACAAGGCACATCACAAGCACAGAACTCCTTTCAGGAAGTACTAAAGAAAATGTATGTACATGTACATCTTTATCTTCTATTCATGGTGCAGCAGTCATAAATTTAGATTTATCTCACTTCAAGTGGCTGAGAAATCGTGTCCTAAAGAAGCATTCTATTGTAATATGCTGCTCTATGCACTTGTTACATAAGATAGTGCAAACTAGCATAACTTCATTAATTTCAATCTGTTAATATGGGTTGAAATCCTAACATAAATTACAAGTGAAAACCAATTTCAAGATCATGACATACTATCCAAACTGACCTTTTATGCTCATTGTTCAGCTGGGGACATTAACCACACTTCAGCTTTTTCTCACTAGCATTGCCCAGGGGCAAACCCAGAAGTGTCTTCTACCAGCTGAAATTTGGATACTGTCTATGAAAGGGCTACAGAAGCAAATGCTATTGACATTATTTCTCCCTTTGTAATAGACGTGATTTAGTTCACTAATTAAAATAACTGCATATGTACCTTTTAGTTTATGTTTACATACCTATTTCAAAATTCAGTGTATTAATATGCCTATATACAACTGTAATACATAAAGTCAATGTGTGTGCAGCTGTTAGGCACTTACTTGTATAACACTGATTACTTTTATAAAACTGCATCATTAAATGCTTCAGTGTATGCTGTGTCTGCCATTGTATCATATATGTCCAGGGTATAAAGGTAAAAAGGCACAGCAGACTCTAGAAGAGCTGCTGCCATGAACCATTCTCCCCATGCTGGTGCAGAACCTGAAGTGTCCAAAGGAGAGAAGACAAAATGTGAAAAGCAAAATGGACATTTTCATAGTAGGATATACTGAAAGCACATTTTTTTCTGACAGATCTTTTAGCTGACAGACTGCATATTCTAGCATTCAGAGGAGACTTTTGTTAGAAGGAAGAGAAAGCTGAGCTAGTCATGGAGTGCTTTGGAGGGAGACCTATGATCCCTGAAAACACTGATCAAAGACCAGGAAAAGCTCAAGAATGGTGAGGACATTGAGGAGAGGAAAGGAATACAGGCATATTTTTGGGTAAGAATACATCACTCTGGTGTAAGTGGTTTTGCAATGCCTCTGCAAAGGCTGCAAAGTACTTCCTTCGGCTGTTACATGTCCCTGGTGTATTTAAGTCAGAGACATAGAATTCAAACACTGGAGAGATACTTATAAATTGTTGAAGAGACTTCAGGAATTTTATGCCAAGTTTACCTGGGGTACCTAAATCCCAGAATACTATTCCCACAAAGTGGTACCAACAATGAGTGCCCAGGAAGCTGGAGATGGGGCTGTGCTGGCTGTGGTTTAATGTAAATTCCTGTTGACAGCAGCATTTACTGTAAGCAGTCCCTCCCTTTGGCCGCTCTTCTCTGTTCTCTCAGTTCTGCAAGTGTTTAAAGCTGTGAAGTTGATCAGACCAGGGAGTTGGATCAGGTTGAAAAGTAATGCAGGGAAAAGCATGATTCAGCCAGATCCATACACTGGTCTGATTCACCTGGCAACCACGCACATATGCCAGCAGGAAGGACAGGAAGGTGAATGGCATAAAGGGGCAGCTTAACTTAAACCAGCTTAAACTGCACAGTTGTAAGTGCTCCTAAAATTCAAAATTTATTTCATCCTATTTCAGTAGCAAGAATGTTTCATTGCTTCACTTATTTGTCATGTTCTCAGTTTTCCATGAATCAGTAGGCAAAAATGTATTCCAGAAAGTCACCAAAAAACATACAAAACTGACTATGTGACTATGGACTGCGTGGCTTCATTTGTCTTATGTCTTCCCTTCTTTTCTGCTACATCCATAGTTTCTAGTACTGTCCCTTGATAACATAAAATGTTATGTTAACCATTTTTGAAATTCAGACTAATTCCTTTTAAGATGATTCTCTTAAAATGGCATTAAAAGAATCATTTAAAAGAACAAACCGTCAGATTTTCGAAAAAGTGCTGAATCCACCCCCAGAGAATGTAGTCTGCTGTAGTTACTCTAAGTATCTGGCAATGGCTGATCATCACCACTGATTTTTTTCAGTAGTGCCAGGATTTCTTGATCCCAACAGCATGCTCTGTTGCTGATGGCAAAATAATTTATTTTGGTGAGACCTTGGACTCCTGAAAAAAATCTCACTGAATTCAGTTGCATCAGGGTTCAACTTTTGCCTTGTTGTTTGAACTTTTCTGTAGATTGAATGTAACATTCGAATGGGTGTGGTGAGGGTAATTTTTTAAGGATGCATAATAAGTTTTCAGAGATTTTCAAATGAAAATATATAAAACCAGTCAGTGAACCAAACTCTATAAACTTATAAAAAAGAAGACCACAGCTACTTCCAATAAAGATGATTCAACAGAAGATACAGTTGTTTTGTGGTTTTTTTGTTTCTTTTTATGTATATTTCATCTTTGTGAAACTGAGATAAATATGCTATGTCCTTGACTTGATTAAAGATGTGTAGTCCCTGTGGAACTGGTGCAATATTACCAGTGCTACTGTTGAAAGTATTTCTTCCTTAAATTTCATCTTATGGGCTCACTATTAAAAAAGAAGTGAGTCAGATGTGGGGTTTTTTGAACTGGACAGTCAATCTTATAGTTTGCAGTTATGTGCAGTCTTTATATACGTTTACACTGTTTTGTTGGATGTACTCTACTGAAAAAGAATTTTCCATGTGAATGTCTCAATCACTTGAAATGCTGAGAAGTATCTTATTGCTGGATTTGAGGAATGGCCGCATAACTCATCTCTAATTTTTTCTCTACCTTCTTGTCCAGTCCTGTGACTCGTATGTACAATTGAATGACATTTCTCTCTTGCCTGTCCACCTGTACCTGTGCATATACCAGAATAACTTGAACAGTGCATCTCATTCATTCAAAAATATTCTAAGTGTTCTAACAGGAAAACCTTAAAAAGAAAAAAAGCCAAGAAACCAGAATGGGGAAAAAAACCAAGCCACTTACAGGGCACCTCAAGCACCTCTGCAACAGTTCAGCAGTCTAACAGTTGTTTGATGGCACCCATGATTAAAATAACGATGCATTTCTCTTGTGCCTTCTAATCTGCAATAGACTTAGTGCATTCACAAGGATATGAACATCCTAAATTATTTATTCTCAGAAAATTAATGACAGACAAAAGGGTATTCTGGGGCAGAGGAAGGCTGGCACTATGAAGCTATGCAAAGAGGCATTAACATGGAATGGGAAGGAACAGGGCAATAGGAGATCTGGTACAAAGAGCAAAGGAGACATTGCAAGAACTCAGATTTTCTAGACAGGAAAGAGTAAAGGAGCTCAATGGATGTTAAAGGGGAAAAATAAGTAGATGGAGTATACTGAATGAGATTAACGCAACATCATCAAGACAGTGAGGAACAGAAATCCTTAGTCAGGGAGATGGATAAAATGGAGGACAAATGAATGACAGATGGGAGAGAGTCTAAAAAAAAAGTGAATCCTTGAAACGGAGGGGATGGGTAGGCTGGTTATCCACATGAAGCTGGGGAATGGAATGAACAAATACAAAGAGCTCAGGTGTGTGCAGAGTTTGGCCTGCAGAACCTATTAACCTGCAAACACTTCTCTACTTCTCCATCCCTGAAATACCATTTGAGGCATTTCTAGGGAAATGTGTTCAAATTCCACTGCTATGTATGAACATCAGCAAGGTTAGAAGTGGTTCTGTGACTTGGAGGAATTATTCCCTTGGATGTAGCCCTACAATTTTATTATAGATGAAGAATATACTGTTTCTGAAGCTGGGGAAACATGAGTCA